>NC_135712.1:171386514-172037863 GCF_964656455.1 Halichoerus grypus
CCCATGTAGTAGGAATACCTGGTTTTAGGAATCAAAGGGTGGTAGTAGAAGTGGTCCCACTTATTATCACTCTGGCCCTCTGCTACCTTTCTGATCTCCTTTCCTTTTTATCTTCCTTTTGCTCACTCTGTTGTAGCCACAGTAATCTCCTTGCTGCTTAGTAAACATACACTTTCCGGACTAGGGTTCTTTCATCCAGCTTCATTAGATAGAAGGAGCAAGAAGACCAGCAGAAGTAACTCAAGTGGGAGCTGGAGGGTGGGAGAGATTCTAGATAAATGCCCTTTTTCGTACAGAGTTGATTGGTGGATTGTATGTTTACCTCTAATTTCTAGCACAAGTACCCTCAACTAGGGATTTCTCATCAATATTTTCCACTTACTCTTTGATTGGTGACCTGTAAGAAATTATTCAACAGCTTGAGAGAGAACACTGATACTTCCTGGAGAACCTACAAAGTTTCCATCTTGGATAATGATTGCTAATAATAGCAAACTTTTTTGGGGGGGCATTAGGAAATTCCAAGCCCTGGGCTAAGACTTTTATGTACTTAAACTCATATAATCTTTATAAAATCTCTAGGAAGGAGATATTGTTATCCTTATTTCATATATAAAGAAAGAGAGGCTCAGAAAGGTGAAGTGATTGGCCTCCGTCATACCTCTTGCAAGTGGACAGCGTTAAACACAGCTCTTTCTAAGTCTAAATCTATATTATTTTCTCAACAATTTGCTTCCCTTAAAGAGAAAGAGGTCATGATTACTCCCATTCGTCCATTTGTCCATTAATTCAATAAATGTTCACTGAGTGTTTATTATGTGTTAGGCGTTGGCCTAATTTTGCTGATTCAGTGGTGAAAAATGGCAGGATCCTTGCCTTCACAGAGGTCATACCTTAATGGTTTAGCAGGATCATGAATCTAAGGTGTGTCAGTTCTCAGGAGGGCAGCTGACACAGCATGTGCCAAGGCTGAACTTTTGCAGAGAGACTGACAACAACTATCTTTGACCTAGACCCTGGAGTCTAAATTGTCCATAGTAAATATATAACCATAGTTAAAACAATGACTTTTTAGCTTCACCAACTGTGAAATGGGTACGATAATAGAAGGTAGCTTGCCAAGTGATTGCAATCTCAAACAAGAAAATGTGTGAAAACTTTGGGAAACTGTGAAATAGTCAACAAGGAGGAAAGGACTTTGCTATATTCTTTATTTAAAAATCCAAACATAGGGGCGCCTGGGTGGCTCAGTCGTTAAGTGTCTGCCTTCGGCTCAGATCATGATCTCAGGGTCCTGGGATTGAGCCCCGCATTGGGCTCCCTGCTTGGCGGGAAGCCTGCTTCTCCCTCTCCCACTCCCCCTGCTTGTGTTCCTGCTCTTGCTGTCCCTCTATCAAATAAATAAATAAATAATCTTAAAAAAAAAAATCCAAACATAAACTAGAGAGAGTATTATAACAAACACCCAGATACCCATAAAAAAGTTTCAACAATTGTCAACTCAAGGCCAATCCTGTTTCATCTCTAGCCACCCTCTCCCTCCCATCACCCATTTTTTGGAAGCAAAGCCTTGATAGCATATCTTTTTATCTGTATATATATTCCAACACATATATTTCAAAGGAAGGGATTCTTTTATTTTTTTTTTTAACGATTTTATTTATTTGAGAGAGAGAGAGAGAGAGCATGAGCAGGCAGAGGGGTTGAGGGAAAGGGAGAAGCAGACTCCCTGCTGAGCAGGGAGCCCCATGTGAAGCTTGATCCCAGGACCCTGAGAGGATGACTTGAGCTGAAAACAGCCACTTAACCGACGGAGCCACCCAGGCACCCCAGGAAGGGATTCTTTTAAAAAAACATAATCACAAATACTATTACCAATCCTAAAAACCTAAAAATAAAATTGATATTAATTGCTTAATTTTATCAAATATCATAATTTGATTCAGGGGTCATATTTCTCTGATTTTCTCAAAAATGTTGAGATCAGTAGGTTTGAATCAATATTTAATAAGGTGCACATATTACAGTTGGCTGAGATGTCATTTTAAAACTTCAAGTCCCTCCTTCTATCCTCTTTTTCTTTTGATTGTTTTTTTTCCTGAAGAAACTTGTTCCTGTAGAACAGTGGTTCTCGAACTTTAGTGTGTATTAGTGTGCATCAGTATGCATTAGTGTCATCTGGAAAACTTGTTAAAAACATAGATTGCTGTATCCTCTCCTCACAGATTCTGATTGAGTACTGCATCTCTTTTTTTTTAAGATTATTTATTTATCTGAGAGAGAGAGAGAGGGAATGAGCAGGGGGAGGGGAGAGGGAGAAGCAGACTCCCCACTGAGCAGGGAGCCCAAGGTGGGGCTCCATCCCAAGAATCTGGGATCATGACCTGAGCCAAAGGCAGATGCTTAACCAGCTGAGCCACCCAGGCGCCCCAAGTACTGCATTTCTAACATGTTCCAAGGTGATGCTGATGCTGGCTCGTCTGGGACTCTTTGAGAGCCACTGTTGTACCTATCCCAGTCGTACCTAGGATTTCCCTAATTGTATCCTTTGGTGAAGTCTTTCAACACGCTCATCTTCCCCTTATTTCTTGTTAAGGCAAACTTATTTAATTGCCTACAGTACAGCATAATGGCCAAACTCAGGTTTTCAGTTAGATTCCCTGGCTTTAAATCTCGTTTTTGACACTTATTTGCTAGGTAACCTTGGGCAAGTCATTTTATTGCTTGGTGAACCCAATATTACAGGGTTCTTGTGAGGTTTAATGAGATTTCAAAAAGTTAAGTGCTTAGCACACTGCCTAGCAGTTAGCAAATGTTTAACAAATTTGATTATCATTTTTCAACCAAGAAATAAAAATGGGACTCATAGTCAGCTGGAAATCCTTGAATTTTGTAGGGTTTTGTGTTTTAAAGTCAGCGGAGCCAAGGAGGGGTGCTCCAAAGGAGAGGTACCTAGAAAAAATTGAAGAGAGCTACTCTGAGGACACCTCAAAAATCAACCCAAGGTTGGCCCCTTTAAGGAGGGCGGGGCCACGTGACCTGGGGGGGGTCACATGGCTCGCGGACCAACATGGCTGCGCCCTCAGTAGGGCCGGTTGGTGGGTGCTGCGCCCGGCTCGGTCTCGTCCTTTTGCTGCCGCTGCTCTTGCTGCCCGGCGAAGCGGCTGGGGGCGAAGAGGCCAGTACGGGCGTGGGCGGGGGCGCGGCTTCCCTCGCGGGCTCCTGCGGTTGTGGCACTCCCCAGCGGCGCGGGGACCATGGCAGCTCGGCGGCCGCGCACCGATACTCGCGGGAAGCGAACGCCCCCGGCCAGGTTCCGGGAGAGCGGCCGCTCGCGCCCACCAAGGTGCTCTCCCGATTCCGTGAAGGCGGGTGGGGTCCGCGGAGTTCTTGGACAGGGTTGGGATGGGCAAGGCAAGGGGTTTGCAGGAAGGCAAGTAAAGATTATAACCACACCCCAGATTGGGCACGTGTTGATCCGACTTGACGAAGAGTTCCTCTCCCCTCTTTGCCCCCCAAGTCGGCGGGATCTTGGGGCTCAACTTAATCCTGCGAATTAGGGAGTTTGGTTTGAGGACAGTTGACCCTCTTTTTCTTACCTCTTACTCCTTATTTCCTCCTCACTCCAGCCTGTCTTCCTCATGAGGTTCTCGGGCTTTTAATTTTAAGGCCGATAGATTCGTTAGTCTTGGGTTCCTGTCTTAACTGTGAAGAAATCAGGACAGTGGATCTCTGTGTCAAGATTGTTGTATTTCATCGATGGGCTCTTCTAGTAGACTCTGTTTTTTGAGGGCAAGAACTTGTCCCATTTATCTTGCTATCCTTAGTACTATAGCACACAGGAAGGACCAAGTCAACTGTAGTTGCTTTTTTAGTGCTATTTATCTGTGCCTCTCATGGTGCATGGAAGTGCTGTTAGCATACATAAATAATAACATCAGTAATAACGATTACTTCATTCTTTCCAGGTACTTTGCATATTGGTATGGTTGTGGAAATAACTTAGGGGGACTAGAACTCAGATGTTTGACTCCTAAACTAGTGCTCCTTCTTGTGTACCGAGTACATTCTTTCCTTATTTTTTTAATCCCAGTTTTCTTTCCCATGGTTTAATTCTCAACAATATTCAGGACTTAGGTGAGAGGTAATGTCCTCCAGCAGGCCTTACCTGACTTCTTTCTTTTTCTTCCCCTGAAGTATTTCCATATGCTGCCACCAGAGTAGCTCTTTACTCTGACATTACAATTACCAAAGATACTTGTCTCAGGTGTCTTTCCCTAAGTAGGGAGTCAGGGTGGTAGGGGTTAAGACCATAACTTTTTGTCTTTGGTATAGTGTTAGGGAGCTGGTGGCTGGGCTTCTCCTTGATTCTCCATTTTGTGTAATTTTTGGCCTTTTGAATTTTCCTGTTCCTTAGAGGATGCGCTGCATTATTAGTGTTTATCTTTTGTGTGGTGGGAGCCCTGGTTATTGTTGTAGTGTGTATTGGCCATACATGATTTTAATTCCTTTCTACCTTTCCTGGTATTTGATAATCAGTTCCTCCTTCCTTCAAAAGAGAAAGCTCTATGTCTTTTTTATCTGCTTTGTAACTAACAGGGTAGCTGTCTTACTGCATTTACACATTGATCTGTATCAAATTTTTCCCTAGAACCTTCTGGCTAGTACAGAACATTCTGCATTTTAAATGCTGTAACTTCCTTTTGATTTCAGAATGAGATATGGGTGCCAGTATCTTTTATTTTTTTATTTTTATCTATTTATTTATTTATTTTGCCAGTATCTTTTAAATTACATTTATAAGATATACATTTTTTCCATTTCTTCAGAGTGGTTTTGTGTCAGGACTAGGTATTGTATAGGTCATTTTTGACCAGTTCTTGCATTTCCTCCCTCCCTCCCTCCCTTCCATACATGTTTTTATTTTATGCTCATTTTCACTTGAATTCACTTTCTATAATGTTTGGAGGCATCCTATGCTATTAGGAAACTAGCAGTTGCTGAGAACACAGTTCACAAGCCTTCAAGGACTCAACTTAATGATTGAACCTGAAGTAGTCTTGTTGTTGAGACAAAAGACTTCATAGGAGGCAGTTCTTTATCTCTCTGATTTCCTTGGTTTCAAGTATTTTGGTTCATGTGTAGATGACTTTGGTCTAATTCTGACACTTAGCCATTTATTCTGAATTCAAGAAGTTCAATTTACAGGAGAGGTGCATGGTTGTAGTGATAGCGCTTTTTTCCCTTAATCTTTAAAACAATTTTTCTTTTTTCTTAAGACTTAATTTTTTAGAGGATTTTTAGGTTCACAACAAAATTGAGAGGAAGGTACAGAGATTTCCCATAATACCCCAGCCCCTACACAATGCACAGCCTCCACCATTATCAATATCTTCCACCTGAATGGTACATTTGTTACAATTGATGAGTCTACGTTAATGCATCATAATTACCAAAGTCCATAGTTTTTCTTAGGGTTCACTCTCGGTGTTATACATTCTGTAATTTGGACAAATGTATAATGATGTATATCCATCATTATAATATCATATAGTATTGTATAGTGTAGTATTTTCATTCCCCTAAAAATCCTTTGTGTCCCTCAATTCATTCCTCCTCCTCGTCCCCACTGGCAATGTCTAATCTTTTTTTTTTTTTTTAATATATTTTGGAGAGAGAGAGCATGAGCGTGCTGGATTGCTGGAGGAGGGGCAGACTCCTCATTGAGCGTGGAGCCTGAAGCACGGCTGATCTCACAACCCTGAGATCGTGACCTGAGCCGAAATCAAAAGTCAGACGCTTAACTGACTGAACCACCCAGGCACCCCTGTCTGATCTTTTTATTGTGTCCATAGTTTTGCCTTTTCTGGAATGTCAGAGTTGGAATCATACACTATGTAGCCTTTTCAAATTGGCTTCTTTCCTTGGTAATGTGCATTTAAGATTCTTCCATGTCTTTTCATAGCTTAATAGCTAATTTCTTTTTAGCTCTGAATAATATCCATTGTCTGGATGTGCCACAGTTTATCTGTTCACCTACTGAAGGGCATCTTGCTTGCTTCTAAGTTTTGGCAGTTAGGAATAAAGCTGCTATAATCACCTGTGTGCAGATTTGTGTATGGATATTTGGATAAGTGCCAAATATTTTCATAAATACCAAGGAGCACAATTGCTGTAACATGGCAAGGGTATGCTTAGTTTTCTAAGAAACTGCAAAACTGTCTTCCAAAGTAGCTGTACCATTTTGCATTCCTACTAGCAATGTATGAGAGTTCCTGTTGCTCCACACCCTCACCAGCATTTGGTGTTGTCACTGTTCCAGATTTTGGCCCTTCTAAGGTGTGTAGTGGCTTCTCACTGTTGTTTTAGTTTGCATTTTTTGCTTGACATACGAGGAGCATTTTTGCCATCTGTATATCTTTGGTGAGGTATCTGTTAAGGTCTTTGGCCCATTTTTAAATCAGATTGTTTTGGTTTCTTACTGTTGAGTTTTAAGAGTTCTTTTAATCACCATACATTGCATCATTAGTTTTTGATGTAGTGTTCCATGATTCATTGTTTGCGTATAACACCCTGTGCTCCATGCAGTACGTACCCTCCTTAATACCCATCACCGGGCTACCCAATCCCCCCTCCCCCCTCCCCTCTAGAACCCTCAGTTTGTTTCTCAGAGTCCATAGTCTCATGGTTCGTCTCCCTCTCCGATTTCCCCTGTTTTGGATAACGGATGTGTCATCTGCAAATTTCTCTCAGTCTGTGACTTACCGCCTCATTCTCTTGACATTATCTTTTGAAGAGCAGAAATTTTTAATTTTAATGAAGCCTCGTTTGGCAATTTCTTTTGTGGATGGTGCCTTTGATATTGTATGTAAAAAGTCATCACCATACCCATTGTCACCTAGGTCTTCTCCTATGTTGTCTTCTAAGAGTTTTACAGTTTTGCATTTTACATTTGGGTCTGTGATCCATTTTGAGTTAATTTTTGTGAAGGGTGGAAGGTCTGTGTCTATTATGTATGTATGTATGTATGTATGTGGATATCCACTTGTTCCGGCACCATTTGTTGAAGAGACGGTCTTTGCTCTACTGTATTGCCTTAGCACCTTTGTCAAAGATCAGTTGATTATATATATGGAGGTCTTTTTCTGGGCTTTCTGTGCTGTTTCATTGATCTCTTTGTACTGTCACCAGTACCCACTGTCTTAATTACTGTTAAGTTTACATTAACTCTTCAAGTTGGGTAGCATCAGTCCTCTAACTTTGTTTTTCCCCTTGAGTATTGTCTTTGGCCATTCTGGGTCTTTTGCCTGTTCATGTATGTTTAGAATCAGTTTGTTGATATCCGTAAAATAACTTTCTGAGATTTGGATTGGGGTTATATTAAATCTAATTTTTAGTTTGTTTTCTGTTTATTTAGTTCAACAGATGTTTATTTGGTATACAAATTTTATAACAGTTTCCTATGTCTTGCGCATAAGGAAAAGAAAAAGACGTATGCCCTACCCTCAAGGCATTTACCATTTCCCTCTGGTAGGGGTATACTCTCTCTGGGTATGTGTCCCTCCCTCCCTTCCTTCCTCCTCCTCCCTCCCTCTCTCTCCCTCCTCCTGCCTTCCTCTCTCTCTGTCTCTCTCTCCCCCGTCTCCTTTCCCCTCCATGCATAATGACCTGTAAGCATCATTTTTCCATAGTGACAATACTATAGGAGGAGTATGTACAAAGCACTTGGAGAGGAAAAAATGATTCATTCTTCCTGTACAAATTAGGAAGTGCTTCAAAGAAAAGGTCACATTAGAGCTGGGGCTTGAAGGGGACATTTTCAGAAGCTAGGGATAGAAGGAGAGATTGAAGGAGATTCCAAAAAGGGGAATAGCATGGGCACAAAGCGTTGTACAAGTGTGTGATGTGTTCTGGGTAATGTTAGTAATTTAAGGTTTCTGGGGGTGACATTTTTCACACTTTTTAATGTAACACTTTATGACTGTGAGTCTTTTTTTGTATTTTAATTCATTTAATGAGCACTTGGCAAGATGAGAGACACACACACACAAAAATAAATAGCCCTGGGCTTTACCCTCAGGGAATTTACAGTTTCACTGGAAAGTTACAGCAGTAAAAATTGTATGGGAAACAATTTAGATATTTTAAAATTTTACTCAAGTTCCTTCTAGTTAAAAATATGTATAATTCTCAATGAGAAAATTATCCTAACAATTTCTGCACAGCTTATTTTGTACAAGGTAGCAAAATGTTTTAATCTCCATTTGTCTTTGAAAACAGTTGCTTGAAGGGCTTTTAGAATCATGGGGTGGTTAAATTGTACGCACTGTCTCTGTATGTATGGGTAATTTCAGTCCTGATTTCCTATCTGAGAATGTTTCTGATCAGGTAATGCTTACCCAAGTGTCAAGGCACGATTGAATTGAATGCCATCTCTTCCATGAAACCTTTCATCCAAGAAGAAGTGGTTTTTCTTTCCTCTAAATTTCCACAACATTTTACTGTTGTCTGAAGGAAATTTGTATATTCTCTTTGGTGTTATATGTATAGTTGTCTGATACTCTACAGGGGAAGCAGTTTTAGACCTTTTTAAATCTCTGTATCCACCCCCCCCCCCCCCCCACTAGCCCAGTGTCTTACACATTTTAACCATTCTCTAACAGTTTCTTGAATGATCTGTTACCTTTTTTTGGTGGATACAATATTGAGAAACTGCTGTGGGAGTAAAGGGTATCCCATACTTTCTAAAGAAACCTTTGTAAAATATTCTTTTGCTCTATCTCATCCTCCTAAGAATCCAGTAACAGGTATTATCCCCCATTTACAGGTAAGGCAACCGAGGCTTAATAGAATCATAAATCCCAGGGCTTGAAGGAACTTTAATGCTATTCCATCTACAATTAGTGTCTGTCTTTGAGGGCAGTAGAGTAAGAGAATGGTATAGATAGATAAGCCTTGTACAGACGACTAAAGCAGCAGTTTGTGGGTAGATCCAGAGATCATGATTCTCTTGTTCACCCCACTTTGTCCTGAGCCTTTAATGTATTACATTAGACTTAAGGAGAGAAAAGAAGGAAAAGGGAGAAGAACTGCACAAAAGTATTCATATAAGCTTATCTCATTTTTGTATATAAGACAAAAATATCACAGTAGCAAGTGAAAGAAAACACAAAACTGGCTTAAGCAGAAACAAAGTGGGAGAGGACATTCATGGGCTCTCATAGTGGGGAAGTTCAAGAGTAGATATGGCCCCAGACACAGCTGGTTCCAAGGCCTCAGGCAGGTCTTCCTTTTTGACTATCTCCTGGCTCTTCTTTTTTCTGTATTTGCTCCATTTTCAGGCACTGAAAGTGTCTCTGTTTCTACTGAGGAAGTAGCTGGAAGAGAGAGTATCCCTTTTCTCATAGCTCCAGCCGGTTTTAAGATTAACTTTGACTGGATGATGGGCCTATCTCTAATTTAAACATCTCTGTGGTCAAAAGAATGCCACAGTTGGCCATGCCTGAGTCACAGTAGGTGGAGTAGAGTCATCAGCTCTACCTGAGCCATATAGAGGGTTGAACAAATGGTTTTCAAAGGGATGTCAGTTCTGACAAGAACAGGAAGGGATGAGGGCTGGGTGGGCACAAGGAATACATGCCCACTGCACCTGCCTGGAGTGTGTAGCCCAAATATGGTTCTCTCTCTCTCTCTTTTTTAAAGATTTATTTATTTGAAAGAGAGAGGGAGTGCACTGCATGGGGGAGGAGCAGAGGGAGAGAGAATCCCAAGCAGACTCTGCTGATCCCACAACCCGTAAGATCATGGCCTGACCTGAAGTCACAAGTTGGACACTTAACCCATGGAGCCACCCAGGCACCCCCCAAATATGGTTCTAATGGCAATAGAGTCACCTTGACTTACGTACTTTTGACTGGCGTGGCAATGGCACAAACCGTGGTGTAGCAAAGGGGGTTTTAACTTACTTTCAACGAGGAATGCATTGTTTGAATCTGGAACTTAAGTGAAGACTTGATTAAAATGGTTCTTTTTATGTGGTTTAGGGTCCTGTAGAGTGAAACACTTAATGCTCTGGATTTCACTAGAACAACATTTTACATTTGTAGGACAGAAAACTTCATTTCATTCGTGTAAATTGGAAATTATGATCCACTCGGAACAATGCAGGGTATTTTTATCTATAGCCTCCAGAACGGAAACTTGGCTTATTCAGTGTTGGTTATCTCTGATGGGTAGTGAAAGAAGAAGGAAAAAACCAGGCCAGGAGTCCACAGTGGAAGTTGTGATTGTGTTAGTGTTGTTGGTACTCACCTCGAGGGAGAAGAGGATAAACAAAATGAGGTGATTGTAAAACTTTATTAGGCATAATGGGCACAGCTTCCTGTGTGTCTTCTCTTTACGCCGAGGGCTGAACACCTGTTCTCAGAGTAGGACCTACTTGTCTGCTGCTGGAAAGCTTTTTTTAACTTTAAATCCTTTAGGAAACCTCATATTAGATCATTTTAATAATCATTTTAAAACTACACTTGGAGCTTTTGTCTGAAGTCTTCTATGTTTCTGCTTCTCTGCAGAGCTGCTTAAAATTCTGACTTCTAAGGACTGAGGAACCTTGTGTCTCAGACATTTGGAGGATAATCAGAATAATGTGTACCTAGTTCAGTCCTTGCACAGTCTTAAGCAGGTTTCACTACAATGCAAACATGCTATCCGTGTCTGGGACTGTGTTAGAACAAGAATTTTTACAATTACGAATAACTCAAGTGGCAAATTCCTCATCATATTCATGATCTCACTCATTCAGTCAATAAAGATTTTTTTTTTGAGTGTCTATCCTGAACTATGCACCATGCTAGGCACTGGGGATATAGAAATGAAAAATATCTGTGAATCCCAAAGAGCCTAGGATCTAGGGGAGGTGAAAACCCGTCATTAAAATACGTGTGTGTCAGTTGTTAGGATAGATAGAGGTATTTGTCAGAGGAACCCAAATGAGGGGCATATGACCCAGCGAGAGGAGGGAAATGCAGGCAGTAAAGGCCTAGAGGAGGTGATCTTGAATATTGACTATTTACAGACAAAGTGTAGGTGGGACGCATCACGAGGGAGACGGTGAGAGATTAGGCTTTGATGGTTAGATATTTTATTTTACCCTGAAAGGTGATGGGGATGCCTAAGGAATTTAAGTAGGAAAGTGGTATGATCAGATTGACACTTTATTTTATTGTTTATTTTTTGAACAGACAGTATATTTACATGGTTTAGAAAAAATTATAGAAGGGTGTGTAGTGAAAAATTTTATACTTACCTGATATCCTTCCTCTCAAATAACCACCACACGAGTTTCTGACATGTCTTCCTGGAGCTCTGTTCTGCAAATATAAGCAAATACAAAAATATGTGAATCTCTATTCTTCTCCCACCTCCTTTTCACACAAATGGTAGCACACCATGCTTACTGTGGTACACCTTGCTTTGTTCACTTTAGTTCTTTGTCTTGGCAAGATCTCTCCATATTAATTTATTAAAAGTGTCTGTTTTCCGTGCTGGGGGTGGAGCCTGCTTAAGATTCTCTCTCTCCCTCTGCCCATCCCCACTCACGATCTCTCTCTAAAACAAAAATAATAAATAAAATAAAATAAAATAAATCATTCTCTGAGATTGGTCACTCCCTCAAATTAGCAGGTCATTTCTCTCCTATTTCACCAACTACTTATACTTCTGCCTTCTCACTCCAACTCTTTGCAGTTTGGTTCCTGTCTCAGAAGTTCAGTGAAATCTATTTCACTAGTCACAAGTGACCTATTTTAGTTTTATAATCTCTTACTGATTAACGTGTGACGGGGAAGAAGATTTAGCATAATACTGGAAAGAAATTTTTAAAATTTAGATAAATCAGGACATGGAATTGGTTATATCATAAAAGCAGAGATTTTCTAGTCACTGGCATTTCTGGAAATGTACACAGCCTCCCTCCCCTAATTTATCTGCTTCTGGTGAGAGTTCTCCCTACTGTGTATTCTGGATGCTGCATCAAATGAAGTGTACTGAAGGCAACTACCATGAATTCCTTCTTGCTAACTCAAGCATATTATGACTTATTGGAAAGATCTTGAAGGCTTATGGAATTCTGGGAGTCCTGATAGTGGTTAGCAACCACAGTGATTGGGGGTAATGAAGGACAGCATTGTTCTTTTTTTTTTTTTTTTTTTTAAAGATTTTATTTATTTATTTGACAGAGAGACAGCAAGAGCAGGAACACAAGCAGGGGGAGTGGGAGAGGGAGAAGCAGGCTTCCCGCTGAGCAGGGAGCCCGATGTGGGACTCGATCCCAGGACTCTGGGATCATGACCTGAGCCGAAGGCAGACGCTTAACGACTGAGCCACCCAGGCGCCCAGGACAGCATTGTTCTAGTAAGAAGTCTCATCAGACGCTGCCCTGTATTAATACCTTTCCTTTGGTTTTGGTAACACTTTTTGCAGATCCAGTGTTTTGCCAGATATGGAGATAGCACACAGCCTGACCCCTTTCCCAGTTTTATTTTTTGTTTTGTTTTCGTCATCTTGGGATTATTCTTGGGAACCGGCTCTTTATTTTGAAAGCTGGTAAATAAGGGGAAAAAGTCAAGAATTTATCTTGCCTTTCCCATAAATATAACACGGAGTAGCTAAATAACTGAGTAGGGGAATTTCTCTTTATAGAAACATTTCAACAATAAATAAAGAAGATATGATAGAATTGGAATATCATTTTGCAACCCCTGATGAATTGAACCTTGATGGCTGGTAGCAACAGAAAAGACAGTAACCCATACACTCTGTGCGTCTTTTTTTTTTTTTTTTTTAAAGATTTTGTTTATTTATTCATGAGAGACAGAGAGAGAGAGAGAGAGAGACAGAGGCAGAGGGAGAAGCAGGCTCTCCGCGGAGCAGGGAGCCCAATGCGGGACTCGATCCCAGGACCCTGGGATCATGACCTGAGCTGAAGGCAGACGCCCAACCGACTGAGCCACCCAGGTGTCCCCACTCTGTGCTTCTTAATGAGGAAGACAACACCACCTACAGAGGAGTCTTACTCCCCCCAAATCAAACCTGAATCTGTTAAAGCCTCTAGATTCAGCTATCAATTTTCAAGAGGTACAGAGGACAGGGGATAATGATAAATAAACTACATTATAAGGTTGCAATCAACAAAAATCTTGACTCCGGGAATCTCTCTTAGACAAATGACCCAGTTTCTTCAACAAATAAATTGCAAGGGGGAAAAAGAGATAAAGGGGGAACCTATAGATTTAGATTCCTAAATGCCATATTTTACAAAAAAAAGAAAAACCATAAAGACTATAATGTTTAGGGATGCATAGTTAAATAATTAAAGTGCAAATAAAATAAGGTAACATTGTATATAAAAGTCAGGATAGTACAGTATGGTGACTATAGTTAATACTATATTATGCATTTGGAAGTTGCTAAAAGAGATCTTAGAAGTTCTTATCACAACATTGGGGAGGGTATGTGCTATGGTGAGTGCTGTGAATTGTGTAAGACTGATGAATCACAGACCTGTACCCCTCAAACAAATAATACATTATAAGTTAATAATAATAAAATAATTTTAAAAAGTTCTTATCACAAGAAAACAATTTAACTGTGGTAGTGAATGTTGACTTGTGTTGATCGTTTCATAATATATACAAATATTGAATCATTATGTTGTATACCTGGAACTAAATAATGTCATATATCAATTATATCTTAAAAATAAGTTAAAAGTTGGGACAGTGGTTTTTCTCTGTGGTGAGGGGGAGGATTTGTGTTCAAGATGGGCATAGGAAGGGCTTTTGGAGTGATTGGCAAGGTATTTCCTGGAGGGTGGCTTATAAGGATCTTTAACTTACAATTTATTAAGCAATATATTTAACGCTTTTTAAAATATTTGTTGTAACTAAAAAAGATTTAGGGTTTAGGTGGTGTAGTAAAGGTGTTTCCATTCTCCTCCTAAAACAAGAACAGTAACAAACAGCCACATGCTCTGAATTTTCTAAGCAGTGATCTGTAAGATGCACTAAAAGCATCACTAGAATAAATTTGAAATACTGTACTGGTTAACTTGGGTCTCCACCTGATTCCTAGAACTGACAAAAAGTACACAGTATTTTTTAGAGAAATAAAAAGCCATGCCTTTGTGGAACTGACCAATCTTTTTTAAAATTTTTTTTATTAAAAAAATTTCTTTTTATTGAGGTGTAATTGACCACTTTTTTTTTTACCCCCCCACCCCTGCCTGTGGCAACCACCAATCTGTTCTTTGTATCTATGAGCTTGGTTTTTGTTTGTTTAGATTCCACATAGAACAGAGATCATATGTTGTTTGTCTTTCTCTGACTTACTTTACTTAGCATAGTGCCCTCAAGATCCATCCATGTTGCAAATGGCAAGATTTCACTCTTTTTTATGGCTGAATGATATATGTATGATGCATATGATATAAGAGGACATATATTTATATACACACATGCATACATACTTATATACAACAAAACCAAAAGACAACCGACAGAATGGGAGAAGATATTTGCAAATGACATATCAGATAAAGGGCTAATATCCAAAATCTATAAAGAACTTATCAAACTCAACACCCAAAGAACAAAGAATCCAATCAAGAAATGGGCAGAAGACATGAACAGACATTTGTCCAAAGAAGACATCCAAATGGCCAACAGACACATGAAAAAGAGCTCAATATCACTCGGCATCAGGGAAATCCAAATCAAAACCTCAATGAGATACCACCTCACACCAGTCAGAATGGCTAAAATTAACAAGTCAGGAAATGACAGATGTTGGCGGGGATGTGGAGAAAGGGGAACCCTCCTACACTGTTGGTGGGAATGCAAGCTGGTGCAGCCACTCTGGAAAACAGTATGGAGGTTCCACAATTTTTTTTTTAAAGATTTTATTTATTATTTGAGAGAGAGGGAGAGAGCACGAGGGGGGAGGGGCAGAGGGAGAGGGAGAAGCAGACTCCCCACTGTGCAGGGAGCCTGATGGCCTTGATCCCAGGACCCCAGGATCATGACCTGAGCTGAAGGCAGATGCTTAACCAACTGAGCCACCCAGGCCCCCCATACCACAATTGCTTCATGTGTTCATCCAGTCATGGACACTTAGGTTGTTCCCATGTCTTGGCTATTGTAAATAGTGCTACATTGAACATTGAGGTGCATACATCTTTTTGAATTAGTGTTTTAGTAAGTACCCAGTAGTGAACTTGCTAAATTATGTGGTAGTTCTTTAAGTAATATTTTTTAACTTTTTGAGGAGGCTCCATACTGTATTCCATTGTGCTTGCACCAATTTACATTTCCACTAACAGTGCACATGGGTTTCTTTTAACCACATTCTTGCCAATTCCTGTTATCTCTTGTCTTATTGATAGTAGCCATTGTAACAGATGTGGGGCATATTGGTAATAGCCATTCTAACAGGTGTGAGGTGCTATCTCAT
The DNA here is from genome assembly GCF_964656455.1 of Halichoerus grypus. NCBI lineage: Eukaryota > Metazoa > Chordata > Mammalia > Carnivora > Phocidae > Halichoerus > Halichoerus grypus. The sequence goes on from NC_135712.1 coordinate 171,402,022, forward strand.
TGTGGTTTTGATTTGCATTTCTGTGATGATAATGATGTTGTACATCCTTTCATGTACCTTTTGACTGTATGTTTTCTTTGGAAAAATGTCTATTCAGATCTTCTGCCCATTTTTTAATGAGAGTTTTTCTTTTTTGCTGTTGAGTTTATGAGTTCTTTATATATTGTGAATATTAACTCCTCATCAGATATATGATTTGCAAAAAATTTCTACCATTCATTAGATTGCCTTTTTATTTTGTTGACAGTTTCCTTCGCTGTACAGAAGCTTTTTAGTTTGGTATAGCCCCACTTGCTCATTTATGCTTTTGTTACTTTTGGTGTTGGGTTCAAAAAATCATCACCAGCACCTGTGTTAAGGAACTTACTGCTAATGGGATTTTATGGTTTCACGTCTTAGGTTCAGGTTTTTATTCCATTTTGAGTTAATTTTTGTGTATGGCATAAGATAGTGGTTTAGTTTCATTCTTTTGAATGTGGCTATCCAGTTTTCCAACACTATTTATTGAAGAGACTGTTCTCTCCATTTGATATTCTTGGCCTTTCTGTTGTAAACTTACTGACCATGTATGCATGGGTTTATTTCTGGGCTCTCTGTTCCATGTCATTGTTTGTTTTTATGCCAGTGCCATACTGTTTTAATTGCTCTGGCTTTGTAATATTGTTTGAAATCAGGGAGCATAATGCCTATAGACTTGTTGTTCTTTGTCAAGATTGCTTTGGCTATTCAGGGTCTCTTGTGGTTCCATACAAATTTTAGGATTGTTTCTTCTATTTCTGTGAGAAATGCCAGTGGAATTTTGATAGGAATTGCACTGAATCATAAGGATGCTTTAAAAATACTAATTCTTCCAATCCGTGAGCATGAAATATCTTCCCAGTGATTTGTGTTGTCTTCAGTTTCTTTCCTTAATGTGTTGTTTTAAGTGTACAGGTCTTTCACTCCCTTGGTTAAATTTATTGCTAGATATTTTATTATTTTTGATGCAATTATAAATGAGATTGTTTTAATTTGTCTTTCTGATAGTTGGTTATTAATGTATAGAAATGTCACAGGTTTCTTTGGCATTGATTTTTGTATCCTGCAGTGTTACTGGAATTTGTTTATTAGTTTAACAGTTTTTTGGTGGAGTCTTTGGGGTTTTCTATATATATCATCTGCACATGGTGACATTTTTACTTCTTCCTTTATAATTTGGATGTCTTTAATTTCTTTTTCTCATCTAATTACTCTGGCTAAAACATCCAATATTAAATTAAATAAAAGTGGCAAGAGTGGGCATCCTTGTCTTATTCCTGATCTTAAAGGAAAAGCTTTTAGCTTTTTACCATTGAGTATGATGTTAGCTGTAGGCTTGTCATATATGGCCTTTATTACGTTGAGGTACATTCTGTCTATACCCACTTTATTGAGAGTTTTTATCATAAATGGATGTTGAATTTTGTCAAATGCTTTTTTGCATGTATTGAGGTGATCATATGATTTTTATCATACATTTTGTTAATATGGTGTATCACATTGACTGATTTGTGGATATTGAACCAGCCTTTCATCCCAGGAATAAATCCCACTTGATCATGGTATATAATCCTTTAATGTATTTTTGAATTCAGTTTGCTAATATTTTGTTGAGGAATTTTGCACCTATGTTCATCAGAGATATTGGCCTATAATTTCTTATTCCTGCAGCATCCTGTCTGCTTTCTGTGTTAGGATAATGCTGGCCTTATAAAATGAGTTTGGAAGCACTCCCTCCTCTTCAATTTTTTGGAAGTGTTTGAGAAGAATTGGTTATAATTCTTCTTTGAGTCTTTGGTAGAATTCACCAGGGAAGGCATCTGGTTCTGGATTATTGTTGTTTGGGAAGTTTTGATTACTGATTCAATTTCCTTAGTAGTAATCAGTCTGTTCAGATTTTCTATTTCTTCATGATTCAGTCTGGTAGGTTGTATGTTGCTAGAAATTTTTCCATTTCTTTTAGGTTGTCCAATTTTTGGCATATAATTATTCATCATGGTTTCTTAATGATATTTTATATTTCAGTGGCATCATTTCTAATATCTCCTTTTTCATTTCTGATTTTGAGTATCCTCTCTTTTTCTTGGTGAGTCTAGCTAAAGATTTATCATTTTTATCTTTTCAAAGAACCAGTTTCTTAAGGTAGGTGTTTATTGCTCTGAACTTAGAATTTCTTTTGCTGCATCCCATAAATTTTGATTTATTTCCATTTTTATTTGTCTCATGGTATTTTTTTATGTAACTTTTGATTTCTTCTTTGGCCTCTTGATTGGTTAGTAACATGTTGTTTAATTTTCACGTATCTGTGAATTTTCCCGTTTTCTTTATGGAATTGATTTCTAGTTTCATATCATTTGTGCTTGGAAAAGATGATTGATACGATTTCAGTCCTCTTAAATTTATTAAGCTTGTTTTGTGGCCTAACCTGTGATCTATCCTGGAGAGTGTTCCATGTGCACTTGAAAAGAATGTGTATTTCTTTTGCTTTTGGATGGGATGTTCTGTATATGTCTGTTAAGTTCATCTGGTCTAATACTTTGTTTAAGGTTGCTGTTTCCTTATTGATTTTCTGTCTGGGTGATCTATCCATTGATGTAAGTGGAATATGAAGTCCCCAGTTATTATTGTGTTGCTGTCTGTTTCTCCTTCTAGGTCTGTTAATATTTGGTTTATTTATTTAGGTGCTCCTATGTTGACTACATAAATTTTTTACAAATGTTATATCCTCTTGTTGGATTGGCCCCTTTATCATTATGTAGTGCTCCTTGTGTTTTATTGTAGTCTCTATTTTAAAGTTGATTTTGCTGATATAAGTATAGCTACTCCAGCTTCCTGTTGGTTTCCATTTTCATGGAGTATCTTTTTCCTTCCCCTCACTTTCAGTCTCTGTGTGCATTTCAAGTGAGTGTCTTGTAGATTGCATATAGATGGGTCTTGTTTTTTAATTTATTCAGCCACTCTGTGTCTTTTGATTGGAGAACTTAGTCCATTTACATTGAAAGTAATTATAAATAGGTAAGTACTTATTGCCATTTTGTTCATTGTTTTCTGGCTTTTTTGGTTATTCCTCTCTGTTCCTCTTTTATTCTCTTACTCTCCTTCTTTGTGGTTTGATGTCTTTCTTTATGGTATGCTTATATTCCTTTTCCTTTATCTTTTGTGTATTTACTATAGGTTTTCCCTTTGTGATTACCATGAGGTTTACACATAACAAGTTATATCTATAAGAGCCTATTTTTAAGTAGGCAATTTAAGTTTGATTGCATTCTAAGGCTTAACATTTTTACTCCCTGCTGCCATGTTTCATGTTTTTGATATCTAGTTTTATATCTTTTCATCTTACTTATCCCTTAACTAATTCTTTTAATAAGTTATTTTCACTACTTTTGTCTCTTAACCTTCATGTTAGCTTTATAAGTGATTAATCTACTATGTTTACTATATATTTATAAATATCATATATTTCCTTTTCTTGTGGCTGTTTAATTTTCTGTTGTGTGGATGGCCCACAATTTACTTAACCCGTCCACTACTGATAGACATTTAGTTTATTGCCAGTCTTTTTCTGTTAAAGACAGAGCTGTAATAAGTTGCATTGGATACCAAAGGCTGACATTTCAGAAAGTTCAGTAGGTGCTTACACATTTGCGGAATGAATGACTGAACAGAAGATAAATGGCTTAGAGAGGAGCAAGGAGGGATGTGACGGGATGAGACTGGAGACAGGGTGACTGGTTGTGAGACTCCTGCAGTTGCGTGGGAATAGAAAGAAGGGAGAGATCCAGTAAGATGGAGTGACCTCTGTGATGCTGGGATTAGGGGACAGGAGTAGTCAAGCATGATTTCTTGGAGTAATGGTAATACATTGGACAAATAAGACATTTATTACCCATATGTCATAGATGAAAAGAGCTCCATTTTCATTGGGAAATATATGCACAGAATTAAAGACAACCACCAGCAAAGAGAGTCAATGGAAATAGAAAGTAGGAATCAATGATTGTTGATTGCTACTTTCCGTTTCTTTTAATCTTGTTTTACTAGGTCTTCTGCTGTTATTGCTAAATCACATTCTTTCTTTTTATTCCAACTAGTTATCTCTCTTTGGCTTCCTTTTTTTCCTTCCTCAATCTGAACCCTTATTTTATGAATTAGAGTCTTCACAATTCTTATGCTGCTGGGAGGTCAATGAATTGATTTTTCACTTGTCTGATTAGAAAGTAAGATACTGTGTCTGCAGAATATATTTCTGACAGATGATATGATTGTGTGTGTTTTTTTTTTAAATTAAGATAGAATGACATACCATAATATTCACCCTTATAAATTGAACAATTCAGTGTTTCCCAGTTCATTCACAAGGTTTCACAATCATCATCAGTAATTCCAGAACATTCCATCACCCCCAAAAAGAAACCCCATATCCATTAGCAGTCATTCCCCATTTCTTTTTCCCTCCCACCCCTGGCAACAGCTAATCTACTTTATGTCTCCTTGGATTTGTCTGTTCTGGGCATTTCATATGAATGGAATCATATAATATGTGGCCTTTTGTGAGTAGATTATTTCACTTAGCATAATGTTTTCAAGGTTCATCCATATTGTAATATGTATTGGTACTTCATTCCTTTTTATGGCTGAATAATATTCCATTTAATGGATATACCACATTTTGTATATCTGTCATTTGATGGACTTTTGAGTTTCCACTTTTTTGACTATTCTGAATAATGTTGCTATGAACATTTGTGTTGCTATGAACATGGATATTTGTTTTCATTTATCTTGGGCATATAGAAGTGAAATTGTGTCATATGGTGACTCTTTATTTAGATTTTTGAAGAACCAAGAGACTGTTTTCTAAAGCAGCTGCGTCATTTTACATTCCTACCAGCAATGTTTGAAGGTTCCAATTTCTACATCCTTGTCAGTACTTGTTATTGTCAATCTTTTGGGTTATAGCCATGCTAGTGGGCATGAAGTAGACTCTCTTTTTAGTTTTTACTTACATTTCCCTAATGATTCATGATGTTGAGCATAGGCCTGCATTTCTTAACTGAATATTTTTGGTGCAATCCTTAGGCACTGTGTTTAGTGCTGGAAATACAGATGTGAACAAGGCAGTCCAGTGGCCTCTTGGAGTTTAGAGTTTATGTGAGACATATATAGGAGCAAAGTAATTGCAATTAGAGTTTTAATAAGGAATCAATTAAGAACAAGGACATAATAAGGACGAGACATGGTCCCTTATTAAACTTCTTAGATATTCCATTTCAGTGATTTAAGTCTTTCCTATTTCATTGGAGACCTACATTCACTCAGTGGTTTTTAAGAATATTATATGTGGCATTTTTGCATTTGATTTTAAAAATAATTCAAAAGAAATGAGATCATATTAAAGGAAAAACATACTCAAATGTATAAAGAAGTGGAGTATCTCCCTGCCTTTGCACTCCAGCCATTAGCAGCGTGGTGACTATTGCTCCTGACCTGTTTCCATGGCATGTATCAAGTAGACTTTTGACTAAAGAACTACTTGCCTAGAGAATTTTCATTTCTTTTTTTTTTTTTTAAGATTTTATTTATTTGACAGAGAGCAGGAGCGAGAGCGAGAGAGAGCACAGGCAGGGGGAGCAGCAGAGGGAGAGGGAGAAGCAGGATCCCCACTGAGCAGGGAGCCCAATATGGGCTCGATCCCAGGACCCTGGGATCATGATCTGAGCCAAAGGCAGACGCTTAACAGACTGAGCCACCCAGGCGCCCCTCATTTCTTCTTCTTTTTCTTTTTTTTCATTTTTATTTATCTCTCCACACAATGTGGGGCTCGAACTTGTGACCTGTAGATCAAGAGTCACATGCTCTTCCAACTGATCCAGCCAGGCGTACCAAGAATTTTCACTTCTTTTTGAGACCAGTCCTTCACTTTCATAGGAGCATGGAGTGATTTTACTGATTGTGCAGTGATTTCTGTGGTGGGTATGTAGTAACTGTTGGGTGCTTACTGTGTGCTAGGCACTCTGCCCTCTATACAGGTCCACTTTGGCTGTGATGGCATGACTCCCTGTCTCCCCTTTCACTGCAGATGGTCCTCATCCCCGCCGGAGTGTTTACAATGGGCACAGATGATCCTCAGATAAAGCAAGATGGGGAGGCACCTGCCAGGAGAGTTGCTATTGATGCCTTTTACATGGATGCCTATGAAGTCAGTAATGCTGAATTTGAAAAATTTGTGAACTCAACTGGCTATTTGACAGAGGTAATAGGGTTGGGATGGGAAGGAAGAACTTGTTCTTTTCTAATGTTGATTAACCATTTTTTATTATGTGCCCCCTACTATGCTCAGGAGCTTATATATTTTTCATCAAATCCAGTTCTCATAGCAACCCCATGAGGCCGGTTATTTTTCAGGTAGTGAAGTGAGGATTAGAAAAGTGGTTTGCCCTGGGTTGCACAGCTAGTTAGTGGTGGAGCTGGGATTCAAGCCTGGCCAGTGAGATGCCAGGGCCTCTTTTCTAACCATTATGCTATATTGTATCAATGCTTTACTATACCAGAGAGTGCCACTGCCTTCTCAGGCTCTTTGAGATAGCAGATAGAATCTAAAACCAGGCCACTTTTCCCTCTCAAAAAATTGCAGTTTGTTTGTTCAAGAAGCATTACGTATTTCATTAAGCAATAGATGGAGAAGTACAGCTTTTCAATTTTGTGATTTTTTTTCTTTTTTCTTTTCTCTTTTGTTTTAGAGAGAGAGAGAGAGAACATGTGGTTGGGGGGGGTCTTGGAGGGAGAGGGAGAGAGAGAATCTTAAGCAGGCTCCATGCTCAGTGCAGAGCCCGATGTGGGACTCAATCTCACGACCCTGAGATTATGACCTGAGCTGAAATCAAGAGTCAGATACCCAACTGACTGAGCTATCCAGGTGCCCCTGTGGTTTTATTTCAATGCCCGATGACTCATAAGCTCTCCTGTAGCAATTCCAAGTTATTCTCTGGTCGCTGAATCCCAAAGCAAGGTTCTGCAAGTAGATGTTTCTTCTAAAAGTGAGTAAGAATAAGGAGGCTTTTTAGTTTATGAAATTTTCTCTAAGTGTCTAAAATATACTTGTTTTTTAGGCTTCCCATTTTCTTTCACCAAAGGACTTTACCCTTGCCTTCAGTTTGTGGAATCCTTGTTTTATTTCCTCCCACCCAGGCCCAAAACATTTTTTTCTTTTAAATAAAAAAGTAATTTGAGAGTAAATGCTGAAAGCAAAAAAATACTCAAATTTGGTTTTGCAGCATCGCATTTCTTTGGAATTTCCTAAAATATACAAAGTGTTTTCTGTTTTGTACCTGTTTATTATAAGCAGAAGTCCCTCTTCTTTTTGTTTCATAAGGATCCTCTCAGATCAGTTTCCTTAATAGTCTATGTAAGTTAGAAGACTTGTAAGGGAACAAGCTCCCGTCAGACTAGCGTTCTCCATAAAGAAGATAGAATAAACAGAATTTAGGGCATTCAGGAACATGGATGAGGAAAAGTGACATCTGGCTTTTTACTACCCTTTCATTCAAGTTTAGCATTTCCTTCGATGATGAGGCAGATGACAAGCCCTAGTAATAGTAGCAGTACCTATAACTTTGTCACCAGTAGAAATCACAAACATTTTTTTGTCACATTATTGTTGTTGTAGATATCTTGAAATATTGTTTGCATTCATCCTTCCTTTAGAGATGATGATAATTGGGGGTACCTGGGTGGCTCAGTCGTTAGGCAGCTGTCTTCGGCTCCTTTTAGGTCATGATCCCAGGAAGGCTCAGGTCATGATCCCAGGGACCTGGAATTGAGCTGCATTGGGCTCCCTGCTCGGTGGGGTGGGAGCCTGCTTCTCCCTCTCCCACTCCCCCTGCTTGTGTTCCTGCTCTTGCTATCTCTCTCTGTCAAATAAATAAATAAAATAAAAAAAAAAAAAAAAAAAAAAGAAATGATGAGAATTATGAGACCTTCCATTAGATCTTATTTAATATATTAATAAAGAGCATGTATATATTATTATACTACAAATTTACTTTATTAGTATTTTGAGATAACAATTTTTCTTCGTAATCATATTGATTTTGTTTTGTGTATTTAAACATTTCATTCTGAGAAGGAGTCCCCTAAGCTTCATCATACTGCCAGGAGGGTCCAGGACACAAAAAGTGTTAAGAACCCCTACTTTGGATAAATGTTCATATTTTTATGATACTTTACCGTTTTTTTCTGTCCCTCCAATTTCATTTTATATCACACTCCACTTATCATGTTCGAGCCCAGCTGGTCTTGTTTCTATTCCTTGAAAACTCAGCATTCTTTTCCAGCTTGAGGTCTCGGCTCATATTTTTTTCCCCACTTGGAATTTCCTTCTCCCCTTGCCCATCTCCCTTTTACTATGGCTGGTTCCTTCTCATTCTGAGTCATCTCAGCTTAATGGCCCCTTTTCAAGGAGACTTCCTTTCCCCTACTCTATTAAAAAGAGGCTTTTCTTGATATTCTTTACCTTACAAGGTCAAGTAAAGTTGTAATTATTTTCTTCCATCCTTTCTTTGACTTGAGTTTTGTCTGTGCCCCCACATGTAAGTGCTATTAAGACAGGGACTGTGCTTATTTAATATTGACCTCATATCTCTGTCATTTAGTTCATACTCAGGCACAGAACAAGGGTGGGTACCCAAACAGGGCATGTTTGAAACTTGTTCATTGGATGAAGGGATGGTTTAGGTGCTTAGGCACTTTCCCACAAGGGAAAGATGAAGAACAGGAGTGAAGAAAAGATGACAAGCTCCGATCAGTGAAAGGAGTTTGAGGTATTTGTAAGGCCTGAACTACAGGGATCCAGTAGGGAGTTAATACCATCTAGTGAGGACAGAACTGGCCTGGAGGTGCAGATGTGAGGGTCGTTTGAAGTGCATGCTGCTGGTCATTAAAGCAATGAGATTGAAGGAGGTTGTCTAGCTGTAGGTCCGTGTATCTCAAAGTGTGATTTCTTGGCCCGCCTGTATTACAGTCACCAGCTGAGCTGTTCACACTTGAAGGTTCCTTGGCCTCCCCCTGGACCTCCAGAATCAGAATCTCTGGGGTTGAGGAGCAGTAACGTGTAGTGTTGATAAGCTGGCCAGGTGATCTCCACTGCACAAAGCTCGAGAGCCACTGGTGAAGAGAAAGAAGAGCCAGGGCAGAGCACTAGGGAACAACAGTGTTCTAGCGGCTAGAGGAAGAGCCCATGTATTTCAGGAGATGAGTAAGAAGAGTCAGAAAGAGGAAGGAAGCCTGAAGAGTAGAATCACAGAAACCAAGGGGTTAATTAAGTGGGCGTTTGCAGTATGAGGTCACATGCAACAAATAAAACAAGATAGATGAGGACTCAAGACAGTAATGTTAAATGAAATAATCAAAATACAGATTTCAGTCTGATGCTTCAATTGGCCACTTGAGATTTATAAACACAGTTGACCCCTTAGGGGAGCTAGAGTCTATCAGAATATCAGTAAACAGTGTCATTTAATTCTTTTAACTAGATTGCTGGAGCAGAACAAAGAACGAAGGTTGATTATGTAATCTGACATGTAAAGAATATTATTTTCCAAGTCATTTGAAACACTTGGGGAGATGTGTTTCCATCAACAGGAGCAATCACATTCTCAAAAGCTAATCTCTTCCAGTCTGCATTCTTATCAGCTAAATGAGCCTGAAAAGACAGTGATCTCTGTAAGTGATTGATATTAACCTGTTTTAATAGGAAGCCAGATGCTTTTAAGTCATTTCTGAATCCTCTGGGAAGTCATAAGAAAAACTAAAGGTCATTTGGACAAGAACAATCAGTTTTACGGTGCACAAAGAAAACGGTACATGTGAAATATGTTGCTACAACCTTTCTGGATTTTTATTTCCTTCTTTCCTTTTAGGCTGAGAAGTTTGGTGACTCCTTTGTCTTTGAAGGCATGTTGAGTGAGCAAGTGAAGACTGATATCCAACAGGCAGTAAGTAATGTCTAAACAGGCTCTCATATTTCTCTACTGCTCATTGGAAAGGACTTGGGTGAAAACTCCAAACTACAAGTGCCACCCTCCTCAGCCCCCTACCACCTCACCATTCCTGCTCTAGATTTGCCTATGAGAGCAGGTCCATGGGCCAGGGCCCCATGTCTTGAGGAAAATGGCACAAGTTCAGGATGGTAGCCGAAAAAGTGTCAGGTCTGCCTTGAGTTTCTGTCTTGTGTACCCGAGTGACACATTGTGTTGCTGAGGAGGGCTTAGCTGGGCTCTGGACATTTCTGGGTTTCTTTATTTATAGTCATTTCTAGAATGGAGGGTTAAATGTGAATATTATTTTAACTTCTGTACGTAAAGTCTTGATCTCATCAGGTGCTAGTGTGGAGAGAGAGCTTCCTATTTAAACATTCATGAATTCCTACAATCAGCGAAGTATTCATGAAAGGACCTTTGGCTCTGGGTATTCATAGGAAATTGAGCCAGGGAACTGGCCTTATCACCCAAGGGTGTACCTGCTTTCACAGAGAGGATCCAGGGAATGTAAATTAGGTGTGTTTTTCTCAGAAATCATGGAAACAGTGGACTGGGCTTCCATAAGCACCTGTGTAGTGAGCAGAACTTGGGATTTCTGTATGTTCGAGTATTTGTTTACACATGTCTCATAAGGAGCCAGAAAATAGAAAAACAAGGGAAGGATTGTACGTAAGCTAGGAGGTTGAGGGTTTATAAAACAAAGAGGGAAGGGAATGCAGAATAGGCAGGAGGTAGTGAGAGAAGAGAGGAAATGGGGCTGCAAGGGGGACTGATTAAGATACAGAGATTGAAGACAGGAATTCAACCCTAATCTTCCTTTGTTACACAAGTTCCCTTTCAATTGCCTGAACTTGGTCTTTATGTATTGGCGTCACTGTGTTCTTCTCTTTTGCGAGCAGCAGTGCCAAAAAATTAAACCATCCTGGCTCCTGTTTTCTTTCTCTTCAAATGAATGTAGCAAAGGTGGTGGGGGAGAGGAGGTAAAAGCAGACTTGCTCTCGATTCATTTATAGGAGAATTGGGCCACTTTTTGTATGTATTTTACATAAATGTTTTTAAAACATGACCGAGCTCTGTTTGAATTTCAGGGTTTTTTTCCCTCGTTACAAGTTTTTATTATAAGTCTATTATGTAATCTGATACACCTTTTTTTTTTTTTTCTTTTTTTAAAGGGCTTTGAGGTCACATTGGCCTAGTGTTGATGAGCCAGCAGCTCAGGATGTGGTGCCTTGTTTTAAGATACGGAGTTCAGATGAGGGAGGGCCTTTGTACTTATTTTTGAAATTTGCTCTTTCAGATACAGGGCCTCTTGTCACTTGAGAACCTCCGAACACATTAGGCATAAAGGCAAAGGCAGATTATTGCTAGGCTCTGAGGGTGCCCTCTAAGTACCTAGCAAAGTGTGTGCTTGTAACTAGGACGATAACAAGCAGCTCTCACAGGAGCCTCATGTTGGTCTGTTGCTTAAATGCTCATAATGGAAAAGTAAACCTTTTAAGCGTGTTTAGAAAGGGCTGGAATGAATAAAATGAATCTGTTGATGATTTGAGAGTGCTAAGTTTTTGTTTTTTCAGCCCCCTCTTAGGTCTGACATACCCTCTTGCACCAGACCTTTGTTTTTTTTTAAGATTTTATTTCTTTATTTGAGAGAGAGAGAGAGAGAGAGAGAGCATGAGCAGGGGGAGGGGCAGAGGGAGAAGGAGAAACAGGCTCCCCGCTGAGCAGGGAGCCTGATGTGGGACTCCATCCCAGGGGATCCCAGGACCCTGGGATCACAACCTGAGCCTGAGGCAGATGCTTACTTAACCCCTTAACCGACTGAGCCACTCAGGCTCCCCTGCCAGACCCTTTATTAACCCAGTGTTTCCAGAAGCACAGGACATGGGATGGTCCAGGAGAAGACTTGAAGTGAAACAGGAGATGAGTTAAGGTAGTACGTGGCAAAGCATAAGGTAATCCTGAATCATGGAGTGAGAAAGTTATTCCCTTTTCAGATCTCTTCCAAGACCTGTGTAAGTCAAGACAGAAATTTCATTTCGGGGGTAGCATGTCATTAACACTCAGCAACACTTGTTAGTTTCCTTTTAAACACACAAAATCGGCCTTGGAAACTTCCCAGGCTACAGTAGCTAACTAGAATTTAGTAATATTGTTTACTTCCATGTAATTATTTTATAATATTGTTTATTTTCATAGAATTATTTTAAATGTTTCATATAACTTTTAAATAAATGTAAATTATTTTATTTTATTTTATTTTTTTAAGATTTTATTTATTTACTTTTTAGAGAGCAAGCGAGAGAGAAACAGCATGAGAGGGGAGAGGGTCAGAGGGAGAAGCAGGCTTCCCGCTGAGCCGGGAGCCCGATGTGGGACTCGATCCCAGGACCCTGGGATCATGACCTGAGCCGAAGGCAGACACTTAACCATCTGAGCCACCCAGGCGCCTGAATGTAAATTATTTTAAATGTTGTCATGAATGTTCTTTTTGTGACAGGTTATACCAGTGATACAAATTTTCCTAAAAAAAAAAAAAAACAACACAAATACATAAAACCACACAAAGCAAATGTTTAGCTTACTGAGTTATCCTAAGGTGAACATGCTTATAACCATCACCTAAGTCAGGAAATAGAATTTCTCTGCCTGCCTCAGTAAACCCCTCCATGAGCCACAGCCTTATTCCCCTTTTCTTTTCCTAAAGTTGCCATTATCCTGCTTTTTAAAGTAAATGCTTCCCTGTATTTCCTTATAGTATTATCACCAGGTGTACATTCCAAGGCTACTAGGGTTTAATCCTATCCATTTAAGGGTAAATTTGTGTCTTTTTCAAGACTCTCTTGGGGCACCTGGGTGGCTTGGTCAGTTAAGTGTCTGCCTGCCGCTCAGGTCGTGATCCCAGGGCCCTGGGATCGAGCCCCACTTTGGGCTTCCTGATCAGCGGGAAGCCTGCTTCTCCCTCTCCCTCTGCCATTTCCCCTGCTTGTGCTCTCTGGCTCTCTCACTGTGAAATAAATAAATAAAATATTAAAAAAAAAAAAAAGACTCTTTTAATCACAGGTTTCCTTTCTGTTGCTCCATCCCCCTGCCCCGTTTTTTATCCCTAACAATTTATCTCTGGAAGAATACAGGGCGATTAACCTGTGGACTTTCCCATGGTCTGAATCTTGTTGTTTGCCCTCTCATGGTGCAGCTCACCTGTTTTCCCTGGCCTCTTCATTTCCTGCAAACTGGTAGCTAGATCCACAGGCCTGATCAGACTCATGTTTGAACCCAATGGCAAGACCTCAGATAATGGCATTGGCTGTGTACATTGTTCTTGCGTTCTTGATGTTGTTATTCAGTTGTTCTGTGTGGTTTTATGCATAGATTTGGGGCGATCCAAAAACTATGCTGCTGCTGCTGTCATCTTAAGTAGATTTTTTTTTTTTTTTTAAATATAGAGGTTTGAGGCAAGACATTGAACTGGCTTTTAGGGTTTGCTCATAAAAATATCTGAAACTGTGTGAATTTAACAGTTTAAAACAGAGCATATGTGCATGCTGAAATCTGCTTAGTTGTGATTATTATTTGAATGCTCAATTTGAAACAAATGTCTTAAAAGGTATAGCTACTAAATCCTAGAAAGGATTAAGGCTAGTTTTGGTTGCTGTGTTGTTTTGTTCTGGGGTATTTTATTCAAGATAACCTTCTATTGTTGAAATAAAGGTAGTGGTTAAAATACTTAATATTTAAAAAGTATGCTTCATTTTAATAATTGTGTTATTAAAATAGCTCATAAATCTTTGACATGAGGGATGGCCGTGGGGTGGGGAGAAAACAGTTGCTCTCGGTGGGAGCCTGAGAAACAATGATTATCTCTTGGTTTGTGGTTTGGCACTTTCTGAATTTGCTAACACTTTAAGGAAACAAATTTTTGAATAGGTGTCCTTGATAAAGGAGGAGGGTAGGTTATTTTGAGAAGTTCTTTTTAACTGAAAACAAGTTTCAGTGAGGAATCAGAATTACCAAGACATCTTCTTCTTTTTTTTTTAAGTAAAAAACAATTTTGGGACAGCATATCTTGCCCAAGTAAATGCTGGGTGCTGTGTTATTCGAATGATGCTCAACTAGGACAAAAGGCAGGGAATGTTGCAGCCTGTCTCTTACATAATCACAACTGGGCAAAGACTCTAAGCTAGAAAGAGAGCCATTAGTAAGGATGTGATTCAGTTACCTAAATGTGCATGGGTTGTAATGAGAAATGCCTTGGGGCCCAGCAAGATTCTGAGGTCATACCCCAAAAATAATTTTTAGAAAAGCTTTAGTAAGTTAAATAGTGTAAGCCAAGCCAGAAACTGTTCAGAAAGGCAAGTTCCAGTACGTAGGAAAAGTAAATTAAAATAACTCAAAACATGTGCCTGGTGGATGAATTGCTCAACCTCTTTTTTGATGTTAGAAGTTTTACTTTTCTGGTAGCTTAACCACCATTTCCTTGGACAATCTCAGTTCAGCTTTAAGAATTTTCTTCTTTCACACGGCCACCAAGACTTTTCTCTCTCAAACTGATTTTGGGGCTTGTTTATTCAGAAAAGCCATAAGGAAAAGATCACAGCCACATCCTTTGAGTGAAGGAGACCTGGTTTTAAACCTCAGCTATGCCGCTAACCAGCTGGTTTTGAGAAAAGTCACTTAACTTCTTTGCTACTCTTTTTTTTTTTTTTTGGACTTCTCAAGTTGATGCTTCGTTTTCAAAGTTTGGGCCGTCTTTTTTAAGCATTATGATCTATGGATTTCTTTCTAAATGATCCTTTTAGTTCCACAGGTTTTGTAATTTATTTGTAATTGTTTATATCTAAACATTTTCTAATGTCCAACATCATTTCTCTTAGTGATTCTGTCCGTTTTTGCTTTATATCTTTCAAAGCTTTGCTGTTAAGCTTGGAAGTGTAACTGCATAAGTGTAGAAGTGTATCTTTCTTGTTCAATTTCGACATATAGGGATTCTCTTTTTCTCTAATAAGTTTTATCTTCAGTCTGTTTTTTGTTACCTACATGGGTGCACAAGCTTTCTTTTGTCTAATATATACTTTTTCATCTTTTCATTTTCAGTCTTTCTGTATCTTTATGTTTTTAGTATGTCTCTTGTAAAGAGTATATAACTGTTTTTAGAAAGTCCATTCCGACAGTTTTTGTCTTTCAGTCAAGAGTTTAGTTTATTTATGTTTATATGTAATTTATTATGATTACTGATATATTTGGCTTTATTTCTACCATTTTATTTGCTTTGTCTCTATCCTGTTTTTTCTTCAATTTCTTGCATATTTTTCCATTTCTTCCTTATTCCAACTTCACTTGTCTCCTTAGAAGTTAGATATTGTATGTCTCTTCATTTACTAGTTAAACTATTTTAATGCTCACATTTAAAGTCTAAATTTTAGTCCCTTAATTTTTCTGCTGTATAATACTAGGACCTTGCTCTAATCATCCCCATCCAACTTATGTATTACTGATATCCACTATTTCATTCTAATTTTTTCTCTTCCTCCAGTGCTTAGATATTATTAATCCATGTCTCTTAAACCCACTTTTGAACATATAGATGTGTATTCCATTTATATATTTCATTTTAATTTGTTGCTTTTGGCTCTATCTTTGGTATTATTAGTAGTTGCCGTAAAGATTACCATATGTGTACCTAACTTCTCGTAGTCTATCACAAGGGTTAATATTTTAATACTTCAAGTAAATATAAGTGCCTTATAACCGTATAGGTTCCTTTACCCCTATGCTATAGTTGTCATATGTAGTACATCTACATACTTCGAAAAGACTTGAGATGTTACAGTTTTTGCTTGTGATATCCACACACACACACACACACACACACACATATATATTTTTAATTTAAAGAAGAAATATATTATATGTACCCAAGCCATTTCTGTTGCACTTTATTCCAGAAGTTTCCTGTTTTCGTCAGGTATCATTTCCTTTCAGCCTAAATAACTTCCTTTAGCATTTGTTTGAGAACAAGTCTTATATCCATGAATTCTCTTAGTTTTCCTCATCTGAGAATGTTTTTACTTCCCCTTCATTCCTGAAGGCTATTTTCACTGAATACAGAGCTGTGGACTGGCACTTCTTTTCTTTCATCACTTTGAAAATGTAGTTTCATTCTTTTCTGGTCACATGGTTTCAGCCTTTTGAATCACTATTCTCTTATACGTATTGGTGTTACTATTTCTGGCTTCTTTCAAGACTTTAAAAAATCTTGTCTTTTGTAGTTTGATTATGATTTGGACATTTGGACATTGTTTTCTTAGAGATTAGAGATTATCCTATTTGTTGAGGTTCTTGTGTCTGTGAATTTATGTCTTTAACCACATTTGGGGAGTTTTCAGCCATTATGCCAAATATTTTTTTCAGCATTCATGTCTCCTGTCTTTTTAGGACTCCATTGCATGAGTGTCAGATATTATCCTATGGGTTCCTGAGGCTTTGTTCATTGTTTTAAAATGGTTTTTTCTCTCTGTTCTTCAGGCTCTGTACTTTCTATTGCTGTGTCTTCAAGTTCCCTCTTTTTTCTGTTGTTTTCATTCTGCTCTTGAGCCTATCCAGTGAGCTTTTTAATTTTAGATATTGTATTTTGCAATTCTAAAGTTTCTTTTTAAAATATAGTTTGTGTTTCTCTGCTGAGAATCCTATCTTTCTATTCATTTTAAGAATATCACCTTTACTTCATAGCTGATGGTTATAATAGCTGCTTTAAAATCTTTGATAATTCCAACATCTGGGTTATCTTGGCTTTGGTACTGGTTCAGTTTCTTTTCCCTTCATTATTGAGTTTCAGGTCTTGTTTTAATTCTCAGGAGAATGTTGACTTTTTTTTTTTTAAGGCAATCAGTCTGGTAATGTGGTAGGTATAGACCACAAGTTTTGTCTTGCCTACTGCTAGTGTTGATTTTGTAGTTTTGTTTGTTCATTCCTTTTATGCCAGCACAATGCTGTGGTTATTTTTTTTTTTTCCTTCACTGTAACTAGCATTTTGCTTGTTTTAATCAATTTCTTGTAGGGGTAATAATGCCTACCTAGTAGAGTATTGTAAAGACCAAATTAAGTAATGTATGAAGAACCATCTAATACAGTACTTAGCACATAAAAAGTCTTTTAGTAAATGTCATTATGCTGGCTTCTTCCAGTGCACTATCTCTAATTGAAAATTGAGTTAAATTTTCTTTCCTTTGCTTTACTGTTGCACATTTGTAAGATTTGATAATACCATCTATAGCACTCTGCCAAGTTGCAATGATATTTTGAAAAGATTTGCTATTGTGGAATAAACAATCCTCTTGGATTATCTCAGAGTCCTTGGCTGGAGGAATATCGGTGACATCCCCCCCCCCTTTTTTTTGTGGGAGTGGTAAAATATACAAAAACATAAAATTTAACATTTTAACGTGTACAGTTCATTGGCATTGAGTCCATTCCCAGTGTTGTGCAGTCATCATCACTATACATTTCCAGAGTTTGTTCACCATCCCAAACAGAAACTCTCTACCCAGGAAGCAATAACTTCCCATTCTCCCTTCCCTCCATCCCTTGGTAACCTTGATCGTACTTTGTGTCTCTATAAATTTCTTTGTTCTAGGTGCCTCATGGAAGTGTCCTTTTGTGTCTGGCTTACATTACTTGGCAAAATGTCTTCAAGGTTCATTTATGTTACAGCATGTATCAGATTTCATTTCTTTTTAAGGCTAAATAATATTCCTTTGTTTCTATAGACCACATTTTCTTTATCCATTCATCTGTTAATGGACATTTGTATCGTTTCCAGCTATTTAACATCTAATTGCTGTTTTGGCTTTTGTGAATAATGCTGCCATGCACATTGGCATGCAAGTGTCTGAGTCCCTGCTTTTAATTCTTCTGAGTATATACAGGCACATACTGTTTGAGTTATTTGGATTCATGCCTCCTTGATTATCTGCCATTAGCCCTGGGGTGTGTTCTTTGACTTCTTCCAGTGATGGAAATGAGTCTACCTCCCCCTGTTTGAAAGTTTGCTTTCTGGTGTAAAATGTGGTCTGTTTAGCAAACAATCAAAAATGTCCTACTGTCTTCTAGATATTGTGTTATTTCTGAGAATACAGAGATGAAAGATAGCCCTCCCCCTGCCCTTTAGGTGCTCAGAGTTTAAGGGATGTGATAAACCAAAATTCGATGTTTTCTCTGATTTATGAGTTTTTTATATCGAATGTTTTAGAGAAATAAAAATGGAAACACACACATCATCTTTTAAAATTATCAAAAAGAATAAGAGTATATGCGATCTATACCATCCTGGAGTGTCCTGGAGGTAGCATGAAATAACATTGAGAAATGAATTAGAAAGGGCATTGGCAGGTGCTCTGGTGAGGAGTGCTGGGGAGGAGTTAGGGGAGGTGCCTGGAGAGCTGCGTTTGTTAGGTTGATCACGGGAGAAGGCCTGTGTGTGGAAGAGACATTTAAGGGAAACCTTGCAGATGTGGAAGAACTTGTTTTGGGATCAACTAGAACAAAGCATTGGGTGAAGGACCTACTATATTCTTATGCACTGGCAACTCAACTTTTTGCTTTGTATGGTCTGGTTTTAGCTATGTTTACTCTGAGAAATCCATTTGAAATGCTGAGTGGTCTTTTGTCCCACATTCCAGATTTAGGTTGTTCCATTTATTTGCTCTTGTGGCTTCTTGTGCTTTCTCTTTATGTCATTTATCTCACTTATAATTACTTGTGTAGGTATTTGTTGAATGCCTTTCCCTTTCCCAGGTATGTTTTGTGATGGTGGGAGAGAATGCACTCTACCACTGTATTCCCAGCATAGTAATGTCACTTAATAAGCAATAAGTATCTGTAAAAAAAAGAAAAGAAAGAATGCCATTTGGGTATCATCTGTTGGATCATTTAGTTTTTGAAAGCTACAGAGCTCAGACCTGGTATGAACTGTCTCATGTTGGAAAGTCGCTTTTCCTTGGCAAGAGAACACTGGTTTAGTCAATCAGGGTTGAGGTGGGTTCACCGTAACTGAGTTATTTGGGAAGGGCAGCCCAGGCCTGGCTGATTGGATAAGATAAGAAGAAGACATAGTCACACAACTGTATTTTGTGTCTGTTTTTGAAAAGAATAGTTGTCTGTCTGATTTAGGAGTCAGTGTGGTGTAGGCTCAGGAAGCAAAGCTTGATAACCCTGGAAGGTGAGAACCCAACATAATAGGATAACAGGGCCCAGTTTTTTCCCAACTTGTTCCAAAGTAAGGCACCTGATCAGAATGAGCATGAATTTGAGGCATGCTGGCGTTCCAGAGGCTCAGATTTGATATGTCTCTTTAAGGAGTCCTTAAGTTTCTTGTCAAGTCATAGGTCTTTTGAGATCTGACATGGATGAAGAAGTAATAATGATTTTGACATCCCATACCTCCCAAATATTGGTGTTTGCATTGTAAACCTGTAAAGTGAGACAAAGATTGACTATTGAGTAGGGGAGTCATGCCCAGGAGATATCCAGCTTTAAGAAAAACTTATGCAAAAATGAGAATTTAGAATCAATGGAACTTTCAAAGACATCTGGCAAAAAAAACCTTCCTCTTATAGATGAGGCACATGGCCCAAGAGGGGAAATGGCTTGCCTCAGTTCTAGATAATGTTGAGGGTGGCACTGACCTTTTAGTACCTGAGGACCAGCCTAGGACCTTTCCCACTGTGTAAAACTCATAAGCCAGGAGCTGAGTCTCTCTCTCTTTACAGATAGATATCCCACTGAAAGACTATATCTAAAATCAGTATTTATCCAGAAGATGGTCACCCAAAGTGGGGAGGGTTTGGAAGACATGGAAACCGTAGGAACAGGTGAATTTATTCATTAAACAAATATTTATCTTGTATGTGCTATGGGCCAGGCAGTGTTCTAAGTGCTATGGATACAACAGGGAACCAGGTATAAGTCCTCAATCTCTTGGAGGTTATAACTCTATAAGACTCTGAACAAGTGACTTTTAACTGACTATGCTAATGGCTTGTGAATAAAATAAAGCAGAGTAACAGGATAGAAAGTGACTGCAGTGTAGTGTGGTTGGGTTCTTTTGGCTCTTTTATGTGGGGTCTGGGTGGCTCCAATGATACCTGAGGTGAAACCTAGATGAGGAGTAGGAGCCAGCATGACCAGTAATGAGGGAGTGATGAAAAGCAGGACTGTGGGGGCGCCTGGGGGGCTCAGTTATAAGCATCTGCCTTCGGCTCAGGTCATGGTCCCAGGATCCTGGGATCGAGCCCCACATCGGGCTCCCTGTTCGGCGGGAAGCCTGCTTCTCCCTCTCCCACTCCCCCTGCTTGTGTTCCCTCTCTTGCTGTGTCTCTCTCTGTCAAATAAATTAAAAAAAAAAAAGAAAGAAAGAAAGAAAAGGTGGATTGTAATGGGGGCAGGGTGGGGGTGACAGTTAGGTCAGAAAAGTAGGCAGCAGTTGGATTACGTAGGGCTTTGTAGACTCAGAGAACTTCTTAAGTTCAGTGAGAAGCTGTTGGACCTAGGGAACATTCTAAAGAGCTCGCTCTGGCTTCTGCATAGGTTTTGTCATAGTTGGTGAGACTTGTTTGGGCCATGGAGTAGGATGGTAGGAGTAGACATGCTAAAAGTGGTTTGATATTTGGAAGTACATCTGAGCCCATAAGGGGAAAAGGAGAGGAAGGACTCAAGTATGACTACTAGGTTTTGGCCTGAGCAGCTGGGGAGGTGGTGATTCCCTTTGAGATGGTAGAGCCTGGAGAAGGTTGAATAAATGAACCTAGGGAAGACAGAGTTGAGTGAATTATAATTTTTCTACAAACGTCTGAAAGGTGATCTGAAAGGAATTTGATTTATTCCATGTGATCCTTGGGAGCCTAATGAGTGCCAGCAGTTAGAAGGTCTCTGGGAAACATTTCATTTTAGCCTTTGATTGGGAACCTTCTATTTATTAGAATGATCTGGACATGAGGGACTGCCTGCAAGGAAGTGTCACCCAAATTGTTCAAGCTGAGCCAGGGAGACCATCTATTGGTAGAGTGACCGTGTAATTTATTGTCCAAATCTTTTGAGAGTGAAATGGGATGCTGTTAATTATGCTAGATAACAGGTGTAAATCTGGACTGCCCTGGTCACGTGAGGGCAGTCCTGCCTTACCTGTTCATCCTAGGGATACTGTAGAAAAGATGCCTTTGGGTGTAAGTTGAAACCAAGGGACCTCTTGGCATCCCTTCAGATCTAAGGTTTGGAAGATCTTTGGTGTGTTTCATTTAACAAAAAGTATTGATGCCCAACTTTTCTGATTAAGTGGAGTGCACTTATAATACAGGCAGCCTCCTGTGTGGGATGCCCTCCCCATTCCTGCCCTGCTTCACTTGCTCTTCCTTCTCACCTCCTATGGGAAGCATTTGTAGAGTTAGCACCCCCTGACTGTCGTTGGGTGCCCCTCCTTGGGCTCCCATAGCTCACTGAGCTCCTTCTGGTCACGGTATTTAATGCGGGCTTAAAATCATCTACTCATTTGTTTGTCTTCATCCCCAGATTTTATGTTTTGCTCCTGCACCCCCAGGGCCTAGCACAGGGCTGGCATAGGGCAGATGTTCATGAAATGTTTGTTGAATGAATGAATGAATGAATGGCATTGTGAATTGGTTTTTTTAGATTTCTAGTAATGTACTGACACCCACATATACATAAGAATATGTATCTCTTTACCGTTTATTACGCTATATCCACACAGCAAGCCTATTTGATAAGTTTTCTTAGTGTGTTCATTTTACTGATTGAGGAAACCAAGGCTCAGAGAGGTTCAGTAACTTGCCCAGTGTCACAGAGCTAGTAATTAGAGAGGCAGGACTGGAACCCACTCACCACTTGGCGAACTGCTTGGCTCAGTGCATACTGTATATCCTATTCAAAACTTAACCACATGTTATAGTTTAAAGATGTTGAAAAGTTCTGCAATTAAAAAAAAAGAAAAACGAGTTTAACTTGATTAACCCAGTGCCTTCCTGACCACTTAGACTGCTGTGACTGTGGAAACTCTCCACCAACGACTCCCCCTTTACCTACCAACATCTTGTTGTAAACTGTTAGGAAACAGCTGTTGGGAAATGCTTGGATAGTGGAAAAGAGTTATGAATTGAAAATCTGCAGTTGTAGGTTCTTTTTCTGGCTCTGCCTGCCACTTTTCAGGGCTAATTTTTTCTTTTCTTTTTTTAAAGATTTTATTTTATTTATTAGAGAGAGAGAGAGAGAACATGAACAAGCAGGGGGAGGGGCAGAGGGAGAGGGAGAAGCCGACTCCCTGCCGAGCAGGGAGCCTGAAGCGGGGCTTGATCCTGGGACCCTGGAATCATGACCTGACCTGAAGGCAGACACTTAACCAACTGAGCCATCCAGGCGCCCCAGGGGCTCATTTTTTCATCTGTAAGATGAGGAAGTTTAAATAGATAGCCTCCCAGATCCATCCCACCTTTAAAACTCTGCAACATTGTAAGCAGACCTGCGTTAAGCATGCAGCCACACTGGGGAAGCCTGGCGTACTTGAGTGTTAGAGCCAGGTTTCCACTCCCTGCCAAGCCTGTGTTTGTTTTACCAGCTCCCGCAGAGCTTTGCAAGATACACAGTATTGTTAAAAAAAAAAAAAAATGCAAATGTTTCCTACTCTGTGTGCTGTCACCGCACGGAGAATCATCAGTCACCATCCTGCCACTGGCACAGTGTCCACCTGCTGGGTGAAATGCTCATGTCAGCCTGGTGACCTGAAGAAGTCAGCCCTGTGGAGTCTTCAGAATTTGTTCTGTGCTCCTGCAGCCCTAGGCTGAGATGGGCTAGTTCAGTGCCAGCCTCTAGTTTCAAGGGGCAGCAGTTGAACCATCATGCTACGTGACCCTCTGCAGATGCCTGTTGCTGGACCAGTTGGGAAGTAGATCATCTCTGACTGTGCACCTGGGCTGCCTTTGCAGCAAGAGTCCTTGTCCCCTTTGTCATGCTGCTCTCTGGGGTGATGACTCTCCTCTTTTTCTTCTCTTTTACCAAAAATAGGTGGGATTATTCATATTCTGATTTCCCTCCGAAATAACCTGTGTGAGAGAATTTCCCAGTCTTAGGATGCTTTTACTATATTCTGTCTTCTTTTTGCCCTTTATTCTCAGAAGCTTCACAGCTTGTAAGGCATGAAGGAAAAAGTACAAAATCAATCCAATGGCATTCAGACTTTATGAAATTTCCCTGTTTTATACATTGAAAAAGATCTAAGTAAGCCACTAGCAATTTAAGGGGCCTAAATGGAGTCTCCTTGTAAAGAATTATAATAAATACCATGCTCTGGAGTGCCATGAGCTTTTACATATGCCTAGCCCTCTTTCCTGAGGGAAATTAGCCACAAAATCTATTAATGTTATAGATTTTTAAAAATATATTGTGGATTTTTGAAAATGAATTTTAGCAAGAGCTTATAGAGACATACTCTTAGGTACCACTTCTGGAAATTTAGCAGAAGCAAAAAATAAAAAATGTAAGTGAAGATTTTTGAAGATGTTCACTGTATTTTTATCTATAATAGCCATACACACACAAAACAACAAAGTTTAATATAACCTGAGTGGTTCAATGTTAGGAAATTATTTGGTAAATATGATATATCAACATGATGAAATATTGTGTGTAGCCACTAAAAATGTTTGTTCTGAAGTCAGATAAAACATAGGAAAGTCTTTAGTAAAATTCATGAAAATGATCAATATATATTTGGAAAAAATATGTTTTTTTTTTTTTTTAAGATTTTATTTATTTTTGCGAGAGAGAGAGAAAGCACAAGCGAGGGTAGGGGCAGAGGGAGAAGCAGGCTCCTCACTAAGCAGGGAGCCCGATGTGGGGCTCAATCTCAGGACCCTGGGATCATGACCTGAGCTGAAGGCAGATGCTTAAACCTCTGAGCCACCCACACGCCCCTGGAAAAAATATGTTAAAATGTGTATGCTTATTGATGAAACTAGAAGATGAATTTAAAAATAAAGTTTGCAGTAGGACAGTGAATATAAGTAATTTTTAATTAAATTAATAAATACTTTCAATATTGCTTATTTTTGTTTTTTCAATGTAAAATTAAGTCTCTTAGCTCTGCTAAAAGAAAAAACTTAGAAAATCTGAAAAAGTATGTTCAGTGTAGATAATTTAGATATTAAAAATGGTACCCACAGAAGAACATTAAATATCACCCATAATCTCACCGCCCAGAAATAACCATTGCAGACATTTCAGTATGTGTACTAACTAATCTTTTCTTGGGGTGTGAGTGTTTGTGTGTCTACATGAAAACATATTTTTAAGTAGACTTGTACACACATGCCTGTAAGTGGCTTTTCTCACTTTTTGTGAAGGGCAAACATTTATCCACGCAATTACATTTTTCCTGCATATAATTTTTTTTTAAAGATTTTATTTATTTATTTATTTGACACAGAGAGAGAGAGCACAAGCAGGGGGAGCAGCAGACAGAGGGAAAGGGAGAAGCAGGCTCCCTGCTCAGCGGGGAGCCCGATGTGGGGCTGGGATCATGACCTAAGCCGAAGGCAGACACTTAACAACTGAGCCACCCAGGTGCCCACCCCCCCCGCATATAATTTTTAATGACTGTTCTAGTCCTTCATATGGATGTACAAACAAGGGACTCAGTCAGTCTCCTCGCTGTGTATGCTGTGATGTGGCCTCCTGATGAATATTGTCAGATTGCTTTGAAGATAGGTTATATCGATTTACATGGTCACCTCTTTGCCTAAAGAAGTAAAAAAGTATTTTTACAAAAAGTCCTTTTCTATTCTTTATTTCACTGAAGAAACTCCCAAATCAACTTTCCGTATACAATTGACAACGAGTAAACTAGATCACTGTTAAGGGTTCTTTGAGCCCAAAGATTCCTTGGACCATTTTTTGCGCATTATGTATAATAAATGACTATGCGTAGAGTATCCACTCCTCTCTTAAGGACGTGTAATGAATGTTTGGAGTATACTGATTGATGCCATATGGGAATTCAGTGTATCCTAGCATGAGGAATTTCACTAAGAACTGAAGCAAAAAGTTACTGAAAATTTTCAGTTATGTTTTAAGTTTCATAAATATTTGTACTCTATTTGAAAAAGCATGCATTTTTCTCTCACACAAATTCTATTAAGTAGTGAAGGTACCTAATTTAGGATTTAATTTAAAATAAGCTGTCAGACTTGACTACCTATCTATTTTAATGATGAATTTCTTTGCATTCTTTATTCAAGCTTGGTTCTTTACTTTCCACATTTGTATTGGGTGCTGAAGGAAGAGAGTTTTTACTCACTTTGTGCTTTCTACTCCATTTGATTCCTTCGGCTGCTGGATTCTCCTCCAGTTTTATTTACACTTCATGAATTTGAACACATCTGTACTTTCTCATTGTTCACCGGTGCCAATTGAAAATTCTCCCAGGCTGTTTTTATAGGGGTAACTGTCATGTTTATACTATGTTTCAAGAAACGTCCATCTTTTTAATTTGCTTATCTAAATGCATTTAATTTTTAAGAGAACAGTTGTAAAGTTGTGAACTTGACATCTTTACGCTTGAATATGCATAATTACACAGTGCTCTTTCTCCTGTGCCGACTTTATTCTAGGCTGCGTGTGTATAAGAAGCATAATTTACCACCTCTGGCAAGAATAAAGATACCTTTGATATATTCTCCATTTCTCTTCGTTAAACTGTTACTACAAGTCTGGTTATGTCCCCAAGGGAGAGGCGAGAAAAGCCATCTTTGCTCTGAGAAGTCCATTTCTCAAGGGGACATCAATACTCACATGGATCCTATTTACATTGTAATTGGCCACTGGCTGTCTGGTACAGCTGTTTCAGCTTAAAACCCAAGACAGTTGCTATGGAGATGGTTGACTAGAAATAGGTCAAGTTAAAGTCCTTTTCCCCCTGAATATAAGAGAGTGCTGTAACTCTGGAATTGTCTCAGTTGAATAGAAAATGTGTAGGTGGGCAGCCACATTAAAAAAAAAAAATGTTCTCTTCGTAGGATGAGGCTTATCATAGACGCCAGTCCACTCTCAGGCAGCACACTGGAAGACTCGTCCTGTTAAAGCCAAGGAACTAGAGCTATCCTGATTTGCAGTATGACCCTGATTCGCTGGCTCATATGTGACTCTCAAAAGTTATTTTATTTCATAAGTTCCTAAACATAGTAGGATAGCATTTATTTTCAAGACACTAACCAGGAGTTTAAGAACAAGTTTTTAAAAACATAGCGTTAACAGTGACATTTGGAAAAGGAAGGCACCTGGTGACATTGGATGGGATGTGCCATAAATTGGGCTGGGAAACATCCTGGCTTTCCTAAGGGCTGATTCCCAGGATGAATGATGTCCTACCTCTGATTGCATCAGTCCTCTTGTGGGGTGACTTTAATTACCTATTTTTTTTTTTTTTTCATCAGGTGTCAGATGGGGAAATGGTTCCTGACTGGTTGTCTGATCATTACAGTGGGGACTTATGGTCTTCTTCACAGACAGGCATGTGGTATAGGTACTCTTACAGGTCCCAAAGCTTTGTCTGGTTTAGTGTTTGGTGAATGTGGATTCCTCTGGCTTCTGCTACACCCCTCACACCCTTCCCCTGCCCCACTCTGTGGTGCTGCTTGCTTCAGGAGTGGGTTAGTTTATGTGTAGATGGTTCTCACGTCATGATTGTGATGGAAGATGACAACTATACACTCTTCTTGACAATTCTTTGGAAATGATAGATGTTCTAATACTTTTCTCAGCCTGTCTTTCTTCCGAAAACGGTGAGCCAAGGGTTGACTGGGGCCCATGCTGAAGAAGTATTAGGGGACAGATTTTCACTGATTAGAATGTATGTTCTTTGAAAGTTCTAAGAGAATATTGCAACACGCAATAACATAAATAAATAATAGTAATATTCTTATTTTGTGCCAGGTACTGTTCTAAGCTCTTTATGTGTATTTCCTTATTTAATCCTCACAACAACTCAGGGAGGTAGAGAGAAGTGTTAGTGTCCCATTTTTTATAGATGAGGAAACAGACCTAGAAAGGTTAACTAAGAAGCCCAAGATCATGCAGCTTGTAAAAGGTGGTACTGTTTTTCAGGCTCAGGTAGCCTGGTTCTAGGCTTGGATGTGCTTACCACTATGCCTCTATGAACTATATATTAACATTTAAGAAAGACGGTCTTTTTTTTTTCCTGATTATCATAGTGCAGTGGTTATTCTGCATTTGGCAATGTCTGGAGACACTTTTGGCTGCTGCAGTTAGGTGGGGGATGGTGCTACTGGCATCTACTGGGAAGAGGTCAGGGATGCTACTAAACATTGTACAGTGCACAAGACAGCCCCTTGAGACAGGGAATTATTTGGCCTAATATGTCAGTAGTTATGAAGATGAGAACTCTTATTATACTAATATACGCTCAATCTTAAAAAGTATATTACTCCCCTAGTCTTGACCCCTGTAAGTGCAAGTATATTCTTTCAAGCTTTTTTCTTCTGAGTATACTACCATACATTCATGTGCATATATTTTACAGAACCAGAATCAAATACGTATTCTATTCTATAGGTTATCTTCATTACATATTATATACATTATTTCCACTTTGGAGTGTCTTTTGATAACTGTATAGTATTCCTTTGGAAGGAGGGAGCCAAGGATGGGTTATTTTGTAATTTTTAATTAGAAATAATATTATAATACTGTAGATATATCTTTTGCATACTTACTTCAGGTCTTAATATCTTGGAGAGAAACTAGGTTGTGGCCTTTGGACAAGGACAGTGTTACTGCGGTGTGTCCCCCCCCCGCCCCCAATCTCGAGCCAGTCTGTTTGTCCTGTCTCACTGCACACATCACTGAGATTGTTGATCATTGTGTAGCCCCATAACTTCAAGTCATGTAAGCTGTGGTCTGTTTGGGATGGGTTGTTAAGATCATGTGAAAGATTTCAGAAAAGAGGAATCCTGGGAGAAATGAAAGCAGATATCTAAAATGAGAGAAAGTGTGTATGTGTAGTGGGGAGGAAACTGAGCCAGACTATAGCACTAACATGTGTAAGGTGGTACCTACACCCACCAATTGGAGTTTTGTAGACATTTTTGAAGGAAAATGAAGTGACTAGCTCCGTATTTTGTTCCCAACTTTGTGCAATTAACCATGTAAAATAAATATGTAAAATAAATAATTTAAACATTATCAATATACTGTCTTAAATCATACTCTCTGGATTCCCGGGAGTTGAAGATCTCTTTTAGGAATCAGACTCAGTGGCTGGCAGATAGTGAGTACTCAGCAAATATTTGTAACCAGAGTGAATTGAGGGGAAGAGGAGAGGAAAAGGGAGGCCGCTGGAGCAGCCCCACCAGGGTCTGCTTTACATCATCCAGCTCCATGGAAGGTCCCCCCTGAAGAAGGGGTAGGAAACCTTGGAACACATGGGCCATTAAAGTTCGTGTTTGGCCGTCTTCACTACAACTGTTCCTATGCAGACCCTGTGATTCAGCATTTCCACTCCATGGTGTACAGTCAACAGAAATGCATGTGTATACTTGCTAAAAGTCATGAGCTCCTAAGGATGTTCATAGAAGTAAGCACTATTCGTCATAGCCCCAAACTGGAACCCACCCAAATGCCCATCAGTAGTAGAAGAGATTAATAAATCAGTTTTTTTTTTTTAAATTGCTACTGATGAAATGTTTCAAAACACAAAGTGTATAAGAAAAACAGGCATTCTACTTTCTACCACCCGGATTTAACAAAGGTTAACATTTTGCCATATTTGTCTTTAGTTCTTTTATTATTTTAAGACATAGAACTTTCTGGTGGCCCATCTGATAAGTGTTGGGGTGGGTTGGGGTTGGGTGAGCAATCTGAAGATACTGAAACACAAGAGTGAGATAACCTGGGCTTTCTATGCACATTTTCCCTTGGCATGGAATGAATTACCTGTCACTGGACCCTAAACATCCAGCAGTCTAGTCAGTGAGAAAATCCCTGGATGAAATAGAAATAAGCTGTGCCTTTTTCCTCTCTTGGACTCTGAAAAATAGAACACCTTGCAGTGGTGTCCTTAAGGACATTATGCCTCTTTTCGTTGAACTATAAGAGAATTTGTTTTTTCCCATCAAATTGTGATTGGAATACCATGAATGTTTTGATTGTACTGATGTGAAGAAAAGAACAAGAATAGAGTTTGGTGGTTTCAGTGATTGCTGTAATTGTTAGCAGGAATACCATCCCCCTTTTCTTCCACTCAACCCAGCTCATCAGGATGCAAATGATTGACAGTAGCATTGTCATGGGGATAACCTTGAGTCTACTGTAGTAGATATTACAAGAGTCATTTGCAAATTTCTGTTCTTTAGTTAGTATTAGCTACAGCGATGATGAAGATTTTTTTATGGCTCTCCTCCTGTCATGAAGCCGTGGTTGAGAGTAGTTCTCTTTACTGTGTGCTTGCTAGTGGTAGGCATACTTGTCAGCCCTTTATGTATATTTCTTCCTTGTCATAACCCATGAGGTGGCTATTGTTATAATCTCCATCTAAACATGAGAAAACAGACCTGGGGAGGTTCAGTAGGTTGCCAAGGTTCACACCGTGAGTGATGTAAATCTTGTTTTGACTGGCTCCAAAGCCAAGTTCTTAACCAGTCACTAAATGAGGGTCACTTGCTCGTGTTATTTGGGTTACTAGAACTGTAAAGTCGGAGTTAAGGTCCTGGGAACATTTGGCTGAGCACTTCCCAGTCCTGTTGAATTCAACCTCTTCTGTAGTCTGAGGTAGGTGAGGCAGGAGTCCTGCTCCCATTTCACAGATGAGGACACTCAGGAGCCAGACAAGCAGTGTACTTGCTCAGGGCTACACAGCTGATGTTGGGCTGGAAATTGAACGAGGGTCTTTTGAAAACACACTCCAGCTTTTTACCCTGTGCTTCAGCTTGATATCTGACCACCTTAGTTGATCTTCAGCCCAGCACTTAATTGTAAGGTTAACTCTGTTTCCCCATCTTTTAAATAGGAGCAGTACAACCTGTCTCTCACTTCTTAGAGATTATAGTGGATTAGCTAGCACTGCATGTTTTAAAAATTCTTGGAGGGGTGCCTGGGTGGCTCAGCTGGGGTTGATTGTCTCAACTCCTGATTTCGGCCCAGGTCGTGATGTGAGGGTCATGAGATTGAGCCCCATGTAGGGCTCTGCACTCATGGGGGAGTCTGCTGGAGATCCTTTCTCTCCCTTTCCCTCTCCCCTCCTCTGCTCTAAGATAAATCAATAAATCCTTAAAAAATAAAACTTCTTGGAGATACCATTTAAACATGTATCTATTTAGTCATTGTGGTGCTTTATGATATGAAAGAATACTCTTTCATTGAAGATTTACTTACATATAAATCTTTATTTTTGATATTCTGGTAAAAGTATTTGTTTGGTAACTGAAATGGAAGTTGAAGATCATGAGATTTTTTTTTTTCCTGTACATACTGAGTCAGTGTTTTTTTAGGGTCATCATAGCTAACCTCAGCTTTTTTGGGTTGCTTTGAGGTTGCGGCTGCTCCCTGGTGGTTACCTGTTAAAGGCGCTAACTGGAGACACCCAGAAGGGCCCGACTCTACTGTTCTACACAGGTGAGGCTGGTGGTTCTTTTCCCAGTGGACATGTTTAATTGCCAAATAGATTCCAAAGAGTGAGAATGACAAATTCTAATTGGTTGGTAGGAAAATAAAATAGCAGGAAATAACGTATGTGAAGACCCTAACTCACAGAAGGCTCTTACTAAGTGGCTTCTTCCTTCCTCATTTGGCCTGTCAAAGAGTTGCCGTTGCAGATTTTTTTCTCCCTTTGACAGGCGTATTACAAATCTCTTGACATATTTCATCTTTGCAACCTATTTGCTCTCTCTCATGAGCGGGTCACTATGAGGAAGAAGACCATCTGTCTTATGGATAAGTAGTTGTGTCTGGCCAGGTGGTCACTGTGGAAGCTCCGGCCTTGGGTATAGGATTCTTGTTATCTCCAGTCCTGGAATGACATACTTTGAAGCCACCATCTGACTGAAAAACCACAAAGCTGCAAGTCGGTCAGCAAGTCTCCAGGGTGGCAAGGAAATAATGATCTCAAACAAAAATAGAGTAGCAAGCACTTTAAGCCCCAGAGATGGAGAAAGGTTGGGTCAGGACTCAGCATCTCGACAGCCCAAGAAAACTGTTCTCCTAACCCACTTTTTCAGATGGGAGTTTTGAGCCTCTATTTTTGACAACATTGCTGGTTACTGCGCTCGCTGCCAGGGAGCCGAGTGAACTTGAGGTTCAGCTTTGGGGCTGTGGTCCCTTGACAAAGGACAGAAACCTTGCAAAGCCCAAGCTGGCAGCCTTTGTGGTGGCAACAGACTGTGAGACAGGCAGTCCTAGGATTCTTGGGTACCTCATGTCGACCAGGCCTCTTAGCTCCCAAGTGACATTTTCTTTCATGAATTTAATAGAAGAAAAAGCTGAGGCAGAAGGAAAACCCAGAGGGGAATGTATTTTATCCACTGACTGAGTCCATTTTCTTAGAAAAGTGCATCTCTGATCATTGCTGAAAACAGTTACTGCCACATAACAGGTACTCAGTAAACATTTGTTGGAAGAATAAATGAAAGTCATGGTGGAATTGCTGTAGGGAACTCGAAGATGTTTCAGGAATGGACTAGGAGCGTGTAGTCCGCTTGAAAAAGCGTGAACAGCGAGTTAAAGCTCTCTAGTGCTATGTGAATGTGTGTTTCCCCTTATTCTCAAACTTTTCCCCAACGCTCCTTGTCTTTCTATGCGCTTAGAGAAAATAGTAATTTGGAATCTGCTAGCATGAGGCAAATATAGCCGGCTTATCTGCAGTAGGAAGGCACGAAGTTTAAAGCCAAGCAACCTGTGCAGAGGAGGGGGAGGAAGTAGGACTGGCCAGAGGGAGAAGCCAAGACTACAGTGCAGGTCCAAGAAGTGCCCACTGATCCCTGAGGGGGCTTTGGGGTAAATAGGCTGGAGCTGTGGTGGGCCGAAACGGCTGGGCCTTTGTGTGCCGGCTCTGGTGGTCATTGGTGGTTCTGAGGTGGCTCTCCACAGCTGTGGAAAACCCTGAGGGAGCACTCCAGCAGCTGGAGCAGCACTCCTTCCTGAAAGGGCGATGTGCGTGGTGCATCTCCACATCCGCCGGACCAAGTGAGATTCTGTGGGGGTCCGGGCCTGCCCGCAAGTGAAGAAATGTGTTGAGTCTAGTTCCAAGGCCCACTTGAGCCTGGGATGTCAGAAACCTGCGGTGGAAGGTGACAGATGTGGCACAGCTGGGGCTTGAGTTGGGGACCAGGACCACCTCAGCGTCCCAGACTGAACTGAGGGGGATTCTGGGTGCTTCGCTGGAGCCGGTTCCTGTTTTCCTGTTACAGTTCATGCCCCTCCTCATTCTGCCTTTGCTCTTTCCCAGGCCTGATCATCCGGTCCTCCACGTCTCCTGGAATGATGCTGTTGCCTACTGCACGTGGGCAGGGAAGCGTCTGCCCACAGAAGCTGAGTGGGAATACAGCTGTCGAGGAGGCCTGCAAAATAGGTACTCGGAGGGTCTTATCTTGCCTCACTGTGTGTGGACCTTTTTCTAAATCTGGGGAACTTATTTTGGCTAGAAAGTTGATTTTAAACAAAAATAACAGCTTTTTCTTCCTAGGCTTTCTTCATCTCCGTGGACTTACTTAGGAGACACTGATGCATGGGTCACCCAGTGTCTGGTGAAGCGGGCTCCCTGCAGCCCCAAAGTGCTCCCCACATTCAGCCCCTCTGTTCTTATATAGTCCTCCTCAGAGCCTTTTGGCAGGCTGCCTTGCTTTTAGGATTTTCTTATTTTAGACATCTCCTGAAGCAGTGGTATTTCTCTGCTTCTAGAGCCATGAGACAGAAAATTCATGTTTGGGTCACATCTTCTAGGAAAGGCTCCTTAAAATAGCAGAGGCTTTATAAAAAAGTGGTGTGATGCTGGCTGATTGTGCTACCATATAAGTCCAGAATGATGCCTACTTTCCCAGCCTTCGATAAGTCCTTCTCTTAGTTACGTGATTTATTTCAGGCCTCTTGAGTACTCGGGAAACACGGAGCTTGTTGTGAATTTGATACGAGCTAGTTGTGCGGAAGTTAAAAAAAAAAAAAAAGTCCTGGTTAAAAGCTTTGTTTGTTTATATATTTGAAATGTGAACACAGCTCACTGAGAACAAGTG
Organism: Halichoerus grypus; assembly: GCF_964656455.1. Taxonomy (NCBI): domain Eukaryota; kingdom Metazoa; phylum Chordata; class Mammalia; order Carnivora; family Phocidae; genus Halichoerus; species Halichoerus grypus. The sequence goes on from NC_135712.1 coordinate 171,435,374, forward strand.
AGCAATGCTCTGTCTTTCTGTGCATTCCTTCTCTTGACTTTAATCCAGAAGCCTGTGCCTGTTTGACAGGTTGATGCCTGTGTCTCTTCTGACAGACTTTTCCCCTGGGGCAACAAACTGCAGCCGAAAGGCCAGCATTATGCCAACATTTGGCAGGGCGAGTTTCCTGTGACCAACACCGGGGAGGACGGCTTCCGAGGAACTGCCCCTGTGAGTAGCGAGACTTGGGAAGGGGGAAGGCATGGCTCCCGCCCTGACCAGTCTGCTGCCCTCTTCCTGCATTCATCCCCTCGTGCACATGGCAGCTCCTACTGATTAGTCACATGTTCTTTTTATAACCCAGTTTTCTTTCTGATTCCGTCATACTTATAGAAACTTTGGAAAACAGGAAGAGTACAAAAGGGAAAATTAAAAGGACCTGGAATTTTGCCACCCCCCCCAGAGATCACCCCTGTTAGCATTTTGGTACCTTTCCTCCCACTCTTTTCTGTGTTCACAGTGCTAATAACAGCTAGTCGTTAGTGGGTGCTTGCGTATGGCAGGCCTGGTGGTAAGCCGCTTGTGTGACTCATCTCACTTAATGTGAATTTAGCTCTGTAAGGTAGGTGCCATTTACTTTACCCTCATTTTCCAGGTGAGCACTAACCTGCCCAAGGTTACACGGCTGAAAAGCAGCACAGTTGGGATTTGCACTGGGTCATTTTGTTTCCAGAGCCCATGCTCTTAACTCCCATATATGAAATGTATAAATACATATACATGTATATGCATATACACACACATATATATGGAATGTATAAATATATATGTATATATACACACATATACATGTATATACGTACATTTTTTTTGCAGCTACATATTTTTTACATGTTGCTTCAGGGTCACGCTGAATGCAATACTTAAAATCCTGTTTTTCCCTGCTTAATATCAGGAATATTATATCTGTTATTAACAGTTTTTCACAAATATATTGTCTTTTAATAGTTGGATAACCTGTCATTTGAATGAGTCCTAATTTATTTGCCTCTTATTAAAAAGTCACGCATTTAGGTTTTATCTGTTGGGGTGTTTTTACAGTTTTTTTGTTTTATTTTTTTGTGTTTTTGCTAAACAATATAGCATCTTGTACATTAATATTAAATTGTATCTCTGATGATTTGCTTAAGATGGATTCCCAGCAATGAAATTAATGAGTCAAAAACTAGAAAACTTTCTTGGTAAAGGTTTTAGAGATACACTGTTTTCCAGAGTGCATATGTGGCTTGTTTCCCTCCACAAGTGTATGAGAGTTCCTTTCATTGCTCTTCTGCTGGCAAAATCATACACTAATGAAGCAGTGTTAAAAACATGTTGTTTTCTCTTAATAGTGAGAAAAGAAATCTTGCGGTGGGTAAATAGCACCTTATTGGGTTTGTTGTTGCAGAGAATAATTTTTTTTTCAACACTCTTTCAAACAGCTGTCATTATTTTTTCATATTTGTATTTTTGTTTCACACAAAAATAATTTTTCCAAAATTTACTTATAAATGTAACACAAGGGCGTCTGGGTGGCTCAGTCGCTGAGCATCTGCCTTCGGCTCAGGTCATGATCCTAGGGTCTGGGATCGAACCCCGCGTCGGGCTCCCTGCTCAGCGGGAAGCCTGCTTCTCCCTCTCCCACTCCCCCTGCTTGTGTTCCCTCTCTCGCTGTGGCTCTCTCTGTAGAATAAATAAATAAAATCTTAAAAAAAAAAAAAAAAAAGTAACCCAGATACATTATTTGGAAGATGGCCAAATGACTCTAAAACTTTGGCTGAAATAATAAAGTAGTGAGAGAGAAAGACCAAGACATTTTTGAAAAGATGAAGAATGAGGAGACACTTGACCTAGCAGAAATCTAAAAATGTTTTGAGCTATAGTAGTTAAAGCATTATAGTTTCATTTTTTGGCAATTAATGTAAATAATATATTGCATGAGAATAGGTATCCTTCCGATGGGTAGAAGGGTGCATATGTGTGCGTGTGAAACTCCATATGTATGTGTTAAGCATGTGATAAAAGAACCAACACAAACCAATGGGAAATGATGCACTACCCAATGGAGTCAAAGACTAATCGTTTGATCTCAAAGTTGGTTCCTCCAGAGTTTCCTTCCCAATAGCTGGTACTTTTTGCAAGCACATAGTTGTATTCCGCAAAATGAGTGATTCGAGGTCTCAGGGACTAAAGGAGCTTCACCCTTTCTCAGACTTTACATGGGTGAGAAGCCCAGTCAGTGCCTCATGAGCCACTTTTGGTCAGCAGAACTGGCCCTGCAGGATGAAACAGAATATCAGTTATGGTGCTCGGTGAGGATGCTCATGAGACCCCCGGAAAGCTGTTGGTAGATGCAGCAGGACTGTGGCCATTGAAGTGTTCCACACTGGTAAGGAGTGTGCAGCAACTCACCTGAACGTGGATGACACAGAGTGTCAGGCCCATACCCGGCCTTCTTTTGCAGTGAACACACAAGAGAGACTGGCACGATAGGGGCCTCAGCAGCCTCGATTTCCTTCCTGGATGCTAGGCTGTCGGAAGGAGAGCCACTACAGCAAGCCTTGAATCCTAAGGTGTGGGCTTCTGATATACCAAATTATATAAGCACCTGTCAGTTTTAGTAAAGGGCCATGAGAAGGCTGGATTGGACAGTATGAATATTTTACAGTGCTTACTCCTATAGAATTTCATATTCTATTTAAGCACTTGAGCCTCTAAGGAAAATAGTCGTTTATCCTTAAGTCAGGGCCCCTTTTCAGAAAACACAGAGTTCCCTGTGAAATAAGGACATTTTATAGATGTTTAGTGTTGGAACATTTAACTGGGAGTGCAGCAGATGTCTGTATATTGGAATATATTCAACAGAACTTACCTGAAGAAGCTGCCGTGGAAGTTCCTAAGACAAAATTAGAACAGGTACCAGAGGCCCTCCCAGAACTAATTTGAGAAACATGACCTGGAGAGAAAGAAACAGCAGACCACAGAGGCAACTTGCACCTGTGTTTGACTGAGACATAACAAGATCTGTATCTTCAAAATGGGACTCAACCAAATGGGACTAAAATTCCCAGAGAATTATCTCACGTCCACCTTAGCTGCTCTTGTGTCTACAAGCTCTGGTCATTTGAGGGAAGGAATTTCTTTTCAGTGATGGGGTGGATTGCAGTGAAACGGCATCCTCACCTGTATTTTATGTATGTTATTACTTCTGGTCTGGACTGAGCACACTATTCTGACCACAGTGAATCTAAAGAATTGGATTTTCATTTTGCTAAGCTGCTATTATACAACTATTAGTGTGTTTTGGTTTTAATGCATATCAGTTCATTCACTTGAAAATAAGTGGGTTTGAAATATTTCTCATACACATTTGTTTTCTTTTGAATTTCCTGGAAGGAAACTTCGGTTGGTGCAATTAATTTAACAATGAGCAATTAATTTAAACAAGGTTTACTCTCCTTAATAGCATACTCACAGATGGTGATTTTGGGGTTGGTGACCTCCAGATTTTACTTCACTTAAACATCAGATTATTTAAAGGGGGAAGAAAACCCCAAACCTTTGAGTAGATATTATTATTTCCTCATCTTCATGGTTTAAAAGCACCAGCTAGGTTAAGTTCCTTGTTCAATAGCTGCTAAGTGTGGGCACATAAAAAGGATCTCAGCCAGACGGACTGGAGAGCCCTCTCAACTTGTGTGTTCTCTGAGCCCGAGAAATGATTCCTTCCTCCAGAATATTTGTTTCCTCTTTTAATTGCTCTTGGGCCCCTGGCTCCTTCGCTTCTCTTCCTGGAACAAATGAATTTCTTTTTCTTCCTATTCCTGCCAGCTATTATTCCACCTTGCTCTTTCTGATCGTCTCCAAATTCTTGAAAGAACAGTTCATGCCTTCGGCCTCTCCACCTTTACTGTCTCTCTGAATTTTGAACTCTGACCTTGATTCCAACGAGACACCTCTACCTTTGTAGAGAGGGGTGAAGCCAGAAATCTTTGCAGCCAGAAATCCTGTCCTTCTTGAGAATTTCTGAGGCATTTTTTTCCAATCACTTCCCTACTCAACCTAGAGTCTTACAGAATTGGATTTTCTGTTTGGGGTATATTCTTTTTTCTCCCTCAGTAAGCTCTTTGATGTCTTACATCATTGAACCCATCCTGCCTTCAGTTGACATGCATGGAATTACTGAATGAAGCAGTGAATAAGTACTGCTGTTTCCATAATGAGTGCTGAGTATGGAAGCAGAATGGTAAAATTTTTTAGCATTCCAACTCATCCAGATGAAGTTCTTTTAAGGAGTAGCTTCATAACATGGAAGTGCTCTGAATTGTCTAAGTATGCTTCCATATTCATATGTCGACCTGAAACCTTCTGAAGCCAAATAAAAGTGAATTTTAGTTTATTCATTTCTTTAGTCCTGCTTCATTAGTATGGGAAAAACATGAATTTACAAAAATATTTTTATTTTTATATCTTATTTTTTACAAAAAGATTTTTAAGAGGCGCCACGATGGCTTAGTGGGTTAAGCGTCTGCCTTCGACTCAGGTCTTGATCTCCCTCTGGTCCTGGGATTGAGCCCCTTCGGACTCCTTGCTCAGCAGGGTGTCTGCTCCTCCCCCTCCCTTTGTCCCTCCCCCTGCTTGTGTTCTCTTTCAAATAAATAAAATCTTAAAAAAAAGATTTTTAGGTAACTTGATTTTTTTTAATGAAATTTTTGTTTATGTTTGAGAATTGCCATTGGAAAAACGTTGGGAAAAAATTTTAAGTTGAATATACACAATAGCATAATTGTCTGTACTTACTGTTGCTCAATTAAAGTTTTTTTTCTTGTCCCTCTCCCCTCCCTCCTTCTTAAAAAAGCTTTATACTTTGGCTCTGTGTCTGTGACAATATTATGTGGCAGATTGTCTGACCTGCCTTTGAAATGTGATATAACTGCTTGCTGGCAAACCCGTACAGTTGGCCTCATACTTCCAGATTCTGGAGACTGACTGCAAACCTTCTCTTACAAATATGCTTGATAATGAATTCACATTTTCTTTAGAAAAACAAGTCCCCTCAGTGTTTTGATGATAAAGTCTGAGGCTTAAAGATAAGATAGTGAGTTGGAGTGGGCTGGTGGAGAGGACAGAAGTGGCTTAGCGGCTTTCAGTGCTAAAAGACACTATGTGGCCACATACCTTAGTTCTGATGACAAGACTTACACTGGGTCTAATATGATGTTTCTGTAATGCTTTTGAGGGTTGAAATATCATCTATCCCCCTCCCCCCATCAGATACAGATTCAACTTATGGTCATTATTAGTCTCTCTATTAGGAATAGTTTTGTTGGCTCTCCTACCATGTAATACCAACTCTCCTTAGGTTTCTAAACTCCCCTTGAGGACTCAAAGCCGAAAAATGTCTCTTTCTTGGTTTTTACATTGGCCAAATTGCATTTTGACTGTCGGGATGAAAATCAATATTCATACTTTGAAGTTATAGCTCTTTTAGTGCATTTCTGCAGCAAAGATCTTTTCTAAACTTTGAGTAGTTTGACAGCATTTTCCCTTTTTTTAATTTTTAGGTTGACGCCTTTCCTCCCAATGGTTATGGCTTATACAATATAGTAGGGAACGCGTGGGAATGGACTTCAGACTGGTGGACCGTTCACCATTCTGTTGAAAAAACGCTTAACCCAGTGAGTATCATTCTCAGACTATGTATCGTGAGAAGGTTACATCCATCCTTGTGGCAGCCTGTGGCAAGAATTTCATGTGTTTCTGGGGAGTATTTGTATGCTCTTGAAATTCATCTTGGAATTTCCCCCAAAGGGATATTAATATTAAGCACATGTCTCTTATTTCAAGCTTAAAGCATTGTGCAGAAATGTCTATGAGCGTTTTATGTGCTGCTGGATTGCAACAGTGATAAGTATTTGAGGGAATCTGTCTATAACTTTAGAAATTATATTCAGTATCACAAATTTGATCAGAATGAGATACCTAAATATGCAAAATTCATTAATGTTTTTAGTAATAACCAGTGAGATCTGCTAGATGGTATTTATCATGCAGCAAATTGCCTGAGTTTTGATTGGCTGAAATTTTGATTCAGGGGCATCATTTAGAGAAAATGAGAAAGGGTATTTTCTGGTGAATGTTGAGTCAGGAAGTTGAGTCATTTAGTGATTATTTCCCGAACTCTGCAGTATGTCAGTTCAATGCATCCTATACCTTGGGAATTAAGACAACCATGTTTATCTAAGCTTTACTTACTCTGGTATAGGAAGAATGTTGAATACAACTAGTATTCTACTCTGCCCCTAAAACCAAGCTGTGCCATCAGAATATACAAAAATTGAGACACTACATGGGCATGTAGGTGGGAAGTACTTCCTTTAAAAAGAACGTGTCTGAATATTTTTTGTTGGGTGAACAGATTGGGGGGAAAGAACCATTTAAAAATCCTATCTCTAACAAGCTAGACATTCATAAGTCAGACCCAAGAATATATATTTATACCCAAACTAGCTAGACTGGGAACTTAATATGGTCAATTTTAATCTTTAACCTTTGGAAAAGGCACAAAGAGTCATGGTAAAGAAAATTAATTCCTTGATCTCTTCTCAATGGAGGGTTAAGCAGCTCAAGTAATTGAAGAAATTATCAGACTCTGTGCCTCAGGCCATTTTTCAGAATATGAGGTAAATTTGTTTGATATGCTTGATTTTTCTTCACAGAGTAACACGTGGGCTGTTCATGAATAATCTGGAGACATAAACCTACTTTCTTGGGTGCAGATGAAAAAGCTGAGTTCTTCAGAAACTGTCATCCCCCCCTCATTTCCCTCGTACTTTCTGGCAGGGCTGGTAGAAGTAGCGGTCAGAGACAGCTCTTCTCTCCAAAATGAGAATAAGGTTGTGACGTTCTTGGTAGGTTTGTGGTTGGGAGACGCCATTCTCTACTGGCTAAATGTGACTTGGCATTTACTGTCAGAATCAGAAATAGAATTTTCTTCTCCCCCCCCCCCCGTCAGATAAAAGCATCTGCATGTTTGGAAGGGGGTGCACAAGGCTTCGGAATTCTGGCAAGTTGTGAATGTATCTATCTGACCATCTGTTGTCGAGCTGAGTGCTTATTAGCTTTCCCTCTTAGAACTGCTTGTGTTTCTTCTAAGGATTTACAGAAAAATTCACATTTTTCTTCTTTTCCCCAGTCCCAGGCTCTGTCTTAGATGTTGTCCTTGCTTTATAAATTGTTCTCATTTTAGATCTCTCTGTGTCACACTGGCCTTGTTTGCTTCCTGATTTGACTGGGATAAAATTCGTCTGTTTGGAGAACTAAATCCCAACTTCCTAGAAAACTCGGACTCCACCATTCAAATCTTTACAACTACCTACATTTCCAGTGCCACTGGCATCTCCCATCCATGGGACGGCACCAGCCTCCCACTGGGCCCTTCTTCCCTCTTTCTGCCCTGGGCAGCCACAATGACCTCTACAGAGAACAAGTCTGATGCTGTCACTCCTCCATTTAAAACCCTTCAGTGGCTTCTTGGTGTCTGAAGAAGAAAGTACAGACTCTTGAACACAACTTCTGAAGGCTAACATAATGTAATCCTTGCTGATGTCTTTCTAGCCATACCTTCTACTTCTTCTTTAAATGTTGAATTATAAAATTTAACAAAAATTCAGAAAAGTACAGAAAATAGTATAATAGATACCTACCATTTAGATTTAACATACATTAATAGTTTACTGTATTTGCTCTATTTCTGTTAACCAGAGAAAAAGGACAGAAACTATTCTTCAAGTTCACACTGAGTATTGTTAAAATTTTTAATTTAAGCTATTCTAGTCAATGGATAACGCTATCTCACTGCGGGTTTTAGTCATTGTATGTTGAAGTCTGCATCTGGTAACTCTGGTATCTGGCTACCCCGTTGACCTGCTTCTGTTGTTCTTGGTTTTGGGTCACATCTTGTTTCCTCACATGCCTGGCTATGTTTGAATGAGTACCACACAGTGTATGTGAAAGATTGTAGATATTATCGGGGGTCTGGATAGTGTGATCTTTCTCTAGAGAGGATTCATCTTTGCCTCTGGAAGCTTCTATTTCAGATGAGCTTACTCCAGTCAGGAATTGGGATGTTTTGAAGCTGAGCTTCAGTCCCTGTGAGGGCTATAGTTCTTCAGGATGCCAACCAAAAGTCAGGGGTTTTACTCTGGCTCTTCTTCCTTGAGGGGCCCTGAAGTCCAGTTTTTTTGTTTCCTTAGGCCATGAGTCTATTGAAAGTTCTGCCCAGCTTCTCAGCTGCTGCCGTTGTGAATCAACAGACCCCTAGGTGAAACTAAGTTAGGATGGGAAAGGCTCACACCTCTGGGCTTCCCTTTGCTCTGGAATTTGAGCCCTGCACTTCCTCACAGCTACAGTAGTTCTCACCTGGTTTGGTTAAAACTCCTGTTTCTCACTGAGTTCTTAACTTACTTGCCCTCTTTCCCTAATGGTCTGTGTATCTCCAGTGCTGGGCAAAGAATGTGGTGCATAATAGTTGGTCCTATAACAAAGCCGGTTCCAGATACCTAGATTTGAGGGAGTTTGACCACTATTCGTATTTCAGGTGTTTCAAAAGCAAAGGCTAGTTGGAAACAGAGATTTTCAGGGAGAGTTTTGAACCAAAATATCCATGTGATTAGTAAACATTTCGACTCAGGAACTGACCTCTTCAGTGTCATGCATATATGTTAGCTCCAAGACTAACTCATAATGGCAAATCATTTTAAAGCTTCTTTGGGGGAGATTAAGAAAAGTCAGGGCTCTGTATGCAAAGGCTAGTCAGGGAATATCTTTTTCTTCTTCAGTGACTTCCAGGGAGCAAAAGTTAATCATTAGTGCTTATTTTATTGGGCAGTCATTCATGGCAAAAGCAGGTGGTAGAAGCATCTTGTGTGCTTTGTACACACAGTCCCGAGAGAAGCTGAGGTATTTGACCATATGAAGTGGGGGTTGGTTTAGTCTTAGCTGGTAGGAGGTTATGGGGAGGATACATGTGTGTGTGTGTCTCTGTGTGTGTGTGTGTGTGTGTGTGTGTCTTCTGTAGCTGTTTAAGATGGCATCACCCTTTTCCACACAGACACAATCCAGAGTGTGACCATTGCTGCTACCATTTCTTTTAACCAAATTTTTAAAAAAAAGGTCAGTATTTTTTTCCTCTTCAGTTACCTCACCCCAAATCCCCTATTAATCTATGGCAGTATATAGTGCTTTCAGTAAAAGAATGTGTCTATAGAGCTTCTGTAGCACCCTAACTTCCAACACCTGCGTACTCACTCTCACTACCCACGTACCATGCTGACTTGCTTACTGACAATGGGAAAGGTTGGTGTGATCTTTCCCACTCTAACTCTGAGGTATATGGTTTCATTGGGGCAGCTTTTTTTCTAAGGGAAAGAACTCTGGTCTTGGAACTAGTCAGAGTAACTTGGATTATAGCTCTGCCACTTGATATTAAAGGAATCTCTCTAAACTTAGAATATCTTAACTTTCCTTATCTACAAATTGGTAATAATTGTATTTGTGAAATTAAATTTGATGATGTTGCATGTGAAAATATTTTATACCTTCAAAATATGGTTGTTTACTATTTTTGTGTAACCTATGTTTTAGCTACCTAATTGGGCTATTATATGGTTCTGTGAAGCAGAATTGATGAGGAATGTTGGCTTTGGGAAGCAGAAGGGAAGAAAGTGATATTTATAAATAATGAGTGCTTGATATTCCTCCTATTATTACCTTTGGTTGGCGTATCACATAGTCATTCTTACAATGAAAAACTTGCTCTTGCTTTGTGGTTCATTCAAGTCCAGTGGGAATAAAGTTTTCCAAAAAGTATTCCTTCTTTGAATGAATCCTGGCTGCTTACCAAATTCTATTAGCCAGAGATTGAGTTTTGTTTTGTTTTTGTCAGTGTGGAATTTGATTGTTCAATTAGATTGTATAGCTCTAGACAGTTTTGGAACTGTGTTCTGTTTTGCAAGGCTGCTTTGTCACTGTATAGAATTGCCCAGGGAGGCCGTAAGCCCTCCTTGTCTGCAGAGTTTGTACTCGGCTGGTTTTGAATGACACCCTGAGCCCTTGCCCATCACACATGGCACATGCCTTCCCTCTGACCTGAGATGCACACGTACAGTGTACTGGCAGGTGCCAAACTGGTCAGTCCTGCTCAAATACTCCTTTTCCATTGGATGATGGCCCTTGAGACTTGGACTTACATTACTTTTGTCTATCCTTTAAACTCCACACTTGATTGCTCCTTTTCCCAGTAACCCCTCCTCTGGCCTCCTGCCACTGCATGAATGAATGAATTTTGCGTAGCAAAAATGTTAGACTCCTGCTTAGCCCGTCTCCTCCTAGTCCTGCTCTGCCAATGGCGTGTGTCTGTCCTTGTTTCAGCCTGGCAAAAACCCGGTCAGTAGCACATCATTGTTCTTAGTTGAGCCTGCCACCCCCAGCGACTGCCCCCATAACAGCTGAATCATTGCAGCAAGCAGTCACCGGGGACCCAGGTCCTGCTAGGAGGACCTGACTGAGGATTTTTACCTGCTCTAAGGACTTCATTCACATATTCTTAATGAGGATGTTTCAGGGGTATCTTCCAGAAATCAATTTGAAGGAGAAGTAACCTAGTGTTAAAAATGAAAAAAACATTAAAGTGTTAATGAAGTTGAGTTAAACTTGATGATAAATTAATATGGTTTACATTGTATTTAGTATGTGCCAAGAGGAAAGCAAGGTGATCGAAGTATCACCGTCTTGGGACTATGTTTAGGAAAAGAATTTTATCTTTTTCTCCCAAGTGGAAGATGGAAATCATTCTGGAGGAAAAGCTCATGTTTATCCACTGTCACTTTTCTTTGTGGTTCTGGAGCAAGGTTGATCATCCAACGACAACAACAAAACTGCTGAGAAATAGAAATAAGCTTGAATGTATATGGCGGAGATATTTAGATCCTGTAACTACATTTTCAAGCACATTATCTAAACACTTGCTTTTTGCTTGAAAAGAGTGAATGCTTATCTAGTTGCTATTTGGAAGATCGTAAAAACACTGTTTCTACTTTACAGTAAAATTACCTTTACAGCCTCATGTTACTATTGACTCTTCCTGAGCAAAGAGAGCAGGACACTCAAATGTATTACGGCCTCCTCTCTCTGTTTGGAGGATCAGTGGCTCTTAAAGGTGGGAAGTGAACACCTCCAGCCTCTGCCTCTGCAGGAATCCCTTCTTTGATAGCCCTCACAGGCTGTGGACAGCCGCTCCAGCCCCTGTGGCAGCTTGTCATGTTCTCAGATGTTCTCGTCGTTGGGAGGTTCTTCAGGCTAACCGAAGTATTCTCTCCTGCAGCTTCCGTTCATCTGCACTTGGTGAGAACACAGAACGCATTTTCTCTCTGTTTTGTACATGAAAGCTTTCCAGATACCTGAAGATAGTCACAGCCCGTGCCTCTCCATCTTTCTCTTTCTAGATAAGCATCCCCAACCTTCAGGTGCACCTTGAATAACTTGGTTTCCAATCCAAGGCAACCTGGGTTACATTCCTCTGAATAACATGAGTCGGGGTGGGGGGGAAGGTCCCTTTTTCTAAATGGGCACCCAGAACCATACTCAGCATGCTAGATGTTCCCCGATCCATGCTAATCATCCTGGGGCAGTCCTTTTTCATCATTCTCTCTCATCAGATCTCAGATTATGTCAGCAGTTAAGAGGTGAGTCGGTGGAATCCAATAAAACTGGGTTTGAATTTTGTTGCTACAATTCTGGCTTAGCCATGTATGTCACTGGGCAAGTCACTTAACTTCTCTGGGACTCGGTTTGCTTCTTTCTTAAGTGAGGATGATGAGTCTTACTTCAGAGAATCGTGAGGGACGGAGAGAATGTTTGTATCGCCCAGCACAATATTTGCACGTAGTAAGCCTGTGATACATGGCAGCTTTAGTTTTAATCATTATTACTACTCTTGCACTATTATCGAGGTGAGGGCCCTCCTACTCTTACTGTGAGCAGTGCAGCAGCAACGGGCCCTACAAAGCTTGCAGCCAAATAAAACTTCCTCCTTTCCCCCATATATATTGATGTTAGGCTTTGTCTCCCCAGATATTGTTGCCATACAGCTGTTTTTTACGTAACTTTCTTTAGTTTGAAGGGAAACCGTTTTGAATTTTCTCTATGTTTATAGCTGTGTTTTGAAATTTCATGCAAAGCCTATCTTCTCTCCATCAAGTTCAGTTTTTTATGGGTTTCGGCCTTGAGAGACAGCCTATGGCAATCACTGTGACTGCCAGCACTGTCATTTATGATAATAGCTTTCCCTTCCGGCTTCTTATAATCGACAGATGTGGCTGTGTTTTTGTCGTTGATACACTGTGAACAGGGGGCTCAACCCGCATTTACTGAGCGCTTACTGTGTCCCAGGGCTGTCTTGGTAATAGCAAGTTTTTGCCCCATTGACCTTTGGGAAGTCAGAACCAAAGCCCAGGTTTCGGCTTCCTCTCAAAGGTTGTTTATTCTTTCCATGTGCCTCTGTGTACTTCTGTGTCCTTATTAGTGTAAGGCTACTTATCTGGAAAGGGCCAAGAAGAAAGGAGCGTGGTAGGGCTTGCAGACGCTCCCTTATTTATTTGGGTCCAAAGCCGAAAGACCAGGTCTGAGCAGCTTTTCTGGCCAGGAGGAGGGGTACTCGCAAAATTCTAGGTGGAAGTAGGCCTACATAATGGGTCATTTGCAGAGGTTTTAATCTCCTGTCTCAGTGTGCTCTGCGGTATGAATTGACAGCCAGAAGCTTAGACCCTGCCTCCTCAGGACCAGCCCTTCTCAACCATACATGGCATTCTGTCTGCCACTCTGTGGGCTTCTCGTCCCATCTTCTGCATACTCAGGCTCCCCTGGGCAGTTTTATTCTTGGTTTTACAATGACTCTCCCAATACTCTCCCCAGTATCTTAGCCCCTTACTTACGCTTAACATTTTCAGTCAAGGTCTCTATCTTATCATGCTTGGCAGTCACCAAAAGCTAATTTAACATGTGTATTTCCCAACACAGAGAATAATTCTTGTCTTTATAGTTTTTGACACACAACAGTCCATATTCATAAACCATTTTCCCACGGTACTTCTCAGTCATAGGTGGAATCATTACCACTTGTTTGGAAAGAAAAAGTGGGGTCTCTGTCAACTTGAAGACAGTTGCCCAAGCCCTTCCCCACATTAGCTTTCTAGATTATTAAAGTGTGTTTTGGGTTCCAAAAGAAGAGATAAACCTCAGACATGGCATCCAGGTGTGATCACCCTGATTTTACCCCAGGCTGCCTAGTGCTTTTGTGAGGAGTCAAGTTAAAGTGCTTATTCTTTACATGTGTAGAGGTCCCCCCCCCACCTCAAAGTGCTTTCCCTCTCTTAGTCTTTCTCCCTTTATTGCTCATATCCTCAAAATATTCCTGCTTGTGCAAAAGGAGGCATGTGGTCTTAGACTCATTTCTTACTATAGTTCATAGAGTGGAGAGAGGTGTTGACTTTGTCCCGATTTTGAATTTGATTTTCAGAGTCAGGATTAAATCCCAGGTCTTGTGATCTTGAGACTTGTATAGTGTTTACCGGACTCCAGATGTTATTTGAAAAACAAAACACGAAAGGCTACTTACTTCCTTGTAGTATTTTATCACAAACTGCCTACATTAAGTCAGGAATTTCAGGAAGTGTTATAAATATGGAAGATAATTTAGGAGATGTGAATTGCTGTGTCATGCAGTGGCTTCTTCCAAAAGCAAGGGAGAGGCAGGGAATTATGCCTCTCGTTCCTTCCATCTTGAGATTTTAAATCAACTTTCTGTCCTTAACCTTCCTAATCTGTTATTTCCACTAAATTATTTTTAAAAATTACTGATTTGGCAAATCAGCTTTTGTACCTAAATTTGACTTGTTAATTAATTGTAAAAGTAATATAGTGTCGTTTCCCATTTCTATAGCCTTACCTTTCATGACTCCCTATGCCATCGTGTGACTCATTTGTTCTTTCCCTAAGGATCTGGAAATAAAACCATGTTATTGAGAAGAGAAAAATAGAACAGTTAAGTCATCTTTTCTGCCAGGTTATTCTGGGAATTTTTTTCATGTGGATATGTAGACACATTTATAATATAGGCATATACATATCCACATGTGTGATTTCTATAAAAGTATATACTTTTATTCATTCAGGAAAATTTATTGGCAGCCCACTCAATGCCAGATTCAAATGTTGGGTTCTGGGGAATCTAGCAGACACAATTCCCTTGCCCTCATGGAGCTTGCAGATGTTAAAGAATCAAGCAAACTCACCTAATTATATACACATGTGTATGTACGGAAGAAGTATATTACATGATGGTTGAAAGCATGCATTTTTGGAGTTGGACCTGTTTTCCTAGCTTAGCCGGCTACATTAAGTCACTTAAACTCTCACTCAGCTTCCTCATTGGTTAAGGAAATAGTAGCACCCCTGTGGAGTTACTGAGAGGTTTTAGTAAGATAATGCAAAGAAAAATTTTAATGTGGTGGCTGGTATATAGTAAGCCCTTGACAAATCTAATTATGACCACTATGTTTCATGTGTAATGACAATTTAATTTCAGTAAGTTAGCAAGCTATGAACTGATACCTTACCCTGAAATCAGATCCATGGAAGACATTTGTTCTGGACCTTTTTAGGAATGTGATAAGGAGATAAGCCATCTGGTAGCGTGCAGTTATAAATAATGCTTCTTTCTGTGGACAGTCTCTAGTTTATAGCCACTAAAGGAAGTACACACTGCTTCTAATGAGGCAACAGAACTTACGGAATTGGGCCCTTACCATTTGTCTACTTTCTAGATGTTGAAAATAAAATCATGGAAGTCTTCAAGTATTCTTTGAAAATGATGTTTATCTATAAATACCACTTGGCTCAAGCTAATTGCTTATACTGTCTTTGTAACTTGCTAATGAGTTGTCACTGAAGAACACAGAAGGTTGTGAGAGTAAGAGAATGTGATAAATGAAATCCTTAAGAAGGCTACACTTTATTTTTCTCACTTCAAGCAGTGCTTAGGGCCGTATCTGACTTTGTAAGTAGGACTGAACAGTTTTACACCATTATTATGAGAGATGGAAGTGGTTGAGTATGGAGCAAACCTTTCAGCAAATGTAGTCTGTACCCTGTGATGTTGGTGGTTTGGCTAGTTGGCCCAGAAGTTACTTTCCTTGAGGATGATAGCACTATATACCCTGCATTGTTTAGGATGACGTGTACTTTAGAACTAATCCATTGGATAGACCATGAATGTTCTATTAGCATATTAAGCCTTCTGAAATTACAAAACCATCTGCATATTCCATAGAGCAGATGATGAGAAAGTTAATTCTTTGTTGCAGAGTTTCAGTAGGCTACTTACTTTCTCTTAATAGTTGCTTCTTCTATATTTATGTTGACTGGTTTTCATCCTAGATATTTCATGGTCTTTAACAATGGTGTTAAAAATTACCATTTATTTCCATAATTACTATAGTCCATGCCTTTTCAACAGCTCATAAATACCTACCATTAATAGGTCAGAGTAGTAACCATTTTCTTAGTACCTTGCTGCTCTTTTCTCTTTCTCTCTCTCTGTGCTTCCTGCCAGGAAGTTGGATAGAGTGGCTCTAAGAATTGAGGCCCTTGGCCACCTCATACCCACTAGGATGGCTACTGTTTAAAAAACAGAAAATGATAAGTGGTGGTAAGGATGTGGAGAAATTGGAACTCAGCTCCAACTATTGTTGGGACTTGCTGTGGAAAACAACATAGGTTTCCTCAAAATATTGAAAATAGAACTATATGATCCAGCAGTTCCACTTTGGGATATATTCCCCCAGAGAATTGAGAGCAGGGTCTTGAAGAGATATTTGTACACCCATTTTCACAGCAGCATTATTTACCATAGCCAAAGGTGGAACCAACCTAAGTGCCCCCTGATGAATGGTTAATGGAAATATGGTACAAACATGCAATGAAATATTATTTGGCCATAAAAGGGAAGAAAATTCTGACACAGGCTATCACATGGATGAACCTTGAAGACACTATGCTAAGTGAAATAAGCCAGTCACAAAAAGGTAAGTATTGTACGAGTCTGCTTAAATGAGGTACGTAGAACAGTCAGATTCATAGAGACAGAAAGAATGGCAGTTGTGCATTTAGCACTTGTGGTTGCCAAGGGAGACCGGGGACTTAGGGTTTAATGGGTTGAGTTTCAGTTTTGCAGGCTGAAAAGAGCGCTGGATTTGGACGGTGGTGATGGTTGCACAACAGTTTGATTGTACTTAATGCCACCAAACTGTATGTAGTTGACGCTTGCACAACAGAGGGTTAGGGGCACTGACAGCCCGCATGATCAAATATCCACGTACAACTTTTGGCTCTTCCATAAGGTAACTATTGATAGCCTGCTACTGACTGAAAGCCTCACCAATAACATAAACAGTCGATTAACACACATTTTGTATATTATATGTATTGTATACTGTATTTTTACAATAAAGTAAGCTAGAGAAAAGACAATGTTAATAAGTAAGAGAAAATACATTTACAGGACTACAGTGTATTTATTGAAAAAAAAATCTGCCTATAAGTGGATTTGTGCAGTTCAAAACCTTGTTGTTGAAGGATCAACTTGTACTTAAAAATGGATGAAATGGGGGGCTCCTGGGTGGCTCAGTTGTTAAGTGTCTGCCTTCGGCTCAGGTCATGGCCCCAGGGTCCTGGGATCGAGCCCCGCATCGGGCTCCTTGCTCAGCGGGAAGCCTGCTTCTCCCTCTCCTACTCCTGCTTGTGTTCCCTCTCTCGCTGTCTCTCTCTCTCTCTCCATCAAAATAAATAAAATGTTAAAAAAAATGGATGAAATGGTAAGTTTTATGTTATATGTATTTCACAACAATTAAAAAAAAAAAAGTTCAGGTCCTTGAATAAGGCACCCAAAAGACAGTTGTGTTGCTTACCTCTCATCTTGGCAAGAATTAGTGGAAAGAATCCCTGGAGGAAGCAAAGTGATTTGGGGTGGGGAAACCTTAAGGTGGAAGGATCTGGGGATGTATCCACCAGCTCGTGCTGAATGGAGGTAAAGAAAGGACTTCGTAGGGTTTCTAGTGCAGCACCTGAATTTCACAAGGGAGGACACTCAAGCCAAGAGTAAAGTGACAGAACCAGGCCTAGACGCTGGTTCCCCTGGCTTCCTCGCCTGTGTGTTGGCTCCCTGGTGATGCCTCCTGCCATGGCTCATCCTGTGGGATCTCCGCAGTTTTCTCACTGATACTTCCTGCTTGTAATGTGTTGTAAGCCCAGCACTTTTTCTTTCCAGAGTCAGTGTCAGACACTACAGATCAAGGGCTCAGTCCCACAAGGCTGCTCTCATTTCAGATGCCTGCTCCAAATGAGATCACCACACTAGGCACACTTGTGCCCAGCAGATTACAGACTTGGGGGTTCTCCTGATCTCCCCTTCAGGCTGGGTAATTTACTGCAACAATTCCAACTTCCCAGCACCTCTGATTGTTCAACTTGGTAGCTCTCTGAACCCTGTTGTTTAGAGGTTTTTTACAGATGTTTAATTAAGTAAGCATGATTGAGCAAATCATTGGCCATTGGTGACTGAACCCAAAGTCCAGCCCCCCTCCCCTCCCTGCAGGTCAAGGGTGGTCCTGAAAGTTCCAAGCCCTGTAATGGCTTGGTCTTTCTGGCAGCCAGGCCCCATCCTGAAGGTAGCTATACACCTAACCCCTGTCCCTAATGAAACATCTCATTACTTACAAAAGAAAGACAGTCATCACTCGGGACATCCCAAGGGCTTTAGGAGCCTTCTACCAGGAACCAGGGACAAGGACCAAATGTTTATTTTTTATTATACCACAGCTAGGAAGAAAGGAATATACAAGGTAAGAGGAGAGATAGTGATGGTGGGTGGAGGGAGGGCATGATCTTTCAGCCCATCTGGTGAAGTGCCATCTGACAGAGACACTCACTGGAGCATTGAAGCAAACCTTGCAATTGTCTGAGGGAAGATGCAGGAAGAACTGTAAGTGTAAGAAGACAGTGGTGTCACTGAGGAATTTGAGAAAAGGGATGATGTGAAACACACCAGTATCATGTTACCTTAAAAAACATGTCCGCAAGCAGTCTTGTATATTCACACAAACACTTTCTACGTATCTGCCTGATGTTGTGGCTCATTGAAGTTTTATGGTGCCTATAGTAATGAAACTATTGAACTCCCTACTTATCACCATATTTCTGGTGATAAGTTTGTCCTTGGAAGTTTTTGAAAACCGTTCCAGCGATACACAAGGGAAGGTGAGATTTTTACACAGCAGGTCTATGAAATGGAACAGTTGCTTCTATGGTATAAGGTTAAGACCCCCAAACCCAGTGCGGTTTGAGCCAGTGAAACCACTAAAGACATCTGTGGTATCAATCTGAGTATGCATGTCCAAGTGGTAGGTGTTGCTGTGGATTGTAAATACGGATTTATTCCTGGGTGAAATAAGCAGATATTCTATGCTGAGAGAAGTGATTAAGAGAAGCACATCTAACAAGGGGCATGTTTCAGCTGCATATCTAACAACAAATGAACGTCTTTATTTTTTAAAAATATGAACTCCACACTCATCGTTCTCCTTGGGTTTTAGTCATTTTCGTGCAGTGAACTTGTGAAATACCGAGACGTTTGTGTGCTTCAAACTGAACAATGGAATGATATAGTTTTAAAAAATCTGATACTGTGTCAGCTCACCAGCGGCACACGGCAGAGCAGTTGAGTATGAGCCTAGAGCCAGACGACTTGGGCTTGAACCCTGGCTCACTAGGTACGTGACCTTGGACGGGCTGTTTAACCTTTCTGCTCCTTACGTCTCCATCTGTAAAATGAGGCTAATGATTGCATGTCTAAACATTTGTGGTTTGTGGCTGTGCCTGGCACAATTGTTAATAGCCTTTTCCTTTTGTTCCCCAAATTATCTTTACTTGGACAATAAATTATGTGGTTGCCTTATCAATAATCAAACCTATATCAGAAGATCATTTTAAATATTACAAACATTAAAAGCAATACCTGCTTATAATATGTGCTCAGTTAAGTACTAGTTGCTATTATAAGCTGCTATACCTAGAATCAGTGTTTTAAATATCTGATTTTATGCATTACCCAGAAGCAAGAATTGTTACTGTAGACCTTGGGCTATGAAGTGACTTTTTTTTTTTTACTGGAAAATGGAGAAATCACCACAAAGTGAACAAATTTAGTACAGTTTTGAAAAGTCTCTTCCATTTTAACCTAGCATGGGTGAAATGAGTAGCATGGAAGAAATGGCTGTTTTCATTCATTTTACTAACAGGCCAATCACCACCCAGGGCATGCTGGTTTGACAGACAAAACGCTGTGGGGGTTGTTAATTTGGTTTTTGTGTTTAATGTGCTGTTCTTTCCAGTCTGATCCCTATTTTCTTTCTTTGACCTTTCTTTGGACATCATGACTTTCCTCTCCTCATGCAATGTCTAAATAAAGCTAATTGCAGTCCCTTCTTCATAGGTCGTTGCGCTAGGGGATAAAGAAATTATACCTAACTGAAAAAGCTTTATTTGAAGTAATGGTTTCATCTACCTACTCTTAAAATCCTTTGACATGTTTGACATTGGGTAAAAAGAGTGAGTTAGTGGGATTTGACTTTTCTTCATACATGCATTTCGGGCAGAGTTGCTACTGAGCTTGGAGGACAGTCAAGCTGGGCAGACACAGAGGTGGGTCGGACCTCGACTCCTGTCACTTGCTGGCTGTGGGGCCTTGGGCACTCCATGTATTTCATCTTTCTGAGTTTCAGTATTTCTCATGTTTAAAATGGGGATAAAGATACTTGCTGCTTCCCAAGCCTCCTGTGAGGCTCAAATGAGATAGTGAGTTAGCATGCTCTAACCTAATGTCGGCTGAGAGTTCCTTTCTTTAAAAATTGGTTGAGGTGGTTGAGACTCCTTTTAGAAGATACATGAGCGAAGGCTTCAGGAAAAAAAAGATAAACATGCTGCTCGTGTTTGTTTCTGAGCTGCCTGTTGCGGCAGGTACTTGCTTATTTATCAGGGTGCTGCTTCAGCATGCGTGAAGTCCTTCAGATGGGTGGCTGGATGATTGTCATTTATCCTCAACTTCAGGCTGCTGGAACCATATCTGTGGGAGCCTGTGTGAACTGACAGCTTGAAGGCTCAACTAGAAGTCAAGTGTGCAAGAGAGCCTAGCTTTTAGACAACCAGGGAGAGGAGGATTTAGCTCTCAAAGGAACGTGCCCACTTCTCAGGCTTATAGAGTGGAGAATAAAATCTGTTCTTTTAAACTCCACATTCCCCTGCACTTAAGCTTCTAAGGAAGTCTTGGACTCCTAGCAGTTTAGGGCTCTGGAAGGCGTAGTATTTTTCTTCTTTTAGTTGATCCTGGTTTATGATTTTCTCTCCTTTAACTTAAAAATTGTTTTTATTATAGAAAATTTCAAATATGCAAAAGTCAAGAGAATAGTATATGATACTCCCATGTCCTTAGTACCTGGTTTTAATAATTATCAATTCATGTCTAATATTGTTTCATCTGTATTTCCACCCACTAATCCTTGCTCCCCTCCTCCTCTGGATTATTTGAAGAAATCCCACACCTTATATTTTATTAAGAATATAATTTTGTTTGTTTTTATTTTTAAAGAACAGCTTTACTGTAGTATAATTGGCATAAGTTGCACAAAACTAAAGTGTACTAGTTGATAAGTTTATACATTAGTGTGTATGTGTGTATGTACACACACAGAGATCAAAAAGTATATATACACACATATCCATGAAATCACCAGTCTAGATAGTAAACATATCCATCACCCAAAAGTTTCCTTGTGTGCCCTGGTAATCCCTTCAGCCTGCCCCTTTCTGCCTCCCATACCCAAGCGATTATCTGCTTTCTGTCACTGTATATTAGTTTGTATTTTTTAGAGTTTTAGATGATTGGGATCATAAAGTACGTACTCCTTTTTTTTTTTTTTTTTTTTTTTGGTCTAGTTTCTTTCACCATGGCATAGTCTTTTACCTATTCTACCAATATTATTGTGCTCTAATTAGATACCATGTAGGAAACTGCAAGAGGCCATTAGGAGGCCATTGTAGTGGTCCAGGTGAGAAATGGAGGTTGGCACCAGGGTAGTTACCATTCAGATGATAGCTGCCATCAATTAGAGATCTGCTTTGGAGATAGAGCTAATCAGATCAACTGGGGGTGGGGGTTAGGGAGAGCTCAGAATCCAGAATTACTCCTGAGGAGTCTAGCATGAGCACGAATGTGGTGAAATGGAGGAGATTCAGTGAGGAGCAGATATGTATGGCCTTTTCTGATTCATTCCTTCACTGGATGTCCACTGCTTTTTCAAAGCTATCATTATCATTGGTTGGTTTGAATCAGGATTTAATCTGCAGACAAAAACAGTATTTAAAGCACTTTAAGATATTTACAGGGTTGCTGGGTCTTCTCAGGAATGCTATTAAATACAGGCTAGCTGCCATTGTCAAATCGAAAATAATGAATTTCAGTTTTCTCCTCAGGGGTTTGTTGTATCATTTGGACCTGGCAGGGGGAGAGAAAGTAGTACAGAGGCAAATCACGTTTTCAAAAGCCAGTTTTAAAGGTGAGGTTCACTCCACTCTTTCTGTGGCTCCCAGAATGTTTTTGTGTTGGTTTTACCATTGAAAATATCCATGTTCTGCTAAGTCTAATGCTGTGGTGACAACTTGTGAACGCACTGACTAGCTGTGTGAATTTCATTGTAAAATAGGATAATCTGTCTTCCTTCTACAGGGTTATTAACATGTCAGCTATTTTATTAGAACTTGGACTCCCTTTGGGGGTTTGGCCTTTGAAAAATTGGGTCAAGTGATCTCTTTGATTTTGGAATTTTAGAAATTACATGCCACCTGGATTATTAAGTTTATGGGTACTTTTGGGAAACCTGAGTTAGACTTCATGAGCTAATACTATATAATAGTAACAACAGAAACTGCACATTTATTATTTAGTACTAAGTCCCTTTTATGCATTATCTTATTTAATCCCCACCTCAATCCAATGAAATAGATACTGTTATCATCTCTATCATCTCCATTTTGCTGGGGAAGAACCTGGGATGTAGAAGGGTTACTTTACTAGACCTAGGCTAGTCTCAGGGTCAAGGTCAGAGCTGTGACTTGGACCCAGGCAGATTGTCTGACTGCAGAGCTCATGCTCATTAACAGATAATACTTGAGGTGGATCTTACAAGATAAATAGAAGTTAAATGGATAGTGGGGACTGGCATATTATGCAAAAAGAATCTTGTGTCATTTCAGGGGACATAGGAACCTCATTGTCCTGGGGGGTGATGATGGGAAATAATGTTGATAGTGCTGGTAAGACCAGAAGGAGATAGGGCCTTAAAAAATACCTGTTTGGATTATCCAGACCAGTTTTTTCATTGATAGTTTAATGAGGTCTTTAAAAAGTCTTTTCAAAATCTTGACTAAGTGCAAGAGATCCCATTTCTATTTTCTCAGTTCCAAAGAGCTCAGGTGGGGAGCTTCTGAACTAGCTGATCTCAGAAGCATTTTCTGATTTCAAACAACCTAGATTTTGCCAGCCAGGAGTAAATCCACTGCTCCCAACTTTTCTGCTCAGCTCTGATTCCCTTTAGTGTTAAAAGAATAGGCTTGTGGGCGCCTGGGTGGCTCAGTCGTTAAGCGTCTGCCTTCGGCTCAGGTCATGATCTCGGGGTCCTGGGATCGAGTCCCACATCGGGCTCCTGCTTGGCAGGAAGCCTGCTTCTCCTCTCCCACTCCCCCTGCTTGTGTTCCCTCTCTCACTGTGTCTCTCTCTGTCAAATAAATACATAAAATCTTAAAAAAAAAAAAAAAAAAAGAATAGGCTTGTTAGTTTTAAACTGAATAGTCTTTCCAGACCTGCCCTCACTCTGACAATGGTTGAAAGGCTAACAGTCGGCTAGCATCTGAATACCATTGCAGTGCTACCTAACTTATTTGATTCCTAAAAGGATGATGGTTGTAAAAAGGAGAGTCTGTGATAAGGTGGTTAAGCCTTTTTTGGAGGCTAACTCTTATTTCCTGCTTTGAAAAATGTATTGTGCTATTTAGTAGTAAGAATTGATTATAATGAGGAGATGGTGAATGCAAAATAAAAGGTGCTTTTTGGCTTTAATAATCAGTGTTATTTCTGAGTGTCAGTGAAACAGAACCAATACATGCCAGATCATTTTAATTTTTATTGTACTAAATGTTTCTTTTTTTTTCATTAAAAAAATGAATAGGTAGTTTGTGAATGTGGATTTCAAAAAGTACACAACTTCCATCCTTGTGTCCCAAGCCCTTCCTTCCTCCTCAGGCAACATTAATAGTTCTTTAATGACTCCCTTTATAAACGGAGTCTATGCGTCTGTTAGCATATATGAATATATGTTATTTTTTTAGGATTTTGTTATGGAAATGATAATAAGTAAGAGCAGAGAGAATGTGCCCATAACTCAGCTTCAGCGTCTATTAACGCTTGCCTGTCATGGTTCAATCAGATGTAGAGCAACTAGCGTGTGTGCATGCATGAGCAAATAATCTAAATGTCTACTTTACACCTAAAAAGTAATAAACATTGCAAATTAACAATAAAGTGTGACCCATATTAAGGAAAAAGATTAGTTAAATAGGAACTGACTCTGAGTAGGTCCACATGTTGGATTTAACAAAAACTTCAAAGCAGCTATTATATTTAAAGAATTAAAGGAAAATGTGTTCAAAGAAATAGTAGGAAATATGATGTGTGTCAACAGAGAATCACAGTAGACAAATGGAAATGATAAAGAGTCAAGTGAAATTTCTAGAAGTAAAAACTATAATGACTGAAATAAGATTTCCCTAGATTAACTCAATAGATTAGAAATAGAAGAAGGAATCAGTGAACTTGAAGGTAAATCAAGAGAAGTTTTCCAAGCCAAATAACAGAGGAGGGAGAAAGACTGGAGACAAATCAATAGAGCATTCTGTTCCAACATAGTTCTAACGCATGTATAATAGTCTCAGATGGAGAGGAGGGAGAAAAAGGGACAAAACTTTTTTTTTTTTTTTAAGTAGGCTCCAAGCCCAGAGTGGGGCCCAGTGCGGGGCTTGAACTCACTACCCTGAGATTAAAACCTGAGCTGAGATCAAGAATCGGACACTTAACCAGTTGAGTCACCCAGGCGCCCCAAGGAACAAAACATTTTTGAAGAAATTATTTAAATACCAAATTTGATGAA
Organism: Halichoerus grypus; assembly: GCF_964656455.1. Lineage (NCBI taxonomy): Eukaryota > Metazoa > Chordata > Mammalia > Carnivora > Phocidae > Halichoerus > Halichoerus grypus. Next base: position 171,459,763 of record NC_135712.1, read on the forward strand.
AATTATCTATAGAGATCCAAAAAGTTCAAATAACTTCAAATAGGATAAACAAAAAGAATACACCTAGACAATTCATAGTCACACTATTGAGAGACAGAGAAAAACATCTTATCACACGTGGGCAACAATAATACAATTAATGGCTGATTTCTCATCAGAAACAATGGAAGCCAGAAGATGGTGGACTGATATATCCAAAGTGCTGAAAAAAGCCATCAACTAAGAATTCTGTGTCCAACAAAACTATCCTTTAAAAATGAAGATGAAGATTTTTCTTCTGGTTCTGGGAAAGTGGAGTAGACGTACATTTCCCTGTTCCTCCTGCTGAATACAACTAAAACTCTGGATACTACATATAAAAGGAATATAAGAGAGGTGAAAACAAGGAAGAGTAGCTGCAGACCGTGGGACCTTAGGAATGAAATGATGGTGAGTTACATGGATTTTCTTTTTGACCCATATATCCCAGACTTGGAGCTGAAGAAGCTACCAACCTACAAGTGCCAACCAATATAGACAAAGTCCCAAGAAAAGCCTGCTTTCTTCAGCTAATGGAGCAAATCGGAGAGGGATAGTCTAGTCATACAGAAAACTTTTAGTCGTAACCACTGTGCTTCATCCAAACACCACAGAAAAAACTGTGTCCTCATCCAAGCCAGCAAAGGCCAAGCGGGGAGCCTAGATTTGCACCCTCATGAGGCTGTGTTTGAGATGCCATAACACCCCTGCCAGGGTGGTATCAGAGAAGGTAAAATACTGAGCCTGGCCTTTCACTGGGGTGTAGTGGAGACCATGTGGGGAGCCAGAGCCCTCACCTCCATGCAGTGGCAAGTAACAAGAGTCCCTCCTGAGTTGTCCATGAAAGCCGAGCAGGGAACCTGGATTTCTACTTCCACCTGGCAGTAAGAAGATGGCTCCCTCCCTTCCCCTGCCAGCGAGGGTCACAGAAAGCCAGCTAAAACAGGATGGTTAAATGAGATCTGAGTCTTTTGTAACATACTAAAAATGTATTCAGGTTTCAATTGAATCATCACTTATTCTACCAAGAACCAGGAATTTACCAAAGAAAATGAAAGGAACAATGGATGCTAACTAACACTGAGATGGCAGAGATGTTAGAATTATCCACCCTTGACTTTTAATGCAGCCATGATAAAGATTCTCCAGTGAGCAATTATGAACATGTTTGAAACAAATGAAAAAAAAAGATGGAAAGTTTCAGAAAAGAAATAGGAGATATAAATGAGAACCAAATGAAACTTTTAGAACTGAAAAATAGCATAACCAAAATAAAAGCTTGGGGAATGGGCTCAAAAGTAGAATGGAAGGGACTGAACAACACCACCAAGTCAGTGAACTGGAAACTAGAACAAAGGAAACAATCCCATCTGAACAACAGAGGAAAAAATAGAAAATGAATGAATGAATAGAACCTCAGGGACCCATGTGACCATAACAAAAGATCTAACATTTGTGTTCTGGGAGCCCTGGAGGAGGAGAGAAATAGGGTGGGGCTGACGGGATACTCAAAGGAGTAATGGCTGACCACCTCCCAGATTTGGAAAAAGACTTAAACCTATAGCTTCAAGAGGGTAAGTGAACCCAATACAGGACTGTCCCATTGAAATCCATACCAAGACATCATAATTAAACTTCTGAAAATAAAAGACAAAAACCTTAAAAGAAGGCAGAGAAAAGAACACCTTAGCTAGAGCGAAAAAACCAATATGAATGACAGCAGATTTCTCATCAGAGACCCCAGTAAAGGCCAGAGGAAATGGCATGATATTTTTTAAGTGTTATCTCTCAATTTTGTAAAATTATAACATTGTTTGATGTGTTTCTAAATGTATTTAGAGGAAGTATTTTCTACAATTACATTATAAACAGGGGAGCCTAAAGGGATATAAAAGGAGATAAGTTTTCTGTACTTCACTGGAACTGGTAAAATAACACCAGTAGACTCTGATGTTTTATATCATCACAGTTTTATATATATGTTTCTATATTATATATCTATATAAAATGTAGGCCCCTGACAAGAGCAGTGCAATTCCGCCTTGGGCAAAGAATTTGAGAACCACTGCAACAGGCTCCTCCACCAGAAGATCAGCAAGAACAGCCAGCCAAGACCAAGTTTACCGATCAATGAGAACTGCAGAACTCCAGCACTAGGGGAATACAGCACATAGACTTCATGGCTTTTTTCCCCATGATTCTTTAATCCTTCAAAGTTAATTTTTTTAATTTTCTTTTTCTATTTTTTTTGAATTTTTCTTTTTCCCCTTTTCAACCAGCATCTTATCAAATCCTTTTTTAAAAATCTTTTTTAATTTTCATTTTTAGAGTCATATTCTATCCCTTCATTGTAGTTAACCTTATTTTTTTGTATATATATAAGGTTTTCTGTCTTTAAAATTTTGGGATACAGTTTCTTCTAACAAACCAAAATATACCCTAAATCTCTAGTGTATGGCTTTGTTCTAGTCTCCTGCCTGATCACATTCTCTCACCACTTTTTTTTTGTTTTTTTAAATTACTCTTCTTTCTTTTTTCAGCCAACTTCTTATCAATTCCTTTTATAAAATCTTTTATAATTTTCATCTTTACAGTCATATTCCATCCCTTCATTGTATTTACCCTTATTTTTGTACATATATAAGTTTTTCTTTCTTTAAAATTTTGGGAGGCACTTTCTTTTACCAGACCAAAATATGACCAAAATCTAGAGTGTGGCTCTGATCTGTTCACCAGCCTGATCATATTCTTTTTTTTTTTTTTTTCCCTTTCCCTTTTTTTCCCCCTGGTTTTGGGTCTCTTCTGATTTGTTTAGTGTATTTTTTTCTGGGGTCATTGTTACCCTTTTAGTATTATATTCTCTCATTCATCTATTCTCCTCTGGACAAAATGACAAGATGGAAAAACTCACCTCAAAAAAAGAACAAGAGGCAGTACTGACTGCCAGGGACCTAATCAATACGGACCTTAGTAAGATGTCGGAACTAGAGTTCAGAATGATGATTATAATGATACTAGCTGGGCTTGAAAAAAGCATGGAAGATACTAGAGAAACCCTTTCTGGAGAAATAAAAGAACTAAAATCGGTTAACCAAGTCAAAATCAAAAAGGCTATTAATGAGGTGCAATCAAAAATGGAGGCTCTAACTGCTATGATAAATGAGGCAGAAGAGAGAATTAGTGATATAGAAGACCAAATGATGGAGAATAAAGAAGCTGAGAAAAAGAGAGCTAAACAACTACTGGATCACGAGGGCAGAATTCGAGAGATAAGTGATACCATAAGACGAAGCAATATTAGAATAATTGGGATCCCAGAAGAAGAAGAAAGAGAGGGGCAGAAGGTATATTGGAGCAAATTATAATGGAGAACTTCCCTAATTTGGGGAAGGAAACAGGCATCAAAATCTAGGAGGCACAGAGAACCCCCCTCAAAATCAATAAAAATAAGTCAACACCTCGACATCTAATAGTAAAACTTAAAAGTCTCAGAGACAAAGAGAAAATCCTGAAAGCAGCTCGGGACAAGAGGTCTGTAACCTACAACGGCAGAAACATTAGATTGGCAGCAGACCTATCCACAGAGACCTGACAGGCCAGAAAGGACTGGCAGGATATATTCAGAGCACTAAATGAGAAAAATATGCAGCCAAGAATACTATATCCAGCTAGGCTGTCATTGAAAATAGAAGGAGAGATAAAAAGCTTCCAGGACAAACAAAAACTAAAGGAATTTGCAAACACGAAACCAGCCCTACAAGAAATATTGAGAGGGGTCCTCTAAGCAAAGAGAGAGCCTAAAAGCAACATAGACCAGAAAGGAATAGAGACAATATACAGTAACAGTCACCTTACAGGCAATACAATGGCACTAAATTCATATCTTTCAATAGTTACCCTGAATGTAAATGGGATAAATGCCCCAATCAAAAGACACATGGTATCAGACTGGATAAAATAACAAGACCCATCGATATGCCGCCTGCAAGAGACTCATTTTAAACCCAAAGACACCTCCAGATTGAAAGTGAGGGGGTGGAAAACCATTTACCATGCTAATGGACACCAAAAGAAACCTGGGGTGGCAATCCTTATATCAGACAAATTATATTTTAAACTAAAGACTATGATAAGAGATGAGGAAGGACACTGTATCCTACTTAAAGTGTCTATCCAACAAGAAGATCTAACAATTGTAAATATCTATGCCCCTAACGTGGGAGCAGCCAATTATATAAGCCAATTAATAACAAAATGAAAGAAACACATCGACAAAAATATAATAATAATAGGGGACTTTAACACCCCCCTCATTGAAATGGACAGATCATCTAAACAAAAGATCAACAAGGAAATAAAGGCTTTAAATGACACATTGGACCAAATGGACTTCACAGATATATTCAGAACATTCTATCCCAAAGCAACAGAATACACATTCTTCTCTAGTGCCCATGGAACATTCTCCAGAATAGACCACATCCTAGGTCACAAATCAGGTCTCAACTAGTACCAAAAGATTGGGATCATTCCCTGCATATTTTCTGACCACAGTGCTTTGAAACTAGAACTCAATCACAAGAGGAAAGTTGGAAAGAACTCAAATACATGGAGGCTAAAGAGCATCTTACTAAAGAATGAATGGGTCAACCAGGAAATTAAAGAAGAATTAAAAAAATTCGTGGGAACAAATGAAAATGAAAACACAACTGTTGAAAATCTTTGGGATGCACAAAGGCAGTCCTAAGAGGAAAGTACATAGCAATACAAGCCTTTCTCAAGAAGCAAGAAAGGTCTCAAATACACAACCTAACCCTACACCTAAAGGAGCTGGAGAAAGAACAGCAAATAAAGCCTAAACCCAGCAGGAGAAGAGAAATAATAAAGATCAGAGCAGAAATCAATGAAATAGAAACCAAAAGAACCATAGAACAGATCAACAAAAGTAGGAGCTGGTTCTCTGAAAGAATTAATAAGATTGATAAGCCCCTGGCCAGACTTATCAAAAAGAAAAGAGAAAGGACCCAAATAAATAAAATGAATGAAAGAGGAGAGATCACAACCAACACCAAAGAAATACAAACGGTTATAAGAACATATTAGGAGCAACTATATGCCAGCAAATTAGACAATCTGGAAGAAATGAATGCATTCCTATAGACCTTTAAACTACCAAAACTGAACCAGGAAGAAATAGAAAACCTGAACAGACCCATAACCAGTAAGGAAATTGAAGCAGTAATCAAAAATCTCCCAACAAACTAGAGCCCAGGGCCAGATGGCTTCCCAGGGGAATTCTACCAAACATTTCAAGAAGAATTAATACCTATTCTTCTGAATCTGTTCCAAAAAATAGAAATGGAAGGAAAACTTTGAAACTCATTTTATGAGGCCATCATTACCTTGATACCAAAACCAGACAAAGACCCCATCAAAAAGGAGAATTACAGACCAATATCCCTGATGAACATGGATGCAAAAATTCTCACCAAAATACTAGCCAATAGGATCCAACAGTACATTACAAGGATTATTCACCACGACCAAGTGGTATTTATTCCTGGGCTGCAAGTTTGGTTCAATATCCACAAATCAATCAACATGATACATTAATAAAAGAAGGAATAAGAACCATATGATCCTCTCAATAGATGCAGAAAAAGCATTTGACAAAGTACAGCATCTTTCTTGATTAAAACTCTTCAGGGTGTAGGGATAGAGGGTACATACCTCAATATCATAAAAGCCATCTATGAAAAACCCACAGCGAATATCATTGTCAATGGGGAAAAACTGAGAGCTTTTCCCCTAAAGTCAGGAACGTGGCAGGGACGTCCACTATCACCACTGCTATTCAACATAGTACTAGAAGTCCTAGCCACAGCAATCAGACAACAAAAAGAAATAAAAGGCATCCAAATCGGCAAAGAAGAAGTCAAACTCTCACTCTTTGCAGATGATATGGTACTTCATGTGGAAAACCCAAAAAACTCCACCCCAAAACTGCTAGAACTCAACAGGAATTCAGTAAAGTGGCATGATATAAAATGAATGCATGGAAATCAGTGGCATTTCTATACACCACCACCAACACGGAAGAAAGAGACATTAAGGAGTTGATCCCATTTACAATTGCACCCAAAACCATAAGCTACTTAGGAATAAATCTAACCAAAGTGGCAAAGAATCTGTACTCAGAAAACTATAGAATACTCATGAAAGAAATTGAGGAAGACACAAAGAAATGGAAAAACATTCCATGCTCATGGATTGGAAGAACAAATATTGTGAAAATGTCTATGCTACCTAGAGCAATCTACACATTTAAGGCAATCCCTATCAAAATACCATCCACTTTTTTCAAAGAAATGGAACAAATAATGCTAAAATTTGTATGGAACCAGAAAAGACCCCGAATAGCCAGAGGAATGTTGAAAAAGAAAACCAAAGCTGGGGGTATCACAATGTCGGACTTCAAGCTCTATTACAAAGCTGTTATCATCAAGACAGTATAGTACTGGCACAAAAACAGACACATAGATCAATGGAACAGAATAGAGAGCCCAGAAATGGACCCTCAACTCTATGGGCAACTAATCTTCAACAAAGCAGGAAAGAATGTCCAATGGAAAAAAGACAGTCTCTTCAACAAATGGTGTTGGGAAAATTCAGCCACATGCAGAAGAATGAAACTGGATCATTTTCTTACACCACACACAAAAATAGACTCCAAATGGATGAAAGACCTAAATGTGAGACAGGAATCCATCAAAATCCTAGAGGAGAACACAGGAAGCAACCTCTTCGACCTCAGCTGCAGCAATTTCTTCCTAGAAACATCACCAAAGGCAAGGGAAGCAAGGGCAAAAATGAACTATTGGGACTTTATCAAGATAAAAAGCTTTTGCACAGCAGAGGAAACAGTCAACAAAACCAAAAGACAACCGACAGAATGGGAGAAGGTATTTGCAAATGACATATCAGATAAAGGGGTGTATCCAAAATCTATAAAGAACTTATCAAACTCAACACCCAAAGAACAAATAATCCAATCAAGAAATGGGCAGAAGACATGAGTAGACATTTCTGCAAAGAAGACATCCAAATGGCCAACAGAGAAATGAAAAACTGTTCAACATCACTCGGCATCAGGGAAATCCAAATCAAAACCTCAATGAGATACCACCTCACATCAGTCAGAATGGCTAAAATTAACAAGTCAGGAAATGACAGATGTTGGCGAGGTTGCAGAGAAAGGGGAACTCTCCTACACTGTTGGTGGAAATGCAAGCTGGTGCAGCCAGTCCGAAAAATAATATGGAGATTCCTCAAAAAGTTGAAAATAGAGCTACCCTACAACCCAGCAATTGCAGTACTGGGTATTTACCCCAAAGATACAAATGTAAGGATCCGAAGGGGTATGTGCACCCCAATGTTTATAGCAGCATTGTCCACAATAGCCAAACTATCGAAAGAACCTAGATGTCCATCAACAGATGAATGGATAAAGAAGATGTGGTATATATGTACACAATGGAATATTATGCAGCCATCAAAAAATACGAAATCTTGCCATTTGCAATGACTTGGATGGAACTAGAGGGTATTATGGTAAGCGAAATAAGTCAATCAGAGAAAGATAAGTATCATTTGATCTCAGTGATATGAGGAATTTGAGAAACAAGACAGAGGATCATAGGGGAAGCGAGTTAAAAATGAAACAAGATGAAACCAGAGACAGAGACAAACTGAGACTCTTAATCTCAGGAAACAAACTGATGGTTGCTGGAATGTTGGGGGTTGGGAGGGATGGGGTGGCTGGGTGATGGACATTGGAGAGGGTATGTGCTATGGTGAGTGCTGTAAATTGTGTAAGACTGATGAATCACAGACCTGTACCCCTGAACCAAATAATACATTATATGTTAAAAAAAGAAGAAGAAGAAGAAGAAGGTGGAAGGGAAAAATGAAGGGGGGGAAGTTGGAGGGGGAGACAAACCATGAGAGACTATGTAATCTCAGAAACAAACTGAGGGTTTCAGAGGGGAGAGGGGTGGGGGGATGGGTTAGCCGGGTGATCGGTATTAAGGAGGGCATGTATGGCATGGAGCACTGGGTGTTATATGCAAACAATGAATCATGAAACACTACATCAAAAACTAATGATGTAATGTATGGTGACTAACATAGTAAAATAAAATTTTTTAAAAATGGCAGACTTAAGCCCCAACATATCAATAATTTCTTTAAAAGCACATGCTCTAAGTATATCAATTAAAAGATAGATTGGCCATGTGGATTAAAAATAAAACCTAACTATATCCTGTCTACCAAAAACTCTTTTCAAATATAATGATGTAAGTGGTTTGAAAACAATGATGGGACAAGAGATATTATACAAACATTACTCAAAAGAAAGTAGGCATGGCTATATTAATATCATATAAGGCAGACTTCGAAGCAGAGCAATTTGACAGAGTCAGGGAAGGACATTCTGTAATGATAAAATGGTTAATCCAACACAACGACATAGTAATACTAAATATACATGCACCAGTGAATACAGCTGAGACATATGAAGCAAAAACTAATTTAACAAAGAATTCAAAGGAGAAATAGACCAATCCACAATTGTAGTTGGAAACTTTCACACCCCTTTGTCAACAATTGACAGTATAATTACATAGACGATCAGCAAGGATAGAAGAGAACTCAGTGATACCATCAATGAAGAGGATCTAACCGACAAGAGCAGAATATCCCTTCAAGAACTCATGGAACATATACCAAAGACCAAATCCTATACCATCAAATAAACCTCAGTACATTTTTAAATGTTGTAGTCATATAGAGTATGCTCTCCAATCACAATGGAGTCATACTAGAAATCAATAACAGAAATAAATTAGGAAAATCTCCGAACACTTGGAAACTAACAACACACTTCTAAATAATCCCTGGGTCACAGGGCAAGCTCCGAGGTAAATCAAACAGTGCATCAAACTGAATGAGAATGAAAACGTGGTTGAGTGCGTTACGTGAGGAGCGGCCCACAAGGCGCCCTCCTGTGCCTCAGGGCCAGACGCTCGCTCCAGGTAACCAACTCCCCACTGGGACACACTGTATAAGAAAAGCAGAGTAAATGCTTGATTCCGTGTTATCTTCTAAGCAAAAATGATAGTGTAATATACTCTGACAGAAGTGCCTTGTGTTTTCTTTAATGTGCCTCATTCTTTTTAACAGCTGCATGGTATTCCACACTGCAGAGTGAGTGTATCAGACAGCATGTTTAACAGTAGTGATTTTTGACACTCTGCTGACTGATGACATTTTGTCAGATTCTCAGTCCCTTTTGTTGCTTTCCTTGTCATTGTGTTGGGTATGCAAAGGAGGGAAAGGGTAGTGTCCTCTTTACTGCACAAAATGTCATTGTTAATGCTCCTATGAAATACATCCTGGCAGCTTTGAGCAGGCTGGCCACCCTCCTTCCTGCCGCCTTATTTTTCATTCAACAAGCCCGTCTTACTGATGAGGGTCCTATGGGTTTTTCATTGTTGATGACTTTTATGCCTTCCCAGGTGTTTTAAATGAGGGTATATTTCCCTTCACTAACACTCAGTGTTGCTTCTTTATCTCTTTGCCTGAGAACTTTAGCTGCATCTTGGCCTTTTGAGATTACTGGGGCAGACATTTAGAAACTCGCATTTTTTTGTTTGTTTTTTTTCTGTTCTTTGCAATCATCCAAGCATTAGAGACGTTCGTATTTTGGTGTCTGGGAGTAGAGTGGCTATGGGTAGTAGTCCCTTTGGAGATAACATTCACATGGGTCCTTGTCTGTTTCTGGGTGGAGTCCCTGTGTTCAGTGTGGTTTTTTTTTTTTTTAAGATTTTATTTATTTATTTGGGAGAGAGAGAGAATGAGAGACAGAGAGCACGAGAGGGAGGAGGGTCAGAGGGAGAAGCAGACTCCCTGCCAAGCAGGGAGCCCAATGCGGGACTCGATCCCGGGACTCCAGGATCATGACCTGAGCCGAAGGCAGTCGCTTAACCAACTGAGCCACCCAGGCGCCCAGTGTGGTTTTTTACTTAGATTTTTAATATAGGTGGTAGAGGTGCTGGAGCACCGCAGCCTCTGTTCTCGTGAGGGGTAATAGGCAGAAAGATGACGCATTCAGACACTAGTGTTCGTAGCTTCCTAAGTGGTTTTCACCCGCACTCACAAACTTGATCATGAGAGACAATTTGAATCTTGATGTATCGATCCTTTCTTTGACAAATAGAAATGAGGACATTTCCCCTTTGTATTGGTGTCCTAGGGCTGCCATAACAAGTCACCACAAACTTGGTGGTTGAAACAACAGACATTTATTCTCACAATCTGGAGTCTAGAAGGCTGATATCAAGGTTCTGGCAGGACTGTCCTCCCTCTGGCATCTCTAGGGGAGATCCCTTCCTTGCCTTTTCTTAGCTTCTAGCAGGTCCTAGGAATCCTCGGCTTGTAGCTGCATCATGCCAGTCTCTGCCTCCATCTTCACATGGCCTCCTCTGGGTGTCTCTCTGTGTCCTGTCCTCCTGTGACAAGGACACCAGTCATTGCACTTTTAGGGTTCACCATTATACTGTATGACATCATCTTAACAAATTACGAAAATTACAAATCTGCAAAGTCCCTATTTCTAAATAAGTTCACATTCTGAGGCTCTAAGTGAATGTGAGTTTTGGGGGGACACTATTCAAACTGCTACAACCCTCCTAGTAATTTTTCTGTGGGTTTTTTTTTGTTTGTTTTGGTTGGTTGGTTGGTTTTGCAAAGTGGTGAGCATTTCAAACAGTTACAGCTAATCCTACCTCATGTTGTTTTCTGGCAAAAATAGTTTTATTTGTAAGAATCGTCTGAGCAGGGGCGCCTGGGTGGCTCAGTCGTTAAGTGTCTGCCTTCGGCTCAGGTCATGGTCCCAGGGTCCTGGGATCAAGCCCCACATCGGGCTCCCTGCTCAGCGGGAAGCCTGCTTCTCCCTCTCCCACTCCCCGTTTGTGTTCCCTCTCTCGCTGTGTCTCTCTCTGTCAAATAAATAAAATCTTTAAAAAAAAAAAAAGAATCGTCTGAGCAGTCACCTAAATCGAGGACAGTATTAATTGCTGTGGTTGTGTCAGTACAGGGTGACTCTCATTAGTGTTTGTGTCCCTTTGATGAGTGTTGTATTTATTGACTGCAGGCTTAGTTCATCGGAGACGGTGATGAAAGGGAATGATTTTGTTCTTGCTCGTTCTTATTGGCAAATCAGCTCCTTCTTGTCCTTCGATGTAACCTAACAAAAGAATTTAATCTTGCATGATATCAGATACTTCGGTCAGAATGTAAGCTGTCATTTGGTGCATTGTGACGCAGCACACGGAGAGCCACCTGAGGGAAGCAGTGGTACGGCAAAAACTCCTCAGCAAGAAATTCCATGTAGGAGACATTGGCCATTATGTGGGATAACTCCACAGATAGCAATGTGTTCCTTTCAGCTTCATACTTCTCTAGGATAATAAACACACCCAGCAGATTCTGATGCAATGTCTGTCAGGTTCCAGACACGCCTGGGAAGAAGGCTGTGCTGGCAGTCCTTATTTTCACAGGTAGTTTTTCTCATTTATAGTTTGCCCATTTCTAACTGCTAAAAGTTTATTAGCATGGCATTAAGCATTTAAGGCCATGGAAATACTGGGGCCCTGCTGTGAAATGAAGAATAGCCAGGGGCGTGGGCTGTGACCCTTTCTAAGTACCTGGAAGTGCTTAGAGAACGTGAACTTCTGCCCACATAGTTGACATTTGCAGGTCAGTATGTTAGCCAAGCTTGGAGAAAACATGGTTCTTTTAACTTCTGCCACTTATGTCTGAGCCCTTGACTCTAGGTAGTTGACAAGAAAAGGAAAACTAAGATAAGCGGCACTGTTCGACCTTGTCTCGTTTTCAGTAGACAAAAAGCAGGCAGCTACATGATTAATTGACTTTTTGCCTAACAAAGGAAAAGCAAAAAAAATGTAAGCCCCTAAACTTCCCATATGTGGTTCTGGTTTGTAGGAGGTTATTGGTACTTCTCAGATTTTCTTTGCATGACTCATGTGATGTTGAGGCCCTTATGCTGGCAACTAAAGTTTTAGGATGTTCATTTCCAGTGCACTTTTATCCAAAGCCCTTCCTAGAAGAAATAGTCTTACCTCTTGGCTGGCTGATTCAGGCTTCAGTTTTCCCTACAGTGGTAGCCACTCTTGCTTCTTGCCCCCCTTGTAGGCATTGCCCAATTTCCTACATTCCTGGTCTCTAAACGGAGAGCATCAAATGGACTGGAGCCAGGCTGCCTGGGTGTGCATCCATCCTTATTCTGCCACTTGCTTATCTTACTTCAGAAGTTGGTATGGAGAAGGGCGCCCGGCTGGCTCAGTGGGTGGAGCATGGAACTCTTGATCTCGGGGTTGTGAGTTCCGGCCCCATGCTGGATGTAGGGATTACTTAAAAATAAAATCTTAAAAAAAAAAAAGAAGTTATAGAGATTACATGGGTTAATATTTGCATCCATGCTTGGCTCATAGCAGCACTATATAAATCATTTTGAAAAAGATAAACTGTATTCCGTATCTTGATCGTGGTAGTGGTTACATGCCTATACATTTGTCAAAACTCTCCAGATGTGTGCATTTAAAAAGGATTAAAAAGGTTAAAGTTTACTGTATGTAAATTATACCTCAATAAACCTGACCTAAAATTTTTTTTAAAAGATGAAAAGCAAAGTCCTTCAGTCAGCAAAGGGTTTATTAGGTGTTGCACAGTAAGATTATAAAAACATAATTCAAAAGGCTAGCTAGTCCACTTAAACAAGCCAGTTGTTAGGCAGGATAAATTTGCATATCAGCATGAGGTGCTATAGGAGATGCTGCCAAGCAGCTTATTAGTCACCTAGGTGAGAAATGCTATTATGGGGGCTTAGAAGGGGGAATTGTTTGCTATAGTCACAAAGATTTCACCAAAGTGGGAACCTGAGCTGGACCTTAGAGGGTGGGTAGGATTTGGAGAGGTGGGCATTTGGAAGGGTGCGTGGGTGCAGATTCAGGGCCCGGGGGCAGAAAAGCATGTGAAGAGTTGAGGCAGCCATGAAGAGCTGGTTGGACTAAAACAAACTCTGCCAGTCGATGAGGAACATCTGTGCTTTCTGGACTGATGCATTCTCTTCATCCACAGAAAGGCCCCCCTTCTGGAAAAGACCGGGTGAAGAAAGGTGGATCCTACATGTGCCATAAGGTAAGCCAAGTCATTAAACTCTGCATTGGTGTACTAACAATAGGTTAATAGATCCACTGTAAACCTTAGCCCTAAAATGTCCCATCCACTTCTGCTAATACATACCTATTCTCATCAAAGTAAATAATAATAATAATAATAATACTCATTTCAGATTTGGATACAGGCATGGGGAAAAGAAGCAGAGGTTGTGAATAATCTATTGTTAACTAATTTCCATCTGTTGAATCTTGACCATTGAGAGAGCTTTATTGTCCCATGGACCAGGGTGGGCAATATACTATTTCCAGCATGTCTGTCTGGAAGTATACCCTTCATTTATTTGAAACTTCTGTAAATTTCGGGATCCTCTGTTGAGATTAAGGTGAGAGTTGGAAATGGAGGGTGGATTGTAGTGTACTGGAATGGAAACATCACAAATGTTCTAGGTATAATGTATGTGCTTTGTGAAATAAGCATCAATCTCAGAGAGTGTTTCTGCTCTTTGGGCTATGATTTCAGCGTCAGAACTGTTTGTTCTTGGGTAATCAGTGTGAGTTGGTGTTTCATGAGTAAAATTTTTGAGGAGTTTGGAAATTGAATACCACCTCTCCCTTTTTTCTTTAAATCATGTATTTTTAGTATCTCCAACACTTCAGCTTCTTTCTATCCCTATGCAAAGATGGCATTTTGCAGATGGTTATTACAAGAAGTTTTCCACGGTAATTCAGTTAGTCCAGGCAGTTAGAGACTTAAAACAACCTATAAGAGCTCCAAATTAAATGACTAATTTGACAATGGGTGTATTATCAAATTTTACCTTAAAACAGTGGTTCTCAAACTTTATTGCACATTAGAATCATCTGGGATCTGTAAAAAAGACTGATGCATATTCCCCCACTCAGCTCATTTTGATTCCTCTGGAGTGTGGCCTGGGCATCAGGATTTTAAAGGTCTCAGGGGGATGAAAACATACTGCAAAGCTTGGAAACCACTAGTCTAAAGAGAATCTCTGTAGATCGTGTGTATGTGTATCTTCTGTATTTCTTTAAAATTTTAATCCAGTTATTTAAGTGGAAGTTCATATTTGAGTTTACTTTATGCTTTAAACCTACATTTATGACAAGATGTAGGCAAATTTATCTTTACAATTCTAATTTTAATTTGAAATTAAAAGCACTGCCCTAGGTCATCCTGGTACTTTTAAATGTTCACATACATATCAGTCTTTAGTCCCCGATTTTTTCTTTCATTCAAGCTGTTACTACAAGTGTTTCTGAATTCTTTTGCTAGGGAAATAGACTTCCATGAAAAACAAAATTTCTCTTTGCAGAATAGTATCTCACAACCTTAATTACCACCAGTTGTGTTTGTGACATATGGCACTTTTAAAAATTGAGAATCCATTTACTCTGCAAGATTTGAGGACCAGAAGATTTTCCCTCAAGAAAATAGAGAAAATGATGCTTGTAAAAAACATTTTTAAGCATGAACACTAAAAGTATTCCATTGCTGTGCATATGAACGTGTTTACTTTAACATTTCATATTTTTTGCTTATTTTAAATCTGTATTTTTATAAGCTTCCCAGCTTATTCTTTTAAAATATCTTTTAATCTAATATATGTTTTTAATAAATACATTTACATGGTATAATTGGTTTATCTTGTGTTCTGCAACCTTCATAAACTCAGCTATACTAATAATGTTTTTGTAGATTCTTTTAGTTTTTCTACATTGGTGGTTATATCATCTATGACTATAGACAATTCTTCTTTTAAAATCTTTTTCATTACTTTTTCTTGTTCTATTGCATTGGCTAGAACCTCTAATACAGTATTGAATATGAATGGTATGAACAGACATTCTTACCTCATTTTTGATCATAAGGGGTTAAACATTCAACTTTTCAAAGTTAGGTATATTAGCTGTAGTGTTTTTGGAGATGTTCTTTATAAGTTCAAGGAAGTTTCCTTCTGTTCCTAGCTTTTTGAGAGTTTTTATCAGAAATGGATGTAAATTTTTCTGGATGCCTTTTCTGCAGCTATTGAGATGTTTGTATGGTTTTTCTTTTTCAGTCTGTCAATATGGTAAATTACGCTCATAAATTTTTAGTTTTCAAATGTTAAACCATCTTTGCCTTCCTAGACTGTGCTTGCTTAATTATGATGTATTATCCTTTTTATATGTTTTGGATTCAGTTTGTTAAAATACTGAGCATTTTTGCATGTACCCTCCTGGTGGTTATTGGTCTGTTCTTTTCTTTTCTTGTCTGGTTTTGGTATCATTGTATTGCTGGGTTTAGATATTGAATTTGGGAAATATTCCCTCATCTTGAATTTTCTGGAACAGTTCATGTAGAATGCAGTATTTCTTCCTTAAATGCTTGATAGAATTCCCCCAAGGAAACCATTTAGGAGTAGAGTCGTAACCATAAATTTAATTTGGTTAACAGTGGCAGGGTTATGCAGATTATCTCTTTCTTCTTGATTAACCTCTGGGAGTTTGTGCCTTTTAAGTAATTTGTCCACTTTAACTGAGTTGTTGAATTTATTGGCATAATCTCTGCCTTTTCATTGGCTGTTTGTACCATTTACATTTAATGTGGTTATTGATCTTGCTGAGTTTAAATTTGCCATCTTGATATTTGTAGTCTTTTTTTGTCTCATTTGTTCTTTGTCCTTTTCTCTGACTTCTTTAGTTAAGCATATTTTATCACTCCATTTTCTGTCCTTTGGCTTATTAGCTAAAACTCTTTGTTTTAAAATTTTAGGGGTTCATTTAGAGCTTATATTAAGCTTATATTCATATAGAGCTTTTCTATATACTTGAAAGGTAAGTTTTAATTTAGTCATGTTCAGAATGATGAAGAGAGTATTCCAGAAGAGAGAATAGCAGAGTAATAAAACAGAGTGGGATTCATAGGATTTCCCAGAAAAAAACATTAGCTCCAGGATCTTCATTAAGTTAATTGTAGATGATATAGGTATTTAACATCAGGCTGGTATTTCAGTGATATCAGGAAAACAATACAGTGTTGGCTGTGAATTACTTTCAGAGCACTTATCCTTTTCACTAGATTAAGAGTGGCAGCTATACTTAAATTATTGAGTTGTGGACTCTGAAATTAGATCTGGGTTGGAGTTCTATAACTGCTCCTTGCTAGTCTGTTACCTTTCTTACTTAACCTTTCTAAGCCTCAGTTTTTACATTTGTAAAATGCACACCATAATTGCACCTCCTGTAAGGTTCTTAGGAGGAATGAATGGACCAAAGTATATAAGCATAAAGTATATACTACTAGTACCATCATCATTAACCATTGCATTTATTATAATTAGATTGTTTTCCCCCTTCCCTTTTGAATAAAGCGTCAACTAATGAACTAACTAGAGAGGCAGAATCCTTGAAATGATTCTTATGGCATAGGTGAACATCAGTAAAAGAAAGGAAATCAATATAAAGAAAAAAATGTAATTCATTTTGAAAAAAATCACCTTGCTTAGAAGGTGACTTAACTTTTGATCATGGACCAGGGCTAGCTTGCATGACTAACATAAGCTCTGATGATTATTTGTAACTTATTGAAAGTCCATCCAAAGTACAGCTTCAATAATGAGAGCACAGAAAGAAAAACTGTGAGAAAACATGGTGTTGGGTTAAAGGCCCAGACTCTTAAATGGGATTGGAAAGGCTGTAGTCGTGGATCCACTGCTTATAGAAGGTGACCCTCGGCGCACTATTAGCATCTCTGTGCCTCAGTTTTTTTCTGTGTATACAATACAGATGCTAATACCTACCTCGGATGATTATTGGGAGGATTAAGTGAATTAATACATTTAATACATGTGAATTTCTTAGAACATTTCATACAGTAAGTACTCAAGAAATACTAGCTGTTGTTCTTGAATGTTGTTAGACTAATCTCTGTGGGGTCTTTAACCCAACCCATGAAATGGAAGAAATCCTCACCCTCCTTCCATTTTACACCAAGATTACTAAGAAAGGAGTTGATCTAGTGTCGATGGCAACAGCAATGGGTGTGAAATCGAGAGACCAGGGTTCTGCTGTGTGATTTCATATAATGATTTTTTTTATAATGAGCTACACTTTCCTTAAACCTTTCCTTTATCCCTGAAAGTCTTCTCATAAAAACCATATTGCTGTTCCACTTGACTTCAGAGCCCCAAGGCTGGTAAGTCATTATCTTAAATGGATTGTTCCTGAATCCAGGATCACTTTCTTAGTGTAGGTATTGAGATTAGTTTCACACAGTAATTATCCATTTTGATGAAAAAGGGCTAAAGTCGGTCCTTCCCACTACCTCTGTCCTTAATTAGTAAAATGACCCATATTTCAGCCACTCAAAGACCTAACATAATTAATAACCATTTTTGGTGCTAAAAGTAGAGCTGGAAAAAAAGAAAAAGCAATGAGGACATTTAAAATCAGGCCATTTTCCTCTTTAATTATGTGTTCTATTAGTTGCCCATTATCGGAATTGAAAATGAACTACTTATTAATAAATGTTTGCTGAGTGAATGAGTTCATTTGAGATGGAATGATGATGTGAATTCACTCTCTTATGGTGGTCCTGACCTCCTACCCTTTAACTTACGGTGAGACTTGCTTTTTTAGGGTTTAGTTCTACACAGTCATTTAGGTTAATGGAAGGTTATAGGGACTGCTGTGATCTCATAAAGGACTAGTGTTCTTGTTGTCACTGATTTTAAGCTTTTATTCTTTTGCCAAAAAAAAATTCATTGCATAAAAATTAGAAAATAAATAATAAACATAAAAATGACAATAAAAAGCACTTATCCTGCTTCCTAAGTAAGCTGTCAGTAGTATTTTACCCACATTTATTAGTGCACTTTTATTTCTTTCCCCCCCATAATGGAGTTATTTTCTGTGTGCCAAGGTCTTCAAATATGGCTATGGCAAAAATCTCTTCTACGTTATGGATCTCTTTCCTAGTGTCTTACGTCACAGCCTCCTCACAGTCCTTCTGAATACAGTCTTCCAGTCGGGCATCGTTCGTCAGAGTTGTTACAGTCTGCATATTGTGGCATATGAGCAGTATCTTATTTTAAAATAGTTTTTTATGTAATTTGAGAGACAAGTTGCATATAGAAATATGCCATCCAACAAAGACCTTAGTCCTATGCCTTAGTTACCAGAGATATTCCTCATCTTTCCCATTTATATAGCAAGTAACTTCTGCATGTA
Source organism: Halichoerus grypus (assembly GCF_964656455.1). Classification (NCBI taxonomy): domain Eukaryota; kingdom Metazoa; phylum Chordata; class Mammalia; order Carnivora; family Phocidae; genus Halichoerus; species Halichoerus grypus. The sequence goes on from NC_135712.1 coordinate 171,478,269, forward strand.
GGTAGCAAATGTACGGTTGGCCCTTGAACAGCGCAGCGGGTAGGGGTGCCAACCCCCCACGCAATCAGATATCCACATAAAACTTTTAACTCCCCCAAAACTTTTCTGATAACCTCCTGATGACTGTAAGCCTTATCGATAACATAAACAGCTGATTACACTATTTTGTATGTTACATGTATTATATACTGTATTCTTATAATAAAGTAAGCTATAGAAAAGAAGATGTTAATAAGATTATAAGAAGAGGAAATACGTTTACAGTGCTATACTGTGTTTTTTTAAAAAATGCAGGTAAACGGACCTAGTGCAGTTCAGACCCATGTTGTGCAAGGGTCAACTGTAAATCCGCATTCAGATACTGGCAGTATTATCTTTCCAGCAGAAGCTATTTAAGACTGGTGGAGAAGCTGGCTAATGCTTTTGTTTTAGTGAGGAAGCAGATTAACCCCCCAAAAGTCAGGTAAGACAGTCAACGTTAGTTTCTATAATTAAGAGTGTTGTGTTCATTTAAAGATTTTATTTATTTATTTGAGAGAGAGCACGCACACAAGCAAGGAGAAGGGCAGAGGGAGAGGGAGAAGCAGACTCCCTGCTGAGCTGGCTGGACATGGGGCTCTATCTCAGGACCTTGAGATCATGACCTGAGCTGAAGGCAGATGCTTAACCAACTGAGCCACCCAGTCGCCCCTGTTGTGTTCATTAATAAAGTGACAGTTACAATAACTTCCACGTGTCCAGTGCTTTACTTTTTTTTATGTAAAGACAAGATGAAGCATTGTGACATTATTTCATTAATAGCCCTATATCATCGACAAGGGAACAGATTCAGAAAGGCTTTGCCTACGGTTAAATAGCTAAGGAGTCTTGGATTTTGCTCTTTCTGGTGAGTAAATTAGCACAGTGGTTGTCACGATTTCCATTTGTATCAAGCCCAAATTCTTTCTGCTGGGAAGACTGCCTGTATTGTAACTCCATCCTATTTATCTACCCATGTTTCCTGCTTTTTATCATTTATTGCCTTTATACAGTGATTGCTTTTGCCTGGAATTATTGTTCTCCAAATCTTTGGGCAACTCACCTGGCGCCACCTCAGAGAGGCCTTCCCAGGCTGCCTTGTCTAAAGTAGCCACCTACTCACTCCCACTCCTCTCTCCCTATTTCACTTTCTTCCAAGCTGACCACTACCAGAAACAATCTTGAATTTATCGGTTTATTTATTGTCTGACTAATCCCTGTTGAATGTAAGCTTCCTGCTGACAGGTACATTGTCTGTCTTGGTCTGCCTTTTATCCCTCTTGCCCAGAATAGCATCTAGCATGTTGTAACATCTCAAATATTTAATGAATAAATAAACTATGCTCTGACACAATCAGGCTATGGCCTTGCTATCCCCTCAACTGGCCCGAGTTTTTCCATTTTCATGCCTCCGATGTCATTATTTTCTCTACTTAATATACCTTCTTTCCTCCTTTCTAAATTCTATAAATGAATTCTTCTCTAACTGCAGCCCCTGGGTCCCATAGCATCAGCAGCACCTAGAAGCTTGTTAGAAGTGCGAATTCTTGGACTCCACACCAGATTGACTGAGTCAGAATCTTTGGGTGTGTGGCCCAGGAGTAGGTACTTAAGCTCTTCAGGCTGTTCTTGTGTGTATGCTGAGGTCCGAAGACCACTGCCATAATCATGTAAATCCAGCTATGGCCAAGTTTTGCCTTCTAGAAGTCTTTCCAAAGTCTTTCCTAGAGACTTTGACATTCTACAAGGGACCATTCCTTGACCTGAATTAATAAACCCTAGCATGTTTTATAGCTGTTTGATGTGTTGTCATTGTTCCCTCAGCCAGCCTGTGGTCTCCAGCAGGACAAGACCATGCCCTCAGTCAGGCTTCCTCTGTGGGTGTGCACACAGGCAACCAGGAAATGCTTGTTTGTTTTGTGTCGTGTGTGATACAGTTATGGAACAAGATGTCCATGTCTAGATGCTTGCCTGCCCCTGAACTCGATTCTTGCTCCAATGTAGAATTCACTACACACACTTGGTAGCATGGGACCCTGGATTATCCACTGGAGTTTGAGTCTAGAAATACCAGAGCACTATTGCTTCATAGCAGCCGGGTGAGTAGGGCCTATGTGGGATGAGGCTTCTTTTTTTTTTTTTTTTAAGATTTATTTATTTATTTATTTGAGAGACAGAAAGAGAGCACGCTTGCACGAGTGCACGAGTCGGGTGAGGGGCAGAGGGAGAGAATCTCAAGCAGACTCCCTGCCGAGCGTGGAGGCTGACGTGGGGCTCGATCTCATGACCCACAAGATCGTGACCTGCCCTGAAAGCAAGAGTCGGACGCTTAACTGATTGCGCCACCCAGGGGCCCCTGGGATGAGGCTGCAGCTGCGTCCTCCTGCGTGCTGACCTCTAGTCACTTCAGAGCTTCCGTTGCAGGGCAGTCACAGGTAGTATAGCAGATGCCATCAATTTTTTTATTATTTCAGGCCTATTTTTTATTCATCTTCCTCTGCCTGCCTGAATATTGGTAATATGTTCTATTCCTCACTGGCCACAGGGAAAATGAGAAAATTGGTTGCTATTGTTTCACTATCTGTAGAAGACAAACCACTATGCCTTTCTTTTTATGGTGGATGTACTCCAGACAATTTCTGTGGCAGCTTTAGAGATAATTTTTATGAAGATTAGAAACGCTCAACTTCTATGAGAAAAAGGAGAATAAGAATTAAGAAAAAATAAAAATGAGCTCTTCCATGCAGACCTATTTTTCCCTCCACAAATGATCTCTCCTTCATGAGTCCCAAAGTTACTCTACATGATTCTTTGTGCAGTTTTTTTAACCACCTGGCAGGGACTTTAGTTTCACTGGGTCAACTCAGCATTAATGCTCATGCTGCACAGGATAACTACTTTATTTTCATTCTGTGTTATTTTGGATCCACGTACAATCCTAGTATATAAGAGTTCCATGCATGGTTGTTTTGGGAATATGGAAAGTTTTGATGTAAATGCAGTAATCTGTGGTTATTTAGGAATACCTACTAGGTGGCCAGTGATGAGTGTTAGGCCTTCTTACGCATGCAAGTAGGTATGTCCCTGCAGGACAGGTGTATTGGGGGTGGGAAAGAAGCATGAGACGTCCTGTCTTTCCATCTAGGAGTATAGAATTTTGCTACAGAGGCAAGCGCACTGTCAGAGCTGGGTTCGAATTCTACTTCCCTCAATAAGTGTGTCATCTTGGATAACCCATTTAATTTCTCTGGGCTGTTCTGACCCAGTGAAATAATACTTGCAGTGCCTCGCACCCCTGGAGTGTGCTAGGTGCTCAATGTCTGTGTGTTTGTGCACATGTATGTATGTGTTCTCTGCACCTAGAAAATAAAACAGATACAAAATATCCCCTACACAGTAATGTATAGCTTTATAGCTAATCCAAAAGCAATGTATTTCTTTTTTTTTTTTTAAAGCTTTTATTTATTTGAGAGAGAAAGAGCACATGAAGAAGGGGAGGGGCAGAGAGAGAGGGAGAAGCAGACTCCACGCTGAGCCAGGAGCCCGACGTGGGGTTCGATCCCAGGACCCTGAGATCATGACCTGAGCCAAAGTCAGATGCTTAACCGATTGAGCCACCCAGGCACCCCCAAAAGCAATGTATTTCAAAAAAGGTTTTTCACAGCCTTTTCCCACTCTTTATGTTCCTAGGCTTGCTGTCTAATTTTTGCCACTCTGTTGAATATTAAATAATATCTTAATGTTGTTCATAATTAATATTTTCTCATTTGCCATTTAGCTTTATTATTTGGTTTAATGTCATGTACTCTAAATGTAAAAATAACTTTTCAAGTTATGAAAGTAATACATACTTATCAGAGGAAATTTGAAACTCCATTGCTCAAATATAACTACTGTTTTTATTGTGGTGCATTTTCAATCTGCAGTCTTTTTTTTCTTTGACATATGTAATTATATAGCTTGAGATCATACCACACACAGTTTTGTATTCTGACTTTTCATTTAACAGTGTATCATGAGAATTTCCTATGTCATTAAGTATTACATAAAAACATGACTTTTAATGGTTGCTTAGTAATCTCATATGTGGATGCGCATAACATCTGTAGTCATTGCTTGTTACCTGGGTTTTTTTTACTGTTCTAAGTAATGCTGGCACTAACATCTTTGCACCATATCTATGTCTGTTTATAAGGTAGACATTGGATTCTATATGGTGAACTCTGAATGTGCGGCCCTTTCCAAAACTACATGCTCAGTATGCCGAGGGGGTGTTTGTGGGGGAAGCCCTGTCTCCCGGTAGGCATGCCTTCCCTGTGGCTGGTACCTGGGTGCAGCACGAGTCTGACAGATGGGAGCCCATCACCGAGTCTGAGAATACTCACCTTTCTCTCTGTCTCGGGCCAGTCCTACTGCTACAGGTATCGCTGTGCTGCCCGAAGCCAGAACACGCCCGACAGCTCAGCTTCCAATCTGGGATTCCGCTGTGCCGCTGACCGTCCGCCCACCACGGGCTGAGAGCCGAGATGAGCCTTCCCAAATCCCAGAAGTCGTGTCTGACCTGCCCTCGGCTTTCCTCAGAATGTTGAACGACTTCGAGTGAAGAATTCCCACTCTGAGGTGGGGTGCATACCTGCCCAGTGGCCAAAGGAACAGCCTTGCGAGACCAAATCGCTGACTTGCGTCAGCATATGTGCTTTATTGTGTGGTGCATTTCTGGAGATCATCGCTGTGCTTTACTTCGGAGAGTCTTTGACAGAGGAAGGGGGTGGAGGAGACCCTGAGTGAAACTTCAGAAGACATGTGTTCTTCCCAGGATCTCCCGCCAGGGCTAGTCCTCAGGGTCCCACACTTGACCTTCCGGGGCCTCAGTGACCTCTGTCTGGTGAGGGGATGCACAGCATGATCTCTGAGGCCTTCTCCAGCTCACAAATTCTATGCGTATATCAGATTCTATTGTGATTTCATAGTAAGAGTTTATGACAGATGATTTTTTAGCTATTTTTTTCCATGTGTGAACCTTGGGTGATACTAATCATGTAAAATAAGAGGTCTCTTATGTATTATTTTGAGAAAAGGATGGGGTGGCGGAAAAGGTGGCGGTGATAAGTCTTTATATTCATACTGCACTTTGTGTTTTCAAGGAAATCAGTGTCTTTTACATTGTTATGATGAATCCCACGTGGGCCCCTGGTGGTGCGTTCAAGTTCAGCACTCTGAACATGCAGGAATGTCTGTGGGGTGACTCTACTGTGCTTTATCTTTTAACATTAAGTGCCTTTGGTCCAGGGGGGTGGTTATATGCCCTATTTCCCCCCTCTCCCCAAAGCCTTCGGTGAATGTGAAATGTGTACTACACGAAGAAACCTGTTTAATTCCAGATGGAGAAGAGGAACAAGAACCTTGAATTAACTCTATTCAGGGTGTCCAGTATTTTATAATAGGGAAGTAGGAAATCTTGTTGGTTGTGGAATATCAGATGCTCTGAATCATGCACTGTGTTGAATAAACTGGTATCTGCTAAAGCTGGTATCCTTTTGTTTCCCCTCCACTGTGTTTTCTTTTAAAGAAATGTCTTTGTGGTATGTATGTGTTTTATTTGCTATAAAGCTTTCATGTCCGTTAGCTACTTGATAACTTTGATGTGTGAGCAGTTTGTGGGAATTTTTATTCCAGAAAGCAAGGCTATTTGGCCAGGAACCTTAGTATAACCTTGCTTCTTTGTGCCTCGGTAGATGAGGCAGAGGCAAGGGCGTGACCTCGGTCGGGGTCCTATAAATCCTGACAGCTCTTCACGTGTAGGAAAGCACCTTGTTTTAGAGTGAAGGCTTTCACCCAGACGCCCCTGCCATCAGGAGCCCAGCATGATTCCCCGGTCCTTGAAGACCCCTCAGACATTTCTAGCATGTCATTTGAAAGAAATGGCTCATCTTTATGTTGGTTGTTCAAAAATTAAGTCAGATAATAGTCATAAGTGTTCAGCCAACACTTGATCGCTACTTTGGTGCATAGCCTGCTACCATTAAAATATTTGTCTTGAGAAACAGTGGTGTTGCTGGGATGTTCAGCTAGTTTGTTAATCTGTCATTTTGTGGATACAAAATGTTTCTCTACAAACTTTCACCAACTGATAATAAATTCCAGGCAAAACAAACAAAAAATTCATTTGCTTAATCGAAAAAGCTAATGTGAAAAATAAGGTATTTTATTCTTAAAGTCACCACTGCTCAAGTGCAGTTTTTGTTTTTACTTGTTACCTCCCACCTGCTTGTATTTTTTTTTTTTAACATGGTTATATTTTTAATGTGGATGGTTGGATTCTTGTTAATGACTGTGATATAGCATAAATATTTTGGGGTGTGTTTTGGCTTAGTCTTCAGAATTGCATTTTTAGCAGCAGCATAATATTGGAAAGCATTTAAGATGAAATCCTAACAAGCCGTTCATTTAAGAGGCACATTTCTAGGTTACCAACCAACAAGTGCGCGGACTCCAGACAGCCGCGGAACCCCAGACAGCCGCGGAACTCCAGACAGCCGCGGACTCCAGACAGCCATGACCTCTACACTCGATACTGTTGCCTCCTGACGCGTGAGCAGACCAACCAGATGGCAATGGAATAACCTTAGCTTTAATGCCATCCACCAAGTCCGGAAAGACCTCCCCTTCTGCAGAACTGCACGCAAAACATAGGGGACATAAGGGAAAAATAGGGCGAGCGGCAGAGCGCTCGAAACTTACGGAACTTTGTAACTGGAGCATTAACAAAAATAATAACTATCCTATGACACCAGTAGCTCCATTGAATCTCCAATAACACTGTAGCCAGCCTCATAGCCAGTCAGCCCTTTGCAGCCTTACACCCTTGGGGTTCCTTCTTTATTCTCCAAGACACAAGTCCTGGAAGACACTTGCTTTTAATAGAGACCCCTTCAAAAGTCAAAATCTGGGGGCGCCTGGGTGGTTCAGTCGGTTGAGCATCTGACTCTTGATTTCGGGTCAGGTCATGATCTCGGGGTCCTGGGGTCAGGCTCCCCGCTCAGCCGGGAGTCTGCTTGTCTCCCTCTCCCTCTGCCCTTCCCCCTACTCTCTCTCACCCCCCTCCTTAAATAAGTAAATCCTAAAGTCAAAATCTGACCGGGGTGTGCACTTCTTCATCACTTTTTTTTTTTTTTTTTATATTTTTTATTTATTTGAGAGAGAGAATGAGAGAGAGAGAGCATGAGACGGGGGAGGGTCAGAGGGAGAAGCAGACTCCCTGCCGAGCAGGGAGCCCGATGTGGGACTTGATCCCGGGACTCCAGGATCATGACCTGAGCCGAAGGCAGTTGCTTAACCAACTGAGCCACCCAGGCGTCCCTTCATCACTTATTTTTTAAGGGGTATGGGCAGTGTCTTCATAACAGCTTTATCTGCACCCTCAGCTTTTCACAGAGCTTCATGTGGTGGAAGGTGCGGCAATTCTTGAAGCCACCAAATAAACCACTGCTTGCACTCCATGAGATTTTTAACTGCTTTTTTCTGAAGGTTTCATATGTTTCTTAGTTTTCTCTTAAACTCCAAGGAAGTTTACCCCTGGTTATCACAAAGCACACTTGGAATTGCATATGCCCCAACATGACTGCAACATTCTACTGTCTTCCATTGTCTGCTTACTGGCCACTTACTCTGCACCACAGAAATACTTCCTGCAGCAGTTCAGACGACGTGGATGTGCTAGTACCAGTATTGAAAATTTGGGATTGGTTTGTCTGCTTTTAAGGAGCTCTTATAGTAGACGTGGGCTTCTCTTATTTCTTGCCCCATTGAAGGATGGAGGGAATTTGAGGTTTGCTCTTAAATTGGCTTTGGTTCTCCTTCCTGGACAATCTTAATTGGTTTTCAGGACTGTACCTGAAGAGCTGAGTGGGAAGCAAGTCATATCTTCTTTTTTAAAGGCTTGTAAACATGATTAGGGGCGCCTGGGTGGCTCAGTTGGTTAAGTATCTGACTCTTGATTTCAGCTCAGGTCATGATCTCAAGGTCAGGAGATGGAGCCCTGCATCAGACACTGTGCTCAGTGTGGAGTCGGCTTGAGATCCTCTCTCTCCCTCTCCCTTTATCCCTCTTACCTCCCTCCTCCCCCCACCCTTCAAACTCTGTCTAAATAAATAAATAAATAAAATTTTAAGCCTTGTAAACATGATTAGAAGGGGGTACGGGGATGGATAGTGATGGTAGTGGTGATCAAGTGTGACATTTCCTTCGTGGAAAATATCAAATTATGTGGATGCCTCAGACTTTGTGTGGTCCAGCCTGCAGCTTAAAATAGAATACAGATCTCCATTAGTTTAGACATGTTTTTCCTTCCTCTCTTCTCCCTCCCACTTTTTTTTGGGGGGGCAAAGCCTCTCTGTTGTCACTATGACACTGAAGAAATGGAAGGTGCCATTTATTTTAGTATTGATTTGGGGTGTGGTGGAGTAGTGGGTCCAAACTAGTGTGTTGGTAAATTCTATTTCCCCTAGAATTTCTTTACTGAGAAATCTGTTGTTGACATAAAATAAGGCAGTGGGCCTGGGATCCATAAGAATCTCAGAGTTCTAGTCCTCTTGCTAATCACCTTTTCAGAAAAGATCATGTTTTCAAGCTACACATAGAATTGTTGCATGTGGTGAAATCCGTAGGTGACAGTGAAAGGAGTATTTTGAAAAACACATGGAAATATGGTGTTTTCTGAGACTTCAGGAAGTTAATTAAAGAGACTGGTATGGGATTTATTTATTTTTTTTTACATGATATTTTGCATGCATTTCTTCGTCTCCCCTTCCTTCCAGCAAATACTAACCGCACCATTGGCAATATTTCTCATAAGGGGACTGGCTATTTGGAGAAAAACAGGAGGTACAGAGCAGGGCTGTCATGGGAATAGGGCCACAGGCAAGATGCAGGCTGACTGGGAGTGATGCCCTTTCTAAAGGGGCTGCCGTATCAGAAATATGAGTCCAGGGTGGCTCAGTTGTCCAGTTTCTGAGTGTAGCTAGACACCTGCGTTTTCATGTGAAGTCTTTTTTTTTGAGTTATGTAGCCAACCAGTTCAGATGAAAAAAAAAAAAAACAGCGAAGACCTAATAAATTGTTTCTGTAGCCAGATTTGGCCTGTGGGGGTGCCACTTTTCAACCTAAATTATGAAAATTTGATTCATTTCATGGAACACAAAATCTCATGTATTTCTATCTGAAAAATACAGATCAAATGTCCAAGTGTGAGAAAGGGCAGTGGCTTGGGCCCAAGGACGTGTTACATAGGAATGCCTTATGAGACTTCTCTCCTCCATCCCCACCCCATCCCACCTGAAATCATGTGCCCCTGACAGTCCGTTCCCATTAGCTTTAGCACTTATTACCGAGTTTGCAGATTCCTATCTGAGAATAGCAGAAATGTCTCTTTCTTGCCTTTGGTTTTCATTTCATTTATTGAAACTTAATTCTCTATAATACAAACTACCCTAGAGCAGGCCTTATATTTATAGATTTGCTGGAATCAGTTGTGCTATTAGTGAAAGCTGGCCTTTGTTGTTTCAAATGTTTAAAACACCATGGAAATTAACTCCAAGAGCCTCAGATGGAGCCTTGGCAGCTGGCCAGAACTTCTTCCTTCCTCTGACACTTGTGTTTAGTTAGACCATGAGAGCAGGAGTTTAATTGTTTTGATTAAACAAAATCATTACAGATCATATTCAGGTAGGCTATAAAGTGAGAAATGCTCTTTTCCGAAACTTGCCCTATTTAGGATTGGAAAGCTCAGGGGATTAGCATTAAGGGGTGGAATTTTTCAGCTCAGATTCTAATCTGCCCCCAAATGGTAATTGGCCCCCAAGTAATCATGATGAGAAGCCTGGTTGGGCCTTTGGAATTAGTCACAGTTGTCAGGCAAGAAGGCGATCCCATTTCAGAATAACTGAAGGTCAGATAGGATTGCTCTCCTGCTCCCCGGTCTGGGCCGTGTGTGACAAACTCCTGTTTTCTTTGCTGAGGAAATGGAAGACTGATGAGAGCAACTCTTTTGCAACATGTCAATTTGGCACCTCAACTGGGTAATGTTAAAAGCTCTGAATCAACGCTTAGGGGAAAGTGAAACCAGCTAGCAGACTATCGGGAAAGGAGAGAAGCCGTGCCTTGTCAGGTGGCACTGATAAAAGGTTCACCTGCATTTAGTTTGGTGCTAATGAGGAAGGGCCCTTTGTGGTTGCTTTTTTGAAGGCCACAATTTTTCTCTGCTTCAGACACTCCAAATAAAATTGTATTTATTTACTTTTAAGTGACATGGAAGGATGTCCCTTTAATCTCTTCAATGAGTGTCTTTAAAAGGCAGTTTAGCATCATGTGAGGAGAACATTGGAATAAGATTGTCTGGGATCATATCCATACCCCACCACATACTTAACTGTGCGACCTAAAGACAAGTAATGTCCTCTCAGGTAAAATGGAGATAGTAAGAGTATCTACCTCTTGGAGTTGTGGAAAGATATGGAATTATGCAAAAATAACGTTTAGCACAAAGTACTTAGGTGTTTACTAGGTACTTGTTCCTATTATCAATATGATTATTAAAGGTGGAGGAGCAAGGAGGTACTACCAGAGGGTTCTGGTCAGCCAGGGGTTACTGCTATAGGACAGAGAGCATAATGGGCCAGTAGTAAGAAAGAACAAGGAGGCTGAATATAAAAGCATGAAATTGACCTGTACCTCAAACATTGGGGAAAAAAAAAAACTGACATGATTGATCCCCAAATCTCTGTTAATACTTGAATTTGAAAATACCCTGAAATTATATGGTCCATCTGTCCCATGAAGTTCTCATTAAAGGAGATCTGGTTATTGCTATATAAATTGTATAATTCTTAAGCTTTTTCTCTTGAATCCACCTCACAAAGAACCTCTGCTAGGTTTAATACTAATGAAAATATCATTCTTAGATATTCTATAATTCCATAATTATTCTTGACAATATTTAAAAAAGGAGGGGCGCCTGTGTGGCTCAGTTGGTTAAGCGTCTGACTCTTGATTTCAGCTCCAGTCATGATCTCAGGGTGGTGGGATTGAGCCTGGCATTGGGCTCCGTGCTGGAGAGAGTCTGCTTGGGATTCTCTCTCCCCCTGCGCAACCCCTGCCCCCTGCCCCCCCGCCCCCCGCCCCAGCGCGCTTCATGCCTCTCTCTCTCTCTCAAATAAATAATTCAAAAGGAAAACAGAAAAGGGAGGGCAGTGGGTTGCCCCACAATATGTTGATCAGCCTGTTAACATTTTTTGTGGTGTTTTCGATGCTATAGAAAACAATTTACATTTCAATGGTTTAGGAAATTCTGCTTAGTCATTGCAATTCTTCTTTCTCATTTAATCCTTCTCTGAGATTATTGATCCAGGATCTAGACACTCACTTCTAAATGATTAGATTTAAAAATCAATGTGATGTCCGAAGGAGACTAGTTGAGGGTTTGGCAGACAGCACTCATAGGCATTAGTGGTAGGCAGTTCTCCAAATATCATCTGTGGAACCCTGGAGATCTCCAACTCCCTTGCGGGGGGTTGAGTCAGAACTATTCTCACAATAGTATTAAGAAGTTATTTGCCTTTTTAATTTTCATTATTTCACAAGTGTATGGTGGGATTTTCCAGAGACTACATAAAATGTATGCTTGTATACTTTTATGTTTTAAAAATGTCCCAGTCTTAATTTGTAATATGCTAAATGTCTCTAGCTATAACCCACATGACGAAAACTCCTCTTTGGGGTCTTCAATAATTTGTGGGCATGTCGAAGGGTCCTGAGAGCCAAAAGTGTGGGAGCTACTGCTCTAGGAGAAAAGCAAGGTCTGATAGAGTCCAAATTTGTTTGGGAATAATGACCAGCCCTTCTCTATCTCTTTTGAAAACAATCAAGAACAATTGAGTTTAAATGACCACAAGAGGAAGTAAAATTAACTGTTCTGGAGCACTTGTGTTCATTTTGGGAGATCTGTGAAATGCAGAGGTGATATGGACTCAGGTCCTTTGAAAGACAGTCCTGTGTGTGGACTACCCCAAACAGTCCCCAGAATCACTTTGATCTAGGAGTCTCCAGAAGGGCCTCACAAGTTTAGCTACCCGTAGTGTAAGATCCCCCCCCCCACTAGTGCAGCCTCTACTCAGGGTGACAGGCTGGTGGGACCCTGCATGTCACCATGTCTGTCCCCTCAGAGGGTTGTTGTGTCGTAAAGCCAGTGAGAAAGATCAAAGTTTTACTTTCACGAAACAGCTTCACTTTCTCCTGGTGGATTTTTTCATTTTGCTGTAAATTGTGATTGTTCTGCCTCTTTTCTTGGCCGGTTTGCCTTCCAGCCAACAATTTCAAGCACCCCTTTGTCAGGCACTGTGCTCGGTGCTTTCTGTACAAGGTCTAATTTAATCTGCAGGCAATCGGGAGGAACCAGTTATTTTTGGTTGGTATTTCCAGTGTGCCCTGGGGTAATTAAGACTCGCAGTATTTTTGAGGTGCCCAGGAGACACAGCTGCATGAGACAGAACCAGCCCTCATACCGGTTTTGAGACTGACGTTCTCGCCACTGGACCATTAAACCCGAGGTTTTCTGTGAGTGTGGGGTGGGGAGGGGTGGAGTGAAGAGGGGAGAATACTGGGGCAGGCGATAGCCTCAGGGAGAAAAAAAGGCCAGGGGCAAGAAGGTGGAATGGATTCGTGGTTAAGAACATGGACTCTGGAGCCAGACTGTCTAGGTTTAAATTCTTGTCCTACCACTTGCTAGTATTGTGACTTTGGGCAAGTTACTAAACCTGGCTGCCTTTCAGATTTTGAAAATTAAGTGGAAGTACTTCTAAAAAAGGTAGAATTCGAGGCAGGAAGGTTTAAAAGAGTCAGAATAAGGTTATCTGCATGTAAACCTTTGACCTGTTTTACGTCCATTCCAAACTTTGAAGGTTGATGTGGTCATCATTCTCCATATGGTAATGAGCTATCCAAGGTTAAGGCTACACATTTTCAAAAGGCATGTTTTCATCATATCCTTCCCCCCCCCGCCCCCAGAATATGCCACTTCTTTTTATAAAATGCTTATGTATCCATAAAGAAGTGGATTTGGGGGTGGGGTGAGGTGGGAGGGGGCTGGGTGTATGGGAAACACAGATCCTCTGGAAATAATGATCAAAAGGTGCATTATCAGCTCATTTGTACCAGGCTCAAATCCATGAAAAGAATACAGCTGATAAAGACCATTGAGATCATGTGTGAAGAATGAAAGGAAAAGTGTCCTGCACCAGGCTTGTTAAATAGCCCTGTGAAAAAGCAGGAGAGGGCTTCCTTGGTAAGATGAAATCCCCTGGTCCTTGTGAAACTAGGCTCAAGTTCCTCCTTCTCTCCTAACTCTGCTGCCGAGCTAAAAACTGGATGCAGTTTCGGGGCAGCTTCCAACTCGACGTTTGCCTCGGTTCCAGAACATTTGTAAATATTCAGTACTGGCGGGTAGGGAAGAAAACCTCACTAATATGGGAACCACATTCACATTTGTAATTTTTTATTTACTAACAAAACCTTTTGCTTCAGGACATATTAGGCAAGCCAAGGGCTGAATCACATTGATTATTGCTTGTGGCCTGTTAGCTTTGGACAACCCCTTTTGGAGCCAGACCTCATACCTCCCTCTGTGGGAATGTTTTTATGTGAGGTGGCAACTTACACTGGTTTTATGTGTAATGTTCCCCCTCTAGTGGCCAGGCTGTGTTGGGTTTTTCCTGTTTTTGTACAAATGATCTCTAGAGTTGGAGAACTTTTTATTTAGGGATACTCTGGATTTGGGAAAGCTAGGGAGAGGGGACAGAAAAGGGGGGGTGCAAACCTCTTTTCCATAGGAAAAAATTGTTCGAAAGTGTTTGTCCATCTCAATCTCTAACTTTGTATTTTTTTAATTAAAAAAAATTTTTTTAAAGTAATCTCTACACACAACATGGGGCTCAAATTTATGACTCCGAGATTAAGAATCACACACTCCACTGATTGAGCCAGCCACGTGCCCCAATCTCTAGCTTTTTAGAGGAGATGGAGATGATGAATGTGACCTGCAGGGGGGAGGAGAGGTTTTGGAATCATCTCTCATCTTTTTATTCTAATTATTTTCTGAATTTCTACTGCCTTTATTAACAGTTATGTTATTAATAACTATCCATCAAGTTTCATTACAAAACTTTTGCTATATTTTTAAATTATAAGAACAGTAAAACGCATAGGGGAAACCTAGAAACTCTAAGAAATACACAAAGTATTCTTAGAAGCCCTTCATTTTATAAGTTCTGGTTTCCTGAACCTGGGCCAGCAGGTAACTACTATCAACAGTTACTGTATCTTCCCAGGTTTTTTTTTTCTTTGCATTTGCAAACATATATTTACACATGTATATATTGATAAATATTGAACATAGACAATTTATAAATATATACATATATACACAGAAATCGGGCACAGTATATACAACTTGTATTTGGTTTTTATTTCTATTTTTATTTTTTTTAAAGATTTTATTTATTCGTCAGAGAGAAACAGCACAAGCACAAACAGGGGGAGCGGCAGGCCTCCTGCTAAGCAGGGAGCCTGATGTGGGGCTCGATCCCAGGACCCTGGGATCATGACCTGAGCCGAAGGCAGATGCTTAACCGACTGAGCCACCCAGGCATCCCTGTATTTGGTTTTTATAAAACAAAATGGAATCATATTATAAACACTATTCATTTCATCTATTTTGTACACCTCAGGAAAGTGCTATATAGGTCTAGCTCTTTTTAAAATAGCTGAATTAGGGGCGCCTGGGTAGCTCAGTCAATTAAGCAAGCGTCTGCCTTCAGCTCAGGTCATGATCTCAGTCTGCTTCTCCCTCTCCCTCTGCCCCTCCCCCCTGCTCGTGCATACTCTCTCTCTCTCTCTCAAATAAATAAAATCCTTAAAAAAATAAAATAGCTGAATTAAATTAAGCATTCCACTATTGATGAATATTTGGGTTATTTTCAGTTATCATTGTTTAAAAATGTTTCAATAAACCTATTTGTACTTATGTGCATTTGCCAATTTGTGCAGATATTTCTGTAGGATAAATTCCTGGGAGTCTAAATCCTGTATCAAAGCACATGGTTATTTTAAATTGTGATGGATATTAATTGACAGCTTTCAAAAAAAAAGCTGTACTAATTTATATTCCCACGCACAGTGAATCTGCAGCTTTTCAGTGTTTTTTTTTTTATCCTAAAATGAATCTGAGAACAACCAAGTTAGCTCAGCATAGGGAAAATTCATCTGTAGGATTCAGGAATAGCTGTCAGGGGAGATGAATGAAATCAAGAAGGTCTTTATTGGCCCCAGCATTAGAGCATTCCTGGTTGTCCGTTGCTGAAATACACCCTGGCATGTACTAATTGGTCCAGTCTTGGTGGCAAATGACTCCGGTCTGCAAAAAGTGACTGTTAATGAAATCAGTTTTCGGGAGTAACTTGCTTCCACTCCCCACCCCTGCCCATAATCAACAGTGACCTCTCAACTGCGTCTAATTACCATGTTATTTTTCTCCTAGTGGTTTGGTGATCCGGAGCCCCTCTCTGAGTTAATAATTCTGACTTTTCCTAAGCATGGTGAGGTTGGGGATGCTTCTGACCTCACGTGCCCCTGAAAAATTAAAAATCAGAGTCTGTAGGTCAGGGACCTTACACGTTAACTAATCTCTCCAGCCTCCTCTCACCCATTACCCTCCTCCATCTGATGGCCTCAGAGTGGGTACCTGGCTTGTTGCATTAGAAGTACTTGGGGGAAATTGTAAAAAATGTGCTTTCCGAAGCCCTCCCCAAGAAGACTGAGTGAATAGGGCTAAAATGAGGCCTGGGTTTAGATACTTTTCCAAGTCCCCATTCTCACCCCCTTAAGCGTCAGGCCCCTTAGGAGCTATAGTTGCATTATCCGTAAAATAAGGGCTTCAATTATTTGAGCTCTCCTGTAGGACAAAGGAGAGGAGGATTGTGAGGAAAATTCTGCCTGGAGGCTTTAGGTTAGGACAGTTGCTCCTGGAAGTCACTAGTGTGTCCATCTGTTGGCCCTGTTCCTGAGACATTGATAGATGCTACTTCTGCTTTAGGCTCTATTTCTTGACTCTTCTGGAATGACATGAAATCATTTGGGAGGAAGTTGAGACAGAAAAAATACATGTGCCTCCCTTCACATAGACCTGTTGTAGACCCCTCATTTCACAATCTTTTTTTTTTAAAGGTTTATTTATTTATTTGAGAAAGAGAATTTTTTTAAAGGTTAGAATTTTTTTAAAGGTTTATTTATTTATTTGAGAAAGAGAAAGAGCCCACATGTGTGTGTGTGGGGGGGGAGCTAGCAAAAGGAGAAGGAGAGAGAGAATCTGAAGCTGGGACCTGGGGCTTGATCCCACGACCCTGAGATCATGACCTGAGCTGAAACCAAGAGCTAGGCACTCAACCGACTCAGCCTCCCAGGCACCCCTCATTTCACAATCTTCAAGGAACCTTCGCCTCGGGAATTCTGTGATGGGGATTCCTAGGTGAAGTAAAAACAAAGGTAAAACCAGCTGCATAAAACTAAGGAGTAGCTTTTGCTTTATGGTAGCTTTAAAAAACAACAGTGGGGCGCCTGGCTGGCTCAGTCAGTGAAGCATGCGATCTTGATCTCCAGGTTGTTAGTTTGGATCTCCTGTTGGGTGTAGAGATGACTTAATGAAATCTTTAAACAGAACAAAACAGGGGTGTCTGGGTGGCTCAGTCGTTAAGCGTCTGCCTTCGGCTCAGGTCATGATCTCGGGGTCCTGGGATCGAGTCCCACATCTGGCTCCCTGCTCCGCGGGAAGCCTGCTTCTCCCTCTCCCACTCCCCCTGCTTGTGTTCCCTCTCTCGCTGTCTCTCTCTCTCTCTGTCAAATAAGTAAACAAAATCTTTAAAAAAATAAATAAACAGAACAAAACAAAAACAACAACAGAAGCTTACTGTAGTATTGAAGCACCCAAACAACGGCTGGTATGTCTTGGGTACCTCAGAAATGTTGGCTAAATGACCTGAGCTTTGGACATGGTGTGGGAAGTGAGGACCTAAAGCTAACCTGCTAGCAGCTTCTCCATGGTGTGGCCTTTTGATTACCCACGGCATGTGCTTTGTTGGGACCTGTGGGTTTTGCAATTTAAACTTGGACCTTGGAACTTTTGTGTCCTAGAATGTCTGCAACACTCATAACCAAGTTGGCTTTGTGATAGAGGATAAACTATTATTTATTGCCTTGTGTGTCCTCAGAGTGGCACTATTTATAAACGAATAAACTGGAACTGCAATTGGAGAATTCCAACTGAATTTCTTCTTAGTTAAAAAACAAAGTGTGAATAGCATTTGTCGTCACCTTCGATGTTTTGTGGCAGTGGTGGGGGAGGTGGACTTCGTGCCTAACCAGACACAAAAAAAGGTGTGCTGGTAAAGAAATAGAGTCTTTTTAAAGGGAAAAAAAATGTTAGTGAATCCATTTGAGCTCTGTCTAGTTACGAATGCTTAAGGAATGCTTGTTGTACCTTAAACTATTTCAAATAATAGGTTCCCAAAAAATCTCCCTGGCTTGTAGCCTTACAAGTCTCCTGATTTTTTGAAAATTTAAAACTTAATTTTATCTGGTATCATAATAAAAAAAAAAGAGAGAAAAGCTTTATATTTGTTCATAGCAGGATGAGAAAGAGACTCCTAAATCGTAAAGGTTAAAGCTTAGGTGAAAAGATGAATAAGTTCTGGGGATCTAATGCACAGCATTGTGGTTATCGTCAACAATACTGTATTGTATACTTCAAAGTTGCTAAGAGACTGGATCTTAAATGTTCTCACCACAAAAAAGAAGTGGTAATCATGTGACTTGATGGAGGTGTTAGGCAACACTAGGGTGGTGATCATATTGCAATATATAACATGTTATGAACATATTTCAAATTAACACAGTTGTACACATTGAATTTACACAATGTTATACATTAATTGTATCTCAATGAAGGAAAAAACCAGAAAGAGGGATAAAAGCTTAGATTGTAAAAGTACTACAGAATGTTACCTATGTTTTTGAAATGAATAGTGAAGGCAAATTTATTTTCTCCCAACTAGTCATGTTAAAATATATTCCACAAGGGGCACCTGGGTGACTCAGTTAAGTGTCTGCCTTTGGCTCAGGTCATGATCCCAGGGTCCTGGGATCAGCCCCACATCGGGCTCCTCGCTCAGTGGGGAGCCTGCTGCTCCCCCTGCTTCTGCTCTCTCTCTCTTTCTGTCAAATAAATAAATAAAATCTTTAAAATATATATATTCTACAAAATGTTAAATATTAAAGTATTGAATATTAAAACCATTTAAAGATACATGCTACAAAAATAATAATAATATAGACTGATTTAAATGGGAAAAATAATAAAAAGTGATTTAAATGGGAAAAAACATTCCTTTTGAAAAACCAAAATGCCCTTAGTCTCCCAAATGTATCATTATTCTAAACACCTCTGCTTCATGGTGGAAGGTTTGCTTGAACTGAATCCCGATAGCTACACTGATCATATTCTGCTTTATGTCCTCCTTCCCATTGTTCTCCTTTTACTCTGGTCACTGGACCGGCCAGAGCTTGTTTCTGAGATGGGAGAACAAATTTGGTAAGATGCTGATGCTTTCTGGCAATAATGCCAGCCCATGTGATGTTCTTTGTCACTTTTTTTGGGCACAGCCAGTTCAGAACAAGATGTTCTCTTATGAGGCTTTAAACTGGTTTTTGGTGGTCAAATATTCAAAGAAGCATTCCTGAAGACAAAAGCCAAATCACATACATCTCCTTACACTGGGAATATTATGTGGAAAATTCCCGTTTATGGGGAAGGAGAAGGAAAATGAAGCAAGTTAATGAGTTAATTTTTTTAAAGCATGTTTAACTTTATACTTTGGGGAATCAACAAACCCCCAAATTTGTCACAGCCCCGTATCTGAGACCCTGTGTCCTACAAGCTGATTCTCTCCCCGTGTGCAGGAAATGCTCCCCAGCACCTCCCAGTGCATATACCAGAAACCACGTCATTTTTTTTTTTTATTAACATATAATGTATTATTTGTTTCAGGGGTACAGGTCTGTGATTCATCAGTCTTACACAATTCACAGTGCTCACCATAGCACATACCCTCCCCAATGTCCATCACCCAGCCACCCCTTCCCTCCCACCCCCACCACTCCAGCAACCCTCAGTTTGTTTCCTGAGATTAAGAGTCTCTTATGGTTTGTCTCCCTCTCCGGTTTTGTCTTGTTTCATTTTTCCCTCCCTTCCCCTATGATCCTCTGTCTTGTTTCTCAAATTCCTCGTATCAGTGAGATCATATGATACTTGTCTTTCTCTGATTCACTTATTTCGCTTAGCATAATACCCTCTAGTTCTATTCACATTGTTGCAAGTGGCAAGATTTCATTTTTTTGATGGCTGAATAATATTCCATTGTGTACATATATACCACATCTTCTTTATCCATTCATCTGTCGATGGACATCTAGGCTCTTTCCATAGTTTGGCTATAGTGGACATTGCCTGCAGCATCATTCTTGACCTCTCTCCTCTCTCCTCTCCCACATCTAGTCCATCTGCAGGGCTGGGCACTATGGCCTCCTAAATACACCTTCAGTCTGTTTTTCTCCACCTTTGATAGTCCAAGCTGCGGATCTCCCTCAGACTACTATAAACAATCCCCTAATCGGTGTCCCTGGATCCTGTCTGACAAACCCTCTGTCCTCCAAAACAAGTCTGTTCTTCCCACTATAGCCATTTCTTTTAGAAATATAAATGTGGTCATGTCCCCATTCTGCTCCAACTCCACTGGTGGTTTCCATGTACTTTCAGGAAGAATATTATCTTAGTGGGCTTGGGCTGCTCTGACAAAATACCATAGACTGGATGGCTTAAGCAACAGATATTTATTTCTTGAAGTTCTGGAGTCTGAGTAGTTCAAGATCAAGTAGCTGGCTGGTTCCATATCTGGTGAGGCTCTCTCCCTGCCTTATAAACAGCTGTCTTCTGTCTTTGTGTGCACATTGCCTTTCCTTGGTGTGTGCTTGTGGAGAAAAAGAGACAGCACAGGTAGACATAGGTATCTCTTCCTTTTCTTATAAGGGCACTGATTCCATCATGAGGGTCCCACCCTCAAGACCTTATCTAAACCTAATTACCCCCCACAGGAGGCAATACCATTACACTGGGGGTTAAGGCTTTCACGTATGAATTTCGAGGGGATACAAATATTCAGTCCATAACAAACATAAACCATAACATGGCCTGTAGAGCTTTGCAATCTCAAGAGGATAAGACTCAGAAAAAGATGACACACACAAATTACATAGCACAAGATAGCAAGGAGTGAGAGCAATGTAAATGGTCAGGAAGGGGTTGAGGCTTTCTGTGGTTACAGTGTGTTGTATAGTGGTCCTCAAAGTGTGGTCTGCAGTTCAGTGGCATCAGCATCACCTGGAAACTTCTAAAATGTAAATTCTTAGGTCCTATTCCAGATCTACTCAATCAAGAACTCTAGGATTTGGGGCCCTTTGGGTGATTTTGATGGGTGCTGAAACTTGAGACTATTGGTGTAGTGAATGCTATGTGCTGTGCCCACTCCCCGCTGAAGGACGGGATTTATTTCCCTAGCTGCTGAGAGTGCTGTTAGTCTTCTCACCCAAGACCACACCCCTTTCCAAAGGCAGTCTGCATCGGGTGACCTGCTGATGCAGGAATTTAAAGGCCCCACTTTGGGGCGCCTCGGTGGCTCAGTCGGTTAAGTGACCGACTTTTGATTTTGGCTCAGGTCATGATCTCAGCATCCTGGGATTGAGCCCTGCATGGGGCTGCACACTCAGCAGGGAGTCTGCTTGAGATTCTCCTTCTCTCTCTGCCCCTACCCCCTGCTCACATGTGCACACTTGTGCTCTCTCTCTCAAATAAATAATCTTAAAAAAAAAAAAAAAGCCTGCAGTATAATGCACTACATTGAGAGGCAACCCTGAAAGGCCACCTCAGCTTCAGAGTTCCTTGGGTTGGCTGCGGTCTTTGTTGGGATTTCATTGCAGCCCAACTTCTTCTTTGTCTAGTCTGCTTCCTTTCCTTCCATCCCATAAGTGCTAATCTCAACAGTACCCCTCATAATCTCCCCACACTCCCACCTTCCTCTCAGTTTCCTTCCCAAGGAACTCAAACACATGCTTCACAGATATAGGATTTGAGACTTTAAAGAAGGATGGGAAACTGAGGGTTGAAGCTGAGGGTTGTTGGAGGGGAGGTGGGTGGGTGGATGGGGTGGCTGGGTGATGGGCATTAAGGAGGGCACATGATGTAATGAGCACTGGGTATTATATAAGACTGATGAATCACTGACCTCTACCTCTGAAACAAATAATACATTATATGTTAATTGAATTAAATAAAAATATAAAATGCAAAAAAAAAAGAAAGAAAGAAAGAAGGAAAGATGGAAGGGGTGCCTGGGTGGCTCAGTTGGTTAAATGTCTGCCTTTGGCTCAGGTCATGATCCCGAAGTCCTGGGATTGAGCCCCATGTTGGGCTCCCAGCAGGGAGTCTGCTTCTCCCTCTGCCCCTCCCCTTGCTCATGCTCTCTCTCTCTTTCTCTCTCGCTCTCTCTCAAATAAATAAATAAATAAAATTTTTTAAAAAAATAAAGAAGGATGGGAAAGAAGTCAATAAACAATGGAGGGAGGGTGGAAGGATCTGAGATGGGAGATGTCCCAAAGAAGGAAAACAGTGTGAGCCAAATTTATCCTCAGGCCTGTTTAGGAAATGGAGAGCTACCCAGATGGGCTAGATTATAAAATGAGAAGGGAGTTGTGGGGCTTTGCTCAAAGAGTAGATTGTGGAAGAGTTAAGGTGACTTGGTAAGGAATTTGGACTTGATAATAAAGATAATGTCAGGGCGCCTGGGTGGCTCAGTTGGTTAAGCAACTGCCTTCGGCTCAGGTCATGATCCTGGAGTCCCTGGATCGAGTCCCGCATCGGGCTCCCTGCTCGGCAGGGAGCCTGCTTCTCCCTCTGACCCTCCCCCCCTCTCATGTGCTCTCTCTCTCTCATTCTCTCTGTCTCAAATAAATAAATAAAATCTTTAAAAAAAAAAAAAAAAAAAAATAAAGATAATGTCAGATTCATCACACTAACATTTATTAGTTTGTTCACCCAACAATGCCCAGTAAGTGCTGCAGAGATAGTAGTGAGTGAAAACAGACCTGGTCCCAGTCCTCAAGGACCTCACAGTCTCATGGGGAGCTAGACATAAACCAATCCACGATGTCAAATTTGCACACACAAAAAATTAAAGTGTTTCAAAGACCTATGAAGTGTAGACATAATACATGGGTCCTAAACTGAGACCTTCTCACTCTAATTTTTTGTTTTTGTTTTTTTCTAATTGGATTATGAATGCTTTGAGAATAAAGATTGCTTTTTATCCCAATTTTCAGAGGGTACCATAGTAGTGCTCAGAAACATTTGTTGAATAAATTATGAGCTCAGGAAGTTGACTTCACACCACATCGCACAAATTAGGTATTTGACAAATGTTTTTGAGTGAAAGAATGAATGAATTGAATGAGTGAATGAAAAATAGTTTAGGGGACTAGATAGTTCAGCCAGAACTACTTCCCAAGTGCTGGTCTTGGCAAAGAAAAATAAGGACAAGGTGTCATGTTATTTCTTTTTTTTTTTTTTTTAAAGCATTTATTTATTTATTTTTTAAAGACTTTATTTATTTGACAGAGAGAGACACAGCAAGAGAGGGAACACAAGCAGGGGGAGTGGGAGAGGGAGAAGCAGGCTTCCCACTGAGCAGGGAGCCCAATGCGGGGTTCGATCCCAGGACCCCGGGATCATGACCTGAGCCGAAGGCAGACGCGCTTAATGACTGAGCCACCCAGGCGTCCCTGTCATGTTGTTTCTAAAGCTATACTGACTTCATTTGAAGAACTGCTAGGAGATTTCAAGTGATTGTGTGCCCCTTCTCCCTGTGTTACAATGACTTTTCTTTCTGGAAGGACAGTGATAATAAATATTAGTTTATTATGAAATACTCTTACTATGCAATAAAGTCAAAAATTCAGTAGCTAAAATTGTCTTAAACTAGTCAGAATTTTGGGAGCAATTTTTACAGGGCCAGTTAGGATAGTGGGAGGTTCTGGTGGCTGTTGAAGGTCAAGGATTAGTCTTTGAGCTGTCCTTAATTCCCACCCTTGAAAGAGCTGAGGATGTATACCAATGAGTCTACGATTGGGGGTGGGGTGGGAGGAGGTGAGGAAAGGGGAAGGAGGTTATTTTCATGAGTTGGGGAAGACAGGAGGAACAGATGGAAAACAAAGCAAACACCTGTAATATAAACAACATAGACAAATGCACTTTGTAAAACTCCATGAAGGCAAATGGAAGCTCTAATAGGGGAGATTCAATTATGTTCAAATACAGGCTAGGAGAAATAGGTCTCAGATTCGTTTCGAAGCACTTTTCTTTGTCCATCTACTATGCACAAATGCTTTGAGGTGGTGGACGTTTAGGAAAAGAAGACAGAAGTGGACAAGGGGTGGAGGGAGGGTGATACGTGGGCTGGTCGGTGGGGGGCATGGTGAGCAGAGGCCACGGGACATGCGGGGTTGTAATTAGTAGCACCAGCACTGTGTAACTGACTGCCTTATAAGCAGGGAACATGGAGTATGTCTGGACTGGAGGACTAACAAAGTTAGCAAAGCAGTACACAGCAGAGATGGTTATACAATAAATCAAGTAATTTGTATTTTCCCAGTTCAACCATGGGAATGTGGCATTGAGGACCAGGCTGGGCAGGTGGTGGAGGAAGATGAATGACGAGGAGACAGCAGGCTGATGGAAGTGGTGAATAGCCAGCTAGCAGCAAACACAAACAGGAGAAGGAGGGAAGGAAGGACAAAGAGAAAGGGAAATAAAATTATATTGCTGGCTCTCTTGTTATTTTAGCTACCTAGTACGCATGTAAACAATCAGTGTAGGAAATGGAGGGTAAGAAATCCTAGCAATATCTGAAAAAGGTTTCAGGATGAAGAAAATCCAGAGTGTTCTCTACAAAGAAGGCAAGGGTAAGAATAATGTAAATTATCACACACACACACACACACACCCTTCTAATGCCCTCTGCAGGCAAAGGTAATCAACCTGCTTCCTTAAGATTCTTCCAGAAGGGAATAGCAGTTGTCAAGGTGAGGGATGAGAGGGCATGGCTTTTCAAAGAGGACCTCAGAGAAATAAAGAAAAGTGAGAAATGAGGTGGAAAGGCCGTCAGGGGCCTTCTCGTCATGTTGAGAAGGTTGGGCTGCATCCTGAGGGTGATGAGGAGTCATGGAAGGGTTTAGACCTGGGGAGAAAGCACAGAGGGGATGGTGAGGCTGAAGGCAGAGAGGCTGTTGCAGGGAAGAAATGAGGGATGCACGGTGTAAAACAATAACAGGGTGAGTAAAACAGATTTTAGACATGTGTAGTTCAGGGAATTTATAGGATTTAGTGGTTGATCACCCGTTCAGAGGAGGAGGAGGATGACTTGTAGCTTTGGGCAATGAGGCAAAAACTAATGCTAAATAACAATATACACAAGAGTAGAGAGGATTTTTAGTATCCCAGGGAAATCACTAATAGTTATAAAGCCAAAGGGAACTCTGACTTCAGATTTTGCTTATAATTTTGGTTATACTTAAATGACCAAAGACAGGTATCCTTTCATTTAAATGATTAACAGACCTCCTTTGGGAGTTCATTCTAATATTTCCATAACCTATACCACCAAGATAGACCTACTGTTATAGTGATGATGTAACCAAAGATGTCTATAATAATATGCTGTCTTTTCTTTCCGTATAGCACACTGTAAACCCAGAAATAAGTCTGAAATGGTATCTAAAATTATATGGTACTTTATAGCCTATCTACATCTATTATTTCATGTGAGCCTTGCCAGGGAAGCTCCCTCCTTCCCTCCTTATAAGTGTGAAGGCCGGGACAGCTTGTGGGAGAGCCACAGGCAACATGCAGAGACAGTTAAAAGTTATAAACCAAGTTATCGTCCTACTTTGACAAAAATTTCTTCATAACCACAAGAATGGAAAGCATGTATAAAGTTGTGTTTTTATATGACTGAAAATTGGCAAAATATCAAATATGACTAAATTTAATTATCCTTGTTCATGCCTGGGCATCCACCTGAGCTGGCAATGTTCAGATGGATAATAAAATGATGACCTGAGTCATAAACTATTACATATTTATTTAAAAAACCTGATTTTTAAATTTTCTTTTTAGTAAAATCATAAATTGTGCTGTTATAAGCGAGATTTTCGTAGTTGGTGTTCTCTTAACAATGATACCAGGGGCCCTGGGTGGCTCAGTCTGTTGGACGTCTGCCTTCGGCTCAGGTCATGATCCCGGGTTCCTGGGATCCAGCCCCGCCTCGGGCTCCCTGCTCCGCGGGGAGCCTGCTTCTCCCTCTCCCTCAGCTGCTCCCCCTGCTTGTTCTCTTTCTCTCTCTGTAGAATAAATAAATAAAATCTTTAAAAAGAAAAATGATACCAAATGAGACCGTCTTTCTTGAGTCAGCATAGCTCTTTGGTAGTTTTTTTAAATTAATTTCAATTTGAAAAAGCTTCACTCTGCAAAGACAGAGTTGAAAATAAACCATGAAATTTACTTATCCTGTTCAAACACTGTAACGAGATCTCATTTAATGAACTATTATTGCAGAACCTGTTCTAATTTAATAAATAAACAACTATCACTTAAATTGCCATTTTAACTATTTCTTAATGTAATGAGAACCAACTAGTGTGAAATGTGCAGAACCAATATCACACTTCTAGACCCACACATCTGCAAGTTTGAAAATAATATGAATTGTTTAATGTTGCAAATATTTCTGTTTCCATGTGCATCTGTAATGCATACAGTGCTCATGTGTGAGTACCTCTGGAACTACAAACAGAGAAGCAAGAAAATTGACATTCAACACTACAAGGGAGCCACACTTTGTTATTCAAGAATTGCATTCGTGCCACCTGAAAGAAAGGATCTGACAAGTTAATTGATTCATTCATGTTCTTATTAAGCCAAATATTTCTGCTCTTCAAAATCTCACCACACTCTGAAGCAGTGCACATCTCTGATAGTGGTAATGGCCACGATCACAGCATTAAGCACACTTGTGTTTTGTTTTGAGGACATACGGTGAATGGAGAAGCATTTCGCTCAAGAGTTCTTCCTGAGAGCAGTATTCAGCGTTATCGGTGACCGGTTTCCAAGGGAAAGGCACCCACGTCTTCTCTCCTTTTCTTGTAATGGCTTAATGGAGGTATAACTCACATGGCATAAAACTCACCCCTGAGAGTGGTTTTAAATACATTTACCCTAAAAAGAAACCCTGTACCTGTTAGCAATCACCTCCTACACCTCCCTCCCTACCAGCCACTGGCAAATACTAATCGACTTTATACAGCTATGGAAATGCATATTCTGGATATTTCATTTTATTTTTTATTTATTTATTAAGATTTTATTTATTTATTTGACAGAGAGAGAGGGGTGGGGGGCAGCACCAGAGAGGGAGAAGCAGACTCACTGATCGATCCCAGGGCTTGATCCCAGGACTCTCAGATTATGACCTGAGCCAAAGGCAGATGCTTAACCGACTAAGCCACCCAGGTGCCCCTGGATATTTCATTTAAATAGAATCATATAAAGGTAGCCTTTTGTGTCTGGTTTCCTTCACTTAGCATAATATTTTCAAGGTTCATCCATGTTGGGGCAAATGTCAGTAGTTCATTCTTTTGATGGCTGAATTATATTCCACAGTAAGGATACCACATTTTATTTATTCATCAGTCAGTGGACATTTGGGGTGTGCCAACTTTTTGGCTATTACGAATAATGCCACTATGAACATTTGTGCACAAGCTTTTCTGTAGACATGTTTTCGTTCCTCTTGTGTCTATACCGAGGAATGGAGTTACTGGAACACGTGGTTACTTTATATCTAATGTTTTAAGGAATTAACCCAAAGGCTTTACAAAATAGTGCAGTTTTACAATTCCACCAGCAACATATGAAGGTGCCAATTTCTCTACATCTTTGTTAACACTTGTAATTCTGTCTTTTTTATTATAGCTATCCTTGTGCTGTGTTGTTTTGCTAAACCCTTCACAAGTGTTAACTCATTTAATCTTCCCAATATTGCTATATCCAGAAAAGGGAATTTAGGCTTAGCGAGGTTCAGTAACTTGCTCAACACTAATAAACTGAAAAGTGCCAAAGCTGTAATTAGAAATATGCTACACAAGTAAAACAGTCTTCGAACACTCAAGGGAATGAAAACAATTTGGGCAAATTCCACCTCCCTCCCCTTTTTAACAAGACTGAGTTTAAAACCTTCTGTTCTACCCAAGTTAGTCTCCTGTTGATGTCCTGAATCCACTCCTGCCTTATGCTTCAGAGCTAACTGGTACTGGGACCTAATATTGAGAACAAAGGGAGAAAGAAATAATCTTTTCAATTAAAGCAAAATTTTCCATTTAGCCTCTGATAATTTGTAAATATTAATTAGGAATTAAAAAAATCATTAAGAAATTTGGAAGCTTTATTTTCCAAGTATGATCTTTATTATTCTTGGTCCAAAATTGTTTCCAAGATACGCATTTCCACATTCTTAATGAAGTCAGTGGAAATTGATTTCAAAGCCAATTTTTTATGTTTTAATTCCATGAAGATACATGCCACCTTTTAAACTTCTAATTTGCCCTAATTTATAATTATAAAATTTATATATATTTTTATATTAATAGTTAAACAGAAATATATCTTTTAATGTTTGTTCTCAAAAATAGAAGTGTCACCATTCTTAAAAACATGGCAATAAAGTAAATGCAGTTAACTCAGTGTTTAGAGAAGACTTGGAATAAACTATTTTGACTCTTACGTGAGGAATCTGATTTCCAGGGCTATGTGCTATTTAGGAATAAATTTGCACATGAGTACAGAAAATCCCAAGGGTCTATGTTCGATGAGATGTCCCTGGCAGAGGCACCAAGAGGAAGATGCTGCTCATATGTCTGAACTAAAGATTGTCCTCTGTGAGTGTCTGTGATTCACAGATGGTGATATTCAATAGAGAAAGGGCTGAAGGAAGTAGGAAAGGGTATCTGTAGAATTAAACAGTGAGCCCAACACTTTCCTTCTGACCACTTCCTTACTGCTTCTGAAGTATCTTAGTGCTTGTGAGAAGAAAGGCTGTCTTGAAATGAGTGATACAAAAGCTGCTTTACCAAAAACAGGATCCCTTCAGAGAAAACAAAGTTTTAGAGGAAGGTTGGTAGGGAGAAATGATTAAATTGGAGGAAAAATTTGTTCTGTTTTAGACATTACACATTTGTAGTGTGGGACATTTCATGAGTACTCTATATTATCCTCTATTCACATGGAACCATTTCTGAAAATTTAATTATATAATTCAAACATGCAAAACTTAAGATACTCATTATTTAAGTTTATTGAGATATAATACATATGCCATACATTTCACTCATTTAAAGTATATAACAACTATCTTACTTACAATATCATACAGAAGTATGTATAATACATATAGTGTATTATAAAGTGTAGGGCCTCGTGGTGGTAGGGTTTAAATGTGGTAGAGAGGGGCGCCTGGGTGGCTCAGTCGGTTAGGCGGCTGCCTTCGGCTCAGGTCATTATCCCAGGGTCCTGGGATCGAGCCCCGCATCGGGCTCCCTGCTCGGCGGGGAGCCTGCTTCTCCCTCTCCCTCTGCCTGCCTCTCTGCCTACTTGTTCTCTCTATCTCTCTGTCAAATAAATAAAATCTTTTAAAAAAAAAAAATAAATGTGGTAGAGAAGAAATTAGATAATTTATTAAATAATACCATAGGACCCAAATAATTATTTTAGCTTTCAAAATATCTGATAAATCTCTATGTTAAATTTGTTTTTCCAACATCCTTGCTTTAAGGAAGGAAGTTAAAGATGTTTGCCTCTCCAGAAGTTTAAATGGAGCTATAAAACTCTCATCCCCTCTTGTGGCGTTGATAGGGTTATTTTCATACATGAAGAAAACTGTTAAAAGTTTTGAAGCACAACTTCACAAGATTTGGAATATAGCCAGCATATAGTGAAAATTTTATAATTTGTTTCCTCTTATGACTTTTTTGGTTAGGTACATGGAAGTCAGTGTCATGGTTCTATTTTTCATTATTGGTGGTAAATACTAGAGTTTTAGCAGGTGATAATCAATCAGGCCCTTTTCCTTGATTTGTGTTTCTACGCAAATGAGAAATTAGATGCACAAGTCAGACAGAAATGAAAATATCAGCTTCATTACTGATAAAATTGATTGGAAAGCAAGGCTTAGGTATGTAGCCACAAGGGTTTCCTTGGATCATTATGATGAGGTTTGGTGCTAGTGCTAGAAAACTGAAAATAACAGTGGCATAAATGAAGGAGAGACTCTCACCTAAAAGTCCAGGGGTATTAGATCAGGACTGATAGAGTTCCAGAGTATCTGGCACCCAGACTCCTGTCGTTTGTTCATTAGCTATGTATGGCCTCCTTTTCTAGGGTCATTTTGGGGTCTGGGATAGATGCCCCAGCTCCAGCTATATGCATACATTCTAGCCAGCAGGAAGAAAGAGTGGGATAAGGAAAAATGTCTCCATTTAAAGACACACCATTTTTTGCTTCTGTCTCATTAGCTAGAACACAGTTACTTAGCCACATCTAACTAGGAAAAGTATCAGCTAAAAAATGAGAATTCTACTATAGAAGGGGAGAAGGGGTATTGCTAGACAATTTATAGTCTCTGCCATATTCCTGAGTTAAACTTCTGCAGCCAGACAGAGGCAGAGTCAGACAACCACCAGCCTCCCCTATAGTGAAATGCAAGTGCTTAGCACAGAGCAGAGACTTACCTGGAGGCTAAAGTGCTTGAAAGAGAGGATCTGGGAAGGGGCTGAGCCAAACACATTCAGTTCCTTCTCACTCTCACCCACTGAGAGAGGCCTAACGTGTTCCTCCCATGCTTTTTGCTCCTAACTCATGTTTGGCTTTTCTAAGGGGCAGAACAGTGAACTATCATAAGGCAGGAAAGCAGCACATGATTTGGCACCGCAATAACAAGGTTTTCTTATTTTCCCGGGATCTAGCCTTTCTTTGTCTTCACTGTCCATTAGATTAAGAAATCTTCCTGAATAGTCGTAAGAGAGTTCTTCTTCGGGCAAAATGTCTTTGGCTGCAAAAAGTGCCAACTTTGGTACCATTGAGTCAATTCGGACAGGAATCATCAACAGGTTTGGCTCACAAGAATGGTTGAGAAATCTTCCAATACTTCCTATATAGGCGGGATCAACAAATGTTTCTATGACCTGCCCGTTGTAAACATGTTCTCTGACAGCTATAATGTAATTTGGATCGTGTATTGTTTGTAACTGAATTCTTCTCTGTACTTCAGAATATCCCAAAACTTCACCAGCATATTCACAGACAAACCGTCCTTTTGGTATCAATTCCAAGGTACGAAGTCCCCAGCCTTTTTTGTCCGTCTTGAACACCTGGAGTTGGAACTGCAGACCCTGCTGGACCACCCTGTTCCTGCAGTGGTCACTGCACTGGCATAGGACGTTGCATTCAAATACTGGCTTGGCACACTTTCCTTCCGATCCTATATCTCTAAGGCGTGAATTATCATCATAGTTCTCCCCATGACGGAGACAAGAGCAAGTACCAGGGAGGCAGGGGGTTTTGAGGCAAATGCATCCAGGAAAGGTTATTTGTGTGGGATCAATGTCTGTTCCAGGTCCAGCTACATGGTCAGGAGTATACTGCAAAAAATAGAAATGCTCAGTCAGCATGGTATGTTATGTATTTCATATATATTTCAAGCAGCTTTTGGATGAGACGCTTCTTAATTCCAACATATATAAAAATAGACTAAAACAAAATTGACAAAACACAATATACTAAAATATTGCTTGAAAACATACCTCTTCAATTTAAAAAATAAGATTAATTTTTGGATTAAAATTCTGTGGTTTTATTCTAGGTATGCGGTAACAAAAGGACAAAAAAATATGCTTTTCCCTTATCAGAAATTGAAAGATTTGTAACTAATTTTGTTTTCCTCTTAGCTATGGTTACAGAAAAATCAGTGCTGAATTTAGTTTTTGAATGCATTTAAGTATTTTATCTTTGGCTCTTGATCTTTTCACATTTATCTGACAATATAAATGCATGTATTTTATTGTGAGTCACTGCAGATGCTTTTTGGGGAGAAGAAAGTCATAAATGATAAATAAATTAATAAAAAATGGCCTTTGGAAGAGAGTCTTCCACTGATTTTTAAGGAATTCTTAATTTGAAGATTACCTAAATTCCTAAATATTCTTTGATGTTTAAAAAAGACACTACTGCTTCAGAGTTTTATTTGAGTCTTCATAATGTTAAAAATAGGCATTGGCCAAGAAACTGCAGACAGAACTCCAAAAATCATATTTGTTATATAGATATTAATAAATGCAGATGTATTATATATGTAAAGAAATCCTGTTTTTATTAAATGATAAAGAGATAATACAGAAAAGTTTCTCACGTTACAGAAAAAGAATAAAGTCCCAAGTCTAAAATCTCTATGCGAAACCTGATCTCTGGTTGTTTCCTCACTAGCATAATTAAGCATATTTTCCAAACCTTGAAGATTAAAGTATCTCTCTTGAGCCCAGCATATTTCTTTATGTATAGAATAATTCTTGCTTACATGGAACCTAACTCATTTATTTATACCTGCTATTAGTGTTCTTGGACCCAATTTCAATGCAGTGGTCGTCGTGGTGTGGAGTTTCCCCACACCTCTAACAAGCAATGCTTCGAGCACCAGGTGGGTATCCTACAACTCAGCTCAGTTCTGATGCTATTCAGGAGCATTACACCCCACAGTTTAATGGGTCGGTCCTAAGACTGCCCCCACCCCCCCCACTTCGGACACCAGGCACAAGCTCAGGTTGTCATCTGTACTACTGACTGATGGGCTACGTATCGGAGGTTCCCATGACCTCCTCCTTGGACTTTAGACACCGGTCACAAGTCCAGGTTGTTACCTGAACTTGTGGCCGACAGGCTGTAAGTCAGAGGTTCTCAAAATCCCCTCCTTGGGTTCAATTAACTTGCGAGAATTGCTCAGGGAACTCAGAGAAAAATTTTACATACTAGAAAAGGATACAACTCAGGAACAGCCAGATGGAAGAGAGGCATAGAGCAAAGTATGGGGAAAGAGAGAAGAGCTTCCATGCCCTCTCTGGGCATGTCACACTCCCAGCAGCTCCACGTTCACCAACCCAGAAGCTCTTTGAACTCTGTTTTCTTGGGTTTTTATGGAGGCTTCATAACTTAGCCAGGATTGATTAAATCACTGGCTATTATTTGCAAATGTTTCAACCTCTAGGCCCCTCTCCCGAGTGGAGGTCGGGGATGAGGGTACCGAAAGTTCCAACACTAATCAGATGGTTGGCTCCGCTGGCAACCAGCTCTCAGCTTTTGGTGTGTTTCCAGAACTCGCCTCATTAACATAACAAAAGATACCTTTTTGCTGCTCTTATCATTTAGTAACTAACAAGGGTTTTAGGAGCTCTGTGCCAGAAATGGGGACAAAGACCAAATATAGATTTCTTTTTATAGACCACAACATCACCTGCTTTGTTCCAAAAAGGATTTAATGAGACATACAAAGAGTTCAGATAAATGAACAATACATAAGAAATGTACAGCGAAGGGAAAAATAAGAGCTAGTTGAGCGAGCTTAGACACACACAGTGTGTAGCAGAAGTAAACTGGACTTTTGGTTCTGCCTGAGCACAGCCACTTCCAAGAGGGAAATACGATCAGATGCAGGGCTTGCACTATACATAAGGAATAATCTCACCATTGAGAACGAGCATTGACTTTTTCCGCTATGGAGACTGGAGAGAAATTTCACCAATGTGTCTGTCTAAACCATTCTTCTCCAGAAAGCAGTTTCATGGGCTGTTTTTCATTCTGACTCTCAATAAAGGCTATTGGCATGGGGCCACAGCAGTCAGAAGAGCCGTACTGCAAGGGACCAGGTACACAGGCTTTAATTCAGGGATAGATTTTAGAGTATCTAGAGGAATGTCTGAACCACGTTATTTTTCAGTCAATCATCCATTAATACTGCGTCTCTGGGCCAAGTTTTGGGGAAAGTATTAAACAACGTGTAGTTACACTCCCTGTGGAGGCCTCGGTGGAGCTATGCAGTTAGGCTCAAAATCCTATATTTTAAAAAACGTTAAGCTGGGGAAAGGATTGACATCCTCTTGTGAAAGCTAAGGAGGATGATGAGTGGGAGTACCTGCGGGGGAAGGCCAACACTCTGCTGAAGAAGTGATTTGGGGGTGGAGAGCGGAAATAGCTTCTCGTTTGTGTCGTTTCTTTCAAAATGAGCTTTAGCTTAGTGGAGATGTCCTAAAGGGATAAAGAATGGCTTAGAAAAAGATGCCCTATCAGTCAAATTCAATGACTGCGGTCTGAGACAGAATCTACTTCCAGCTTTTAAGAGTCAAGGTTGAAATGTAAATGGTTACTGAGACATTTTAAAAAGTACTTGTAAAACGAAAATTTTACTATCTCTTCGTTAAACTTTTCATGAAGAATTCTTTTAAATTGATTTCTTCTTAAAAGCCCACATATTTTTGATGTACTATATAAATCACTAAACTATAAAGAGATTTTTTTTTTTTTGACAGAGATAACTCCTTTTGAAATCAAGTCTGGCTTACTGTAGTCTTCTAACCAGAAGAGCATATTATTCTTTGTTGAACTTATTTGGATATGGATAGGTTTGGAAAAATACTGTTATTTGCTTATTTTTATTTATGCATTTAAAAAAAGACACTGGAAAATCTAGTGATACCGTTTTTAAAAATTCTGGAATTTAAACTTGATGCACAATCTAAGATCTTTTAGAGACATAGATTATAAAGGGTATCTAATTGCAAATGAGCTGCAGACACCTTCCAAAGGATAACAGAGACCTCGGTATAAACTTCCTGTTTAAAGAGAATATGTTTTCCCCTGATGGATGTAATCCTTAACCCTGATACCGATACTTATCACAGATCATTTTATCTCCATATTTTCCATTTTCTCCTCCATAAACAGTCAGTAAAATACCACTCCAGAAAGATATTTCACCTGATTTCGAAAAATGGCTATACTAGAGAATTATCTTTTGAAAACTGTGGTCTAAATTAACATATGATTATGTAATTATTCATCTTTTTAGGTATCTACCTACATATTGGAAAATTATTTTCAGAAATAATCTGATGTCACTGACCTGATATTCTATTCAAATATTTATATGCCATGCAAATTGTTAACTTTTGAGAATCTGAAAGCTAATGTTAAGTATGTTACAAATTGGGAGTCAACTGACTTGAGCTTAAATGCTCCCAATTTGTAACTCTTTCCATAGTTTGTCCTCTACTTCCTGGAACAAAGCCCAGGGCCAAACTGATCCAAAAGGGTGTTACCCTGAGGGTTTTGTGCTTACTCTAAACCCAGGAGAGATCAAAGCTTGGGGAATGAGACCAGAGAGGACATATTTTTACCCATCCAGCATCTGTTCCTTTTCTTCTGATAAAAGCACCCTGACTCCTCCTGGGGGAACCCTTCCCAGTCCAGTCTCATTGGTTTGGATGGGGATCCAGGTTGGGCGGGGACCTGGACCCAGCTAATCAGGTCATCACTTGCTCCTTTCAACAGTGTTTGGTTCATGGATCGGCACAGTACTTAAGCCAGATCAATGAAAAAGAATTCTGAGACTTCTGCTGAAATGATCAGGAAGAAACAATCTCACTCTACCTGTTTACCTGGCATTCTCCAGTTCTACTGCACACATAAGACCTACTGAGGGTGTAGCCAACCAGATGAAAGGGGAGCAGGGGTGCGAATGGCGGAGGTGGTAGAAAGAAATATTTGATGACACCATTAAAGTTCTTGGATCCAGACATGCCTATAGTTACCACTCTTGGACTTTGCTGTTATGAGGCAATTCCTTCCCTTTTTGGCTCGAGTTAGTTTGTATTGTATTTCTGTTTCTTGCAAACAAATGACTCTTGATTGATATGCCCACAGTGGAAGGCTGACAATGGTTCCAGGAAATGGCTGGAAAATTGAGTCAAAGATATAAATGGCTAATGAGAATTCAGGTCTCCAACTGGGAGATGAGGCTAAGATAAAGTGTGCAGGAGGCCAGATAGGCCTGTGACAAGCCTGAACACTGGACAACCAATAGACAACTTCTTCTTCTTCTTTAATTTTTATTATTTTATTTTTAAAAAGATTTTATTTATTTATTTGACAGAGAGAGATAGTGAGAGCACAAGCAGGGGGAACGGCAGGCAGAGGGAGAGGCAGGCTTCCCGCTGAGCAAGGAGCCCGATGCGGGGCTCGATTCCAGGACCGCGGGATCATGACCTGAGCTGAAGGCAGACGCTTACCCGACTGAGCCACCAAGGCGCCCCTATGGAGAACTTCTTAATGTAGAACATGGAATGTCCTAAAGGAGACACACACAGAACTAGGCTCTTATTAGCATTGTGACTTAGGGCAAGTTACCTTCTAAGTTTTGGGTTTGCACCTATAAAACAGGAATAATACCTGTATCTGCCCCCCAGCCCCAGGTATTATTATTATTATTATTATTATTTTTTAAAGATTTTATTTATTTATTTGACAGAGAGAGCAAGAGAGCACAAGCAGGGGGAGCAGTAGAAGGAGGGAGAAGCAGGCTTCCCGCAGAGCAAGGAGCCCGATGGGGGCTCGATCCCAGGACTCCGGGATCATGACCTGAGCCAAAGACAGATGCTTAACCATCTGAGCCACCCAGGCGCCCCAGCCCCAGGTATTATTAAATTTAAATCACACTGTACTCTGTGCCAGGCACTTTATATTTTTAAAATAGTAGCTTCCTTAAAGGCTTCTAGATATTATTTCTAGATTTTATATTTAAAACATCATATATTTCTGGCACATCACTTAATCTCTCTAAATATTTCCTTTCTATCTGTCTCACAGTGGCTGTGAAGGAAAAAAAAAAAAGAGAATCCATGTAAAAAGATTACTCTAGTGGCTGGCACATAGGTGTTCAATATTAATTATGTAGGCTACCTGGGAGGGTGGTGAAAACAGCAGATTCTGAAGTTAAACTTTCTAGGTTCAAACACAGTTAAACCAAAATTTTGTCTAGGAGACGATGTCATTATATTTCTATTTTCTATTACTTATCCATCTTGAGGGGGGGAAACTAAGAATTGATCCAGCACAGACTTCTTTCATTCATCTACAAATACTGCCTTACTGCTTGTTAGATGCATGTGCTGGGATTTAGAAAGAACCAGTCAGAAGAATACAGAGAAGACACGGAGAATGGGATTTTTATCATTTCTTTGTATCGTAATAACATAAACTACTTTTTCCTGGTATGTATCAAAATGCAAACACTGATCATGCAAGAGTTGGGAGTAAATGCAAAATGACCAGTGTAAAACGATGTAACAGAAACCAGATCCTTGAAGAACTGGGCGGAGATTTCAAGTTTCTTGACAGAAAACTTAAAACATTTTTTTTTTATAAACCATGGTCACTCAAAAAGCCGAAATGGAAACCAAGAGACAGCATGTTGAAAAGCAAATATACCTCCTTGGCTATTCTCATACACAATTTCTCTCTTTTCTGAACTAGACCTGCACTTATTAATAGCATAAACTTTGGGATCTAAATGGCATAGGCTATAGGGCTCTCTGGTTGTACTACATGTGTAAGTCTTGTCTTTCTAACAAATACATGTCTCAAGGAAATGGTCATGTGGTTTGGGATATGACATGGTAATGGGAGTTGAGTTACTTTTCATAGTACTGGGCACAAAGCAGCAGGCTTAGGAAATATTTTTTGACTGCTTGATTGTAGCTCTTGATAACTTCTTACCGAAAGTCTGACTTTTTTAAGTCACATTCTATATCAAAGCCCCAGAAACTTAAGTATGACACCGCATAATATTTTGGGCTTAAAACCTAGGCCTTGATTCTGAATTTAAAGGAAGTGCTGCGAAAATCTTCATTCCTTTTTTGGTTGTTTTGAAACACCAGCTACATGAATCTTTGTACTTGGCCTCTACCCCATGAGTTTGTTTTTGCTCCAAGCTATTAAGAGCCTGTGAGCCAGATAATTCTTGTCAAGGCCAAGTTGAAATCTTAAAAAATATGTTTAAGGCTGGTTTCAGAAACCTGAAAAAAGCCTAGATTCAACTCTCCGTTCAAGAAAATCAATTAGTTTATTTTCTACTTGGCTTTCAACACAGATGGCATTATGATAGGTTTGTTTCCAGTGTGAACATGTGAATGTTCTTTTTGCCTTTTCACACAGTACTCAAAAGCAAACTAGACACAGAGTTATTTTTACCTTGAGTTTTTTATGCCTTAATTCTTATGTGTGTGCATGCCTGTGAAGGCAGGGCTTGGGGTAAGCTGTTTTGATCTTTCATAAGACAGGTTTTGTGCTCCATGAATATAGGAAAGCAAACTAGTTAAAGACACTTTTAGGCTTGTCATAAATATGTTTCAAGCATGTTTTATCTTCTTGGTAAGACTATAAGTTCCTTGACGAAGGAGCTTATCTTCTTTCTGTAACTCTAACTCCACCCAGAGCTACGCATATAGCCAGGCAGCTAGAATACTGAGGGACTGAGTCTTAGTCTCGAGATTTTCATTTATGCATATCAATTGTAGATATAAGGATCAATCATAAGGCTTCCTCTCTCCCCTCTCCAGCCCCCCCATAGCAACTAAGTGCTTTCTATATGGTCTCGTAAGCTCAAAGGCAAGGTTGTCACCATTTTATCTTCTACGTCTAGCTTAACGCCTAGATTATACACACTCAATTACTTGCTGAATAAAGAAAACATTTTTCAGTGTTTTTGACCATTTAGCAATGATTGGTCTTGAATAAGCTTTTAGGGATTAGTGTTTAATATGGTGCAAGCCAACTGTATTATTATTTAGATTTTATTTATTTGAGAGAGAGAGCAGAACGAGAGAGCACGAGCAGGGGGTAAGGGGCAGAGGTAGAGGGAGAAGCAGATGGAGCCATGGGATCATGACTTGAGCTGAAGGCAGACACTTAACCAACTGAGTCACCCAGGCACCCCTAGTCAACTGTATTATTAACCATAAAACTGGGGCACATAGGGCTCCCTGCTCAGCGGGAAGCCTGCTTCTCCCTCTCCCACTCCCCCTGCTGTGTTCCCTCTCTCTGTGTCTCTCTGTCAAATAAATGAATAAAATCTAAAACAAACAAACAAACAAAAACCACAAAACCATAAAACTGCCCTCAGGTAGTTTGAGGAAAAATAACCTTTCCTGACATTAATATCCTGCTTTACTCTTTGAAAACTGCTAGTGAATTTACTGTTTTATTTGATCTTCACAACAACCCTAAGGAGAGACACACAGGGCTTAGTATTGATGGTGTATGTGACCAAGGTTATAAATTTATTATTTTCATTTTGCAGATGAAGAAGCTCAGACTCCAAGAAATAGCCAAGATGGCTCAGCCCTGAACCTCGCTCTCCTACCTCCAAGTCCAAGTGCACCTTCCACTCCAACATCATTGGTTTTTTGGTCGTAATCCATAGACAATGAGCAGGCCAAGGTCAGAGGGGTGGGGAATGTAGAGCATAAGGGGTTTTGATGTGGTAACAGCAGTGGAACATTTATTGGGTTCTTTCAGCCAACCAGGAAGTGTGTTTTACTTGTAATTCTCAAAGCAATCCGGGAGAGAGGCACTATTATTTTAATCGTACACGGGAGGATTGATTCTAACGCTTAACTGAGGCTAGTTTATATTTGCCCAAGGCCTCATAGCATGAGGGAGACTCAGCAAAGTCTCATTGTAGGGACGAAGTGTTTAACCCTAACACTAGGCTGAGATCCACTGATAGGGCCCATGCCTTATCTTACAGAGGAGACACCTGCGACCAGAGAGGTAAATAACTTGCCCCAATCCCTCAGTGAGTACTGGGGAGAGAGCCAGGAAAAGAAAGACAGGTTCTCAGGGCTCTTTCCAAGGAACCTCACGAAACACCTGGTTTGTCTTTCAGAGAACTGCCGGTCTGTGGAGAGAAAAGATACCCCTGCTATTGTTAAGGTCATTACGGAGGGTTAATAGAACAAGACTAAAACCTGTGCATTTAAAGAGCTATCCCTGCGCGAAACAGCTCTGCGACAGGGTAAGAAAAAAGTCGAGAATACGGAGACAGCTTGGGATAGGAGAGTCATCCACAGAATCACTGCCAGGTCGGGGAACGGCGCACTGGGTCCTCGACTCCATCCCCTACCTGGCCGGGCGCCAGCTCCACCCCGGTGGCTGCGCGCGCGCAGTGCGCGTGCCGGGCAAGGCTCGCCCCAGAGAGAAGGGCGCCCGCCCCCCAACCCCCGCCGCGCGCCGCCCTCTCGGCGGCCCAGCCCCGCCCCCTACCTGGAAGGGCTCTGGCTCCGCCCCCGGGGGCCACGCGCTCACGGGCACGTTCTCCAAGCCGCGCGCGACATCCAGCCGCTCAGTAAGGGCCTTAGGCCCCTCCTCAGTCCCTGCCATCCCGCATGGCCACCTCTCTACAGCTTTCGCGGACATTTCGCGCCATCTCGATGCGCATGGCGCCTAGACGCTTTTGAGCCTCGCAGAGGAAGCTGGGAATCGTGCGACGCGCGGCCCCGCCGCTTCCTGGGAGTCGTAGTTTTTCTCTCTCCTTTCACAAGTGGCCTGTGAGGGCGTCTCCTCCCTCGACCCTCAGCTTTCCTTGACTTTTTGGATTGGCTCGCTCTCTTTTAAGCCAGATGCACAACAAATAATACAAAGCTTTGGAAGGTACGGACATAGTTTTGGAAATACAAAATGAAGTGCTTTAATTTTTCCCGTGAGCCTCAGGAAGGGTTTGCGAGGTGAGGTCATTTGTCCAGGTTTCTGAGGGCCCGGAAGATGCTGGAGTGAGGGCAAGGGCGCGCTCTAAGTTGAGGGGGGAAATGCACACCACGGTTTCTAAAGTTTGGAACTCGCGTAGCAGCTGGGTGGCGTGTGATAGGGTTTGTTCTCCGTCGGCGGAATAGCGGTATAGGGCGCCCGAAGGCCTGTGTGGGGACGCCCACTCCTGGATTGAGTTAATCTGTTGCCTATCAGCTTCCCCTTTCCTAGAAAGAAAAAACCCGGCCCCGACAAAGGATTCTGATAACCTCGAAATTGCTGGATCCAGTGGAATATTTCCAAAGCTCTCTGCCCGATTGTCCTGCCACATCTACTTGAAACCCTGTGTCCTTGCAGCTTCTGCGGCACCGGTCCTGGATGCGCTGCCTTTGGCAGACTGTCCTTCTCCCTCCTGACTGAAATGTTGGTGGGTGTCACTCAGGTTTCTGCCCCAGGCCCTTTTCTCGTCTTGTCTGGGCTTCCTCAGTAATAGCATCTCGCGGCGTGGCTTCAGATACTGCTAAAAAGTATTAGGTCTTCTGTTTCCAGCTCAGATGATACGGATAACCGCTTAGCTCCGGTTGTGGATAGCCGACTGATGATTGGACATCTCTACTTTCTGTCTTACAGACACCAAGAACTCACAATGACCTGAGTGGACTAATCCTTCCTCTTCTCCTTTAAAATAAACTGGGCAAATAACTTGTCCACGATCGCCGAGTTATTAAGGCAACAAACCAAAGCATTTCCCTATATTTCTTCCTCACCTTAGACCTCCATAGCGACGAGCTTCCTGGCCAAATCTTGTTGATTCTACTTTTGTAATGTTTCGCATTTTCATTTCTTTTTATTTAGTCTCAGGCTCTGGTTTCTTCCTTGGATTCTTGAAGTTATTTTTTTCAAGTCTAACATTCTCCCAAATCACCTTTATATTGCTTCTATAGTCTTTGAGGTTGCACATCCCATTGTTACATTGTTTAAAATCCTGTGTTTATATGCACAGTGCTATGTTTACCGATTTGGGGAATGTACCCACGAAGACATGATGCCCCGGGAGAGTTCCATTCCAGCAAACAAATAATTACATACACCCAGAAATTAATAAGAACTATGAGTATTATGAACAAATAACTATAGGATCAATGAGAAGAACTGCTCTTCTGTATTTGAGATTATCATGCTGTTTTTATTATTACTATTTTTTTACTCTTTCTCGGTAGTATTGTCTGCCCTTTGGAATGATATTTTGAAGGATCCATTTTATTTTTTTCCTGAAGTTGTCAGTGAAGGTGCTTCCTGAATAAGATATTCAGTTCATGTCAGCCCTTCAGTTTAATTTGTTTTTATCCTGCTAGCAAAGGATCCAAAAGTATTTTATGTAGTGTGAGATTAAAATAATGAGGATGTTTGCAGGCTGATATATCCAATCTTCATAGTGCCAAGCAGTCAGCCTTTCATCTTTTCCAGGTCTAAAAACTTATCTTATTTTCTCTAGACACTTGCTCTTCACTACTAGAAACCTGGATCTTCAAAATTTGTCCTGAAAACTTTTTTAGCTAGATGGTGAAAAAAAAAAAAAAGTATTCCTGGACATTAATGAGTTGCCCACACACTGACTGCTATAAATAAGATTTGGACCTGAATATTACATTGCTTATTCAAATTTCTTGTGTCTTTTTCATTGGCAGAAGAAAAATGAATCTGATCAGTAATAAAAAATAATGCAATATAGTAAAACTCTACTATTATGTGGGTTAATTTATCTTTGGCTAAATTATGGGGTATGACTATATGGCCTTCCCATTTTTAAACACAAATGGACTGTAATTGAGATGGTTTTGTCATTTTTTTTTTTGCCAGTGCTTGAAGTTCTGCATGATTTTGTATTGAGAAGCCATTCTTTCATCAGTTTTACTAGCGTTATCTGAGCTTAATCTGGGGTATACTTTATAGCCAGTGATGAAAGGCCTAAAGTAAGCAGAAGTTATGTATTTGTTGGTGTTAATGACAGCATGAATAGAATAGTTTGGTAATCTTAGGACCAGTTATAACTATCACTACTAGGTATTAAGTAGCACCTGGATCTCATATCAAATAAGATTGTGTAAATGAAATCATTTTGAAGAGAACAAAGCATAGCAGTTAATACTTCTGGGGGTTTCTGCCCAATACATTGACTCTTTCCCTTGCCAACCCCCCCCAGTCCATCCCATGAGGTGGGCTTGCTGATAATCATGTTT
The DNA here is from genome assembly GCF_964656455.1 of Halichoerus grypus. Lineage (NCBI taxonomy): Eukaryota > Metazoa > Chordata > Mammalia > Carnivora > Phocidae > Halichoerus > Halichoerus grypus. The sequence continues at coordinate 171,520,686 of NC_135712.1, forward strand.
ATATTACACAACCCTTAAGCCTTGACTCATGCTTTTGACTTCCTGATGCATATTTGATTCAAGCTAGGCCACTAAGATTCTCTTTATGAGTAGTTGAGACCAAAACCCAGCTCAAACTATATATATAATTTGGGAGCAAGAGGTAGTTTTATTCAGTATATTGATGGAGAGGCAGAGTAAATTCAATCTCCCAAGAGGAAAACAAGGCAGGTAAGTGAGGAGAGAGGACTTCTTAGTTCCTGACATCTGGCCGTTTCTGGTTCTGATTCCTTGTTAATTCACACAACATATTTGTATTCCTGTAACAAGTTCTTCCTTTAGGTTTAGGTTAAGTCAGTGTGGTGTCTGTTACTGTAGTCAAAGAATTTAGACCAGTGAAAATGATGGTATTATTACTATGAGCTGGTAATCAACTACTCTGTAAGCAGTTAGTTGATAGTTACGAATTTTTGTTTATTTTATAAGTTGGTAAGTTATGTTTTTTATTTTTAACACTTTGCTTTTCTGATGTGTTTTACACTAAAGAATGCCTCCCCAAGATAATATGAATAGAAATTTACATCAAAAAATAGTAAAAAACCATAAAATTTATATCTGGTAGAAGGGATAATAATGAGTTATAGTGTACATAATATATGCCTAATATTGTAAAAAGATAGTAGAATAGAAAGGAAATTGTTCAGAAAATGTGTCTTTTTAGTAGTTGAAATTGTATGTCAAAATGGATGGCATGTGGATCATTCTGCAGCAAGAAAAAAATATGGCTATTGATTAAAATAACTTGAGAGTGGTAGTTTACAAAATTATGGTCCTGTGTTATTTGTGCTTTTTAAAAGACAGTAGCTTATGTTTTTATGTTTAGACTGCTAGTAAATATATAGTTTAGCAGAATAAAAAACTTGCATCATGTTCTATATTTTTATCATTGCATTGCAGTTTAATGAAATCCATAATTTACCTCATTGACATGACAACAAAAAGCATCAAGATATAATTACAATCAGAATATTGTTCATCTAAGTGCTTTAGTTGTAAATATCCAGGATTGATGATTATAGAATAATAACTCATAATGGTATGCAGTGAAATGGGGATTGTTTGATAATAGGTAAAGAGGTGAAAGAAGAGAATTATGTATCTATTTAACCTGAAAGTTGCCAGCAGGGAATTAATTTCACTTGTCAAAGACATGTGATCAAATTTATTACCAGGTGTGTTCAAATACTATTACCAAGTCTATGAGAACAGACTTGCTGTGTTTGCAACTTGTTTGCAACAGCCTTTCAAGGAGTTAGGTTCACACATTTTCATTTTGACTTGGGAAGGTTAACTTTACTTGTTACTTAGAAGGGTACACTCATAAGCAGAACATCATGATTTTTAAAAAGTACTAGATTGGGGCGCCTGGGTGGCTCAGTCGTTAACTGCCTGCCTTCTGCTCAGGTCATAATCCCAGGGTCCTGGGGTCGTAGTTTTGAAAGCAAAGATGTGTATCCTTTGAAGTTTAGTGCCACAAATGTCTTGTTGCAGAGAAATCTACCTAGAAATTTAAGCCCACATCTGCAAGAGTCTACAAGATAATTTCCACCAGATACCTTCAAGTATCATCTGACACCAGGATTTTTCTTAGGAATTGTATTAAATTTCAGCTTCTTATAATTCTACATTCCTGCAACTTTCTAGACCTTTGTCAGCATTTTTGCTCTGGTAGCTTCCCAGCTCCAATTCTGGTTACTTGGAAAGAGAACGGAAATGAAACCAAAGAAACAAAAAGACTAATGCAAAGAATTCTACTCAAATGCCCAAACTAACTTGATTAAAGTATCTTTGGAAAAATGCTGATAATTTATACTTATTTTTAGATATTCCAACTAGGAAAAAATTGTGAAATGAATTCTACAGTGGAAAAGGCTATTTTCTTTTTCATTATCTCAGTAAATGTTAACGCATTAAAATCAATGTCATTGCTGTGAGTAGGTGGATTTTTAGTTATGAATTGAGGAGTATTGTGGGTACTCTTTTTCTCCAAAACGACCTTCCCCAGTGTCTGATTGAGAGGCCTGAAATCCCAATCATGAGAACTCCCATCTGTGGTAAGCACTGCCTTCTCCCTGTGGTTCTCTTTTAGAACTCCAGTATTCCTGAGAGTGAAAAAAGTGATAAACACATATATATTTCCTTCCTGATATGGAGATATCTTGGGCATCCTGAGAACTTGGAGGAATTGGTGAGGAGAAGGATAAAATGCCAGACATATTAAATGGACATTTATTGAGCGCTTACTACATTCTCTAGCAATGTCCAAAAATTTCTATGATGATGAACATGTTCTGTATCTATGCTATTCAGTACAGTAGATGCCAGCCACATGTGACTACTGATTACTTGGAATATGGCTTGTGTGACTGAAGAACTGAATTTTAAATTTTATTTAATTTTAATTAATTTAAATTGATTTAAATAGCCACATATAGTTAATGGCTACTGTATTGGACATCACATTTCTAGACACTGTGCTAAACATTATACATTTCTTATTTAGTCTTCACAACAACTCCATGAAATAGGCAATATTTGCTCTCTTGGACAAAATCTGGGAATTGAAGTTCAGATAAATGAAGTAATTTTTTTTGTGTATCCTACATGTATGAGTGGTAGAGTGGGATTTGGGCCCAGGTCTGAAACTGCCTCTCTGAAAATAAAGTTTCTCACTCTTTGTGTTGCCAAGTCTTAGCTGCCATCTTCAGAGACTGCCTTTCTTCCAGCTGCTATGGAGGAAATAAAGGATCATGAAATTAAAAAATATATACAATTATTTCATCTTATTTGAAAGTAAAGTTGACCCTTGTACAACATGGGTCTGAACTGCAAGGGTCGGCTTATACATGGATATTTTAAAGTATAATACTGTAAATGTATTTTCTCTTCCTTAACATTTTCTTAATAACGTTTTCTTTTCTCCAGCTTATTGTAAGAATACAGGATAAAGTATATATAACATATAAAATATGTGTTAATTGAATGTTTATGTTATCAGTAAGGCTTCCAGTCAACAGTAGTTAAGTTTTGGGGGCGTCCAAAGTTACATGTGGATTTTCAGTTGTGTGGGGGTCACCGCCCCTAACCCCTATATTGTTCAAGGGTCCATTGCATAGTAATTTCTCTAGTGAAGGGCACTATGTAACTTGAGAGATTCTTTTTTTAAAGGCTGAAAAAAGTTTTATTTTAAGAGCTGTTGCTCTTGGGCTTTAATTAAACAATCAAATTAATTAGTCTGCCTCAAAAGAAATCTTGATCTTACTGCTGGGTATCCTAGTCCTGGAGCCTGACTACTGAGAATAGTCTATTCTGCCAGTGAGGCCTTGTGACCATCAACTGTTATTACTGAAAATTTACTAGCCTTGAGTTGCCTGAGAGAGGGGGCTGATTAATAGAAATCTATTGCATATATGATTTCGTCTCTCTCGGTAGTAATAAAAATGCAGAGAACATCACCAACTTATGAATGGCTGTAGAAGTGATTTCTAGTTTTACTTTCTTATCTTTTAGACATTTAAAAAAAATTTTTATTATGTTATGTTAATCACCATACATTACATCATTAGTTTTTGATGTAGTGTTCCATGATTCATTGTTTGTATATAACATCCAGTGCTCCATGCAGTACGTGCCCTCTTTAATACCCATCACCAGGCTAACCCATCCTCCCACCCCCCTCCCCTCTAGAACCCTCAGTTTGTTTCTCAGAGTCCACAGTCTCTCATGGTTTGTCTCCCCCTCCGATTTCCCCCCCTTCATTTTTCCCCTCCTACTATCTTCTTCTTCTTTTTTTAAACATATAATGTATTATTTGTTTCAGAGGTACAGATCTGTGATTCAACAGTCTTGCACAATTCACAGTGCTCACCATAGCACATACCCTCCCCAATGTCTATCACCCAGCCACCCCATCCCTCTCACCCCCACCACTCCAGCAACCCTCAGTTTGTTTCCTGAGATTAAGAATTCCTCATATCAGTGAGATCATATGATACATGTCTTTCTCTGATTGACTTATTTCACTCAGCATAAAACCCTCCAGTTCCATCCACGTCATTGCAAATGGCAAGATTTCATTCCTTTTGATGGCTGCATAATATTCCATTGTCTATATATACCACATCTTCTTTATCCATTCATCTGTCGATGAACATCTTGGCTCTTTCCATAGTTTGGCTATTGTGGACATTGCTGCTATAAACATCAGGGTGAACGTACCTCTTTGGATCCCTACATTTGTATCTTTGGGGTAAATACCCAGTAGTGCAATTGCTGGGTCACAGCAACCTCTTAGACCTCAGCTGCAGCAACTTCTTCCTAGAAACATCGCCAAAGGCAAGGGAAGCAAGGGCAAAAATGAACTATTGGGACTTCATCAAGATAAAAAGCTTTTGCACAGCAAAAGAAACAGTCAACAAAACCAAAAGACAACGGACAGAATGGGAGAAGATATTTGCAAATGGCTTATCAGATAAAGGGCTAGTATCCAAAATCTACAAAGAACTTATCAAACTCAACACCCAAAGAACAAATGATCCAATCAAGAAATGGGCAGTAGACATTTTTAATAAGTTAATGGAAGCAACAAATTGCTCTATTCCTGTGCCACTCAGGAGAGGCAAAATAGGTGGCTCTTTGAACTCCAGAACCGTTCAACTTCAGAATGGAAGGCCAGAAGATTATTTTTATGGGAAATCAAACTTTCTTAGCCATAGTAAGAGGGTTTTTTTCAGTGTCATTCTAATCCTAACTCTTCCACTCTCAGTAATTACACTGTGGTTAATGAATGGCCATTTCTTGCAGTTCTGAATTCCCCTCTTTAATCCTGATTCTAGCTTTAATACCCTCTGTTGGATGGTCTCACCTTCCATTTAATTCCCTTATAATTTTAATTTGCAGTGTTTTTTTAGTCAAATAGTTTCACATCTATTTGCTTTAGTAAAGTTTCAGCTCTGGAAGATTATATTTCATGTTCTAGAATTTATCTGTGAGCTCAGCTTAGAATGTTGAATATCATTTGCTTTTTTACAGAACTGGGAAATTATAGGGTTGATGACACAGGAACCACATCTCACTGAAGATGAAATATGTGAGTTTTCTCCTCGCTTTTTACCAAATTAATTACAATTTTCCCCCAAAGTGGGTTTTTTGTTGTTGCTGTTTTTACTTGGTAAAGTTCACTTTGTGCTTTCCAGACCCTAGATTTTGTAGGTATTTGTTGCTGGGACTTTTGTCTTAATGAAGTCTGGCAGCATCTCTTGAGGTGAGACAACCAATTTTACTTTTGCTCTGGCACTGAATCCAGCCATCTGCTGTAGGTCTGACTTTCAAACACAAAGGGAAAACACAAAGTATAGCCAGCTTGGTGGTGACAGCTGGTGGGAAAAAAGAATCATTGTGTTTGACAGTGTCCTTTAGTAACAGACCAGGAGGTGAGTCAAATACATTATATTATCTCAAATATGGATGCCTGCAGGTTAGTTGGAACTTTAATTTCTGACTCACCCACCTTATTTCCACTTCTTGGAGGAAACCCCTTTTTGTCACACATTGTCATATCCACATGTTCTTAGACAAGGGAACTATATAGACCAACATCAAAGTAGATATTCCACTAAACAGAGTGCCTTGCATTTAACCAATGCCTTGTGGATGTGCTATTTGTTTCAGCCTATGTGTATGTATTTTTTTAAAGATTTTATTTATTTGACAGAGAGATAGAGCACAAGTAGGCAGAGCGGCAGTCAGAGGCAGAGAGAGAAGCAGACTCCCCACTGAGCGGGGAGCCTGATGCGGGACTCGATCCCAGAACCCTGGGATCATGACCTGAGCCGAAGGCAGAAGCTTAACAACTGAGCCACCCAGGTGCCCAGCCTATGTGTATTTTTAAACCAGAAATGATCACAGACAGAATTTGTATATTTTAGGGCAAATGGTCATCTTAGAGATATTACTTCAATACTTTAATTTTTTTCTCCATTAAAAAATTCCATACTAATTAATAATATCTAAGTAAGGGGAAATTTAATTAATTAGTTAATTAATTTTAAGATTTAAATTAAATTAACATATAGTATATTATTAGTTTCAGAGGTAGAGTTTAGTGATTCATCAGTTGCCTATAACACCAGGTGCTCATTACATCGAGTGCCATCCTTAATGCCCATCACCCAGTTACTCCATCCCCCCACCCACCTTCCCTCCAGCAACCCTCAGTTTGTTTCCCATAGTTAAGAGTATCTTGGGAAAATTTATTTTAGATGATTAAATTTACATTTGAACAATTGGACTTTTATTTCAAATCATCTGGAGTAAATCATATTCTATGTCGGTTTTTACAACTAATTAGTTGTTTCAACTTTTTGGTTTTATTTTTTAGTAAGCAAATGAAGCTATGGCAGATCCTTGAACATAGTTAATTATTGAAAGCTGCCTTATATTTAAAGAAACACCATATTAGGATTGGGGTGAGGTAGGTGTAGAGATAAGAGATTGACATCAACCTTAAAAGACAAGGTCATTTCTTGCTTCCCATTTTGGAAAGTGTCTGGAATTCATGGTAATTTGGTTTTCAACTCTGTATTTGGAAACTTAGTTTTGTCTTTCCCCAAAGGTCAATATAAAGAACGCATTTTCTGCCAAGAGCCAATCAAACAGGAGCGTGCGATCAATGAAAGAGGTGGTTAAAAACCTACTTCATTTTCTTCCCTTGGAGAAATATAAAATGCTTATTCACTAAATATGAAACCAAGTTATCTATTATTCACCACAAACCTTTTCTGGAACAAAGTACAGCATAAATTATTTATTTTGCATTATGAAATAAAGTTAAAAGTTATGTGAGAAAGGAAGGCGCTTTAGAGTAAATGAGAATGGGAGAGATGCAGGAGATAAGGATATATATATATATCTTTCTCTATCAAGAGAGATTGATTTAGAGGAAGAAGAGGGAAAGAAAGAAAATGTCTGGATTATTTTTTAAAATTTATTTATTTACTTGAAAGAGAGAGAGGGAGAGAAGGAGAGAGAGAGAGAGAGAGAACGAGCAGGGGGAAGAGCAGAGGGAGAGGGAGAAGCAGGCTTCGCTGAGCAGGGAGTCAGATGCCGGGCTTCATCCCAGGACCCTGAAATCATGACCTGAGCTGAAGGCAGTTGCTTAACTGACTAAGCCACACAGGCACCCCATGGATTATTTATAAGTATGAACTTACGTCCCTGGTAATGGTTTGTCCCATTGTTAACCTGGGACTACTATCAGGGTTAACTAACGTCTCTTTAAAATTTTCCATTAAAATTCTTGATTTTATTTTTCATTCAACAATTGAGTATATACTGAGGATTTACTACTTGCAAGGCAATGTGATGGGGTATGGGGAATCATAATATTTGGTGAGCAAATACCATATGCCAGATGCTAGACAAAGACTTTTTTGTAGGTTTTGTTTAATCTTTACAACAATCCTGTGAGGTAGGAGTTACTGCTTCTTCTCACTGTATATTACATGTAGAGAAAATGGGATGTGGAGAAGTTAGAGCTGATAAAAAAATTTTTTTAAAGTGTTCTGATTTTTGTTGTATAAGTATACCTATCATGGCTGATTTCCGGCTATCAACAGTTTAACGGTTGGCTTGCAAAATTTCTGAATATTAAACTATTTGTGAGTGCAGGTATGAGCCGGCTTCAGTACACCACTGAAGGTGATTGTCTGCCTGTCCTCAAAACACTTAAAATCCAATAGGGAAGATAAGACTATGTAATGCAACTGGAAAATAAGAGGAACCAGATAAGGTGGTATGGAAGTTTATGGCAGAGATACATTTTCACTCAGCTGTTTTTCTTGTAATTTTAATTTGCAGTTAGAGAAGGTTCTATGATGGGGACATTTCAACTGTGTTTTAAGGAATGGGTACGATTTGATGAGGTGGAATTAGGGACAGCACAGCTGTAGGGGTTGGAAAAAGCATGATCAACCACTGTTCAATGTTCCTAAGCTTCTCATTCTTAAAATGTGCTTTTGGCTGTGAAGTAGCAATACCCTAGTAGTCCACAAGGTGGAGGAATAACTCTATCTTTTTCTCATTTTAAATGTAAATAACGGAATACCCATTTTACATAAACTGGACAAGAAATTTTTCTCTGTTGAAAATAAGGAAAAGTTAAAAAATCATTGTGGGAATCATGATGAGGAATTTCAGAGAAATGCTTTCTTTTGCTGTGTAGTGTTAGATTCACATTTATATACAATCTAAGAGAATTTCATATTCAAGATATAACCTAGGTAGGTATGGAATTCAGAGTGAATAAGTTTGACGAAGATACAAAGTAAATTCATTCACCAGATTTGAATGGCTAAAGTGTGCCAGTCCCTATGCCATGTGATTTTTACCTGTTACGCTTTGTATCTGGATCTCATTATATCTAGATCTGCCAATAGTCACAAAAATGCAACTTAACCAATTATAGTACAAGTTTTAAAATATGTTGTTGTTTTTATCAATAAAACTTATTTGATGCCAGAGTTATTTATAATGAATACTCGTTTACAGCATTTGTTTATTTAGTTATTCAACACACGTTTGTTGAGCACCTGCTGTGTGTTGTCCGTTGTGCTATGTGCTATTTTAAATGGTCATTTAGTTCGCAGAGTGCTGCTGCTGGAAACTTTACAACCAGGTATTTTACCCCACATGGATGATAGCTCCAAAGAAAATGGGTTTAAATTAAGAATGATGGTAGATCCATTCTACAGCACCAGAAAAAGTAGTGGAATGGGTGATGGAAGGTAGGTTAATGTGGCGGGTGGTTCTTCTGAGGAAATCTTCAAGAACAGAAGTGGTGTAATTAAAACATAGACTTGCTTCAAGGCAAGGCCTAAGCCCTGTCTTGGGTTCTTTTCAGTCTTATTTCAAGTTTCTAAATGTTGGAAGAGTAACCTCAACACACCATCTGTGAGTGACCAGTCTACATCAGAGTGGTGCAAATGGTCCTTTCTCTCACAGAGCAAGTTTTCTCAGCCTCATAGGACAGGCCTGAAGATGTAACTAGGAACGAAATGTGGGACATGGGAACTGGAAACTGTTTTTTAAGTGCTAAGAGCCGAAGATGTGTAGATTACTGCCCCCATCCCCAAGTGAGCCTGTCTCAGCCTTCAGCTATCCTGTGACCTTCGCTTGGAGTTTCCCGGGATTCCTTTCTGTCATTAGCCTCCTCCCCATCTCTACCCCCAAGCCCCTAGTTGTTTTTAATCTAGTTCAGTTCTGGTTTGACTGAGATAAGGTGAAAATAGCCCTTACTCTGATTGTAATGTCATTATATCCCACTGGGACAAAATTAGGCTATGTATTGTAGCAGAAAAAGCTGCATGAATGAAGAATGAGATAGAGTTGGAAGAAAGAACAATAATACTCTGTGGGCCTGGGATCCTTCTTGATTCTCACAGATAAACAATAAGAAAAGAACAAAATAAAGGGAAGTTTGTAGGTTCAAAACCTTCTTTGGTAGGTGGAAATTAAATTTTATTTAGAAATAGAGGGCTGCAAAGGGGCTCCTGGGTGGCTCAGTCAGTAAGGTATCCAACTCTTGGTTTTGGCTCAGGTCATGATCTCGAGGTTGTGAGATCAAGCCCTGTGTCAGGCTCTGTGCTCAGCATGGAGTCTGCTTAAGATTCTCTCTCTCCTTCTTCCTCTGTCCCGCCCCCCGCTCTCTCTCTCAAATAAATAAATAAATCTTTAAAAAAAAATAGAGGGCTGCATAACTTGTAGTTTTTGAGGTGATTATGTGGTAATACTAAGCTAGGTTAGAGGGACTAACTAAATGTTAACCCTACAGGAATAGCTAACTGTTTTGGGATGGAGGCCAATCATAGTAATTCTTTCAGAATCCTTCCACATACTCAAAAGCTTTAGGATATTTATTTTTTAAGTGGAAAAATGTGCAAAACAATAATTTCTGCTTCTTTATTCTTTGCTTAAAGCTCATGATATTTTTGTGCTATGCCAAGAGGGAAATTCTGTCCATGCATACATAGTTTTTCCACTTGTCAATACTATTTGCATACTGCTCACACAGATTCACTGAGATTGGGGATCTGGCATTATGCCTCAACAGTGAAACAATTAAGAATTTGGTTTATATCATTGTATATTCCTCACCTTTCCTAGGTGTTTTTTGGTGAGGTAGTTTTAAATGGTCTTAGACCTGTATTGAAGGTAGTAGGTGCCTGAACTCTCAAGGATCATTATTTTGCTTTTACATGGAATCATCTTTAAATTTTTCATACCACTGTTGACTTGGGATAGGGACCTCAGAAGGTGAGGAGAAAAGAAAGCGTGTATATTAGAATAGCTGCATGAATTATCCAAACCCATGAACTATCAAAAGTCTTCTAAAACATCCTATTTCCCTGTACTAGATTTGCTAATTTACTTTAAGCTTTGCTTAGTTGATAATAATGGAATTTTCTAACCACAAACAATTGGTTGATGCAGAACTAACCATGGTGACAAGGAAAAAGGACACCAAGCTTGAAATCCATTGTTCCCAAAATACACTGAGGCACCTGGGGCCACTGAAGACAACTCATAGGGATACTGCAGGATATTTTAAATGTTCAAGGGAAACACAGTGATATACCAATTACTGCTCTGGGATTGTTCACAGTTTCAACATTAGATCATACTACATTCCTTTTGATTAGGTAGTATCTTCAGGAAGCTGGGTTTTTGGTGATTACTGTTTTACCAAGCAGGTACCGTTGACAATAATTGTGTGACAGGAAATGAGAGTGACAGTTTTCAACTTGATTCCAAGGCTTGTGAAGTTGTGCAGTAGACACACATTATCACATTAGTCAGTCAATGTGGTCAAGATTAAAATAATTTTTTTTTCAATTTGTGTGAATTGACCTTCCAGATGGCGATTAAGTAGATGGGACATAAATAGTTATTAAGTTGTTTGTACCTAGCAGAACTCTTAATGTATTTCTTCTGGCCTAGGAATGTCATGAAAGAGTAAATCAGACCGTAAAGGTTACCATGAATCAAAAAGTTTGGCAACCAGTAGTTTAAATTGTTTTTAAAAGTTGGTTTGGGTAGCCCTTTTTTCTTCTAAAAAGCTCTTGTATTTTTTTTTCCATCATTTTATCTAAATGTACAAATGTAATCATCTGCCTTTCTTTGTTTTTTTTTTTAAGTAGTCTCCATGCCCAGCATGGAGCCCAGTGCAGGGCTTAAACTCACAAGCCTGAGATCAAGACCTGAGCTGAGATCAAGAGTTGGACGCTAGGGGCGTCTGGGTGGCTCAGTCGTTAAGCGTCTGCCTTCGGTTCAGGTCATGATCCCAGAGTCCTGGGACTGAGCCCGGCATCGGGCTCCCTGCTGGGTGGGAGGCCCGCTTCTCCCTCTCCCACTACCCCTGCTTGTGTTCCTGCTTTAGCTGTCTCTCTCTGTCAAAAAAAAAAAAAAAAAAAAAGAGTTGGATGCTTAACTGACTGAATCACCCAGATGCCCCTCATGTATCTATTTTTAAAAGTATTTTATTCTGTTTCTCCTAGCTTTCCTCTTCCTTCTCCTCTACCTTCTCATTTCCCTACCAGGCAGCTCATTAGCAACCTAGTATATATCTTTTTATATTTGTCAAGGATATGCTTCTGTAAGATATATATATACATATTAACTTATTTAAACATGTAAGCCTGGGAGGGGTCACTGTTTTATGAAAACAAGAGCGTGATAGTTACAAAAGGCAGGTGACATCCAGTATTATTATGAAAATAATTTTGACTTTGCAGACCCCTGGTAATGGTCTCAGAGATCCTAGGGGCCTGTGGGCCACACATTGAGAACATTTGCAATAGATATGTTTCTACAATAAGTGAAAATAAATCTGGATTGCAGTGATATACAATAGCAATGTTCTTTTTTTTTAAGTTCCATGTAAATATTTCATGTGTAAAAATGCTTGATGATTTTTATCTGTTGTACATAGTTTGATAAATGAATGTGTGTTGAATGTTATGGTACATGATGATTGATCTTAAGATTTTTTATTTGTTTTATTGATACTGATTAAATATCTTTTGAACTTATAATTATTTTAAATGTTTTACTGTGTGAAATGTATATGCAAATTTATATCCTCATTGCATTTTCTCTTTTGGAACTTGATTGTTGTTCTGATGAAAATGAATTATAAACAATAACACTTTTAAGCATCATTTTTATTCAACATTTTGTTAAGAAAATAAGCCAATCATATTTTTTTCAAATAAGTCATTTTTCATTCCAGAAATAAAAATTGTTTCACTTTGCACTGATTCCTGTTCAGCATCAAAAGGCATTCTAGGCTGTTACCACTTTGTACAGTATTAGAAGATGTTCTTTACTAATACGGTTTTTGCTTGTTTTCCTATAGATTCAGAAAATTCATGTTTATAATATTCAAAAGGAACACTGAGAAACTATCCTAATTTTATAGTCTTTTAATTCTGAGTATTTGTTTTTAATACTTTATTAAAAAGTCTTGCATTAAAAATACCAAGAAACTATACACTTATTATTTAAGAAATGTAATGTACTGACAATAAAACCAAAGAAAAAGCTAAGCACTTTAAAAGTAGAAGTAACTATGTAATTTGGGAATATAATAAACTGTTGATAGTCTTAAGATGTCTCTTAAAGATTGTGCAATATATTCTTGCTGCATACTGTGATGTGGGCCAAGTCAGTGGATACTGCATTTATTTCTTATCTCTCACTAGTATGGGAGGCTCACTTAGGGTTTCTTTTCTTTTTTTTTTTTTTAAAGATTTTATTTATTCATCTGAGAGACACAGAAAGAGAGAGAGCATGAGCAGGGAGAGAGGCAGAGGGAGAGGGAGAAGCAGGCTCCTCGCTGAGCCAGGAGCCCAATGTGGGGCTTGATCCCAGGACACTGGGATCATGACCTGAGCCGAAGGCAGACGCGTAACCATCTGGGCCACCCAGGCGCCCCTAGGGCTTATTTTCATGATGCTTCCTGACAATTGTCTTGAATTAATGAATTTAAATTATAATGGATACTTTTAGTAAATCTTTCTGCTTATTGCATTAGTATTATAAGATTTATTAATCAGTATAGAAGTATTTTGACATTTTACCAGTTCTGGCAAATATCAGATGAATATATCAATTCTAACCTTTTTGCATTCATGGAAGTATTATTCATTCCTCAAATAGCTGCTGATCACTTACCAAAAATGAGGCACTTTCACTTACAAAATATGAGGTACAAACATGTGTATGACTCAGAATGTGTCCTCAGAAAGTTTGTAATCTATGATATATCAACACAAGAAAATAGAGTATATGGAAGAAAAGGCTAAATACTAGAAAAGAAGTATTAATAACATAAAATTTGCATTCATGGAGAGATACCAGTTTTGTCTGGGAAATTTCATTGTCAAAGATTGAAACCATATATATTTTTCCTTATTACAACAATATATTCTAATTGTGAAAAATTCATAAACTCTAGGCAGTCACAAAGAAGAAAAATCGCTCATAATTTTAAATTTCACTTAACAATTACTATCATTAATATTTTGGTATTTGGTTTTAGCCACTTCATTATTTTAAGTAGACTCTTTTGAAAAGTGCTTTGTAAAGATACTCATTCCAGTTACAGTTCTAGGAATAATGCAGATATTAAATACAGCCCTTGGTACTGATGATTTTGGAAGAGGAAACACTATTAGGTCAAGTTACTTTAAGCATAAGTAGTTTTATGGACAATAGTGATTTGGCCATGATTATGGCTTTAACTTTACAGTTGTGCCCAAGACATCTGAAAGAGAATGCAGCTCTCTCACTTGCTGGCTTAGGGGTAGGAGAATCTTACTCATGGAGTTCTAAGAATGTGATAGGTTCTACTCAGAAACAAAAGTAAACCTTATCTTACTTCACAGAAGAGAAGGACTGTCAGCTGATTCTTAGAGACAGTATTATACATGAGAGGTGAAATCTTAGCACATCTGCTATTAAAAGTAGGTCCATATAAAAGTTATCAGTTAAATCTTTGTAATTTAAATTGGCATTTGCTTATTGAGATACTTTTTCCATTCATAGGAAAATATTAAACAATTCATTTTTTTAACTTTTTTTTCATTTAAAAGCATCATGTCACAGATAACCTAAAATATCAAGTGATTTGTGCTTCTTTATATTTGGAACCTATTTTTTTCCCCAGTAGATCTCTCTTCCTGTGTTGGAACCTATTTTTTCCCCCAGTAGATCTGTCTCCCTTCCCTGTTTACCATTTATTTATTTATTTATTTGGCTCCATGCCCAGCATGGTGCCCAACTGGGGCTTGAGCTCACGACCTGAGCTGATATCAAGAGTCGGATGCTTAACCAGCAGAGCCACCCAGGCACCCCTCTGTTTACCTTTTAAATAATTTTTGATACTAGTGTGAATTCCTTGGAGGAGCTAGCTTAAACATTTTTGGTGTCAAGAAAATATCACACTGGAGTGAAAGATGGGTGAAAGATAGTATTTCAAGTATTCACATGTAGGTAATGGAAAGCTGATAGCAGGGCCACCAGTATGCAAAATGAAAAAGGGCAAACCCATTTTTTTGTCCTTTCCCATCTTCTCTTAGCATTCCCCATTCTTAGCTCCCTCTTGCTATTTTTCCTATGGTCCCTTTCTGGTGGGTGGCACCTTCTCCTGTCCTGTTTATATGATGGCCAATACTTAGACTTATGCTTTCTCCCTTTATTAAAGCGAAACCCATACTGTTGGCCATTTTCTTGGTTATCATGTTGGAAAATAAGCCAGTGGGCTGATTTCCCCAAAGATGTTAGTATTTTAGGATATTTAAATTTGTTAATCTTTTACTCCTATTTGAATTTTGACAAAGGTTTCTAGAGAGGCAAAGCTTTAAACTAAGATGGAAAAATGTTTAATGCTAAATTTTCAGATGGCTTGGAGAAAGTATTTGGAGACAGGGCTAACATTATAGATCCTTCAGTTCATCCTATAGACAACCAGACAGTTCCAGTTGAATACATACTTCTGTTTTGAAGAGAGTAGAAGAGGAAAGTGCTATTTGTGTCTTTTAATACAAATAGCCATGTGGAAATTCCCTTTCTGCAAGGTTTTATAGACTTTATTGTTGCCTCCGGAAGTTAAATGTGGGGACAATTTTCCTGAAGAGATTTGAAGTAAAAGGAACATACTTGTAGCCAATTTGCAAGCCTTCTTTCTGTAGTGATTTCTATATCTCTAAGACTCTAAAGATACTCAAGGAAAAGGCACCAAATGCAGAGTATCAATTACTTTCACATCCACAGTTTGAGCTCCTAAAATGGCATAATACGCAATCTGAGAAAGGGAGGCAGTCATCTAATTCATTTTCTTCTCAGAGTAGAGAAGTGTGTGCATGATTACAGATTGAGCCTTTAGGAGAGCAATAAAAATAGCTCTGACAGCCATTTCCAATAAAAAAATAATTTTTCATTGGGCAGAGTATCGAATCAATAAAGACATTTTTGGAGTTCTTGTTTGGCAGTATGTTTGGAGATATTTTATCTCCAATAGCAGTTACGGGAGAAAGGAATACATGATTGATGCAGGACAAAAAACCAGACACCTTATTTTAAGAGAAGTGCTTTATGACCTTTAAGTTTTAAAATAAGATTTTCTTTAAAGATTTTTTTAAAAATAAGAATTGACTAAGCAACAGTTCTGTCACCCTCCACTCTTGTGTGGCTATCATTTTCACCAAAAGTGCCATTTAGTGTAAAAGGGTTGAAATTGTAATAACTGTGGTCTAAGAGCCATTCATGGTGCTGTAAGGATTTTCTTCCCACTCTTAGTACCAACTAGTTATATTTCTTTGCTCTGATAAAACAAGAATTATAGACTAGAGAAATTGTGGAAGATTTGTGTGAATCAATTTTTGATTTTAATTAATGACTATGGAAATTGGAAATAGAAGTGCATTAATTCTACATCCTTTCCCCCTGTATGTTTCTTCATTTTAAACAACAAGGTTTTAAATTCTTAGTATTCTATTTTATTAATGGCCAGGTATTACTTCTGGTATAACTGCAATAAGACTCTCCCCCCACCACTCCACTCATTTGCATGTGATTTCTTTCTATGGCTAAATAAGTTCATCGATTTTATGTTTCACGGAGATTAGTGGTTTAACAAAATAAGAGATTATTGATTCTAATTTTTTCTACATTGTTATTGGATTTAGTTGTCTTTTTAACTGAAAGAGAGTCTTTAAAGATGTTTTCTCTTTGCTTTAAACAACATTAAATAAAATGTACAGTGATAATGACAAATCAGGCATGTTAAATAAACAAGATTAATATTGTGGGATTTTTCCAAAAGGCCAAAGCCAGTTTCTAAGTACCCGTTTAATTTTCTGTATTCTGGCTATAATATTGAATTGTGTTTTCTTTATGGAATATTTAATGCTGCCTTTTGAAAAGGAAGTATGTTCACATGGGTAAAAAAATCAAAACAATATAAAAAGTATGTGGTAAGAGTTCTCTTCCTACTCCTCTTCCTACTTTTCTTCTTTCTCTGTTCCCTACACTCTACCTTCCACATAACAACTTTTACCAGTTTCTTGTAAATCTTTAAGTTATTTTTTATGTAAATACATATATTTATTCTCTCCAGCCCAGTTTTCCCCCTAAAAGTTCACTTAATATATAGACTGTTCTGAATCTCTCTGTTATTTCTTTTAATTATTTATCTCACTCCTGAACTGTAAACATTTTCACTAGACTTTTTGGCCTTTTAGTTAGACAAACCTATATTTGAGTCCTGGCTCTACTACTTACTAAGTGTGCAACCTTGGGTTAAATGTGAGTTTCCAGGGACTTATTAAAATGGAAGAATCAGTACCTATGACATAGGGTTACTGTGAGATTTAAATGAGGTAATACACAGCCAGTAGTAGCCTCTGTTGGGCAATCAATATATGTCCCTTTACTCGGGCCTTTTCTTTCTCCCAAAGTGCAGTCACCCTTTTCCATCATCTATTCCCTGAATTAAAGCTACCATAACCTCACAAATAGCTTCCCTGTCTCGAGTGTAGCTCCTGTCCATCCATCCTTCACGCTGCAAGTAGAGTGGTCTTGCTGTGTCTTCTATCCTCTGCACAGAGGATATACTTCAAAGAGCATGTGATACTCTTCATGATCTAGGTTCTTCTTACTGGTTCACCCTTGTTTTATGCATTTCCTCTTCTTCTCTACTGTATATGTATTTTTCTCTGCCCAGAGTTCTCAGTCCCTGTTTATCCACCTGACAAGCTATTGTAGGTTGAACTGTGCATGCACTCCCCCCAACCCCCGCCCCGCCAAAAAAAAGAATGTTGAAATCCTAACCTCCAGTACCTGTGATTTTATTTGGAAATAGGGTCAAGTTAAAATGCGGTTATTAGGATGGGTCTTAATTCAATAAGATGTCTTTATAAAAGGGGTAATTTGAACACAGAGACAGATACGCACAGGAAGAATACCATTTTAAGATTGGAATTATGCTGCCATAAGCCAAGAAACTACCAGAAGCTGGGAGAGGGGCCTGGAACAGATTCTTCCTTAGCACCTTCAGTGGGACTATGGTCCTGCCAACATCTTGATCTTGGCCTTTTAGCCTGAGAACCATGAATAAATTTCTGACGTTTAAGCCAACCAGCTTGTGGTATGTTGTACAACAACCTCAGGAAACTAATACACAATCTTTAAAATTTTCATCTCAAATGTCGCCTTCTCTGTAAAGCTTTCCTGACCTTCCTCCCATATAAAGGGTTCCTGCCTCTGTGTTCTTTGTTGTTTTCTCTATCAGATTATCTTGTTTTATTAAAAATTATAAGTTAAGGTAGTTTACGTTAAGTACTTCTAGACCCTGAGCTACTTGAGGACGGGCATCATGTGTTTTCATCTTTGAATTCCCTGTGGCCCGTAACACACAGTATGGATTAAGTAAACCTAAGTTAAAGCTTTTTTAAAAACTCTAAGGTGTTCTTGTCAGAACCTTGGTTCCATTAGCAGTGCATTTTTATAAAATGCTTCTTAGAATTGTTCTTTTCTACAGATGGATATTGTCACCTATTATATATGTTTTTACTGCAGTTGAGTCAAATCCTTTAAAGAATATAGCTTTAAGGATTCTTTAAAGTTATCTTTAAGATATTGTCCAAATTCCCTTAAAATCTTAAAAAAATATTCCCTTAAGTATAGTATATACAGTTTTTTGGTATGTACCATCTGGTACGCTAGTTTGTATGCATACTAACATTGAGAATCTTAGGAATTAGGCTCCCTGAGTACAGCTGAGAGCTGGGAAAAAGTGGTCCCATTAAAAAAGTTATCTTCCAGCCTGTAGAAGTGGCATATGTAATTTGGCTCATATTATGAGCATCCTCTCAGTGTATAAACACAAAATGGTTTTTTTTTGTTGTTGTTTTCTTTGCATTTGCTGCCCCCAGCTTTGCTATGATGAACCTCCACCTCCCACAGAGAATACAGTCAGCTCAATCGCCTAACTTTTCAGGTACTCTGTCGTTAGAATAGCCTCATTCCCTTTCTTTAAAGCTTAGTCCTTTTCACTTAAAAACTTCAATCTCATATCTAATTTACTGCCTTTGGCCTTAACATTTCTGGTTAGTGAACACTGTGGAAGTATGGTGGCTTCAACAGGTTCTGCTGACAAATGTCTTACTCTCAAGTATGTTCAAGTCTAATGTCCCCTAGACAATAATAACCCCTTTCAGGACTTGACTACATTCTCTGGGTGACCCCAGTTGGCAGCTTCGTGTCACATTTTTTTTTGGTCCTATGCTGTGATGACGCTCCATAAGAATGTAAACCCCAGTTTTATCTGCTTTGTCTGGCCAACTCTTGGACTTGCAGGCATGAATGGGACCCATTGTTCATACTTGTCAGGAGCTGGTTACTTCAACTTGGGAGCAGAATTGGCCATTTCTGGGCCATATCTGTCTAATGTTCTTTCCCCCTTAACTAATAATATTGAGTAAAGTCAGCAAGTTCATTGACCAGGCTGATGTCCACCTAGGGTACAAAATGCCAGCCATTATTATTATTACTATTATTATTATTACCTCAACCAAAGGCCTATTCCTTATCTATCATTCACCTACCTCCCTACCAAATTACCTGCTTACCAATACCTATGTATTTTATTGAATTATAATTCACGTACTATAAAATTCACCCCTTTACAGGTACAGTTCGATGGTTTGGTATATTCTCCAGGTTGTACAACCATTACCACTATGTAACTGCAGAACATTTTCATTACCCCAAAAGGAAACTCCACACCAGTAGTTGTCACTCCCCAGCCCTTCCTCCCCCAGCCCTAGGCAACTACTAATCTGTGTTCTGTCTCTGTGGATTTACTTATCTTGGACATTTCATATATGGAATCACACATCATGTGGCCTTTGTATCTAAAATCTTTCCGTTAACAAAGTTCAAGGTTCACTTATGTTTAGCATGTATCAGTACTTAATGCCTTTTTTATGAAATAATAGTTGACTGTGTGGATATCACATTTTGCTTCTTTGTTCACCAGCTCATGGATATTTAGGCTGTTTCCGCACTATTATGAATAATCCTACTGTAGACATTTGTGTGAAGTTTTTGTGTAAACATAGGTTTTCAATTCCAGCAGTAGAATTGCTTGGTCATATGGAAATACTATGTTTAACTTTTTGAGGAATTGTCAAACTCTTTTCCAAAGCAGCTGCATGGTTTTATATTTCCACTGGCCATGTATATATATATTTTTTCATCTTCATGTCAATAGTTGTTATTTTCTGTCTTTTTTATTATAGCCATCTGAGTGAGTATGCAGTGGTATCCCATTGTGGCTTTGATTTGCATTTTCTTAATAACTAATGATGCTGAGCATCTTCATGTGCTTATTGGCCGTTTGTGTGTCTTCTTTGGAGAAGTGTCTATTCAAATCCTTCGCCCATTTAAAAATTGGGTTATTTGTCTTTTTATTGTTGTTGAGTTGCAATAATTCTTTATTCTTTTTTTTTAAAGATTTTATTTATTTATTTGACAGAAAGAGACACAGCCAGAGAGGGAACACAAGCAGGGGGAGTGGGAGAGGGAGAAGCAGGCTTCCCGCTGAGCAGGGAGCCCAGTGCGGGGCTCGATCCCAGGACCCCGGGATCATGACCCCAGCCGAAGGCAGACGCTTAACGACTGAGCCACCCAGGCGCCCAGTAATTCTTTATTCTTGATGGTAGACTCTTATTTATATGATTTGTAAATATTTTCTTCTGTGGCTTGTCATTTTATGTTCTTGATAGTGTCTTTTAATATATAAAGTTATAAATTTAATGCTCTACATTTTATCTATTTTTCGTTTGTGTTCATGTGTTTTAGTTTCTTAGATACCTAAGAAATTGTTGCCTAATCCGGAATTGCTAAGATTATCATCTAAGTAGTAGTATATCTTTCATTCAGTAAATATGGGATGTCATTCCATTTATTTAGGTCTTTAATCTCTTTCAACATTGTTTGTAGATGTTAGTGTATTAGGCTTATGCTTCTTTTGTCAAATATATCCCTAAATATTGTATCCTTTTTGGTGCTATTTCAAATAAAATTGTTTTATTAATTTCATTTTCAAATGGTTCATTGCGAGGTATAGAAATAAACTGATTTTTGTATGTTGATCTTTGTATCCTGCAACCTTGCTGAACTACTTTTATTAGTTCTAATAGTTTTTGTGTGTGTGAATGGGTGCTTTAGGATTTTTTGCTTTATTTTTTACTGGGGTATAATGGATATATAACATCATATTAGCTGCAGGTGTACCATATAATGACTCGATATTTGTGTATGTATGCAAAATGATCACCAGAATTTGTCTAATTAGTATCTGTAAACATATAGGTACAAAAAATGAAAACCATGAGTTTATACTGATGATTCCAGTCCATAAGAGGAAGTTCAGTTTTTCTGTCTTTCCATATTTATAACTCCATTCTCCAACAATGAGAAAACTGACTCCCATTATCTTCCATATATTTATTTATTTGAACAATCCCTCTTGTTTGTAGCCAATCTCCCAGTGCTGATGCTGCCTTCTCCCACTCATGTGGATTTTCCCCTTACCTCTTTTGGGCTCCATACCTTTTGCAGGACCATTTTTTTTTTTTCTTGAAATTCAAGAGCCAACATATCATTAGTTTTTGATGTAGTGTTCAGTGATTCATTAGTTGCATATAACACCCAGTGCTCATCACATCACGTGCTCTCCTTAATGCCAATGTTACCTCTCTACCCTCTAACACCTTTTCACCCCATGAAGCAGACATCTGATTGCTCAGCGAGTTCCATCTAATGGTTTTTATACTGAGTTGTGAAGGATGGAAGGAAAGGTCTCTTGTTTTACCAAGTCTTTATTTTGAAAAATTTCAAGCTTACTGTAAAGTTGCAAGGATACTATAATGAAAAATCATATATCTTTACCCAGATTAAATAGTTGTTAACATTTTTTGCCACATTAGTTTTACTTCTCTTTTTCTCTTATATATAAATACATGTTTACATATATGTATGTCTAATACCTACATATCATTTTTTTCAGTTTTAAATGGATCATTTGAGACAATTTAGATATCATCACGTTACCGCTGAATACTTGACCTAAATACTTCATCTCCTAAGAACAAGGACACTCTTTCATATAACCACTGTATAGTTACCACACTTAGGAAATTTAACATTGATGCAGTGCTTTTATCAAATACACTGTTCATATGCAAATTTATTCAGTTGTCCTAACCCTGTTCTTCAGGACAAGTTTTTAAATCCGGGATTGAATCAAGGATCATACATTATCTTTAGTTAGTAGTTATCCAACCTTGAGAATAGTGTCTGACACACGGGAGACCCTGAGTAGATGTTTGTACTTTCATTAAGGGACCCTTGATTTAGCAGCATTTTCTCAATTTGTAATTTGACTTCTATTTTTTTTAAGGTTAGGCAATTTACTCTAGAAAGTTAGCTTTTTAAAATGCACATGATAAACATATAGAACAAATGAAAATACAGTAGAATTAAGTCTTCTTCCCATTCTAAACCCTAACCCCCCAGTCTTTCAGAAGTCAACCGCTTTTTCCAGGTTCTTGTGAATCCTTCCAGAAAGATCTCTGTTATAAGCGTAGAGCTGTATATACACATCCCCCAGTTTTTTACTTATAGAAATGGGATTATAGCACTTACTCTTCTGTAACTTGCTTCTGCATTTTTTAATATATCTTGGAGATAGTTGTGTATCAGCACACATAGAGGTACTTTATTCTTCATGACTCTGTAGTATTCTGTCATATGGATGTGTCATAATTTACTTAATTGTTGATGGATATGAAAGTTGTTGCCATTCTTTTAGCTATTCAAAACACATATTTGGCCTCTTAAAGGGACTAGACTTTTTAACTTTGGCATTCTGTAGCAGAATAAAAGGTTAAGAGCATTTAGATGATTTTCTTCACATACCTGGTTTTTAATGAGCTATTCAGTCATCATGGCTTTCATGTAGTACTTCAATGAAATACTAATAAACTTCATCTGTCAAATGAAGTGGCTGATGAATTATTCAGTATTAAAATAGAAGTGTCTAACTTAGTCATACAGAGTTGAATTAGAGCAATTCTTCTGAAACTATCTGTGGTGAAAGACCCAGATTTTTAAAAAATTTCCAATCCTTTGCAGACTGATACCTTTGTAAAATGCAGGAAAAACAAAGAATCAGAAAAATAAAAATTTAAAAAAGCATAAAGAATAAAACGTCCACATGATTAATACAGAGCAGTGGTTCTTAAAGTGTGGTCCAATAATTTTTCAGAGGTAAAGAGACCAAAAAGTTTAAGAACAACTGACACAGAATTTCTATTACAAGTTTTTGTTTCTCTCCCATTATAACTACATAGAATGTTATAAGTGAAGCAGTGTCCCTTTGTATTAAATGCCTGTATCCCACTTTAAAAGAATACTATATATGTCAAAATTTAAAAATTTCAGTGTGACAAATCTGTCATATTGAAACTCAGTGTGACTTGCGTTTTGCTTGTTAATTTATTTAATCTTGGTTAGATTGCTGATAATGCTATTCATAGGAAATAATGTATATCTAAACTGTGTCTATGGTCTGTTTTAATAACACTCTAGTACAGAAACCAGTCTCAGAAGTATTTGATGGCTGCATAAGAAGAGATTTTAAAACAAGCTCATCAAGCTCAAGATACTAATTTTTAAAATTTTATTCAAAATTTAACAAATGATTCCATATTTTCAAAATTCATCTTCAGTTTTTCATCAGTTTCACAAATTCTAACAATTTTGTCATTTAAAATTATAACTAAATCAATGAAATGAATAGATCCCAGATACATGAATTTCTTATGAATAGATCTCCTTTTAATGGAAACTAAAATTCAGAAATTTTATCAAATTAGACCAGTGTTTAGTACATCAAGACCACCTTTTTCTTTGATAATATTGATAAATTATAGAACATCATAATGTGTACTTGTAAGCTTTTACAATCATTTTGTGTTTTGCTCTTACCTGCCTTTATTTTATTTATTTTTTTAAAAGATTTTATTTATTTATTTGACAGAGAGAGAGCGCACAAGCAGGGGGAGTGGCAGGCAGAGGAAGAGGGCGAAGCAGGCTCCCTGACAAGCCAGGAACCCAATGTGGGGCTCAATCCCAGGGCCCTGGGATCATGACCTGAGCTGAAGGTAGATGCTTAACTGACTGAGCCACCCAGGTGCCCCTCTTATCTGCCTTTAAAAAAAGATGTTGTACCCCTTCTTTCAATAGAAATATTAGGAAAATTTAAAATGCCAAAAATATCAGACAAATAAGCAAGTCTGTTCATTCAATTTATATCCTTGAAATCTGCTTTTTTTATGTTATAGCAGCACAAGAAGTTCATTTTTGAGTTCAGACATTCTTTACAGACTTTCTCCAGTTGATTAGCACTGTACTTACACATACAACTATTTTTATTGTCAACTTTTGTATTATTATAAAAAACAGAATTATATAAGATTTAAGTGAATTAGTTTTTATTATGACCCCATTTTTGCTATGTCACTAAGCACACTGTTTAATTCTGTTGACTTTTTTTTTTAGTAACAGGACCTTGTCATTGAAGGAGGTGGTGTGATGACTTACATTTTGGCTCAAACTCCTTAATCTGAATTGCTGTTCCAAAAACATTTCCTGTCATTGGAGCCATGCCATCTGAACACATTCATATACAAAATTTAATTTAAATTCCAAGTCACATATGTTGACAACTTAGGATATTATACAGTTCAGAATTACTTGTGTTTATCAGCAGTGAATCTGGAAAAAATTATAAATAGAGTTTAAAAACAGCTATATTAACAATGAAAAATACTTGACTGGCTTTATTTGCTGTATTAGTTGGTCTTCTGTGTCACTAGCCAGGGCCTAGCTATGTTGAGCTGTTGTAACCTTGAAAAGTGGTATTTGAGCTACTTTCTTTGCCTTAGATTTACCTGTATTTTCAAACAATTTTGTCTGTGGTCTTTTAGTGGTAGCAGCCCAAAGTGGTACCTAAAAAAGGGCCGAGAATTGGTAATATTTATATGTGGGATATTGAGCGTATACTTCTGTTAGCTTTTTAACTCAGTGCCCTTTCTTTAAAAGAATTCTTTGGTTTTGAGCTTATTTATTTATGATTTATATGTAAGATCCATTTAAGGTTTTTTAAAAATATTTTTATTTATTTATTTATTTGAGAGAGAGAGAGTGAGAGAGAGCATGAGAAGGGAGAGGGTCAGAGGGAGAAGCAGACTCCCCACTGAGTGGGGAGCCCGATGTGGGACTCGATCCCGGGACTCGCAGGATCATGACCTGAGCTGAAGGCAGTCGCTTAACCAACTGAGCCATCCAGGCGCCCAGATCCATTTAAGTTTTGATTAGTCAGTACATCTCCACAAATATTACATTGTTATGTTAGTATTGCACCCTTAATTATAGCTACACAACTGAAGTCAGTATAAAAGATATCATATTCCTAAGAGAATTAGTACAAACTGTTTTGGTCCTCATTTATTTGGAATTACTTCCATCATTTGATTTATTACCACTGCTGCATTCAGAAAAAATGAGTGGCTATTCTTGACAGAAGTTCAGTGAGGCTTATCTCGGCATATGTAAATTAGAGTTAAAATAAAATAATTTCATTTTCCTAATTTAGCTTACTAAATTTAGAAAGTAAGCTTGACCTCAAATCATAATGATTGTAAAAACAATACATTTTAAAGATAAAACAAATACCTACATTTTATCAGATTTTTATTTATTTGTGGGTTACAGATGTAAACTAACCTGAAATATCACATTTAAGCAATCTTATTGTGCTTAACTAGCATGCATTTTATGCTCCATGCTGCTCACTGCTTGAGTTTGACAGCATCCAAACTTGTTTATACCTTGTTTATCAAAATGAATCCACTGGTCCCATGTTTGGATGTTGTGTCAATGTCAAATTGCTAAAGAAGTTTCTAAACACTACTGTCATATTCTATAGTTATCCTGTCAAGGACCTTAACATTCTGTGAACCAGTGCTGGCCTAGCAGGTATTAATATGCCATAGTAATAATAGTCAATGTATATTGAATTTGTATTGTATGCCAGGCTCTTTGGCAAGCAGTTTACACATTTTATCTTATGTAATTACCACCATCTAGTAAGATATAGGTGGTGTTATCATCCCCAATTTACAGATAAAAGAAAAATAAGGCTCAGACAAATTCAGTAAATTTCCAAGGTCATAATCTTCATTTACAGATGGAGCTGGGATTTGAGCCCAGGTCTGTGGACTTCAGAACCTGAGCTCTCAGTCTCTAAATTCAAATGCCATAAAGTACCGTCTTTCAACTTACAGGGTGAGTTATAATGGAAAAAGCAAGGAAGTGGTTCTATTTTTAGTTTTGTCATAACCTAGTTATGTGACCTTTGACAAGTCACTTTATCTCTCTGTTTTTTTTATCTGAATGTGCTTTGGGGAAAATAGTTCTGTGGTCTTTGAGCAGTGGGGGGCTAAGGCCAGTTCATTCCAGCTCATAAGAAACAATTGTTAAGTTTATAGGTATGTTTTTTAGCTGGTTGGTGTCATCCTGGTAGCATGAAACTAACTGTCATGGATGCATTTACACCATGGAAATTAACAAACACTGTCAAGTCAGGACTTTCCCCTGGTTTTTCAACATTTACCAGCATATGACTGCTTCCAGGTTTCCTACAGCTAATTCTGTGCTTTTCAACCTTGCCTACCAAACAGGAAGAAAGTTTTTTGTCCCTTTATCTCTAGCACCTAGCATAGTGGGTATCTAGTACATACTTGATGATGGTGGTGGTGATGATGATGATGATGATAGTGATGATTAAATCATCCCATCAGTACTTTAAATCTTTGGATGGGCCCTGCTTAAAGTTAGTTGTCTGGAAATGATGGAACCTCAAGGGAAGCTCTTCCTACATCCCCAGTGACCTGGGTATTGACCTACTTTTTAATGGAGATACTTTAACACAGCTTTTAGGTCTCTTTTTGCAATCTGACTATCCTTTCTCAGATTATTATGCTGAATGAGAAAGTGTAACACAAAAATAGTACATACGAAGTCATTCTTGTATGTACTAGTTCTGTCCAGCTTTTCTGGAGATAAAGAATTTAAGTGTTTTTCATTTTTAGTTCGATTCAGAATCCTACTCTATTCTTTACTAACCTGGATCACATCCCTATCTTTCCTGTCTCCTACTTCTTTCCCTCCAGTTCCCTCTTTCTTTCTTAGTAGGTCTGGATTGCTTTATGTGCTTTACCTCGTTCCATACAGTTATTTTCCTCTAATTAATCCTCATTTTCATGCTCTTTCTTGAGTAGTCTTTCTTCCTGGATCTTAAGAATTACAACTAATTCTTAATTTAATGTTGAGCATACTGTTTTTATATAATTAAGATGTATATTGATGAGGTAATAGAAAGAACCCTAGACTTTTGGTAAAGGAGGCCTGGGTAATTTGGTTTTGCTTTTGTTCTTTAACTACTTGGAACTTTAGTTGTCCTATTTATTAAATAATGCAGCTGGATTCTATCAATGGTTTCCAAACCTGCCTGTGCTCCACTATTCAGGGAACTTGATAAAAATAGAGATGGCTAGACTTGCTTTAATTCAAAACTAGTGAGTCTCTTTTGGAAATGGGGGACTGGGAATGGCCGGTACGGGAGAATTTTATTTTAGTCCAGTTCTGCGTGTCACTAGATTGCATATGTAAGGTTGCCAACCACTGGATTAGATTATCTCCAAGGTGTTTTACAGTTCTGAAATTATGTGTCTGATATTTTACCTCATCTTTCTTTGCCTTCCATCTTCCCCACTTCCTATCAGAAAGTCTTGAAGGCTACAAGTGTGAACCTATTTAAGGCACTGGGAGATTGTTGTTGTATCTAGATTTATATAATTATTTTGTTAAGGTTTCTGAACACTACTGTGTTTTATACAATGATTTGGTTTAACTCAATGGCTAATAATAAAATGTACAGTATTGCAGTTAATCCTAGGAAATATAAAACCACTAATGAAAGACACACATTGTCACCCGATAGCCTACAAAACCATATTTAGTAAATAAGAAAACAAAAAGAAATAGCTTGTTGCTTCCAAGAACCATACAAAATTTATCATATAGCATAGTATTACTGGTTCCTGGAATCAAGTATATGTTACAGCCCTAGATTGATAGGCTTAGAAGGAACCTAGATATCATCAGCTTTTTACAAATTAAAAAAATGAGGAGACCCTCAACGGCTTAAGCCCTCCATTCATGAGTGGCAGAACTGGAGTTACAAACTATTTTCACAGGAATAGAATTTTTTCTTTTATTTTCTTATAATGAAAACAAATAGGGCTATTTCTACAATAAAGTATTAATGAAATGTGCTACTGATTTTTAATTATGCTCAAAAGTTCTCATTTTTCATAGTAAAAGACATAGTTATATTTTTTCATGTAATAGTATTTAGGGAGATCAGTTAAACATTTATTGTTTGGTGAGTCACATAATATCTTTTCAGGCTATTTGTTCATTTAAATCAACTTAAATATTCACAGTATGCTTCCATATAGCTTCAGTTTTAGGAAGTGCAGTAAGAAGTATTTTCTGCCCATTCCTGTAGCAGTTAAGCCTAAGCATCCCTGTTGTCTCTTGTATAGGTTCCTTTCAAATCTCTTGTCAGAGAATGATGTTGGGTCTGGTCACTAAATTCCCCCAAGGGAGTTGGGATCTGAGAAAAATTCGCACCCCGTGCTTGAACCCATGAACTTGGAGCCAGACAGATCAAAGTTCATATATTTTATTTGTCATGTATAAAGTAACCAGAACCACAGTAAAATGAAATTAATTTGAGAAATTAGGCTCCTGGGAGATGTTTTTAGGATACACATTCTCTTAGGACACTATGAGACCAGCAGAAACAAGCCAATACGATTTTTTCTGTTCTTGTTCTGAAGCTGCTGCTTCTGCTACTTCTGAGCCTTGCAGCAGAGTTGCTTGGCTGGGTGACATTTGCTGATTTCAGCAATAGAGTTCTTATATACGGAATAGTGTTGGGTGTATGCCCAACCAACATTTTGCTTTTTTCTTTCTTCCTAAGAGAATTCTGATTTTGTCCAAATATCCACCCCTCCTCTCAGAGCTGTGTGCTTTAGGGGAAGTGGGCCTCATTTGTAGTATAGCAGGTAGACCCCGATTAGAGTGAGCCAGTGGTGATGATTTAAATGAATCACTTGTTAGTGATTGGTTTAGGGATGACATATGATTTGTTCTGGCCAATAAGACATGAGGGAAGGACTGCTGGGGAGGAAGTGACAGGTACCGGGAAAAGTTTTTGTTTTGTTTTTATGAAGGCTATATCAGAAGAGACCATCCTTCTTCTGCTTCTTGACATTATCCTGTTTTACGTTTTATTTGGAGCTTTTCTTTTACCACCAGCCTAAGGATAAAGCCAGCATAGAGGAGAAGAGAACCAAGATCATTGCAGGGGTGTGAAGCTGGGGCCCTGATCATACAAACTCTGGAATTGCTCTACTTCTGAACTTACTTGTATAGGAGACAATACACACCATTATTTCAACACATTGAAACAGTCTGTACTTGCAGCTGAAGTCATTCTCTTGCCTGTATTTCTCCTGTGTCTATTATTCTAGCCTGGTCACAGGTTCTTCTAATTGCTCTCATCACAGACTGAGACTAGACTCTAATGAAATGGATGTGCAGTGTGGAGAATAATTTTCATTGACTCACAAAGCCAAACCCACCTGGGGTCTCGCCCTAAGTGCGGTCGACACAGATGCAGCACAGGACAAGCGTGATGGGCAATACCTGCTCCAGGTTCGTCAGGGGTCTAGCAGGCCTGCATCACATTTGAACTTCTTCCTCTACCTGGTCCTGCCTCTTCATTTTTCCTTTCACTGGTGGCATTCCCTAATAAACGCCTTGCACTCCATACACCATCTTGGCATCTGCTTCTAGAGAATCCACCAGCCAGCTTCCTGTTTAACTTCTGTCCTGTCTCTCTGTGTCCAGAAGCGGCTCATATCCCATGATCATTCCAGATCTCTGTGAACTTCCGTGTCCTGGGCAAATTGACCATGCAGAAGCTTTTTTTTTTTTTTTTTTTTTTTTTTTTAATTTTCAGAGATTAATTCCAAATACAGGAAAAACTTTTTCCCAGGATATTTTGCCATAGGGTATTCAGTTTTTCTTTTCCAAGGGAGCCCCCATCCTTATTCATAGGGGCAGAGTCTCACTCTATAACTCCAAAAAGACAATCACAAAGGAGTCTGATATTTGTGTTGTCTGGTTTATATAGTCTGATCCATAGTTGTTTTATTGCCATGCTGGGTGACCTCAGGTGAATTGCTTAATCCTCTGAGTCTCAGCTTTCTCTTTCATTAAATAAAAATAATTATCCTCACAGAATTGTAGTTAAACTAAATGGTATATGAAGAATGCCTAGGGGAGTGCTGAATGTAGTATGTTCTTAGTTGAGGTTAGATTCCTTTTTCTTCTTTTTCACCATTCTCACTTCTGTCTTAGCCCCATATGAATTCTGTGTCTTGTTGAAATAAAATTACAGTAAACATCAAGGGCAATCATGAAGGAAGAAATAAGTCAAACATGGTATTATTAAGTATATATGTATACATATATAAATACATATTATATGTATTATTAAGTATATATACTTATGTGTAGGTATATATTATTAAATAATATTTAAGATTAATAATTATTAAGTAATAATAATTACTATTGGGGCGCCTGAGTGGCTCAGTCGGTTAAGTGTCTGCCTTTGGCTCGGGTCATGATTCCAGGGTCCTGGGATCGAGTCCTGCGTTGGGCTCCCTGCTCAGCAGGGAGCCTGCTTCTCCCTCTGCCCCTCCCCCCTGCTCATGCTCTTGCTTGCTCTCTCTCTCAAATGAATAAATAAAAAATCTTTAAAAAATAATAATTTTAATTAATAAGTAATTTTAATGTTATTAACAATTTTACTTAATTATAATTTTTAATTATATATATACACACACACATATATAAGTGTGGGAGAGCCATCCTATTTGTCAGTCTGGGTGAAGTTGGAAATTTTAGAGGTACATTGAATATATGTATCTTAGAATTGTTTGTTACTTTGTTTTAGTATGATCTATAGGCTGGTCTCCTACCAGCTGCCTTAGGGAAGTGTCGGTCATAATACTTATGAGTCCTCGTCTATGTTGACCCTTACCCAAAATGAATTCATTTATTAACATCAAGGTTCAAGGACTTGCTGATCTGATATAGTCTGACAGATTCAGACTAGGCTGTTATTTTAACCCTATGGTCTTATGTTTGGAGAAAAAAAACCCACCTATCAGGTCATGCCACCTAGTGCATGATGAATGATACCTCCCTTCCTGCCTGCCTGCCTTTCTTCCTTCCATTTCCTTGAGTATAATCTGCTTACTATAAAATTTACTCACTTTAAGCATACAGTTCAAAGATTTTTAGTAAATTTACAGTGTTATCATCACCACAATCCAATTTTAGAACATTTTCATCGCTTCCAAGATATTGCTCACGTCCATTTTTAGTCACTTCCTGTTTCCACCTCTAGCTTCAGGCAACCCTCGTTCTACTTTCTGTCTATAGATTTGCCTTTTCTAGACATTTCTATAAAGGGAATCAGAAATATGTAGTCTTTTGCCTTTGTCTTCTTTCACTTAGCATAGTATTTTTGAGGTTCATCCATGTTGTAACATGTATGTATCAGCACTTTGTTCCTTCTTATTGCAGAATATTAATCTGCTTTTTGGATATAACACATTATGTTTACCCATTTAACATTAAATTGTTTTCATTTTCTGTCTATTAGGAATAATGCTGTTGCAAACTTTTTCTGTATAATTCTTTGTGCGGACATATATTTTCATTTCTCTTCCACCTAGGATTGGAATTACTGGATCACATGGTAAATTTATATTTGCTTTTAAAAGGAAGTACCAAACTGCTTTTCAAAGTGGCTGTACCATTTCCTGTATTTATTACCTTTGATTTTTGTAATTATTGTAAGATTAGTTATATGGTGTTTATTAAGAAACAGAAGGTTATTAACAACAGTATATAGCAAATACTGTGATGTGACACCTCCGATCCTCCTTCAAGACTGAAGGGTCTTCTATTGCTCCAGCTTCCAGAAGTGCTAGTCCTCAGGTGTTAGCCCTCTCCAGAAATTGCCCCTGACTAAAGAGTCACCTTGCCCATGGTCAGAGCCCCTTCTCAGGGCAGTGAGTATCCAATAACTGGTTGAAGCAAGGCTTATGAAGTCCTTAGGTCTTCTTGCCCCAACTCAGGACTGCTCCCAAAGAGCTACCTAGCTTCAGAGCTTTGGGGTAAAATAAGGCTCTTTTTGGAACTACAGTAGAGCCCAGCTGCTGCCTTCTTTCTTCCCTTTCTCCAGAAGAAGGTTGAGCCCCAGAGTACTTCCTAATAAACTTTCTGCATGTTACTAAGTTGGCTCCTGGAAGAAACTAGCCTTGAAAGTAACAAATTGCTACCTTTTAAATATTACAGATTACATTGACACTTGTCTTATTAAATAGATCCCCCTACTGGCAAGAATCAGACTATTTTCTTGAAGCTTGAAGCCAATTCCAATCCCTGCAAAGAAATCAGCTTTTGTTATTTTAATCTACCAAGAGAGGGCAGTGAGATGCTAGTTAAACTAGCAGCCATGTGGTAAGAATAAAGGAGAATTTAATTATTTCTGAAATTTCCAGCACTTTGTTTTCTAAAATAATTATTTTTGTTGGCTCTTCCTATATCATCCAGAGATCTGTAGAATATGTAGGAATAAACTTCATTTAGTATACTCCAATAACAGCAGAATTCCAAGGAACTCCTCTTTTTAATATATATACCACATCTTTTTTTAAAATTTTATTTTATTATGTTATGTTAATCATCATACATTACATCATTAGTTTTTGAACTCCTTTTTTTAAAAGACATTTTTAATGCTTTTAATTTTTAATTAGTGTTTCCATTGATAGTAAAGAATCATTTGAAGAAAGTGGGTTTTTAAAAATTTAGTCAAGGATGACATAAAATCAGAGAATGTTAGACTCCCGAGTTTATCTAGTTTGTCCTCCTTATAGGTGGAAATACATGATGTGTAAGACTTGGAGTCCTTGGTTTAAGAATACCAAGAAGAATAAGGCCTAAAAGTTAGTAAAAAAAAAAAATCTTTTTTAACTAAACCTTGCTCTCCTTTTTCTGTTATAGGACTTTGATTATTTCCAGTTTTCCAGGGAATTAAAAACATTTATTCATTAAGAAAAACACTATAGATCTTCATGAATGTGATTGCTAATAGGTGTTAGCATTGGCAAATCAGGCTAACAATGATATTTTCAGGGACTGAGTTGGCATATTCCAGGATTTGTTTTCTTCCTCTGCATTTCCAGTCATTTTTAATACTACATTTTTGATGTGTGTGACTATTCCAATTTAACTTTATTTTCTATTTACTGTCTTAACAATTTGCGTTATTAGTGAAGTCAAATCTAGTTGACCAATTTCTATCTTGAATGATCTGGTTTTATTTTGTGGTGTCCAAAACTCTTCTCCTGGGTGAAATGCTATAGTTTAAGAATATAAAACCCTCTAGGGAAATTCTTAACAAAGTGAAATTCAAATAACCACTCCCTTCATCTTTGTTATTATCAATATCAAATTATTGAACATCTTTGCTTGGCAAAACCAGGAAATATCCTGCTATCAGACCTGATTAAGTTTTAATACCAGTTATATTCAGGGAGCTTTCCACATGCTGGTTGTCCTTTGTTCAAATCTGAGGCAAAGTTCAGTGCCATTTATTTTTTGATGACCTTCTTGCCATGAATTATCAATTCCCTTTGTCTCTGTAAATATGTACCCTTGTTGTGGCAGAATCCTAAAGAATTAGGAAGTGTAATTATAAATGCATTGCTAATTGGGCAGTTTAAGTTTTCTATCTCTTTATCAATGTGCTTTGAATTTAAGAGGTGTGTGCGAGAGAAAGAATGGTGTTGGGGAGGGAGGAAAGGAGCGAGGTGGGGAATGGGAGAGAAAAGAGAAGAGAAGAGAGATGTTTTCTCTATTGGTCTTCCTGCTTGTTTTCTTCTAGATTCAGACCTGGGGCCACTTAAACACTTAAAGAGTCAGTCATGCTTCACTGACTAATTCTTTCAGTACTGAGCTTTCTTTTTAAGGAACCCAAAGCCATTGGCTTAGTATCAGTTTAGTGTCAGTTTATCTTTCCTACTGGTCCAGCTCTGACCCTAGGTTCTTATTTGTTCCCCCTTGGGTAAATCATCTAAATTTTCTGAGCCTTGGTTTCCTTATATATAAAATGTGGTTAAGAATACCTAACTCATAGCATTGATGTGAGGATTAAATGAGATGGTAGCTATAAAATGCTTAGCACATAACAGTCAGTGTAGGATCATTACCTATTCATCAGCTCCTCACCTTCAAAAGTTTCCCTGTTTTAGATCGCCAGTTACACGGAGTATAGATAACCAAGAGCAGCTTGTATTATACACCCTACATTTCCCACTACATCCTAAAAGGAATGGAAATCTAATAGGGCCAAATCCTCAAAGAAAAGGGATGCATTTCTGGTGGAATTTCAGGCATTAATTAGCCAAATGGAAGGATCTGATGGAGTGTTGGTTAGCTTCTTCATGGCTTCCAAAATTATTCCACATAAGGAATTTACCCATTCTGTGTTTGGGCATGACTGTTGGGCTTTTGAAAACTTGAATTTTTGATTATCAGGATGACTACTTTACCCATTCATTCTTCCTTTCCCTTACTTCTGGCCTTTATTAATGTTTTTTCCTGTTAGTTCTGCCCTATGTTCTGCATATGCCAAATAATTTGAAGTATAGCACTTTTGTTAAAATTGCCTTGTATTTGCAGGTATCTACTAAAAATCCTTTAATTATAATTTATGAGTAAACTAAAGTTTTACTTCTGCATTTAAGTGTTCCAATGCATTATGTTATATATTTTGATAAGTATGTGTTGCTAAAAATGAACTAAAGCACTCACATTTCTGAAATGTGATCTTATAATTCTTTCCTTCTTTAAAAAATCATATTTTACTATGTAAAAATAAATTGGGAAGATTTGGAATTTTTTTTATGAAATAACTACAATTTGGGGGTTTAGGTAAGCTTGGGGCAATTAACAGAGATACATTGTGAGAATTTAGATAGTTTCATTTGTGAAAAAGTGTTTTGTAAACTATAAAGTGTTATTTATATATGAGGAATCATAATCATTGCCAAAAAAAAGTTGATAAACCACACTTGCAATCACTTATAAATGACTACAGGAATTTTAAAGGAACTGTAATGTGTTCTACAAGTTTTATGGTCTTTGGATTCAAGGTTTTACAAGATTATCTTTAAGGTAGGTAATCAACCTTGAGATTCTCTGAAAATACAAGCAATAATTCAAAAATAACAAAAATATTAGCACAACCATTGCAGTCCCTGCTCTTACCCTATGCAGAGGACAGTTTTCTCCTAAATATTAACTGATGAGAGGGGCGCCTGGGTGGTTCAGTCGTTAAGCGTCTGCCTTCGGCTAAGGTCATGATCCCAGGGTCCTGGAATTGAGCCCCGCATCGGGCTCCCTGCTCAGAAGGAAGCTTGCTTCTCCCTTCCCCACTCTCCCTGCTTGTGTTCCCTTTCTAGCTGTCTCTCTCTCTGTCAAATAAATAAATAAAATCTTAAAAAAAAATATTAACTGATGAGAGTTGGTTTCAGATTTGTTAGACATTACTGCTGTAATGTCTGATATTGGTTAAGTATCACTTTTATAGTCTGAGAGAGTCAGGGCTGTCTTTCCCTGACATCTCCCTACCATTTACAAGGAGCCTACTTTCCAGTGATGTACTTTGTAATAGTATCTGTTTTATCATTCAAATTAATAAGCTTTATGGAAAACCTAAATGGGATGTTATTTCTCTCAAGAAAAAAGGCACTTGAAAGAGTTAAAGGGCAGCTGAGTTAGACATTTACAAGTCATATCTATGGAAAAATAATATGTGTGCCTTTCCCTTCTGTTTTTCCTTTACAAAAAAGGATTCTGGTGCTGCAGATCACAGAAACATTTATGGCTCACAGAATTACTGTCACCCCAAACTCCCCTTTCCTGTGTTTGTTGGTGTGGTGATCTTGTTGGTGAGAAAGGGACTGGCATTTTGAAGAGAAATAATACCAATACAGTGGCTTGTGGTGGCTCTTTTATTAAACGTCTCTGTGTTCCTTTTCAGAGACTCCCTAATTAGCTCAGGCTCTGGCCCAGAGGACTGCATGGCTGTATTTAACCACCTGGGAAGTGGCTCTGGAAAGATGCTGGCTCAGCATAAGTAACTGGGTTGGATCTTGGCTGCCTCTTGGGTGAGAGCTTTATTTTTAACTTGCCTCCTTCTTTCAGATGATTGCTGAGGTCTGATCATAGTGAGGAGAGCTCCCTTTCATTCTTAGATCTTTTTTTTCCTATTTAGTAGAGTTCATAACTCTTTTCTTCTTGTATTTTGCCACTATGCGAAGGGAATAAAATGTTAGACTTCCCTGGAAAATGTTATGTGCGTAATACTAAAGATTTACTATGTATTTTCTCATCTGTAGATTTTGAAGGAATATCTCTCTCTTTTTTTCTTTGGGTCTTCTATCACTCAGTGATATAATAAATAAAATAAAGTGAAATAAAATAAGCAGTTCATTTGCAATCTTCAGTGTGGTAAAGGTTATAAATATGTAGAAAATGACACAGCCTTGCCCACTTAGAGCACGTAACGATAATATAAGGCAGACTGAAAGATCAGAGGGGAATATTCATAGTGTCCTTTGAGAGCTCAGAAAACTTTAAGGGGATGAGGGAATGCTCCCTAGAAAATGCAGTATTTATGTAGGGCTTTAAAGATGAGAAGGCTTTATAGGCAAAGAGGAGGCTGGGGGCATTTCCCAGTCAGTGACTCCTGAGACAGGAGTCTTCAGAATGCTTGATGAATTGCTGGAGTAGAAATAGACAACTATTGATGAGTATCAGGTACATGGTTGGGTGTACTCGGAGACTAAACTATAGAGACATGTTGGAGTAGGATCTAGGAGGGTCTTGAATCTGGTAGGCTAGGGAATTGTACAGTTCTAGATCTCTTCCCATAGAGTTTGGAACCAGTTGAATTTTTTCTTTTTTTGCTTTAAAAAAAGTCACGCCTTTTCCTTGAATTATTTTGGAGTCATGCTCTTGGTGTAAAAGCAATACATTTTAGTGAAGCAGAAATCATTTGAAAGGTAAGTTCACAATGCCATTTGTCTTATTTAATCATTTACTTATTTATTTATTATTTATTTATTTGAGAGAGAGAGAGAGAGAGAGAGCAGGTAGGCGAGGAGCAGAGAGAATCTTAAGCAGGCTCCATGTCCAGTATGGAGCTGGGCATGGAACCCGATGCAGGCCCAGCTCTGGGTTCCACATGGCCAGACGTGGGGCTTGATGTGAGGCTGAGATCATGACCTGAAATGAAATCAAGAGTTGGTTGCTTAACCGACCGAGCCACCCAGGTGCCCTTGGAAGGAGTGACTTTTAAACCTGATCAAATGAGATAATATACAAGGAGAGAGTTTGAAAAGGGTGATATCTATTACAAATGGGAGATTCTCCTATTCTGAAGAAAATCCTTGACCTTTACATTATTATATCTACATTTATTTAAAACCTCTCATTACTTTTCTTTTATTCCATGCCTTCCACCTTCATTTAAAAAATAAAGACAATTAAAATAACATTACGGAAAGTTCGGAAACAGAGGGGAAAACATATCCATGAGCCTCCTCCTCTCATAGAGCTACTGCTGTCCCTCTGGCTAGGGGTTAGGGCAAATTTGGACTTTTGTGGTTTTTGCCACCCTGGCATTCATTGTTTTTTCTTCCTTATGTAGCATTCTGATTTTCCCTGGAGAAACAAACTACTCTTAGGCCATATAGTCAGTATTGAACTGACCTATTGCTACATCTAGAAGATCCTGGCATAGCCAAATGAACAGTTGCATTGTCCTACCTATGATGATTGGTTTAGAGATGGGCATGTGTTTAAGCCAGGCCATTCAGAACCACAGACTCAATTTTATGACTTTTGCTGGAACTTTTAGAAAAGCATGCTTTTCTGCTGGGGTTGCTGAGGAAATAGAATATAAGCCCCAAACTGCTGGTAGTCATCTTGCTATCACTTAGGTAAGAATGAAGCCAACTGGCAGAAAAGCAGAACCAAGGGGCGCCTAGGTGGCTCAGTTGGTTAAGTGACTGCCTTCAGCTCAGGTCATGATCCTGGAGTCCCTAGATCGAATCCCGCATCGGGCTCCCTGCTCAAAAGGGAATCTGCTTTTCCCTCTGACCCTCCCCCATCTTGTGCTCCATCTCTCTCATTCTCTCTCTCAAATAAATAAATAAATAGAAAAGCAGAACCAAGAGCCAGAGAGGGAGATTACCAATACCTTGCTTAAGCATCAGCCATGCTAGAAATTGGCATTATAGTCATGAATTTTTTTAGTTGTGTCTGCCCAAAACATATATATATAAACCATGTATATATAAAACACACACACACACACACACACATATATATTTTTTTGCTTTGGCTACTTCTAACTGTGTTTCTGTTACTGGTGAGTGCACATAGAGAAATACTCTGGGTGTTAGCATTTGAATTCAAAGGAAGAAGCCTGAAAAAAAAAAGAGGGAACTGAAATGGTTTGGGAAGTGGTAATGTTGGACATGGCATTTTTTAATGAACTTTGAAGGATTGGCTAGAATTGGGCTCAGCTTGCTCCATCATGCACTGTGGGTTCTGCTGAGCAGTGTGCTTCCCCCTACCTGGGCAAAGAAAGGGCACTTCCAGGTACTCTCAAGGTCAGTTTTTAGGAGAGAAGGGGCAGCTACTCTGCCTTTCAACTGTATGCCTGGGATGAGACATGGCATAGACATACTTTTGCTTATAGCAGCTCTGAGTGTGCAGAGAGGATCGGAGATGTGGTCAGTTTTGGCCATTTTGAGACAGAGTGGCAGACCATGTCACATGCTTGGTTTTCTTCCCTTTGTTCTTATCCCAGAATATTTTTCCTAGTGGAATCTGTCTAAAATAAACAAGGACAGCCTTATTTGTAGACTTGTTGTGTACTTTTAGGACCAAAGAGCAGAAGCATCTCCTGTCCCTACCTGTCTCTCTATATGAGTGCTCAGGTCCCAGCAGCACAGACACTAATTGTGGGACCTTTGGGAGAAGTCTGTATGTGGCACCAAGGCTGTTCTACTACACCCTGGAAGGGGGAACAGAAGTGAAAGTGGACAGATTTTCCAAGCAGGCTTGAGCTCTGATGTCCTTCACGCTGCTGACTCTGGCATTGCCTTTGCTGTTGAGCTGTGATTGCAATCATGATCTCGGCAGGCATATCACAGCTCCGGTTATATTGCAGATGGTTGACACCCAAGCCAACAGAAAATGTGCATAATCCTGGGCTAACAGATCCTTACAAATCCTTCGCAGACAGCAGGACGTGCAACCCATGCCCAGGCTGTTTAAATTTCTGCAAATTCCAAACTAGTTAGACAGCTCAGGATTAGAGGCAGGCATTTAAGTAACAATAAAAAGGTAGACTGATTATATATTGAAGCAGCTTTGCATTTTTAATCTTAATACATTTCCTTCTTCCCTCCACTTATATGTCCTCTTATCTAGCTGTGAGTCCCAAACCAAATGTTACTACTATAGTAAGTCCTAGTTAAACAGAGTATTTCTCTCTCCATGTTCCTCTCCCCCTCCCCTTCTCTCTTTTTCTCTCTGTCCTTCTCTCTCCCCCACCATTTCCCCCTTTTGCAAGTTAATGACTTTTCTTTTATGAGAAAATCACGTAAAGGCAAACAAAATCAATCAACATGGGCTGGTACAGTGGGAAGATCACTGCCCTGGGAATCTTGAAACGTTATTTTTCTATGAGCTTTGTCTTTATACTCTGGACCTTAGTTTCCTAATCTGTAAAACTTCAAACTAGGATCACTGTATTAGTGTCCTACTGCTGCCATAACAAATGATCATAAACTTAGTGGCTTAAACAATATAAATGCATTATCTTATAGTTTTGTAGGTCAGAAGCCCAGTATGAGTCTCACTGGGCTAAAATCAGGCTGTCAGCAGGGCTGTATTTTTTGTTTGTTTGTTTTGTTTTGTTTTTCTTATAGGCTCCAGGGGAGAATCTGTCCCCTTGCCTTTCTAGAGGCCACTAGGTTCCCTGGCTTATGGCTCCTTTCTTCCATCTTCAGAGCCAGCAATGGCAGGTCAAGTCCTCATACTGTATCTCTCTGACCTACTCTTGGGCCTTCCTCTTCTATTTTTAAGGACAGGTATGATTAGATTGAACCCACCAGGATGATCCAAGAAATCTTCCCATTTCAGGGTCCTTATCCTTAAGCACAACTGCACAGTCCAT
The DNA here is from genome assembly GCF_964656455.1 of Halichoerus grypus. Lineage (NCBI taxonomy): Eukaryota > Metazoa > Chordata > Mammalia > Carnivora > Phocidae > Halichoerus > Halichoerus grypus. Next base: position 171,560,887 of record NC_135712.1, read on the forward strand.
TTTGTCATGTAAGGTAACATATTCACAGGTCCTGGGGATTAGGGTATGGATATCTTTGAGGGGTGGTGTGTTATTCATCTGCCTACTTGTTAGTGAACCCCAAAGTCCCTTTCAATATTAAATTTTGTTTTAGAAGCTTGCTTTCTTTCCAGCAATGTTCCATAAATCAAGAATATGGTCTAGATTTGACCCAGATTCGACTCAGTCTTTGATAAGAAGGGCTGCAATCTGGTAATTGATAGGCCAAATTAGGCTTGTAGTCATGCAGATTGGCTGACATGTTTTAAAAATGTTTAATTGAAAAATTTTAAATTGGAAGATATCATGTAAAGACACGAATATATCTGGCTTCTCTTGAAGGAACAACAAAAACAACAAAAAGTAGGAGAATTTGATAACATTAGGGTTTTTTTTTTTCTTTTTTTCTTTTGGATGGCAGCAATTAGCCAGACTTGAGTAGTGAGTATGTTTGGCTACTTGATAGAAGACAGATTGTCTTCTATCGACAGGATTTTTGTACCTGATTATTTATATTATCTGCTTGGTCCTATGTAGACATTTGAATTTTCAAGTGCTATTGTATCCCTTCTATAACTTCACCCCTACTATAAAATTGATCTTTACCCTGATGACCCAGGAGTACTGAGAGCTCCTGAGTCATTAATTATGCTTTATTCATTAATTATTGAGCTAGACAAATAGATTACTGTATTTTTTTTTATGGTTTCAAAAACAATACATATATTACAGCATTTGAGAAAACTTTCAAACTCACCACAGCTACACCCCTTCCCTTGAGCATGACAGTTAATTGAGGTTTTCAATATTTTTGACTTCCTTCTGTTTGTAAAAAGAAAAATAAAAAAATAAGTGATAGCTCTTTGTTTCTAAGTAGTAAATTATGGGTTGTTTTGATAACCTTCTTTTTGAAAATGTGTTTTCTAGCTATCCTAAGTGCAAGTGATACTTTTATAATCTGAAAAAATGTAATGGAAATTATTTATTTTAAGAACATACTTTTGCCACTAGGGTTTGTGCTACCACTACTGAGCTCTGGGCAAAAGAGTTGAATGGAAAATTGTTCACTGCTTGGTATTTTGAAACTTGCAATTCCCTTCCTAGATTATTCAGAGCCATTTATAACCAAAAGGCAAGGTGCTGAGATTTGTTGATAGACAAAAACAAAATAAACAAAAACCAATCCATAGTCCAAAAAAGTGCTATATCCCACATCAAATCCAAATGTTACTTTGTTGAAAAGGTAGAAACATGTAAATAATTCACATCTGAGATTTTCACCTTATGTTGAATGATCATACCATTTTAAACAATTGCAGACTCCTGGAAAGCTATCTTTTGGCCTTATGCACTATATGGGTCAAATAGGGTGATATTAGCCTAAATTAAGATTGCAGTAGCCATGAAAATATGGGAACAACAGAAAGAAGCTTTGCTAGAGATAGGCAAGATTCATCCTCAACTGATGATCCCATTTTGAAGGGAACGCAAAAGATGGAAAGCAAACCAAAAATTAGTTACATAATTTGAGCTTATGTCTTAAAAGCTTTTTAACAGTGCCTTTTTTTTTTTTTACACTACAACTCATTGAACATATAAAAGTTAGCTAGATTTTAAAAAAAATTGAAAACCTTTATGGGAAAGCACAAATAAAGTGTAATTGTTGATGAATTGCATTGGAAGTCAGATGATCTAAATCAAATGTTCTCTAATTCTGGTTTCAGAAGTGCAATGAGCCAGTAGAGAAGTTGGCATTTTAGATAAGATTACACCATGAACACTTTTGTTTTAGGGTGCATTTTTGCATTTAAATATAAAGATACAGAAGTGCAATTTCAGATTGTCTATTGACTGCCTGAATATTCACCAAGTCAGGCAATTTGCAGTTTTTCCTCTCAGAAGTAGACTTCCTTGCTTTGCTATGATTTCCCACTGTATCTGATGAAAAAACAGATTTTCTCCTTCATTGAAGAGGTTGGCTGGGTGCATATAACAAATTGGGAAGAAAGTGGTTTGATGGAAACTGCTTGAGGTTGTAACTTTCAATTTTCCTACTTTTCATTCTCTCCCTGAGACCTCTGAGTTCATTGTACCTGTAAAAAAAGCCAAAAGGTAGGCTTGTAATGAGCTTGGCTGTGTTCATTCCCTACTCTTGCCATTCAGGCTTTATTTTTCAATATTTGAAAGTTCAGCAGTTCCATAAGGGTGAATCTATTTAGGGATTATTATCTTTTTTTTTTTTTTAAAGATTTATTTATTTATTTGAGAGAGAGAGAATGAGAGACAGAGAGCATGAGAGGAAGGAGGGTCAGAGGGAGAAGCAGACTCCCTGCCGAGCAGGGAGCCCGATGCGGGACTCGATCCTGGGACTCCAGGATCATGACCTGAGCCGAAGGCAGTCGCTTGACCAACTGAGCCACCCAGGCGCCCTATTTAGGGATTATTTATTTATTTTTTTAATTTTAGGATAAAGATAATGTGGGCAGGTTGTACAAATGTTTTTAAACAGCTCATGGTGTGTGTGTGTGTGTGTGTGTGTGTGTGTGTGTGTATGTGTGTGAGTTTTTGTGTGTGCAAACATGGGCATGTGCATGCACATTTGATGGGGAGTCCAAAACCTCCTGCAGAACTATTATTTTCTACTTTTTTTTCAGGGGTTTTGATTGTCCTAGAGATGACACTTAGGTAGCTTCAGGAGAAGAAAAGAACATAGTTCAAACATTTAATTCTATCTTCATTTTGCAGAAACTGTATTTTTTTGTAGGCGACTAGGATCTTTCTCAGAAACTGAATAATTTTTTCAGGTAAAACAGCCCAAATTACCCATTTCTCTGTTTAAGTAGGTCAGTGTTGTGAGGACAAGGAAATTAGGATAGAAACTACCACTGTATGTATTATATTTGTTTTGGGGGCTTAGTAGAATGCATAGTTCATAGCCAACTAAAATTCCCTTGATATTTGGTTTGCTAAATGTCAAAGATAAATGGCATTCAACTCTGCTAGAGAACACAACTTATTTTTTTTTGTTAATTTTGCATGCCAATCCACGATACCTCCTGAGTTAGGGGCAGGAGACCCCCTCTGACATGTGGGCTACATGGTTCCAGGCACATCAGCAGATTCCACTCAGTAAGAAAAGTAGAAGGGGACAAAAGCTCATGCAAAGGCTGTCTGTGTCTCAATCTTATGTCAAGCCTCTTTGAATCCCCATATCCCCTTCCCAAGTCTGCAGGCCCCAGTGGGGCAGTTGGGTATATCTGTTTTTCCTCCATACCACATGTAGGCTCCAGGAACATGTTGCTCTCACAAACCTTTTCTCTGCCTGTACCTTTTCTCCCTTTGTCTATAACCGTCTTCCTCTACTACAGCCTTCCTGTTGGTGGAATATATTCTGAAAGATTGCATCCTCCCAGGAGTCCAGATGGAAGCAGGAAAAAAGTCCCTTCTGTTCTTACATCCTCAAGGTGTAGTTGAGGAGAAGGATGTTTCTACTACCCATTCTCCCATTCTAGGAATGAAACCCCAGGTCTGTGGGGATGTGTGGGAGGATGTGAAAGAAGCCTTCACTTAAATTGAATTCTCTTTTGTTTCTCTCACTTTCTTAATCCAGCCTAGGAATGATTTTGAAGGCTTTTCTTTGTAATGGGAAATTGCTCTAGCATTATGTCCTATATGTTTCTTACTCTGTTGCTTATAGGAAAAAACAGATGCCTTGAATTAGTCAGTCACTGGTTTTTAATATAAAGAGAAGCTTCTGTGACTTAGAAAACCTCTTTTCCCCCTCCTAATTGTTTGGCTCTTACTGTTGAGACCTATTGCATTCATGACTATTACACTTTTTTTTTTTTTGACTTAAAAGTATCAGGGTTGAGCAATGACTTCCTTATTTTCTGCCCTCCGGCAGTGGATGCTTTATCCTCGGTGACTTGAAGGTCATAAGGTCAACAAGACTTAGGATGAAAATGTATCAGACAATATTTGAAATGTTATTCCATCAAGTCAATACTGCTAATATCAAGAGCATAATAATGCCACCATGCAACTTTACATTTGTGTGTTAGTTTACATCTTACAAGCCATTTTCTGATGAAATACTTAATACCTTCCACAACTTTGCAAGGTAGCTTTTTAAAATTCCCTTTTTTGTGTAAGGGGATTAAGACTCAGAGGGATCAAGAGGCTATTCCAAGGCCATCTGTTTCATGAATTTTCCAATTCCAGACTGGAACTGAGGTATTCTGATTCTAAGTACTCTTTGCACTTCATCAGAGTCTTGGTGTCTGGATCAATAGGTCTTGTGGCGACTTGTCTGGGTCATTAAATTCAGCTTGATACTTTTTGAGGCCTATTGGACCACTGCTCTTCAGTTCTGGATGGACTCCCTCCATGTTAAACTTGCTCTTCTAATTTTAGTCTGATTGTCAGCTGCTCTCTCCAGCTCATGTCTTGCTTAGGCTACAATAAATCTAAACCGTGCCCCTGCCCCCAGCTAGCATTCCAGATCTCCAGCTGGGCTTCTCACTCATCTAATCCTCCTCTGCCTCTTTAATGTAGGAGATTATAATCAGATTTCCTAGATGATTAATGTAGAACGTAGTGAACGTTGCCCCCTTTCCAAAATCCTGAATTCTAGATTTGCAATCTAATATTGAATTTAATATAGCTTTATATAGAAATCTTTATTGGTGTTTTGGGGACTGTTGATTTTAGTCTAACATAGAATTGAAGAGTTGAATTAATGGTTTTGCCATTCTTGGGAATATCAAGGACATATTAGCTCAGAGTAGACTGGGCAAAATGTGGAAATTGTAAAACACATGTTCCTAAGTACTGTATCTTTCATTCAATGAATGTTGCACAGTGAGTTAATTAGTTGGCCTTGATTCTGGTCCCATTTCTGCTACTGACTCACTGTTTTTACCATCTGGGCAATGGGGCAGTGCAGAAAAATGCCTCTTTTGCCATGTGTTTTTGTATTATTTTACTATTTGCATAGAATTCATTTAAGTAGCAGGATGGAAGTTAATACTTAAGACACGAAGTCAGTTCATAAATATGGCTCCAAAGCAATTGCACATGATATATGCTTAAAGCTCATTAGCTGCTAGGGACTCATTAACCCTGAAAAAAATAGGTTGAACTTAACCAAAAATGAACTGTGTGTTAAAAAAATATGTAATTAAAAAAACAGCAGATCTGTGACCTACAGAATTAGTGCTGTACTTCCTCTGATTACAGTTATATTCGTCCTTATTCTTATGTCATAGAGAATCATGGAATGTCAAGATTTGGGGGACACTTGTCTAAAGCTGACAAGTTAACTACTTCTCTTGGTGGTTTGTGAAGTATTTTTAATTAAAAGGCATCAGGAAACAGAAAAACCAAAAGCTCAGATGACAGTGGTGACTAAAAAGAAGTGCTGAGTGACTGTGGGAGATTCTTATGTATTCCTTATCAAAAGGTCGTATACCAAGAGCAGCTTTTATACAAATTGTGGCCAAAGATATGGAAATGTAATTACATCAGTGAACAAAGTAACAAAAGGTTGTGGGGTCTAAAGGAAGTATTATTATTATTTTTTTATTTGAGAGAGAGTGAGAGAGAGAGAGAGAGCCAGCTGAGGGGAGGGGCACAGGGAGAGGGAGAAATAGTCTTTATTTTTTAATTTTTAATTTTTTTTATTAATTTTACTTTATTATGTTGTTAGTCACCATATATTACATCATTAGTTTTTTTAATTATGTTATGTTAATCACCATACATTACATCATAAGTTTTTGATGTAGTGTTCCATGTTTCATTGTTTGCATATAACACCCAGTGCTCCATTCAATATGTGCCCTCTTTAATACCCATCACCAGGCTAACCCATCCCCCCAACCCCCTCCCCTCTAGAACCCTCAGTTTGTCCATAGTCTCTCATGGTTCGTCTGAGGGAGAAATAGTCTTAAGCAGACTCCCCACTGAGCGTGGAGCCCCCTCCCCCGCTCCCTGGTCTGGACAACTTAACTACCATCCCATGACCCTGAGATCATGACCTGAGCTGAAATCAAGAGTTGGATGCTCAACTGACTAAGCCACCCAGGTGCCCCTGGAGGAAGTATTTTAACAGTGTTCTCTATCACAGAAAGGTGGATGTATTCAACAGAAATAATGCAAATCAGGAACTGGTTCTCACTCTGATCAGAATAGAAGAGGTCCTAATAATTACCTCAGAAAGATAGAAACAACTCTGCTAAGAACAGGATCATGATTTTAGTAAATTAGTTATCAGAATTATTTAACTTTTATGGGGGTTAGGGATTTGAAATAGACTGAATGATGAGAGAGAAACACTGTCATTTGGAGTAGTTAAAAGAATTTAAAATTTTTTGATTTTTTGGAATGCTGTGCTTTCCATTTTTCTTCAATTTGCAATAACATTTTGTTTTTATGTTTTATCTTTTAATCTGAGGTACAAAATTATAATTTGTTATATGCCACAATACTGTGTATGTGGTAGACACTCAGTAACTGTGTGTTAAATTGAATGAATGACTAAATCAATCAATAATTACAATGCAAATATAAGATTTATGTTATTGTTATGCCTTGTAGTTTTGTATTTGCCATGATTTCTGGTTGATTTGTCAGGGTTATGGCAAAAATTGAGGTCATGAAGCTTACAGAGCTGATTTTAGGATTTGATGTTTCAGCATGACAGTATAAGGAGAAAGGGATGTATTTACTATTAAAACATATAGGTGGTTAGCTACCTAAACAAATTTACAGTTAACCTTTCCTTTTTTTTTTTTTTTTTTTTTAAATCCTTCATCTTCTATGTATCTCTCTGAAACCTTCTGCTCCCAACAGGACCAATTTAGACAGTGCTGTCATTAACCTGACATTTTCAGTGAGTTATGCTTATCTTCATTTGAAGCTCTTTGTACAAAAATGGAGCAGTTTAATTAAGTTTGTTTAGAAGCAGCAAGGATTTTGCATTGTTACAACCCAGCTACTTCTTTTGCCTGTCATTCGAATAAGAGGTATAAGAGGTATGATTTTGGTAGAAAAGATGCCTTGAACCAATTAGCTACTTCCAGCATTGAAGCCAGCTTGGCAAAAAGAATTGCAGACCAGTGAAACTTTTTCGTTATTCCCTAGATAACACACTGTTCAGCTAGTGACCAGATTTTTTCGAGCAAAAGTCACTCATTTCTAGACTATTGTTCAATCATGACAACATATATAGAAAGGAAAGAAACATCACATAAAATCAAGGGGGCGGGGAGTAACAAATGCATGTAGAAAAGGCCACTGTGGCTTTGTAATGTTCATGTGGAACAGAAATCAGCAATACTGCCCTGTTGGTGAAAGGTATAGGTATTGGTAAATGGAAGGGAGAAGGTACAAAAATGAGTATATATTTCCTAGGATCCATGTTCTTTCACGTGTGTTCTCTCATTTAATCTCCTTAACAGCTTTGAAAAGTGAGAATTATTAGCCGTATATATCTTGTTTATATGAAAGAAAACTGAAGCACATAGGAATTGAAGAACTGACTTAAATTTGAGCTATCGTTAAGAAAGTCAGGATTTGAACCCAGGGCTGATTCCTCATCCCTCTACCTGAAGCATCTCACACAATGAATCTTTCCCAGTTGATGCTCTTTGCAGGTTTCCCCTGACTTTTCTTGAGTCTCTAGGTCAGATTTCCTTAGAAAGTTGAACTCTCCAGTCAGAAGATGTGTATGCCCCTCCATGGCTACCAGTGTACACCTTTATCATCCTGCCCTGAGTCAATCAAGGTTGCAGTTAGGGTCATCACCCCTCTGGTCCTCCTGTCAGTTTTTTTCAGTCTGTCTTCCAGCTCCTATTGAAGTCCTGCACTCTGCACTCTCAAGGTTTGATCTCTTGCTCAAAATTCGAGTCTGAATTCTGGTTCTTGTTAGTCTCAGTGTCTGGGTCGCCACTTCCATGCTCCCTGTGTTTTTTTGTTTTTGTTTTTTTATTTGAGACAGAGAGAGAGGGAGAGGGAACAAGCGGGGAGGAAGGTCAGAGAGAAAAGGAGAAGCGGACTCTCTGCTGAGCCCGGAGCCTGATGTGGGCCTCGATCCCAGGACTCTGGGATCATGACCTGAGCTGAAGGCAGACGCTTAACCGACTGAGCCACCCAGGCGTCCCTATGCTCCCTGTATTCTAATTGAAGTTCTTGCTCCTAGTTCCCTGCACCCTTACTCTATGCTTATACTACCCACACTGTGCTAAAAGCCACACCCTGTGAGACTCTTTGATGCCTATCTCTCCTTCCCACCTGTGCTGATCTCTTGTCTCTCTCATCTGGGCTGCCTGCTTCACTTTCTCTTGCCAAGGCCCCCAGACATCAGACTTTTCCTGATATGATGTGCAGGATGAGTGTTATTCCCATGCATAATACTGTTCCACAAGTATACCCAGAGTTGGATAAAATCCAAGGTACATAAGCAGATAGTACCACCAATTTGTATTCATTTCACATTGCATTCCTTAAGGTATTTTTTCTGGTATGTCAGTAATACAGTTTACCAATTTTATAATCTCAAAATTATAATTTATTTAGGAAAATCAGTTAACATGACTAATCTAATTTTTACCTTCACTTTAGAAGAGGAGTTATGCTCTACTAGTTAGTGAAACAAGCAAGTATATATCATCAAAGAATAAACATAAAATGTTTTATTTTATTGTGATGATTATAAGACTTATAATTTCAGGATTTTAACTATATATTATCTGTGTCACGTGTACTCTCACGTGATTTTTGACTGAGACATTGTAATTGTTGTGCCATTATTGCAGCAATGTTTTTGGAGTCCTCTTCACATTTGCCCTAGGTAAGTGTGCATGTACCATTTATGCTTTCTTAATCTGTGCTTGCTTCATTATTAAATATTTATGAGAAAAAATTAAGTTATTGATATCATGTTGTACAGTAATTTTTTAAAATACTTTCAATTTCCAGTTATATATTAGTAATAAGAGCACAGTGAATTTTTAGCACAAATGAGGGGTTGTATGTTATGTCCCAGGCTGTGGTGGCTCCTTTCTCTTTAGTTCGAGAAAACATTTCAGAATGGACATGAGTGAGAGTGAAGTTATTATAGGGATGTCCACAAACAGGTTGATCATCTACTAACTTTAGCGTATTAGTACTTGTGCTATTATTGGAATCCAGTTACTTTTGATACCTCACTGTTTGATGCATTAGTACATCTTAATACTGTGGATAAGAACTCCATTCTAGATGTTGATGTTTAAACTCACAGTGCTTGTGGGAGCACCTGGGTGGCTCAGTAGGTTGAGCATCCACCTCTTGGCTTTGGCTCAGGTCATGATCTTGGGGGCATGAGATCGGGCCCCGCATGGGTCTCTGTGCTCTGCTTTGGAATCTGCTGGAGATTCTCTCCCTCTGCCCTTCCCCCCGCTTGTTCTCTCTCTCTCTCTCTCTCTCTAAAATAATAAATAAAATAAAAATCTTAAACTCACAGTGCCTCCTAGAATTTTCCAGTTTTTTCAGACTTTGGCCCTTACCTTTTTAAGTCTGTTTCTTTTTGTTAACCAAAATCTGTTGGTATACCGTGTTGGAAAAGGATGAGAAACATAAAGCTAAAAAGTCATTACATTTTATTAATTCTTCCTAGGTAGTATTGATCCAGTTAGGAATCATCAAGAATCTCTTGTGTGTGGTCATTAATATTGTCAAAGAAATACAGAGGTCTTTTGAAATTAGAACTTCAATAGAAAATTTTCAACTGTAGGACCCTGAGTGTAACTCTGTGTGTAAAACACCTGTATGTAAATCTCATACACAGTGACCTGGCATCCTGATACATTATGGTCAGAACAGTGTTTCAAAATACAAAATGGATTTTGTCACTTTTCTGCTCAGTAGCTTTCATTGGCTCTCATTGCTCTCAGAATAAAGGCAGAAATCCCTAACATACCTACCTGTTTATACTCATCTTACACCTCATTCATTTTCATTCTCTGTGTTCTGGACATACTGTCCTCTTTTCAGTTTCTTGAATGTCACTGTCTTGGGCCACAGGAGCTTTATTAATGCTGATCCCTCTACTTGATCCTTTGACTCTTCTCTCCCCCACCGAGTCATCTCGCATCTCAGCTCAGGAATGATGTTTCTGAACTCCTCAATCCACATCAGCCCCTCTAATCCTTTCTTTTTATTGTCATCAGAGTTTTCATGATACATTCATGTATGATTCTGTGACTGATACTTGTTTTTCCATCAATATGAGCTCCAAGTATGAGTGCTATGAGCTCCAAGTAGGCAAGGCTTTGTCTGATTTGTGTTCTTATTGTTTGTTTCCAGTGCCTAGCACATAATCTGCTCTCAGTGAATAAATGAATGAACAGATCAAGTAAAATAATATGAGTGACTGGTGGTACCTTTTAAAACTTGTTTGATGGTCTACCTTGGAAGCACAGCTACACATAAGCTTCAGCCAAAGAATGTTCTTTGTCCGCCTGAGAAGGTCATCTGCCTTTTGGATCCAGATTCAGTTGCACTGCACGTGGGGCAGCAGCCAGATCATCAGTCTGTCAATTGCCCTTTCAACCAGGGATTTAATTTTTTATCTTCTGAATTGCTATTGGAGGGCAAACGATTGTTGACAGGGTGAGAATTATTTTATTATAAAATACATTCTGTTTGTTTAGTTCTTCTTAGCTCTCTTTTATATGACCTCATTTGGTCATCATGACAGCTCTACTATAGAGACAGAGCTGGTATCATTAACAAATGAGATAACTGTCTCCTGTTGGTTATGCGACTTACCCAAATCATGCCCTAAATACGCAGTTGAGCTGGGACTTAAACTTGGGCCTTAGACTTCAGTCCCTGACCTAGCCTACTAATACCAAGCTTTTTCCTCTCTAAGTGGACATATTATTTGGAAGCAAAGGATCAGTGAATTTCATTTGGTAGCCCCTTGCCCCACCATAAGGATAAATGACAGTATCAGCTTAGGCTGGATGTAGTTTATATAACAGGTTTCAGAAGTTGAAGACCTTTTGCTCTCTGTTGAGATATCATGTTATACAACTTGAAGAACCCTTTCTGGTTCCTGACTATAATTCTGTCATTTATCCTTCCTAACCCCCAAGTCTCCCTTCTAATTATTGAAATTCTCTTCCTAATAAACCAAACTCTACTAATTACTTTCCACTCATTTCTGCTTTGGAGTTTTATGTGTGTTTTGGATGCTTAAATCTATTGCATGATAACAATGGGAAAGGACATTTATCCTTCTTTTGGTCCATTGTTCTGAAAAATATGTCATTTGTCACTGTAAATCTTACTTTGAGGGCTTTTATAAACATCTTAATTCTTTTATGATATAAAACTAATACATATTATATAAAACCGTATAAAGAATAAACATAAATAATCCACATTCCATATTCTAATGATAGCATTTGGCATAATCCCTCTCAGGAAAGTAAAAATTATTTAAAAATACTATTTTAAATAGCCTTATAGCATTCTATTATTTGAGTATAATTATCTAACCATCCTTGCAATTTTTTAATACCTACATTGTTTCTAATATCTCACTACCATAAATTGTGTTGGGTGAACATCTCTCTCCAAACCTATGATTATCTTCTTAGGATAATTGCTTAGAAGTTGAATCATCAGCTTCATGGGTAATAATGAAAAAAAACCCCACATTTTTCTAAAAGTAAAATATAAAATTGGGAACAATAATAAAATAGTACCAAAGGGTTCAAAATAAAAATTAAAAGCATTATTTTACCTTCATAAAAATGAACTCAAAATGGGCCTACATATAAATGCAAAACTATAAAACTTCTGGGAGATGACATAAGAGAAAATCTAGATGACCTCAGGCTTGGCAATGACTTTTTAAATGCAGCACCAAAGGTACAGTCCATTAAAGAAATAACTGATAATTTGGACCGCATTAAAATTAAAAACTTTTTTCTTTTAAAAGATACTGTCAAGAGAATGAGAAGACAAGCCACAGACTGGGAGGAAATATTTGCAAAGGACATCTATGATAAAGGAGTGTTAAATTCAAAATATTCAAAGAACTTTTAAAATTCAGCAATAAGAGAATGAAGAATCTGGCTGAAAAATGGGCAAAAAATCTGAATAGACACCTTACCAAAGAAGATATATAGCTGACAGATAAGCAGATGAAAAGATGTGTGACATAATATGTCATTAGGGAATTGTAAATTAAAACAGTGAGATACCACTATTAGGATGGCAAAAATCCCAAACACTGACAATACCGAATCCTGGTGAGGATGTAGAGCATCAGGGACTCTTATTCTTTGCTGTTGGAAATACAGAATGGTACAGCCACTTTGGAAGACAATTTGTCATATTCTTACAAAACTAGACAGACTCTTACTGTCTGATCCAGGACTTGTGCTCCTTGGTATTACCCAAAGGAGTTGAAAACTTATGTACACAAAACTCTGCACATGGATATTTATCATAGCTTTATTTATAATAGCTTAAACTTGGAAGCAAACAGTAGGTGAATTCACCTTCAGTAGGTGGACTGATAATCAAATTGTGGTATATACAAACAATGGAATGTTATTCAACACTAAAAGTAAATGAGTTATCAGGCTATGAAAAGAAACATAGGAACCCTGAACACTTAACTGAGTGAAAAAAGCCAATCTGAAAAGGTTATATACTTGATGATTCCAGCAACATGACTTTCTAGAAAAGGTAAAACTGTGGCGATAGTAAAAAGATCAGTGGTTGCCAGAGATAGAAGTGGGAGGACAGGTGAATAGGCAGAGCATAGAAAATTTTTAGGGCAGTGAAGAAACTATTCTGTATGATATTATAATGGTAGATATGTGTCTTTATACATTTGTTCAAACCCATAGAATGTAAAACACCAAGAGTGAACTCTCATGTAAACCATGGACTTCAGGGGATAATGATCCATCAGTGTTGGTTCATCTGTTGTTACAGATGCATCACTCTGGTGCACGGATGCTGTATGTGCGTGAAGTGGAAACAGGGTGTAGATGGAACTGCTCCTACTTTTCACTCAGCTTTGCTGCAAACCTAAAACTACTCTAGAAGATACAGTCTACATAATAAACAAAAGCTTCTCCACCCCCAGTCCCCTCTTTCTACAGGCCCATTCATTAGAAAAAAATTCATCTTTGGCCATTTCTCATTTCTCTTTTTAGTTACTCTGGTAGTTGTAAGATGCTTATATCTCCATCTCTAACACTTGATTTCTCAGCTTCTGGAAGTTTCTGTTGATGCTGTGCTAAGAAAGATGAGGAATTCAGCTCATGTTTATTACCGCCCCCCCCCCCCCAGTAATTTTGTTGGCTATATGGTTTTACTAGTAGTTTCCTTTGTAGCTTTTAAACTGTATTTTGGTATCTTAATTTTAATGTATTATACATCTTGGGATAGTGGTGTGTTTGGCTTTCCTTTTCAGTATGTCACCATTGTCATGGAAGCCACCTCAAAGATTAATAGGTATGGTGGTAGTGGGGGAGGGATGCAGTAATTCAGGGCGGCATTGAGTTAAAAGAAGGGAGGGAAATGGCACTCTTAATCTCTAGCAATATCAATTGGAAAAGATCTGAGATGCTCACACATTAAAAACAATCAGGGGTCTCACTCACAGCAGTTGGCCCATGCTCGGTGTCTTCCTGCCACTCATTTTTCATGCCCACTGCTGCCACCTCTACCTGTCACACTGGAAGAGGAGATTTCTGTACTCATCATTGATGATGGCTCTGGTATGTGCAAGGTGGGCTTTGCTGGGGATGATGACCCCCCTCTCCTGGCCATGTTCCCATTCATTGTCAGATGCCCCCTGGACCCCAGGGCATCATGGTGGGCATAGGCCAAAAGACTCCTATGTACGCACCAAGGCCCAGAGCAAGCAGGACATCCTGATCCTCAAGTACTGTATCAAGCCCAGCATCATCAACAACAAGGAGGACATGGAGAAGATCTCGTACCACACCTTCTATAATGAACTGTGCATGGCCCCCAAGGAGTCCTCTATGCTGCTGACTGAGGCCCCCCTGCTCCCTAAGGCCAACCAGGAGAAGATGACTCATCATGTTCAAGACCTTCAACATTCCCGCTATGTATCTGGCCATCCAGGTTGTGCTGTCCCTGTATGCCTCTGGCTGCACCACTGGTATTGTCATGGACTCTGGGGACAGGGTCACCCACACTGTGCCCATCTGTATGGGGTACTCCCTGCCCCATGCCATCCTGTGTCTGGACCTTGCTGGCTGGGACCTGATGGAGTACCTCATGGAGATACAGAGAGTGATTATAGCTTCACCACCACAGTTGAGTGGGAACTCATGTGTGACATCACCGAGAAGCTCTGCTAGGTCACCCTGCACTTAGAGTAGGAGATGGCCACTGCAGTGTTGTCGTCTTCCCTGGAGAAGAGCTGTGAGCTGCCTGACAGTCAGGTGATCACCATGGGCAAGGAGTGGTAATCCTGCCCCGAGGCGCTCTCCCAGCTCTCCTTTCTGGGTATGGAATACTGTGTTATTCAGGAGACCATCTTGAAGTCCATCATGAAGTATGATATTGACATCTGAAAGGACCTCTACGCTACCAGAGTGCCATCTGGTGGGACTACCATGTACCCAGCCATCTCGGATAGAATGCAGAAAGGGATCACAATGCTGGAGCTCAGCATGATGAAGATCAAGGTCATTGCTTCTCCTGTAGGGGCTCCATCCTGGCCTCACTGTCTACCTTTCAGCAGGTGTGGATCAGCAAACAGGAGTATGATGAGTCGGGCCCCTCCATTGCCCACCTCAGATGTTTCTAAATGCCCTGCAAGCAGATATGTAGCATTTGCTGCATGAGTTAATTCCTAAGTATAAATTTGCCCTGGCAAATGTATATACCTCATGCTGGCCTTATAAACTGGAATAAGCCTTTGAAAAGAAATTTGTCCTTGAAGCTTGTATTTGGTGTCAGCACTGGATGGTAGAATTGTTGCTGATTTTGACCTTGTATTCAAACTAACTTTTCCCTTCGTATGTGTTTAATATCCTGTACATACCTTTGATTTAAACGCCTTGTACATGAGGCTCAGTCACTTCATGGCTAAGGTAAAAACATGTTTATGGACGAGAAATCCATTGGTTTGATGAGCATCCTCCATAAGATTCTTGATCTGTGTAGGGTATTAATGTGTAAGAGCTGCCTATTCTAGGATTTCTCTAGAGGCTGGCAAGATTTTTGAACCAGTTGACATTTTTATGTCTTGCTGATCTGACAGCTTTAAGAAGGTCTGAGCCTTAGGACCCATTTCAGAACACTGTGGGTTGTTACTGCCTTGAGTTGGAAAACAGTTTGCATTTACACCTATAAATTTATTCATCCTTCTAATTTATGTAAAGTTTTTATGCACAATTCTTTAAGAGATGACAACAAATTTTGGTTTTCTACTGTCATGTGAGAACAAACATTAGGCTCCCAGCAATGTGTCATTGTGTGAGGAAAATAAAATGCTATATAGTAAACTGGAAAAAAAAAATCAGCAGATAGCCTCCCTTGCTTCTTGTTCCAACCTTCCACTTTCATAAGAAACTTGAGGACATGAGGTATCCAACAGAATATTATTAAGCATTTTTTCTAATTATAGTTTTAGGACTTGCATATTTTCTACAGTTGTATAATAGTTAATTTAGCCATTTACTGATTGATTATCCCTGAGAGCTTTTTTGGGGGCCCTATTTTCTTCTTTCTTAGTACATTTTCCCTCACTGATCTTACCTGCAGTATGCTGATGACTCCCAAATCTGCATCTCTAGTGTAGTCTATTATTACTCTCCTTGAACAGGTGCCTCAGACTTACGAAAATCACAAGTACACTTGTCCTTTCTCTCCAGAACTTCTTAATCTTCCACATTTCAATGAATGGTAACACTTTCAAACAGTTGCTCAGGCAAAAAAATTGGGTGTCATCCTTGACTCCTCCATCTCCTTTATCTTCCCACATCTGGCTGGTCAAGTCCTGTTGATTCTCCCTGCTACATTTTTTTTTTTTTTTTTTTACTGTTCCATTTACTTTTTTCTGTCTTTACCACTATTGTCCTGGTCCAGGTTACTTGTTTTTCAAGTGGATTACTGTAGCAGCTTTCTGTCTGATTTTTCTGCCTCCAGTGTTACTCTCTTTAAATTTATTCATTGTGCTCAACCAGAATGATCTTTCTAAAATACAAATTCAATCAGTGTTACTTTCCTGCTTAAATCTCTAATATAAAAATGTGTGTATTAGTCATGGTTCTCCAAAGAAGCAAAACCAATGAGAATGAGGCAGAGAGATTCATAGGAAGAGATTTATTATAGGAATTGGCTGATGCGGTTTTGGAGGCCCAGAAGTCCCAGTAACTGCTGTCTGTAAGCTGGAGAACCAGGAAATGGTATAATTCAGGCTATGTGTAAAGGCATGAGAATCAGAGGACTGGTAGTCTAAGTCTCTGAATCCAAAAGCCCAAGAACCAGGAGCACTGATGAATCAGTACAGGAGAAGATCAATGTCTCAGCTCAAGGAGAAAGAATGAATTTGTCCTGTTTGCATGTTTTTGTTCTATTCAGGCCCTCAACAATTTGAATTATGCCCCCCTGCACTGGTAAGGGCCATGTGCCTTACTCAGTCTAATGATTCAAATGCTGATTTCTTTCATTAACACCCTCAGAGACACACCCAGAAATAATATTTTCATCAGCCAACTGGACATTCCTTAGCCCAGTCAAGTTGACTTGTAAAATTAATGATCACAATATGGAGATATCTAATCTTTATCATCTATATCTATATACCATCCGTCTGCCCATCTATCTATCCATATACACACATACACATACACACAAACATACCCTTGAAGACATGTGCCTACAGATCTCATTAGCCTCTTCTTGCTAGAAGAATTTATTTCTTTTTAAAATTTTATTTATTTTTTTAAAGATTTCATTTATTTATTTGAGAGAGAAAGAGCCTGAGCGGTGGGGAGAGGCAAAGGGAGAGGGAGAAGCAGACTCCCTGCCTAGCAGGGAGCCTGACGCGGGGCTCAATCCCAGGACCCTGAGATCATGACCTTAGCCGAAGGTAGACACTTAACCACCTGAGCGACCCAGGTGTCCCAGAATTTATTTTCCTTGATTATGCCATGCTCTCTTGTGTTTCTGGAATGTAACATAGTTTATTTCTTTTGCCTGGACTATTATTCCTACTCCTCTTTAATTGGTAACTCATTCTCATCTTTTGTGTCTTGACTTGGCTTACATATCTTTTTCTCCTTGAATCCTTCCTTAATCGCTGACATCTGGGATAGGTATCATTCATAAGTCCTCCCAGGGAAATGTTTTTGCTTCTTCCATGAGGATATATTATCATGATGTATAGTAATTCTTGTTTGCATATTTGATCCCAGCAGGCTGAGTTCTGTACATATATAAATATACACAAGCATTTATATGCATGTTTATTGAATGAATATGTGGGTGAACATGAGAAATGGAAAGATTCTATCCAGCATCTACATAGATTTTGGTGTTAAAAAGAAGTCTGTAAAAGGAAAAAAATAAAAGCAAGAACATGAAAGAAAACATTTAATACCAGAAGGTAAACTTTCCAATCACTGCTTCTACTTGAAGTGAGAAAAACATGGAATAATTCATATTCCCTTTGATCTTTGATAAATTGGTTCCTTTCCATGAATGTTAATTCATAAAAATAGAAATATTTAATCATAAAAATTATTCATTTTTAGTCTGATCCATGATTTTTTTTTTGCATTCATTCAATAACTATTATTAGTGCCTACCTTATTCCTGGAGCCATCCTAGCAATTGGGCTGTTTTCAGGAAGAAGTGAAGAGATCCATAAAAAATGTTGAGAAAAATGAGTAGTGCAAATAGGATTGAAATATTTTCTCTTGAGAAAAATGATTAGTGGAAATAAGATTGAAATATTTTCTTTTCCTTTTTTTAAATTGAAATAAATTTAACAGATAACATTATATTAGTTTCAGGTATAGAAAATAATGATTCAATATTTGTATACATTGTGAAGTGGTCATCTGAACAAGTCTAGTTACCATTTGTCCTCAGAGAAGTTACAAAAAATTGTTTTTTTCTGGTGATGAGAATTTT
This sequence comes from Halichoerus grypus, assembly GCF_964656455.1. Taxonomy (NCBI): domain Eukaryota; kingdom Metazoa; phylum Chordata; class Mammalia; order Carnivora; family Phocidae; genus Halichoerus; species Halichoerus grypus. The sequence goes on from NC_135712.1 coordinate 171,579,094, forward strand.
CAAGATCTTCTTTCTTAGCAACTTCCAAGTATGCAATATTATTAACTGTAACCATTATACTGTATGTTACATTCCCATGACTTTCTTAATTTATAACTGGAATTTTGTACCTCTTGGTCTCCTTTGCCCATCGCCCCATCTCCCCTCCCCTTTTGCAACCACCTATCTGGTTCTATGAGTTTTGTTTTGTGTGTTCATTTGCTTTGTTTTTTAGATTTTACATGTAAGTGAAATCATACAGTCTTTGTTTATCTCTGCCTGATTAATTTAGCATAATACCCTCAAAGTCTATCCATATTGTCACAAATGGCAAAATTTCATTCTTTTTTAATGATTGAGTAGTATTCCATTGTGTATATTTATGTGTGTGTCTATGTATGTGTGTATATATGTATATGTGTGGAGATATATATATATTGTTTCCATATCTTGGCTATTGTAAGTAATGCTGCAGTGAACATAGGGATACATGTATCTTTTTAAATTAGTATTTTCATTTTCTTGGGATAAATACCCAGAAGTATAATTGCTGAATCATAAGATAGTATTTTTAATTTTTTGAGGAAGCTCATACTGTTTTCCACAGTGGCTGCACCAATTTACATTCCCACCAATAGTGCACGAGGGTTCTCTTTTCTCCACATCCTTGCCAACACTTGTTATTTCCTGTTTTTTTAATAATAGTTATTCTGACAGTTGTGAGATATCTTACTGTGATTTTGATCATGATTTTTCATTTCCCTGCTGATTAGTGATGTTGAGCATCTTTTCATATGTTGGTTGGCTGTCTGTATGTCTTCTTTGGAAAATGTCTATTTAGATTTTCTGGCCATTTTAAAATCAGATTATTTGTTTTTTGATATTAAGTTGTGTAAGTTCTTTATATAGTTAGATATTAACCCCTTATTGGATATGTGATTTGCCAATATCTTCTCCCATTAACCAGGATGCCTTTTTATTTTGTTGATGTTTTCCCTCATTGTACAGTAGCTTTTTAGTTTGATGTAGTCCCATTTGTTTATTTTTGTCTTTGTGGCCATTTCCTTTGGAGTCAGATCCAAAAAAATATCACCAAGAATAAGGTCAAGGAGTTCTTCTTAGGAGTTTTATGATTTCAGGTCTTACATTCAGGTCTTTAATCTATTTGGAGTTAACTTTTGTGTATGGTGAAAGGTAGTATTCCAGTTCATCCTTTTTCATGTGGCTGTCCAGCTTTCCCATCATCTTCTCTTGAAAAGATGGTCCTTTCTTCATTGTATATTCTTGCCTCCTTTCTCATAAATTAGTTGGCCATATGTTCATGGATTTATTTCTGGGGTCTCTGTTCTGTTGATCTACATGTTTGTTTTTATGCCAATATCATCCTGTTTTGATTACTATGGTTTTGTAATATAATTTGAATCTGGGAGCATGATGCTTCCTGCTTTGTTCTTCTTTCTCAAGATTGCTTTGGCTGTTCAGTCTTTTGTGGTTCTATATGAATTTTAGAATTGTATATTATATTTGCGTGAAAAATGCCATTGGAATTTTGATAGAGATTGCATCGAATCTGTACATTGCTTTGGATAATACAGACATTTTATTCTTCCAGTTCATGAGCATGGAATATCTTTTCATTTATTTGTTTCTCCTGCAATTTCTTTCATTAGTGTCTTACAGTTTTCAGCGTAGATGTGTTTCACCTCCTCGGTTAAATTTTATTCCTAGGTATTTTATTCTTTTGGATGTAATTCTAAGTGGGATTGCTTTCTTAATTTCTCTAAGAGTTTGTATATAAAAACACAACAGATTTTTGTATATTGATTTTATACTCTGCAACTTTGCCAAATTTGTTTATTAGTTCTAACAGTTTTTTTTTTTTTTCCTAGAGTATTCAGGGCTATCTATATACAAAATCATAAATACAAATAGTGATGGTTTCACTCCTTCCTTTCCAATTTGGATGTCTTTTATTTCTTTTTCCTTGGCTCTGGATAGGATTTTCAATACTGTATTGAATTAAAGTGGTGAGAGTGGGCATCCTTGTCTTATTTCTTGTCTTAAAGGAAAAGCTTTCAGCTTTTTACCATTGATATGATGTTAGCTGTAAGGTTGTCATATATGGCATTTATTATGTTGAGGTACATTCTGTCTATACATATCTTGTTGAGAGTTTTTATTGTAAATAGATGTTGAACTTTGTCAGTTGGTTTTCTGTATCTGTTGAGGTGATCATATGATTTTTGTCCTTCATTTCGTTTGTGTGGTGTATCACATTAACAGATTTGCAGATGTTGAACCATCTTACATCCCTGAAATATATCTCACTTAATCTTGATGTATGATACTTTTAATGTATTGTTGAATTCAGTTTGCTAGTAATTTGTTGAGGATTTTTGCATCCATGTTCATCAGGGATATTGGCCTGTAATTTTCTTTTTTTGTTGTGTCCTTATCTGGTTTTGGTATTAGAGTAATGCTGGCATGATAAAATGAATTCAGAAGCATTCCCTCCTCTTCTGTTTTTTGAAGGACTTTGAGAAGGATAGATATTATTTATTTATTTATTTATTTGACAGAGAGAGAGAGAGAGAGAGACAGTGAGAGAGGGAACACAAGCAGGGGGAGTGGGAGAGGGAGAAGCAGGCTTCCCGCTGAGCAGGGAGCCCAATGTGGGGCTCGATCCCAGGACCCTGGGATCATGACCTGAGCTGAAGGCAGACACTTAATGACTGAGCCACCCAGGCGCCCTGAGAAGGATGGATATTAAATATTCTTTGAATGGTTGGTAGAATTCCCCTTTGAAGCCATCTGGTTCTGGACTTTTGTTTGTTAGTAGGTTTTTGATTAATGATTCAGTTGCCTTACTAGTAATTGGTCTGATTAGATCTTCTATTTCTTCCTAATTCATTCTTGGAGGATTGTATGTTTCTAATAATTTATCTATTTCTTCTGAGTTGTCTTATTTGTTGTATCATTGATCATAGTAGTCTCTTATGATCCTTTGCATTTCTTTGGTTTTAGTTTTAATTCTCTTTCATTTCTGATTTTATTTATTAGGGTCCTCTCTCTTTTTCTTGTTCAGTCTAGCTAAAGGGTTGTCAAATTTCATTTATCTTTTCAAAGAACCAGCTCTTAGTTTCACTAATATTTTCTGTTATCTTTTTAGTCTCTGTTTTATTTATTTGTGGGTGCTCTTATACTTATTATATCCTTCCTTCTACTAATTCTGGGCTTTGTTTATTCTTTTTCTAGTTTCTTTAGGTGTAAAATAGCTTGTTTATTGAAGATTTTTCTTGTTAGTTGAGGTAGGTCCATATCACTAAAATATTTCCATATAGAACTGCTGCTGTATCCCATAGATTTTGATGTGTTGTATTTCCATTTTCATTTATCTTAAGGTATTTTTTATTTCTCCTTTGTTTTCTTCATTGGCCCATTGTCATTCTGTAGCATGTTGTTTCACTTCTACAAATTTGTAATTTTTCCAGTTTTTTTAAATTGATTTCTAGTTTCATACTATTGTAGTCAAAAAGAATACTTGATATGATTTCAATCTTCCTGAATTTATTAAGATTTGTTTTGTGGTGTAACATATGATCTACCCTGGAGAGTGTTCCATGTGTACTAGAGAATGGCTATTCTGCTGCTTTTGCATGAAATGTTCTCTATATATCTATTAAGTTCATTTGATCTAATTTTATGTTCAAGGCCAATGTTTTCTTATTGATTTTCTGTCTGGATGTTCTATCCATTGATGTAAGTGAGGTATTAAAGTCCTTGACTACTATTGTATTGCTGCCAATTTCTCCCTTTAGTTTTTTTGGGTGCATAAGTATTTACAAATGTTGTATCTTTTTGTTGGGTTGACCCATTTTTATTATGTTATGCCCAGTTTTGTCTTTTATTATAGTTTTTGTTTTAAAGTCAATTTTGTCTGATGTAAGTATAGTTACCCCAGCTATCTTTTGGTTTCCACTTACATGAATCCATTTTTTCACACCTCTTTACTTTTAGTCTGTGTGTGTTTTTACGTTTATAGTTTCTTATTAGGCAGCAGGTAGATGATGATTGTGAAGATCTTCTTTTTCCTCATTCAGCCAATGTGTGTCTTTTGATTGGAGAATTTAGCCCACTTACATTTAAAGTAATTATTGATAAGTATGTACTTAGTGTCATTTCAGAGAAAGAATCTGAAGTAGACTCTGCACTGAGCACAGAGCCTGACTCAGGGCAGAGTCCCACAACTGTGAGATCATAACCTGAGCTGAAACCAAGAGTTGGAAGCTTAACTGACTAAGCCACCCAACTGCCTGTAGGTAGAGTATTCCTGTTTGGAAATTTTTCCTTTCAGCACTTTGAATATATCATGCTACTCTCTTCTGGCCTGCAAAGTTTCTGCTGAAAAATCTGCTCATAGCCTTATGGAGGTTTCTTTGTATGTAACAAGTTGTTTTCTCTTGCTGCTTTTAAGATTCTGTGTTTATCTTTTACTTTTGACATTTTAATTATAATGTGTCTTGGTGTGGGTCTCTTTGTGTGCATGTTGTTTAGAATTATCTGGGCTTCCCGGATCTTTTTTTTTTTTTAAGATTTTATTTATTTATTTGACAGAGAGAGACACAGCAAGAAAGGGAACACAAGCAGGGGGAGTGAGAGAGGGAGAAGCAGGCTTCCCTGTGAGCAGGGAGCCCGATGCGGGGCTCGATCCCAGGGCCCTGGGATCATGACCTGAGCTGAAGGCAAACGCTTAACAACTGAGCCACCCAGGTGCCCCATGGGCTTCCCGGATCTTGAGGTCGATTCCTTCCCCAGGTTAGGGACAATTTCAGCCATTATTTCTCAAATACATTTTCTGCTCCTTTTTGTCTTTTCCTTCTGGGATCCCTATAACATGAATGTTATTCCACTTGTCCTAGTTTTTCAGTTCATTTATTGTATTCTTCAGCTCTGTGGCTTCTGTTTGGTACTTTCCTATATTTTCTATCTCTTTGTTGATGTTCTTACTATGTTCTTGCATTATTCTTCTTATTTCATTGACATTTTTATGAACATTACTTTGAACTCTTTATCACTTGTCTCTGTTTCATTAAGGTATTTTTTTCTGGTGGTTTATCCTCTTTTCTTTTCATTTGGGACATGTTCCTCTGTTTCCTCATTTTGCTTGACTCTCTGTGTTTGTTTCTATGTATTAGGTTAAACAGCTATCTCTTACAGTCTTGAAGGAAGGGCCTTGTATAGGGGATGAACCTTATCTTTTAACTTTGCCCTAGCTCTTGGTTGTTTCTTGAACTGTCTCTCTCATTGTTTCAGACCCATTGGGTCCAGAAATAAAATTCTCCCTGGCCACTAGAGCCAAACACTCAATAGGTGTCCCCTGTGTGGGTTGCACTTATGTGCTGGGTCTGGCAGCAGTTGTAGGAATAGTACAGAGTACTCACTGTACAGTACAGTACAGGGCACTCACTTCCCAGTGCTAGCAGGCTAGAGTGAAAATGATACCTGCCTATGTCAGTGCCAGAAAGGTAGAGGGAGAATGTGAAGATGGTGCCCACCTTGCCAGCGCTAGCAAGATAGAGGTAGAATGCCAAAAATAGTACTTGTCTGCTCCTCTCTCCTCAGAGAAGGTCCCAACAGGTTTCTGCCCCTTTGGCAGACACCTTAAGGTTAACAAATGAATCCCCTTCACATATGGTGTAAATGTTTAAAGTCAGCTGCTTTTGTGCTGGGTCCTGGAGTGAACAAGTTTGCACTTGAGCCCTGTAAGAGTGGAATATCCTTTCTCCACAAGTGTATGTTTCTCCTAGATTTAAGCCTGTTGGTTTTCCAAGCCAAATGTTTTGGGTGCTCATCTCTTCAGTACAGGTTACAATGGTTGGGGTGCCTGATGTGAGCCAGAGACCCCTCACTCTTTGGAGAGAAACTTTATATTTCTGTGGTCCCTCTTGATTCTTCCTGCTGTGGGTTGTTGTGTCAGGGGTGGGGTGTTTGATAAACTGTATCTCTGCTTCTCCTTCCTGTCTTAATGTGGCTTTGTGGTGGAGGATCTGTTTAGCTAGTTTCCAGGTTTTTTTTTTTTTTTTTTTTACAGAGGGAATTGTTTCATATGTAGCTATAGATTTGTTGTGTCCATGAGAGCAGCTGAGTCCAGGATCCTCCTATGCTGCTGTCTTGAACTACCTGTCCCTAATTTGTTGATTTTTAAAAGTAAGAATACACAGAGTCACGGAGGCTACGTGACTTGTTCTAGAAACAGTCAGGACCAGATGCCAGATATCTTTATTCTCAGGTACTATGTATATATTGAACACCCATAAAACAGCATTGTGTTTCTTGTAGAAAGTTATCCAAGTTCCCAGTTTAGACACCTTAGAAAAATGACAGTAATTTTTTAAGGCTAGGATGTAATCAGTCCATTACATATGGGACACTGATGAATAATAAGGACTTAATAACTAATTAGGCAGGGGTGATCTGGTTAGTCCCTGGGAGAATCTGGTAATTGTTGGGGCACCTGTGGGCATACTGAAATATTTATTGGTGTATCAGTGGAAACACTGATGCTTTTTTTTTTTTTAAAGATTTTATTTATTTATTTGACAGAGACAGAGATAGCAAGAGCAGGAACACAAGCAGTGGGAGTGGGAGAGGGAGAAGCAGGCCTCCCCCTGAGGAAGGAGCCCGATGTGGGACTCGATCCCAGGACCCTGGGATCATGACCTGAGCCGAGGCAGACGCCCAACGACTGAGCCACCCAGGAGCCCAAAACACGGATGCTTTTATTTTGGGGAAGGGAGCAGCAATACCCTGCTTTTCCCATTTACCCTTCTTTCTGGGGGCTCATTTTATATTGACTTCAGTTTATAATTCATATTTTCACCTAACTCACCCAGGTTCAGGGACTACCTTGAGAAACTTCTATAACAGCATTTCATCTCTGCTCATCTGTACCCGAACAATTTTTCATGACTCAGTCATTTTGAAACTGCAGTGTGATAGTTTAAGACCTTATTGAATTGCATACTTTATTTTAAACAATTCAAATTGGTAGTGTGTTCTGTTAGTAGAGCAGGGTAGCCTTTTGTGGATATAAAGAAACAACTACCAAATTAAAGTGGTACTTTTTGTAGTTTAGTAATCACTGACTGGAATGATCTAGATTGACTACTTCCTCATGGAATAGGAAAAACAGCTTGTGATAATTAAATTAAAAAATGAAAATGGGTTATAAAAAATAAGAAAATTGCCCACTGTAGGTAAAAACACCCTACAAGGAGTTTTATTGCCATATCTTACACCTCCTTGTTCAGCAGAGTAGGAAGATTTGATGTAGATGGTTTTTGAAGCGTATCAACTCACGTTGACATGATCGGCCATAATGACATCCCTCATGATACCATCTGCAGATCTCAATATAAACACTGGCCAAGCTCCCACAGAAAGTGTAGTATTTACTCATTGATCTACAAAGGGTATGCTGCTGCCAAACACCCCATTTGTACCTGGATCTGAGGATGAGTCTTCGTAAGTCCAGATCATTTGTTTGGGATTCACTATTGAAAGCCTAGCTTAGCAGAGGGTACAGATATTTGCCTTATGTAAATCCATAGGCTTTTGTTAACTGCAGCTGCACATATGAAATTACTAAATTTGAGAGTTATGGACTCCTGGTGAGACCTGTGCAATCTCCTGAATTTTTTACCTTTCTTTAGATAAAGGAGGAAAGGAAGGAAAATAATCTACTGACCTTGTGGGGATTGGTCCAGCCATCAGATGCTTGAACATTCTTGTTTTGAATACAGGTGTAGCAACCACACTGGAATCCCTTTCTTTCTTAATGCACAATAGTTTGGGATATCTAAGGTAGTGAGAGTGTATTAGAGATTGTACCTTTTTGGCTGGTGAGATCTTCTGTGCCCTGGGATTGTCTTTATAATTTCAATGACCTTGAAAGTTTTATTGAATGATCAACAAACAAATACACATACAGGTTGTTGTTTATAGCTTTCTTTTTCCTTTTTTTCTTTTGGCTGCAAGCAAGCATAAATTCTTCCTCTTGTATAGTGCCCTGATTTCCTTTGGGAGAACTGACCTCCATCATTTCCTTTAATGTTGCTGGGACAGTAAATTTCCAGGTGCCTGTCTCCTTCCATGGAATCTGAAGAAGACAGAGCCTTCTGATCTGTGCGTCCAGGGGGCTGACATGTGACCTCTCCCTGGCAATCAGATTCTTTCTCTCTCCTGAGCAAGTGATTTAAGGACACAAAATACAGTTGGAAATTATTTATCTTGGGGAGCAGCTGCAGTAGCTTCCTCCTCCCCCTGCAACAGTGTGCTTGCTGTGGTTCTTGCTTCTTGGCTTTCTAGGGTTTGCTTGGTTGCTGCATGGTGCTAAACCTGCCTCCCCAGGCTCTGTTGGTTCTATGACATTCCATCCAATATATTTGCTTTTGTTTGTTAGTCAACCTCAATTGTGTTGCTTATGATCAAGCCCTCTGATGCCTGTGTCCAAGTCTAGTGGCCTAAAATGAACTCCTTTTACGTATCAATGAGGGACTGGGAGTAATTTGCCTTGGACACTCACTAGTTGTAGTTACTTGTTCTGATCATTCCCATTTAATTTTCACCTGTAGTCTTTGCCACTTGACAGATTAAGAAACACATATTTTCCCTAGGCTTAATAAAACATGGGATGAATTCCTGTATAATGAGATCACTCTGAGAGTCAATATAATATTGATGACCATGGTGTAAAAGTAGCATGGTTTTTAATCCCAGATTCCCATGTGGCATACATATTTACCTCCCATTGTCAGGATTCTCCCTTACCAGGATAATATAATGCACTGTTGACCTACTCCTCTGATAAAGGGTAACAGCAAGGGACAGGGTGAGAGGTTGAAATAAAACAGCATGCTTTCTACTTGAAGGGTTGTGTTATTTGAGAAAAATTCTCTGTATTATTTTCCCCGGGCAATGGGTGATTGCATTTGAAAGCAAAAGGGGGCCTGAAAAATCATCTATTTATAATTATCTCATTTCATTAGTGAGGAAACTGAAGTTCATAAAGGTTATGTAATTTAGCTAAGATTATATGGTTGGTTACACCACACTCCTCTTCCTCGATTTCTTGTAATAAATTCATTCTTGCCTCTCAGAACTGGGTGGTGGTCAGCTATTAACAGACCAGCTCTCTAGCTGGTTCCAAGGTAGAAGGTTTTGCTTTCTCTTGTTCTTTTGCACAATACATTATTTGGAAATATCTGCTAGCTGGCTTGAATCCTCTAGAAATGACAAGATCTTTTTATTCCTTTCCTTGCTAGAAATTTTTTGTGGACATAGGGTTATTAAATTCTGTAATTCAAATGTTTTAGTAAGTTAAGTTTTGGGTACCCAAATGTGGATACAATAAGAAGTATATATTTGGCCTTTGTCCCGGGTTCCTGGCACATAGTTCTTAAAACCCTGTAATCCTTAGAGTGATCAGAGTATCTTTTGTATTCTAATGAGATGACTGGTGGCTGAGGACCCCCAGATAGTTTCAGGATGAATACTGGTCACTAGAAGGACTAAGGCATGATTAGAGGATTGGAACTTTCAGTCCAGCATTCATTGGTATTAATCACCAATAGCAAATGATTTAATCAATCATGTCTACATAGTGAAACTTCCATAAAAAGTCCTAAATGACAGAGTTTGGAGAGCTTCTGGGGGCGGTGAACACATTGAGGAGCTGGGAGGATGGCATACTCAGAAGGGGATGGAAAATCTGAATCTCCTCCCCACCTTGCCCTATGCATCTCTTTCATCTGGCTGTTCTTGGGCTGTATCCTTTATAAAAAACCAGTAAATATAAGTAGAGTCTTTCCCTGAGTTCTTTGAGCTATTCTAGCAAATTATCAAACCCAAAATGGGATGTCGTGGGAACCCTCAACTTTGTACCAGGTCAGACAGAAGTGTGGGTACCATGGGCACCAAATACTTGGAACTGGCATCTGAAGTGAGGGTAGTCTTGTGGGATTGAGCTCTTAAACCTATGAAGTCTGATGCCAACACTGCACAGTGTGTTTATTTGTCTAGTGGTTTACTTATCTCTCTGTATATCCTTTACTGGTTTTATTTATTTAGAGTTTATGTTCCTAGAACCAGGTGTTGTCTTGATCTTGATTGCTTTGTAAACCAGTCAGCACTCTTTCTTGATGGTGAAGTTTACATAACATAGTGGTTATGAGCATAGTCTTTGCATCCAGGTTTGATTCTTATTTCCTATCTTTACTTACTGGGTATCCTTAGTCATAATAATTCCCCTTTTGGGGGGCCTCAATTTCTCTTTTGTAACTTGGGAAAAATTATAACATTCACCTCATGGAGTTATGAGACAAAGCATGTAGAGGCTTCTCAGAGCCTGACATCTGGTAATGGCTGTAAGCAGTATCTAGTGCTGGTGCCACAGGTACTTCTGTTATTAACTAAAGTGGTCCATTTAAAAGAATTGAAAAAAAATAAAAGAATTGATATGTCAGGGGTCTAAGAATTTACAGTTTTTTTTTTTTTTTTTTTTTTTTTTAGGATTTTGAACCTTAGAAAGCTGGAGGAAAGAATACTGAATGTTCTTTACTTAGAGGGAGCAGGTGTTTTAATTTCTCTGTAACCACATTTTCCACCATCCTTAAATTCCCCTTACATCTGATCTAGAGAAGCAGTGAAGCAGAGCTGCATAAAGGTGAGGGCAGATCAGAGAACATGGCTACTGCTATTAGTTAAAGTTGGGTATTGGCTCTAATTGGGCCCATGGGGGCCACTTTCTATGAACTAAGTTATTGGAACAGCAGTGTTACCCTGAGTGTTCTGTCTCCTGCCATCTGCTACCAAAGGATGTGTGCTTTGTTCTAGTATAGGATGAGGGATATTTGGACTCAGCTGAGTGCAGTAGGAAATATGCATATTGAGAGGGTCAGGGAGGCATGGTAGAGTGGCTTGGTGTGGGCATAGTTATGTTTTGAGTTAGAGCAGGTGTCTAGGAAAATCTATTGGTTGAAGTAATTTTAGTGTAAATCATGCTATTAAACATAAATTTGTAGTCATGGATAATATTTTAAAAATGAGTTACAGGGTCCTCTGCGCAGCCTGGAGCATCTGATCTCACATACCTCTCCTACCTCCTCTCCCACTGCACCCACGCCCCATGCCACTCCCACTTTTAGTTCCTTCAGAAAGCTCTTTCCCATCGCAGGGCCTTTGCATATTTGTCATCTCTGCCTGGAACCTTAACCTTCAACTCTTCCCATGGCTACTTCTCTTGCTCATTCTTTAGGTCTCAACTCAAATGTTACTTCTTCAAACAAGCATTGCTCTCAAATACAATTAAGGTTTCTATATTTGTAATAGTTATGTCTCATAAGATGATAAAAATCCAGCAGAAAAGGGCGTTCGTTGGTCTTTGACACAGGGAGCCCAGGGATGGAGCTAGCTTCAGGCATGACTGGATCTGGGGACTCAAAAACAATACCTCCTAGGTTCTAGCTCTCCTCTGTCTTTCCCATCTCTCAGCTTGGTGACACTGTTGAACTCATTTTCTCTGTCTAGAGGCTTATCCTACCATGTGGTTGGAGGGGGAGAAGGAGGTATGTCTAAAGACCACTTTATATTCCTCTTTCCAGGGCTTTGCTAGGCCTGGGTTAGGGGAGAGCATGGAGCCTTTTTTTGAGATATTTTCCCAATGTAGTGTGGAGAACATATATGTGCATGCATGGGGTGGAGAGGGGTGAGGAGCATGGAAGGGAGACACAGGGAGGAATGCATACTACATGGACAAAAGCCAGAAAGCTCTATTGTAGTCTCCCTCATGGCTTTCTCTTTTAGAATGCAGTTGTTTTTCTTTGCCTTTTTTTTTTTTTTTTTAAGACTTATTTATTTATTTTAGAGAGTGAGAGAGCGAGAGAGAGCGTGGGAGGAGGGGCAGAGGGAGGGAAACCTTAAGCAGACTCTCCGTTGAGCACAGAGCCCGACCAGGGGCTCGATCTCACCACCCATGAGATCACAACCTGAGCCGAAACCAAGAGTCAGACGCTTACCAGCTGAGCCACCCAGGTGCCCCTATGGTTGTTGTTCTTCATAGCACTTGTCCAATTTGAAATTTAGTGTATTTTATGTGTTCATTTAGTTAATATCTGCTGTGTGCTTCTCTAGGTTGGCAGTCAGTTCTACAGTGTTCGTAGTGGTATTCTAGTGCCTGTGGCTGGCATATAGGAGCTTGGTAATTACGTGTGGAATGAATGAATTGAATAGTCAAGGATATCAGAGTGTGGGAGAAGAAGGGAGACAGATGTGTTGTGATCTTATCTTTACACCTAATGAAGCTCTGGAGTATTTCTTGGGGAATTTCGTCATTTCAGTGATTGTTAGAGACAAGAGTTGAGGGCAAGTGTAGGGCAGTGGTTGCTAAAGTATGGTGCCTAGGCCAGCAGCAGCATCACCAGGGGACTTGCTAGAAATGCATATTCTCAGGCCCTACCCCACACAGGCCCTGATTTAGGAACTCTGGGAGTGGGACCCAGAAACCTGTGTTTTAACAAGCTCTCTGGGTGATTTTGATGCATAGAAATGTTTGGAACCACTGGAATGGGGGATAGAAAGAAGTGAGTAGATCATGCTTACACAACTGTGTCATATAAACATTATTGGCAGGGGCTGCTGCTTGGATTTTGAAAACTCCTTTTTGAGCTGGAGGATGGGAGTAGAGTAGAAAGTTTAAGAGCTCTTGAGCCAGGTTTTCTGGTTTAGAATCCTGGCTCCTCTGTTAATAGAATAAGTTTGTACAGCTCACTCAATGTCTCTAAGCTTCCATATAAAATAACCATAACAAATAAGTACCAAACTCATGGAATTATGTGAAGATTAAAAATGATGATGATAAAAAAATGATTATGATTATAGTAACCAACATTTATTAAGCCCTTGTTAAGTGTCTAAATGTGATGCCAAGCTTTTTCCAAGCGTTCACTTGGTGCTTACAAAGTGCTTAGCACAGTGCCTCACACGTAGCTAACATTTATTGAATGCTTACCACTATTGCTTATAAATGGAGAATTAATGGACTTTGTGTATTTGGAGTGGGTCAAAAATTTCCCAAGCCAAGGGACCATTGGTAAAGGTTGATAAGACATCTGTATGACTTGGGAGATAGTGGATGTAATGTCCAACCTCCTATTCTGTGTTTGCTCCCACTCTCCTGCTTTCTGATGAGTCATCTTTCCTGTATGTTCCTGTCTTATTGGCTGCCCTTGATGCATAGCATTACAATAAGCACAAACACTTGTAAACCTAGTGATCTCTAACCAAGGTCATCTGACCATTGTAATGAACCTTTATAGGTGGGATTAACTGAAGGTGTTTACTGTACAGGCTTTTCCTGAGCTCTGCATTTTTGAATATTTGCACTTCAGGGATTTTTCTTAGAACTTACTGAGGCTTTTTTAACCTCAGCTGACCTTTCCCTACTCACTGCTCACAGTCAAGGTCACCTAGATTTGGATCTGACAGGCCCATCAGTTTTGGTCAGTTGAGCTCTGGTCCCCAGTGATTTGGACTATTTAGTGTTGTTTGCTTGCATGCATGTCACCTGGGCCTATACATGTAGACTGAGGTACCTGGGAGACTGAAGAGCTTTGTAATGTGGTACATGGCCACTCTTTTATTATTGAAACATCCCTTGGGTATTTACTGTATATAAATCCCTGAGCCTCCATTCTGGGGAATGCTAAGAAAGTAATAGTTTGTCACATGAAATTTGCTTGCTTGAAACAGTCTGGGGCCAGTGGTATTTGCACACAGGAGAAGATGCGTTTTAACCTGAAGCAGACTGAAAACTGGAGATGTGGGGTGGGGGTTAGCATGGTACAGAGTTGCTGTTACACAGAGGGGTACCCTGGAACCTCTTGGGCACAATTATCAGCAGACACTTACCTACAGTTAACTATCAAACTATCACCAGTGGCCAAATGTGCTATAGGTGGAGATTTTTTCACCCAAGAGCAAATATCCAGACTCAGGACCTTTCCTTCCTTTCTCCTTCTAATGGTTCCTTGTCTTTCTACTGTAATTAGTTTGGTACATGGTCATGTCTTGTGCAAGCTGAGGTTTGCCACAGTGAGCAGAAGGGTTTTAGTCAGAAACCTTGATTGTATGTGACAAATCCAATTTGAACAAACTTAAGAAAAAATAGACTTGATTGGCTCAGATAACTGGAAAGGATGATGGTGCAGACCACAGAATTAAAGAAAACTGCAGGACCCAGGGACTTGAGAATCAGGACACAATTTCACCAGGGTTTCTTTTCTTTTCTTTTTTTTTATTTATTTGTTTGACAGAGAGAGATAGTGAGAGATAGTGAGAGCAGGAACACAAGCAGGGGGAGTGGGAGAGGGAGAAGCAGGCTTCCCGCTGAGCAGGGAACCCGATGCGGGGCTCGATCCCAGGACCCCGGGATCATGACCCGAGCCGAAGGCAGACGCCCAATGACTGAGCCACCCAGGCGCCCCTCACCAGGGTTTCTTTCTGCTCATCTCTCATTTATGCCTGTCTCTTACTGTTTTCATTTTGTTGTCTTATCTCAGGCTTTATGTTTTAGCTATAACAATGTAAAGAGCTTTGTGTCTTTTTCCCAAGGTCCATTTGTCATTGTTAGAAAAGGATCCAGTTGGCCCTACTTTGTCATGGATCCATTCTTGGATTCATCATGCGCCCAGGGAAGTGGGCAGGGCCGACATTCAGCCAGTGTGTACTGTTATGGTCATAATGGTTATCCATGGCAGGAGGCTATCCTGACTGTTGGTGCCCTTGCTGTCCTGGTTGAAACATTTTAAATAGCATTTTTAGAAATGAGGTATTCTGATTGGCCAGATCTGGGTCATCTGTCTCTCTCTGTGAGCCCAGGGTGGGGGTGAGGGTGCACACGGCATGGTTTTTTATAAAGATAAGAGGGGGAAGTGTGTTAGGGAGCTAAAATATGCCTCAAACATTATGAGGTGAATTCAATATAAAACAGACCCTAGTTACATAGTTTGTATCTAAGCATCCCAAATAGGCTATCGATTGATACTTGTAAAGCTAAGTTCTTCCCTCTTCCTCCCCTTTCCAGGACTTTTTCTAACTGATACTAAGGTCACCTGCTTTGCTTTCTGATAGAAACTATTATCTTCACCAATCTGGAAGTATGAGGCCCCTCTGACTCTGCTCATAGGAATCATAACTGCTTTTTCTCCTAAGGATGGACATGTAGTCTCCTGCACTGTTCCCCTCAACTGAGCTGAGCTCTGTCCATCTTCATCAGCCCTCATACCCTCCTTGCCAGGTTTTTTTATTTTTATTTTTTGCCTACCCTTGATTCTTCCATTTTTCTTCCTGTTCTTTTTTGCTTGCTCTTATCCTTAATGCTTTTCTATATCAGGCTGTTCCTGACAGAAGAAATGGCTGGAGGGATTATGAAATTTATTTAACAGATTGAAGAAATGAAAGCTCAGAGAATTTAAGGTGATTTGTTCCAGGTCACACAGCTGGTAGTTGGCAGATTAGCAATTTTTAGAGCCTTCTTACCCAGAAGCTCAGGGTCTTTCCTCTGCCCCATATTCTCTTACTGTGTTTGCTCATTATATTTAAATATATGGCTACTCTCCCAATAAGTAATCACCATCTGGAGAGGGGAATTTTTTGTGACAGTGATTTGGGGATAATTTTGGAGGGATGAATCTTGAGTCTGGAAGAAAATGTAGACTTTTGATGGATAGAAAGGAGAGGGGAGGCCATTCTAGGGAACAAGAGCAATCTGAATAAAGCAGCTGAGTGAAAAGTGTCTTCTGTCTTGTGTCACAAAACCAGCCTGGGAGTGGTGATAGTAAGAACTGTAGCCTGAAGGAATGTGATGATGATAAAACAAGTAGGCAAAGTGAGCAGCTGCTCTGCTCCAGGCACTGTTTTGAGCACTTTCATGTGTCATCTTTTTTAATTCTTACCCTGTGAGCTATGTAATATTATTATCTCCATTTTCCTGCTAAGGAAATAGAGGCACAAAGAGGTTAATTAGCTTGCCTGAATCACACAGCTAAAGTAAGAAGCAAAGTTTATATACAAACTTGAACCTGTTTGGTCTTGAAGTGCATTCCCTTAACCACAGTGCTCTGCTGCTGGAGGGTGCTGCATGAATTTAATAAGAAGCCCAACAAACAGTCCCAGAAATCTGCCCAGAGAGCCAATGTTATTAGTAAAAATCATTGTTTGTCAGGTATTTTTATTTTAAAAAGGTATATCTTTATTAGATTTGAGCAATTTAGAAATATTGTCGTTTCCTTGTAAAAGATTCAAACAGTACAGAATCAGAGGAAAATGTGATAGTTTCCCATTTCCATTATTGTTCTTTCATTCTGTGCAGATTTTTAAAAAAATTTTTTTTAGTTTATCTCTCAGTCTGCTGCAGTGGGAGAAGCGACTCTGCCACCAATTTTTTGTGGGACCCAGGGTATGTCACTTATTATCTCTGTACCGTGTTTCTTCATTGGTAAGCTTGAGCTTCACACTTGCTTCCCTTCAAGGTTCAAGATTCTCTGAATCTCTTATTTCTTTGCCCAGCGGCAGTGACTCAGGAATCCTGTGGGTAATAAATTATGTTCTATAATAATGAGCCCTTTCCTTCCATTCCGTCTGCTGGTTCTCCTTTTTACAGTGAATCTTGATGGGCTGAGGCAGAAAAGCTCACAGTTTAGAAATGAGTTTCTACCCCTTGGAGGTGCCCTCTGTGTGAGAAGATGAAAATGACAGGCATTCTGGGGGAAAGCTTGGAATAAAGGATGGGGGCTACTGGGGAGTGCTACTGCCTGCGTAACTCTAAACCCAACGCTAAACACTGGTGGCAATGTGTCCTGGTAGGATTTGAGAGTAATTAGTTAAGCTCCCAGTATTTACTGACCATGATCAAATACTAGTGAAAGAAATCAAACACATGATACCTCTCTCACAAGAAAAATAATTATAAACAGTATGTCACAGTGTTAAAATGGCAATAGATTCAGCCACTTTTATACACATTCAGCCAAGGGAGAGCATGTGAGTTAAGGGTGTTGATGGTCAGAGAATGCTCCCCAGAGGAGCTAAGATTCCAAGGGTAAAATAAATAAAAAGTTAATACATGCTCAATGTAGAAAGCTTGGGTAATTTTTTAAAAGCTTAAAAAACAAAATGATCTCTTATCACACCAGAGGTGATTGCTATTAGTATTTTGGTATATGTCTTTCTAGTTTGTTATTATCACATTATATAATCAAAATGAAATCTTATTATACATGCTATTTTGCAACTTTTATTTTTAGTAATATATGACATTTCCCTATGTCAATAAATCTTCAAAAGCATGAAATATTTACATTGGCTTTTTTTCTCAAAAATGTAATACTTGCAAAAAAAAAAAAAAATCAGAGGAGGAGTGCCTGGGAGGCTCAGTCAGTTAAGTGTCTTGACTCTTGATTTCAGCTCAGGTCATGATCTCAAGTTCATGGGATCAAGCCCCGCATCATGCTCTGCACTCAGTGGGGAGTCTGCTTCTTTCTCTCTCCCTGCTTTCTGTCCCTCTACCCGCTCTCTCTTTAATATAAATAAATAAATCTTAAAAAAAAATCAGAGGATCTTTAAGACATTATAAAGAAGAAAAGGAAAAAAAATTTACATAATCTTCCCCTTACGCAGTTACTAC
Source organism: Halichoerus grypus (assembly GCF_964656455.1). NCBI lineage: Eukaryota > Metazoa > Chordata > Mammalia > Carnivora > Phocidae > Halichoerus > Halichoerus grypus. The sequence continues at coordinate 171,596,813 of NC_135712.1, forward strand.
CATTATCATATGACTATATATACTTCCTGACTTTTTTCTAAATGTGTGTGTGTGTGTGTATGTACGTACGTAAAATATATCTGTATAATACATATTATATTTTATTCCTGTAGATGTTTGATTAATATTTTTCATCCACCCTCCACCATGAATTTAACCATCATGAAGGCAGACTAGGTCTATCCTAGTCACCAGAGTATTCCTAGCTCCTTGTATAGTGCCTGGCACATAACAGGCATTTAATAAATATTTGCTAAATGCAAGATGAGTGAATGGTATGTCCATGTGTGGTGGATCTTAAATTAGGATATAATAAGAGTGCTGTCTAATCACTGGGAAATGGGACAGGACTTTCAGAAGTATAGACACCAGGTTATGGCTTTTTACTTATGTATGGTTAGTATCTGTGCGTTTTTTTTTTTAAAGCCAAAGGAAAAAAACAATCAAACAAAAAACAACAAGCCAAATTCAAACATTATGCTACTTTTAACTTGATGAGAAGGTGCATTTTGACTGTTACGATTCATGACAACTTAAGCCACTTCCTCCTTTCACTGTCCCCATCATGCTAGCTAGCTCTAGGAAAGCAGGAAACATGTTCATCGTAGTACTGCTAATGCTGTGCCATCTGTGTCCTTGGCATCACCACATGTTTCTTGGTGAGTATGGTGGTTGGAGGAAGACGATGGGAAATTATCCATAGAGAGACCTTGTGGTGAATAAAAGGCATGTGACACTTCTCTAATGTGACCAGATGCTAAGAGGACTGCTTATTTCATTAAGATTCTTTGCCCTTACCTAGTTTTGCTAGACCTGATTAAAGAAGTTGCAGTGAGAAATATGTGTGGGCAGACAGTTAAGTAGCTAAACCAACTTTATTATAGCTTCACTGCTGTAGCGCAAGACTCTAGTGTACTCTCTTAGAGACATTTTAAATGCTCTGAACTCAAATGAACCAAAGAGTAATTTGGATCTAGAGATTTTAAACTTTTATGTTGCTGGAAGGGATCCAGAGAAGCCAACTCAGAATTGTAGAATATTTGAACTGGAGGGAGCTTGAATACCGACTAGTAGTCTTATTGGTAAAATGAGATAAAGAAACAGCTCTAGGAGGGAGGGTTGAATTACTCAAGCTCCTATAGCAAGTCAGTGGTAGAATGAACTACGCTGATGTGATTTCTGACTTTCTGAGAAAGATAAACATTTAAATCATCAAGATTAACTGTGTTTTATATATACAAAGAGAGAGAAAGGAGGCAAGACAGAGAAGAGGGAAAGTGAGACAAAGGGCAAAGGAAAACAAATGAAAATGAGAGCTTTCCTAGGCCATGCATTCTGGGAACAAAATGTTGAGTCACACAGAATGATTTGGAAAGTGATACTCTCATGAACTTCTTCAATACACATGAAAAGCCCAGAGAGTTATAGTTTTAAAAATGAATTTGAAATGCTTTGGACACCACTATTGGTAACTCACTGCCTTTTCTTCTAATCTAAATGAATTTAGCTCAGTTTTAGTCACAGGAGACTAATTAAGCCATCTTGCATGAACCGTAGCTAAATCCCCTTATATGAACTGTAGCACACACACAGGGAGAGGAGCTTCACCTGGAAACCCATGAAATTTGCTTACAGAATCAACTCAGCCTCTTAGTAATGGGTAATGGAGCCTAGGTAAAATGAAACAAATAATGTACAGTAAGTATAGACATTTTGTAGAAGAAAAAGGGAGGAAATTATAGTGACTTATGTAATACCCCTTACAGTTTTTCTTTCTATTCCCATATTTATCCTTCCTACCCATCCTGCTTCTCAGGTTGGGCTACAGCTATAATGTCGGACCAATTCTCCAGCCTGTTCACTCCAGCACATGTTAAACATTGCTTCCAGTTATGTTTTTTAAAATAATCCTTTCATAATTCTAGTCTTTGACTCAAAACATCTTGGGGTTTTCATTGCTGAGAGCAGTGATTCTTTTTTTTTTTATTATGTTGATCACCATACTTTACATCATTAGTTTTTGATGTAGTGTTCCATGATTCATTGTTTGCGTATAACACCCAGTGCTCCATGCAGAACGTGCCCTCTTTAATACCCCTCACCAGGCTAACCCAGCCTCCCACCCCCCTCCCCTCTAGAACCCTCAGTTTGTTTTTCAGAGTCCATCGTCTCTCATGGTTCATCTCCCCCTCCGATTTCCTCCCCTTCATTCTTTCCTTCCTGCTATCTTCTTCTTCTTTTTTTTTTTTTTAAACATATAATGTATTATTGGTTTCAGAGGTACAGATCTGTGATTCAACAGGGCAGTGATTCTTAACTTTAAAACTATTAACAGTGCATGGAGGGAGCCTGTTAAAAATGTTCATTCCTAAACTACCCCCCCAACAAGGAGAATCCAATTCCATGGATCTAGGATGATGCACAGGAATTTATATTTTTAACATATTCCCAGTTTATTTCTGATGCATATACCTCAGGAAAAATACTGAGAAAAATTGGCTAACATGGTGAAGTCCAGCTTTTTAGCCAGAGGAATGACCTTTAACGTTGGAAATTTAGATCTGTGGCAGGCCAAAGAGGGAAAAGAGAGATTTGGGTAAAGATAGGTCTCCAAAACATCTAGGAACTGGATATACTGGGAACCATGACTGTGTGAGAATTTGCATCTTATGGATGGAAAGAAATTTGTAATCTATTGTTCACTTTTTCGGCTTGAGCCTGCTAGATGTTTGGCATAGTGGAAAGAACTCTGGAATAGGGCCTGAAGATATGAGTGTAGGTTCCAGCCACTTATGAGTTGTATAACTTTTTGACTAGCCACTTGACTTTCCTGTACCTTAGCTTTCCTCATCTGTAAAATGGGAATGCAAAATGCCTTGCTTCTGCAATAAGGATCAAATATGTAGAAGTGCTTTGAAATTTGGAATAATGTAAGGTAAATAATTTGAATAATATAAGGTATTATGCATTTATTTATATTCATAATCTATTCTCTTCACTCTCTGTTCTTTTCACCTTTACCAAGTGACAAAAAGGCTCTTACTCAGGAGACTAATTGCAGTTAAACAGGCTAAACCTGTGAGGGTGTGTTTGTTGACATGAATCCTGCTACAGCTATTTGCAGGAGGGACTAAAAAAGCCATATAGCAGCAGACAAAATGTTTTTGATTACCCCATGGGTTTGGGTAGCTTGGAGATCTGCTGTAGAGCTGCATGCTGGAATCGGACTTCCTCTGTGAGTATGAATTTGGCTGATTTAATAGTGAGAAAAGCTTAAGAAAATCCACACATGCTGAAACCCAAAAGGCTAATGAGGAGAATAAACAGCTTGTGTAATCAGACCTTGTGCATTTCCCTAAAAAGAAATCCTGAAATATGTACAAAATGTTGTCTCTGAAGGCTTCATGGTTACTTGGTCTAGTTTTCAATTTGGAAACTATGTTCATTGCCTACAGGAATTGCAAGAAAAATAGGCTTCTAGTTGTTTATAAATTGATGCCCTCACATGAAGTCTGACATTTGATGTTCTGGCCTTGGCCCTACTCAGCAGCAGTCAACTTGCTCTGTTCTGAACACTCACAGCTTAGCATCCTTAGCTGGCTTTATTGTGACTTCTTGATGAGCCAAACTCTTCTGTTTTTGTTGTTGTTGTTGTTGGTGGAGGTGGTATTGTTTTGTTTTTTGGCTTCAGACATGTTTATTCTTCCCTGTATTGCTTGTCCACAATAAACAATGAAATGTTTTATCTTAAATAGATCTATTGTTGTTCTCAGAGGCCCCTGGTGTCTTCAATATAAAGGACACAATTGAACTTTTTTTCACCTTACCACCCAGGTTTATCAGATCTTTCCGTGTTGTCATTTTTTGCTTTATGTCTGTTATTATATTACATATATTTTAAAAGAAATAAGATGTCGTTGTAGTTCAGACCCCTCTGAAATTCTCCCCACCCCATCCCTGTTTCTCTCCCTCACTTACCAGAAGTGACCACTATGCTGAATGAAGCAAGCAACACAATATTCAACAGAACATTTTGACTAAGGTGACAAGATTGCAAAGTGAAGTTCCCGTCTACTTTGAAATGTGAAAGTAGGTGTCAAATCAGGCCATACCCATCTTTCAAAAACCATATAAAGTTCTGTTTCTCTAAAAATCGTTTCTCAGCTGATACAAATCTTCATTTTTTTTTCCCTGGCTGAATTTCAGTAGCAGTATTTAAATGCACCTCATTTTTTTTTTTTCGTGTTCTTTTTAAATAGTTTCAAGTTCTGGGGCGCCTGGGTGGCTGTCAGTTAAGCATCTGCCTTTGGCTCAGGTCATGATCCCGGGGTCCTGGGATCCAGCCCTGCATCAGGCTCCCTGCTCAGCAGGAAGCCTTCTTCTTCCTCTCCCACTCCCCCTGCTTGTGTTCCCTCTCTTGCTGTTTCTCTGTCAAATAAATAAATAAAATCTAAAAAAAAAAAAGTTTCAAGTTCTTTTTAAAAAATAGTTAAGACATTTACATGGTTCAAGAGTCAATATTATTTCCAAAGAATATGTATTGAGAAGTCTCTCTTGTCTACCCTGTTACCCGCCCCCACCATCCTGTGGTTAACAATTTTTATTAGTTTTTTGTTTGTACTTTCATTGTTTTATTATGAACATAAATGAAAATAAATATGTATTTCATTTTCTGCTCTTTTTATTAAAAATTGTATTCTATATTCATTGTTTTATACCATATTTTCATTTAGTAATGTATCTTGGAGATCTTTCCATTTTGGTACACAGGCATCTTCCTCTTTTAAAAAAAATTACATATCTTTTTACAGTTGCATAATATTTCACATAGCACATAGTAATACATAGGACTTGTCTGTTTTTTTGACAGTTACATACTATTCCATTGCATGGATATAAGATATTTTTTCAACCAGTCCCCTCTTGCTGAACTCTTGGGTCATTTTAAAATTTTTCCTATTTCAAACAATGTCATGAATTAACTTACACATATGTCACTTCATATGGGTACAGGTTCAGAGTGAGATTGTCAAAGGGTAGATGCAGTCAGTGCTTCATATGGATTGCAGCATTTTTGCATCCTCATTAACAATGTTAGTTTGTGCTTCCCCATAGCTTTGCCCAGAGAGCATATCAAATAACTTTTTGGATTTTCTTTTTTTTGCCATTAATAGGCAATAAATGGTATCTCAAGGTAGTTTTAATTTATATTTATCTTAAGTGATTTTTGAGCATCCGTAGCATTTTTTGAAGAAAATATACATAAACTACACAAATGTTGAGTTTATACCTTGATGAATTTTTGAATATGTAGAAACCCATATAACCATCACCAAGATAAGATATGTAAAACATTTCTAGTACCCTGGGCAATTGACTCTTGCCCCTTTTTGCTCAATACTAACCATCATGCTGAATTCCATCATATAGATTAGTAGTTTAATTTTATATAACTGATGTCATATACTGTGTGTTTTATTATCTCTGGCTTCTTCCCTAAACTTCATGTCTGAGAGATTTGTCTATGTTCTTGCATGTAAAAATTAGTTCATTTTTTTATTTGCTTTGTATTTTTTTCTATTAAATATACAACAATTTATACCAATTTTCCAGGAGATGGACATTTTAGATGTGTCTAAATTTAGGCTATTATGAATAAAGCTGCACTAAAAAATTTCGTATGTGTTTCAGAAGATATATTGTATATGTTCTTTTTGGGGATAAACTCGGGATTAAGGTTGCTGGTGTATTTAGCTTTAGTAGATACAGTAGTTTTCCAAAGTGGTTGTATCAATTTATACTGCCAACAGCAATGTATGAGAGTTTGAGTTGCTCCATAGCCTTGCTAAGAGTTGGTGTGTTATCAGTCTTTATAATTTTAGCCAATCTGGTAAAGGTGTAGTGGTATTTAATTGTGGTTTTAATTTATATTTCCCTGATGACTAATAATGTTGAGTACCTATTCATATGTTTATTGATCTTTTGGATATTCTTATTTATTTATTTGTTTATTTATATGAGAGAGAGAGAAAGAGAGAGAGAGAGAGAGACTGTGCGGGGGGGAGGGGCAGAGGGAGAGAGAGAGAATCTCCAGCAGATTCCACCCTGAGTATGGAGCTTAAGGTGGGACTCAGTCTCATGACCCTGAGATCATGACCTGAGCCGAAACCAAGAGTCAGAGGCTTAACTGACTGAGCCACCCAGGTGCCTGGATATTCTTTTTTATGAGTGTCTTTCAAATCTTTTATTAATTTTAGTTGGGTTTATATTCTGCCATCACTCTCCTAATGCTATCTTTTGGAGTACTAAGGGTCTTAATTTAAATTAAGGTGAACTTACCAATCTTTTTTTAATAGCTGGTGTTTTCTGTATCCTGTTTAAGAAGTCTTTGCTTATCCCAAGGTCATGAAGATGTTCTCTTAAATGTTTTCTTTCAGAAGCTCTATTGTGTTATCTTTCACATTTAGGTCTGTGACCCTTTTCAAATTAATTTTTGTGCATTGTGTTAATTTAAGGGTCAAGATACATCTTTTTTCTATTACATATCCAATAGTCCAGCACCATTTGCAGAGAAAAAGAGGGATCATCCTTTCCCTTCTTAACTCAGTGGTGTGTTTTCTGTAAACTGGTGACCGTGTATGTCTGGGTCTATTTCTGGGCTCTTTATTCTGTTCCATCAGTACACAGACCACATTGCCTTGATTATTGCAGTTTTTTTTCTAAGTATTGACATGTGGTTGTGTAAATCCACCAGTTTTATTCTTCCTTGATACTATATTTGCTCTTCTAGGTCCTTTGCATTTCCATATAAATTTTAGAGTAAGTGTGGAAAATCTTAGCTGAAAATTTGGATTGCATTGAATTTACAAATAATTTTTGGGGGAAATTGACCTTCTCATTTTTCAGTCCATGAATATTATTTAAGCCTTCTTTAATTTCTCTGAGCAATGTCTTGTAGTTTTCAGTAAGGAACTCTTAACCAAAATTTATTAGATGAATCCAAATATATTTGATGTCTTTTATTGCTATTTAAATGTTTATATTTTTCAGTCTACATTTTCTAGTTGGTTGTTCTTAGTATACAGTTGATTTGATATGTTGAACGACTTTTCATGTGTTTAAGGACCATTTGTATTTTTTTCTGGCATCTGTTTTTTTATTTTTCTATTGCACTGTGAGTTTCTTCTTTATTTCTAGGATCTCCTTATAAATTAGGAATACCATTTTGTCTCTAGTATGAGTTATAATAAAAGTTTTTCTCACATTATCATTTGTGGTAAAATTCATTTTTGTGCTTTCACCATAGACCAAATTGTTTAAATACTAGAAGGATCTTACAGATCTTCTAGTGTAACTCTCTCCATTTACAGTGAAGAAACTGTGGCTTAGAATGTCTGAGTGATTAAGGCCAAGCTACTGGGTAGTAACAGAGGCTGAATTTGAATGCAAGCCTCAGTACAATGCTTTGTTCACCAGAGTGTCTGTATCTAATAGTGCTTTGGATTAAAGCATGATTGACTTGTGATGTGGGATTTTTTTCTTTATATTAGATTGTAAACTCCATAAAAATAAGAAATTGTACTTCCTCAAAGACAGCTAGAAAACTGCATATATCATAGGTATCCAATAAATGTTTATTAAATTGAATAATTGAAAGAATAATATCCCACAGAGAAGAGCCCAAGTTTAGGTAGTTTAACTGGAGGATTCTATAAAATATTTAAGGAAAATATAGTACTAATTCTATACAAACTCTTTCAGAAAATAGATCCAACAAAACTTCTTCCCAACTCATTTAATGAAGCCACTGTTACCCTGATACAAAGCCAAAGACATCACAGAAAAAGAAAACTATGGATCAATATCTCTTATGAACAATGCTCCTTAACAAAATATTAGTAACCTGAGTCTAGCAACATATAAAAAGGATTATCACCATAACCAAATCATGTTTATTTTGGGAATGCAAGGTTGACTTATCTTTTTCTTCTCCTTCAGTTATTTCCTTATGTGAATGTTGCACCTCTTGTAGTTGTCCCACAGTTCTTGGACAACAGTTTTTTTGTCTTTTTTTTCTTTGCTTTTCAGTTTTGGAAGTTTCATTTGTCATATTCTCACGCTGAGAGATTTTTTAGCTGTGTCCAGCATTCATTTCTGTTATAGTGTTTTTGATCTCTAGCATTTCTTTTTTTATTCTTTCTTAGAATTTCCATCTCTCTGCTTTCATTTTCCATCTATTCTTGCAATGTGCAAGAATAGATGGAATCTAATCCTGGTTTGATAATCCTAACATTCTTGCTGTATCTGACCCCCGGTTCTGGTGCTTTTTCAATATCTTCAAACTGTGCTTTTTGCCTTTTAGTATGCCTTTGAATTTTTTGTGAAAGTGGACCTGATGTGCTGGGTAAAAGGAACTGTGGTAAGAAAGGCTTTAGTAATACAGTGGTTAGGTGTGGGGACAGGGGAACTGTTCCACAGTCCTATGATTAGGTCTCAGTATGTTGTTGAGTGTGAACTTCTCCAGGGCTTCTTAGGTACCCCCCACCCCCCCTTATGTGGGACATGATGGCTCGAGGGAGCTGGAGTTTGGTACTTCCATTCCCTTGATAGGTTAGGCTCTGGTTAAACCTCAGCAGGTTAGGTTCTGATAAAATTCTTTCTCCTGAGGGCAAGTTTTGTTAAGAAGAACAGAAACCTGTTGTATTTCAAAATGGTTCCTTTTTCTCTCCCCCTGCCAGAAGCATAAGGGATTTTTCTCCAGTATTCATAGTAAGAACATGGAACTTCTGGAGGTAAAATTCACAAAAATGTGGAGCCCATGATGACTGGGTCCCTCTGGAGTTTTTAATCTCTCAGATTTGTCTATATTGAGTTTCCAATAGTTGTCAGTTATTGTTCAGGTTTCCCTATACCATCATCGGTCCCTGCAAACTTTAATTGTATTTCTGCTCCAGTAAGCCATGATTCTGTGTTTCCACCTCTCTGTCTCTCCAACTCATTTGGGGTAGCAGTTTGTCCTGTTGCTTCATTTCTCTGATAGATCTAAGAAGACTTTGACTTTTCAGGTTTTTTTTTTTTTTTCTTCAGCATTTTACTTGTCGTTAGGATAGAGTGGTGACTTCTAAACTCCTTACACTGCAAGGCTGACTTATTATCAAATATCAATTTGTGTGATATACTCTATAAATAGAATAAAGGACAGAAACCATATGATTATCTCAATAGATGTAAAAAAATTGAAAATACACAACATACATTTATCATAAAAGTTCTCAACAAATTAAGAATAGATGAGAATTTCCTCATCCTTATAAAGGGCAATCGCCAATACCATGCTTAATATTAAAAGCTTGAATGCTTTCTGTCCTTAAGATTTGAAAGGAGACAAGAATGTCTGTTCTTGGCACTTTTATTCAGCATTGCACTGGAGATTCCACTCAGTGCAATAAAGTGAGAATAAGAAATTAAAGACATACATTAGAAGGTAAGAAGTAAGATTATTTTTATTCACAGACAATATGACTTGTATGTAGGAAATCCTAAAGAATCTGTCAAAAAGCTGTTATGATTAATAGTCAAGTTTGGCAAGATCACAAGATACAAGATCACTATACAAAAATCAGTTATTTTTATCTATTAATAATTAACAATCCAAAAATAAAATTAAAAAAATAATATTGTTAACTATGGAACCAAAAAGAATAAAATACTTATGCATAAATTTAATAAAAAAAGAGTTAAAAACTATGCTGAAGACCACAAAGCATTACTGAGAGAAATTAATGAAGACCTAAATAAGTGGAAAGATATACTGTGTTCATGGATTAGAAGACTTAGTTTAGTTAAAATGGCAGTTTTTCTCAAAATCGATCTATAGGTTCAACAGAATCCCTATCAAATTCCTGGCAGTCTTTTTTTTTAAGATTTTTTAATTTTTTATTAGAGAAAGAGAGTACAAGCAGGGGGAGTGGCAGGTAGAGGGAGAGGGAGAAGCAGGCTCCCCGCTCAGCAGGGAGCCCGACGTGGGGCTCGATCCCAGGACCCTGGAATCATGACCTGGGCCGAAGGTAGCCGCCTAACTGACTGAGCCACCCAGGCGCCCCTCCTGGCAGTCTTTTTATGGGAATTGGTACATGGATCCTAAAATTTATTTATTTTTTAAAAAGATTTTATTTATTTATTTGACAGAGAGAGAGAGAGCACAAGCAGGAGGAGTCGCAGGCAGAAGGAGAGGGAGAAGCAGGCTCCCCGCTGAGCAGAGAGCCCTACATGGGGCTCCATCCCAGGACCCTGGGATCATGACCTGAGCTGAAGGCAGTCGCTTAACTGACTGAGTCACCAGGCATTCTTGGATCCTAAAATTTAAATGGAAATGCAAAGTACCTAGAATAAACAAAACAATTTTGAAAAGAAGGACAATGTTGGAAGACTTATGTTACCTAATTTTCAAAGCTTACTATAAAGCTACAGTAATCTAGACAATGATATTGGTATCATAAACTATAGATCATTGAATAGAACAAAGGATCCAGAAATATATTTACTTTATAGTCACTTCATTTTTGACAAACTTGCAATAGTGGAATAAATGAGTTTTTTTCAACAAACAGTGCTGGAACAATTGGGTACCTATATGCAAATTAATAAACCTCAGCTGTTACTTTATACTATACACAAATTTCTCAAAATGGATCATAGATCTAAATATCAGAGCTGAAGGTATCATACTTCTAGAATTAAACAAGGAAGAAAATATTTGTGATCTTGGATTTCTTAGAAAACAAAAAACATGAACATAAAAGATAAATTAAAATTCTACAAAAGATAGCTTGATAAAATGAAGAGAAAAAGATATGCAAAAAGAATGGGAGAAAATATTTGCAGATTATATATCTGATAAAGGACTTCCAGATAATGAAAAAATCTCTTACATCTGAAGACACACAACCCAATCTAAAAAAATGGGTAAGATTTTGAATAGATCACCATAAAAGACCTATGAATAGTAAATAAGCACATGCAAAGATGTTCAACATTTTTAGTCATTAGGGAAATGCAAATTAAAACCCCAATGAGAAACCACTACACACTTACTAGAATATATGTAACCAGAAAAGACTGAGAATACTGTTACTGGGGTTACAAAGAAACTGGAACTCTCATACCTTGCTGATGGAAATGGAAAGTGATACAACTACTTTAAAAAAGTGCCTGGCAGTTTCCTAAAAAGGTGAACATATATGAACCATGTGACCCAGCAATTTATTTTCTAGATACAGTATCTGCTCAAGAGAGATGAAATCATATGTCCACACAAAGACTTCTATTTGAATGTTCGTGTTACTCATAACATCTCTAAATATTTGGAAACAACTCAAATGTCTATCAACTGTGGAATGGATAAACAAAATACCTATACAATGGAATACTACTCCACAATAAAAAGAAGTGAACTACTTATATATGCAACAACATGAATTAACTTCAAAAACATGGTAAGTTAAAGAAGCCACACAAACCAAAGAATATATATTGTATGGTTGCATTTATATGAAATTTACAGAATAGGCAAAACTATAGAAACAAAAAGCAGGTTGCCTAGGGCTGGAAGTATGAGCAGGGATTTATGGCAAATGGATGCAAGGGAATTTTTGGAGGTGATGAAAGTGTTCTAATGCTTGAGTCTGATGATGGTTACAGAACTGTATAAACTTATTAATCTGATCCATATGCTCCAAATGGGTGAATTTTATGGCATTATAAATTATACTTTAAAAAGCTGCTAAAGAAGGGGAAATCTCTAAAGAGGAAGTTGTATTATATGCCAGGAGCTTAGAGGGAATCTTTTTTAAATGATTGTTGCTTGTTTCTTCCTTTTAAAGTGAGTAGGGTTTTAATTTTTTAATTTTTTGCCTCTGAATAGGCTACTTCCTGGTGGTTCTCAGGAGGGATTATTCCTCAGAGCAGATGTACATTACAGATCATGCCAAGTTTCTTCCTCGGTGGAGACAGTTGCCAACATAGAGTGAGACTCAACTGGAAGGGGCTGAGTGAGGCTTCTTGGGATTCTCCCTTCAGGTTTTCCTCTGATTACTCCAGCTGAGCACACAGAAGAAAGGCAAAGCCACAGGGAGGCATATTAATTAAAATGTCTCCTTTTTTGGGGGCCATTGTCCTCTTCACTTTTAGGAGGTTACAGTTGTGGGTTTACAGTGTGTTATTTCCTTCCATGTTCAGCATAGTTGCATGATCATATAATCCCACATTTTAATATTCAGGAGTAGCCAGGTAGATTAATAAGCAGGAATATCTAATTACCAGTTGGGGTCAGGGAAGAAAAGGTATCTACTTTCAAAATGGGACCATTGGGAACTATTTTGAAGGGGAGCTTTCGCTACAGATTTCTTTCTGGTGTTGCTCACTTGGATGTAACAGGAAAGATCTTGGCCCTGGAGCTTGCCGGGGTCCAACTGTCTGTTACTCCATAGGAGGTGTAACAAGAGACATGAAAGAACCTGACTTGCTGGTTTTATTTCCACTGTTTGTTTAGACCGTCACTGCCAATTAATAAGGAACAGGAGAAACATGCCTCTTAGGGAATATAGAGAAAATATTGCTTTGATCTTATCTGCTGCAATTATTGAATATGCTTTCCATTTGACCAGTGGCCCCATCTCTCTTTCCACACAAAAAGCCTAAAATAAACAAAAAGAAAAAACGTCTGCTTAAACTGGTTGTTATTCAGAGCCTTTCTGATGTCATGTTTTAATTTAAAGATTACTCTGTTCATTGTAAGATCAGAGGCTTATATTTTCAGGGCCATATGCTTCATATCCATGAATGGATACCCTGTGGATCTCAGTGGGAGTTAAAAGCAGAGATGGTTGCAGAATTGAGCTTTCTTCCTTTTGTTGCACGAGGCACTTTTTACTTGCTTTTTCTGGAGAGTGTAATCTGTGTATTAAGGTGACTTGTTTGTCATAAATGTTTATTAACATGTTTGGATAGACAATGGCGTGTTTTTTATAGGCATTTCTTAGTTTACTTGCCCGCACTAGACATTAAAGATTCTCCCATAAAGAGTGGCATGCTCCCCATCATTTTGGGAGGTAAGTGTGTTCTACTTCCCGAATCAAAACATTCTTTCCTGGGGCAGTTGGGTGGCTCAGTTAAGTGTATGCCTTCCGCTCAGGTCATGATTCCAGGGTCCTGAGGTTGAGCCTCCAGTCAGGCTCCCTGCTCAGTGAGAAGTCTGCTTCTCCCTCTCACTCTGCTGGTATCCCTGCCTGTCTCTCTTGCTCACACACACTCTCTCTCAAATAAATAATAAAATCTTTAAAAACAAAACAAAACAAAAACATTCTTTCTTCATTCAGTGTTTTTTAGAAGAATAGGATGTTCCTTTCTCTGTCCCAGGAGTGCTTTCCTGCCTTAAAACTATTCCTTATTAGATTTATTACATCTGTCATGCCTTCTCATCTATAAATCTTACCTGTCTTTCAGAGCACGGTTTAAAGTTTAATCTTTTATGAAATCATCTCTTTCTTGCTCAGAACACACATCTCTTTTCTAAGCTCCTTAGTGTATATTTTCCTCACAGAGCTAATTTCCAAACTAACAGGCACTGATGGTTGGGTGACCAATCCCTTTCTCTTTGTATACACTATTCACCTAAGAATAGCCACGTGTATCTCAGAGGCCAATAAAAGGTTGAAGTCTGCTGTATGGTCTCTGGGCAGCTTTGTTTCCCTGATGTAGATGTTGAGCTGCCAGGTGTTGAGGTTGGTCAGTGAGGACAGTGAGTCAAACTGAAAGTAACAATCAAGCCTTTATTTATTTATTGAGACACTGCAAGCAAGAGGCAAAAAGTGTCACTGGTTTCCTAGTGTTCCACTTTTTCTCCATGGAACAGCACTAGGCAAGGGGTCAGGTGGATGCAGCACAAATGGGGGAAATGTTTTATTGCTGTGGAGCCTGAAATAGAAGTTTCCTGGCTTTTTAATGGATCTGGGGGGTCTGGTAGAGGGTGAGGGGAAAAGATAAAGAGTGGAAAAGTACTGAGCCAGAGTGGAGAAAAATGCTTTAGTTAGGGCCTCTGGTAATGAAGTCTTGGTGGAGGTGCCTTAGAAGTGCCTTATCAAAGGCCTCTGATAAGGAAGTCTCTGAATAGAGCTGCTTAGGCTAGATATGTATATGCAGATATGTATCAGCATGGTAGCCTAGGTGGGGTGGGGTGGAGATTGGGCTGAGTTCCTGGCTGTAACTCTCTTCGGAAAATTGCAGTGCATTAGCTGTGCACCAAGTCTCCTACAGGGAGGGCAGCAAGCTTCTAGCTGTGAGGCCTATCAAGCAAAGCCTTGTAATTGCCTGTAGTCAGGCCTGAATGATCACACATAGGATTTTAGTCTAGAGTTGGACTCTTCAATAGGTGCCACCTCTTCTTTTTATTTTCTTTAGGCTGGAATGTGACCTGAACTGCAGTAGCCAAAATGGATCCATAAGGGAAATATCAAGGGAATTCAGAGGCTCTGGAGCTAACTAAACCAGAACCAACAACTGCATGCCTCTTGACTTCCCCTTATGTGAGGAAAAATCAGTTCCTAATATTTAAGCCACCATAGTCATGTTTTCTTCTTGTAGCCTAAAATATTACCAATTGATACACCATTTATTTTTGTAGTGCCTTTTACTGTTATATAACTGATTTATTTATATTATTATATATAGTTCGTGGTACCCAGAGGGACCAATCTCAGCCATCCTCTGCTACTGTACTATTTCCCTTTAATCTTACTGCAGTTCAAACTGGTGGTAAGCATACTTTGAAGCTGCCAGTATTTCTTTTTTGTAGCTAAGTCACCAGAGATGAAAAACATAGGATTCTTAGTTTATTTTTTAGTGCTCATAGAAGAGTGATGTTGGGCAAAATTCCCAGCATCAACTGCCTTGAAATTGAAGACCTAAGTCGAGTTCTCAGTGATAGTTTCTCATTAAATAAAGCACCAGGTAAAGGCCATTTGCCTTTTGAATATTCAGCACTGCTCTCCATGATGGGCTTACATCATTGTCTCTTTGTTATTTCTGTTACCTAGGAGTAAACAAATGCTTGGAATTATATATAGGGTGATTCCAGTAAAAAATGCATTCTTTCCCCTCTAAATTATTCCATTTAGAGGTAGGCCTATTTCCTTCTTGATAAATTGCATCTCTAGATTTCTCAGGACAACATCTTTTCCAGGAGTTTTGGGTTTTAGGCATAGCTCTTGCCTTATTGACCAGCATTGTAAGAGCTTCATCAGTTTGTGATTAAGTTTCTTGGGAACTTTGAAAATGTTGAATTTATTGACCTCCCATCAGTCCTTGGCTTAAGTACAGAAATTGGCTTTGCCCTAGATACAGACTTCTGGCTACTGATAATTATATGAGACTTGTAACACCACTCTCCAGATTCCAGGTCATTAGAAACAGTTTCTTGACAGATTAGATAATTTCAAGGAGACAAATAAAATATGTTTCAGATTCTCCTCCTTAATGTGTATCTTAATGACTTGATATTATTCCTGGATGAGCCAAATCCATGCTTCCCTGCTATAGAGAACAGACAGATAAGCCTTTGCCTAAATGCTGATGATACAGTTTTATTTCCTCAAATTTATAGTAGCAAATTTATAGTAGCATCTATAGACAGTGGTCCTCAGATCTAATTACTTTACTTTAAATTAGTTATTTCAAAACCCAAGCCATCAGTTTTGGCAGAGGTCCTCCAGCATTTAACTGGTCAAATTCTAAAAGCCCTGTAGAGAAGGCCCACTTGTTTGCTTACTACTAGCTTATCTTGAAGGGTTCATCAGTAGTTAACTGTTTGCAATTCAATATTATGTGGGCCCTATATTGACATTATTAATATCTCCTTGTATAGTTTTCAGGTTATAGTTATTACAGGCATATTTTGTGGCAGAGAATAATTCTGATAATGATGATAAAAAAGCTAAAATTGATTAAACATTTGTTGTGCAAGGCAATGTGCCAAGCAGTTATATAGCTTTTCTCTTTTAATTCTCAATACAAGCTGATAAAGTAGATAGAACTTTGGGGACTCTTCTTAATATAAATTGTAGTGAACTCTGGATTGTTATATGAGGAAAATCTTATTCTTATCTGCAAATATTACCTTGCCCCATCTCCATGTGGCAGTCAGTGGTCTTTTCTCCAGGTTCATGCTTGATGGGTAGGCTTCTTGACTTTATTTTTATTTTATTTTATTTTATTATTTTTCTTCAAATTTTTATTTAAATTCTAGTTAGTCAGCACAGTACAATATTGGTTTCAGAAGTAGAATTCAGAGATTCATCACATACAGCACCCAGTGCTCATCATAACAAGTGCCCTCCTTAATACCCATCACACATCTAGCCCATTCCCCACCCACCTTCCTCTGTCAACCCTCAGTTTGTTCTCTAAGAGTCTCTAATGGTTTCTTTCCCTCTTCTCCCCACCCCCATATGTTCATCTGTTTTGTTTCTTTAATTCCACATATGAGTGAAATCATACGGTACTTATCTTTCTGTGACTGACTTATTTCACTTAACATCATACACTCTAGCTCCATCCACATCATTGTGAATGGCAAGATTTCATTCTTTTTGATGGCTGAGTAATATTCCACTGTATATGTATACACCACATCTTCTTTATCCATTCATCAGTCAGTGGGCATTTGGGCTCTTTCCATAGTTTGGCTATTGTTGATAGGCTTCTTGACTTTAATAACAAAATATTAAACCTACCGATTTCTTTGATACACATTGAACACATGATTCTTCTTTTAACTAGTAACTTAGAATTAAATGGACTTGAACTCTTACTGTCCCGGTCCTTGCCCAAAGTTTGGCTGTGAGGAGTAATGTTCACGAAAGAGCACCTGAAGGGCATGTGGCCCTTGACCTCTCTGCTGTACAATATTTGGTAGCCACTAGTTTTGTGTGACTATTTTAAATTTAAATAAATTAAAAATAAAATAAAATTAAAAAATTCAGTTCCTTAGTCAAAATGCCCATATTTTAAGTGCTAAATAGCCATGTGTGGCTAGTGACTTTTGTATTAGACAGCATTAGATATAGAACATTATGACCATTGTTGAAGTTTAATTGTACAGTGCTGTGATAGACTGTTAGAGAGATTCACATCTGGACCGCATCTTTTTAAAAAAAATAATTAGTTTCATTGAATTGTACTTTGATGTGTTGACAGTGGCCTGTACTAATAATGTGTATGGAGTGTTCTTATGTGTCAGATACTGTCTTCAATACCTTTTATGCATTGACCACTTAATTCCTACAACTATTCCATGAAGTAGGCTTTATTTTTATCTCCATTTTATAGATAAAGAAACAGAGGCTCATAGACTTGCCTGTGGTCACTCAGATGGTAAACAGTGCAGTTGGGATGTGAGTCCTCTAAGTGTGGCTTTAAACCTGTGTTCTTATGTACCACACCATGCTGAGTCTAAAATCCCTATGAAGAGGACTTGGAATTCAGTCTCAGGATATGAGTAGTAATTCTCATCACTTTATTTTTGTATCCTTATTTCTCCTGGCTATAGCTGTATATTTATTTCATTTCTGTTACTGCAATGCTATGATGCAATTCTGACGCCAACTGCATGGTGTTAGCACAGACTCTGCAAGTTAAGGGCACAATTCCCAGAAAACTACCCTTACTTCTGATGCCAGCCATAGTTTCAGGGGTTCCCAGACCACCCAGACTTGTGACCAACTAGCTACAAATTTGGGGATTTCTATGACTGTCTCAGGTCTGATAATTTGCTAGAATGACTTACAAAATTCAGGAAAGTACTATATTTATAATTACAGTTTTATTATAAAGCCTATCAATCAGGACCAGACAAATGATGAGACAATTAGGATGAGGTCTGGGATGGAAGCAGAAGGCATCACCCTCCACCTTGATGTATTCACCAACCAGGAAACTTACCGAGATTTGTTGTTCAGAGTTTTTATTGGAGTCTCATGACATAAGCATGATTAATTGAATCATTGGCCATGTGTTTGAACTGAATCTTTAGTCTTCCTCTCCTCCCTGGAGGTTGGGCTGTTTCAAAGTCCCAACTCTCTAATCCCATGTTTAGTCTTTCCAGTGACTAGCCCTCATCCTTAGTTATTTTATTAGTGTAAATCAAGTATGACACAAGGGACACATAAATAACAAAGTCATTCCCATCACCCAGGACATTCCAAGGATTTTGAGATTATCTCCTGGGAACCAGGGTCCAAGATGAGACAAAGTCTTTATTATACAACAGTATGCATTTTTTTAGGCTGTCTTAGATACTTTTTGAAATGAAGTGGAGGATTTATTTATGTTTGTGTATATACGTGTATAAATAAAAATATAAACATTTTAGGTATATATGTATAAATATGTATTTTTTTTTTTTTAAAGATTTTTATTTATTTATTTAACAGAGATAGAGAGAGCACAAGTAGGCAGAGCAGCAGACAGAGGGAGAGGGAGAAGCAGGCTCTCCGCCGAGCAGGGAACCCGATGTGGGGCTCGATCCCAGGGCCCTGGGATCATGACCTGAGCCGAAGGCAGCCGCTTAACCAACTGAGCCACCCAGGCGCCCCTAAATATGTATTTTTAATATAGGTGCAAGAGGACTACTAACCATAGTTTTATAGATTTCCAGACATAAAGATTGCCTTAGAAATAACTTAGTTTTACACTCTTACTTTACTGATGAAGACATAAGCCCAGAGAAGTAAAATGGCTTGCCTAGGTACTTGGTGGCAGAGTTGGGACTGGAGCTCAGGGTTTTTAATCTTATATTAAAACTCTCCTTGTCTTCTCAATCTCAAGCTCTTCCTCTAAAATAGTCATGTCACTACCACTGCATACTTTTCTCACTTCCTTACTGCACCTTAGAAACCTCAGGCTGACTTTAGGAGATAGCTTTGGAGCAATGGATGAAGCTTGCTGCAAACTGTGTTTTTGTATCTCCTGCCTTTGCACATGTGCTGTTCTTTCTGCCTCAAATGTCATTTTACCTATTGGCCATCTCTTCGTTGTTTTTGTTTTTTTATTTTTTTAAATTAATTAATTAATTAATTAATTACTTGTTTTGGATATAGTGTTCCATGATTCATTGTTTGCGTATAACTATACCCAGTGCTCCATTCAATACATGCCCTCTTTAATACCCATCACCAGGCTAACCCATTCTTCCACCCTGCCCCCTCCCCTCTAGAACCCTCAGTTTGTTTCTGAGTCCACAGTCTTTCATCTTCATTGTTTTTAAGTATACAAGCTAAACTTCACATCCTCTGTGAAACCTTCCCTGCCTTTCTCTCCTCTCACAGATTTCGTCTCTCCTGTCTCTCTGTTTCACATTATTTAGAATATGCCCTTATCTTAGTGGTACTTACCATAATTATATTTTTAATTCTTTTTCCACATCTCAAACCTTAACAGAATTTTTTATTTCACCCTTGTTGCCACTAAACTTTTTCCTCTCTTTGTCTTCCTAGCCCTGATACAGCAGCATCAGTGACTCAGCTGTTTCATCCAAAAATCTAGAAGTCACCTTGATTTCCCTCTTGTTCTCATCTTGCTCATCTAATTAACAGCAAGTCCTTTGGTTCTATAGCCTAAATATATCCCAATGCTTTTCTCTTTCACCTCCGAACTGGTCTGTCTGCTTTTACTCTTGCTTTCTTTCAATCCATTCTCCGTACAGTGGCCACCGTTCTTTCAAAATGTAAAGCATTTTGAAATCTCGCTCCTCCCCATTTGAAGACAGCCACATCTTCTGGTGCAGTGCCAGCCACTTCCCCAAGACATGATGGTGAAGGTCAGAGTAAATGGATTTGGCCGTATTGGGTGCCTGGTCTTCAGGGCTGCTTTTAACTCTGGATATTGTCGCCATCAACAACCCTTTCATTGACCTCAACTACATGGTCTGCATGTTCTAGTATGATTCCATCCAGGGAAAATTCCATGGCACAGTCAGGGCTGAGAGTGGGAAACCTGGCATCAGTGGGAAGCCCATCTCCATCTTCCAGGAGCAAGACCCCGCCAACATCAAATGGGATGATGCTTGTGCGAGTATGTTGTGGGGTCCACGATGGAGAAGGCTGGGGCTCACTTGAAGGGTGGGGCAAAGAGGGTCATCATCTCTGCCCCTTCTGCCAATGCCCGCATGTTTGTGTTGGGCATGAACCATGAGAAGTATGACGAATCCCTCAAGATTGTCAGCAATCCCTCCTGTACCACCAACTGCTTGACCCCTCTGGCCAAGGTCATCCATGACAACTTCGGTATTGTGGAGGAACTTGGGACCACAGCCATGCCATCACTACCACCCAGAAGACTGTGGATGGCCCCTCTGGAAAGCTGTGGTGTGATGTCCGAGGGGCTGCCCAGAACATCATTCCTGCTTCTACTGGTGCTGCCAAGGCTGTAAGCAAGGTCATCCCTCAGCTGAATTGGAAGCTCACTGGCATGGCCTTCTGTGTCCCTACCCCCAATATGTCAGTCGTGAAACTGACCTGCTGCCTGGAGAAAGCTGTGCAATATGATGACATCAAGAATTTGGTGAAGCAGGCATTGGAGGGCCCTGTCAAGGGCATCCTGGACTACACCAAGGACCAGGTTGTCTCCTGCAACTTTAACAGTGACACCCACTCTTACACCTTTGATGCTGGGTCTGGCATTGCTCTCAATGACCACTTTGTCAAGTCCATTTCCTGGTATGACAATGAATTTGGCTACAGCAACCAGGTGGTGGACCTTATGGTCCACATGGCCTCCAAACAGTAAGAGCTTCTGGATTGCCAGCCCCAGCGAGAGCAAGAGGAAGACAGAGGCTCTCAGCTTCTGGGGTGTCCTTGTCCCAACTCATCCCCCAATACTGAGAATCTCCTGACCTCCATAGTTTCCATTCCAGATCCCCTGAAGAAGGGGAGGGGTTTGGGGAGCCCTACCTTGTCATATCATCAATAAAGTATACTGTACCTAGCCAAAAAAAAAAAAAAAGTAAAACAAATCATGTCATTTCTAGCTGAAAATCCTCCATTAACTTTTTCTTTCACTGAAATAAAATCCAAACTTATTGTGCCAGGCAAGGACCTACATGATATAGCCAGTTCCTCCTTCATTTTGTATCAGACTCCCCCACTTCCATAAATTTCTGTTTGTTTCTCAAACATACCATGTTTGTTTCTTTTTCAGGGCTGTTCCAAGGTGTAGCTTGCTGTGTGAGTATGGTGGGAGGGAGGAAGCTTAACTTCTCTTCCTCCCCTGTGTTCGCCATTAGCTTCCCCTAAAGCCACTTGAATAAATGTAAAATCTAAGGCAAAGAGGTGGCTTGCTCTACAGCCTCAGGATGAGAGGCAAGTTCCCTGGGTTCTCCCAACCAGATTGCTGCCACAATCTTGAGGCTTGTTTCATTTCAAGCTTCTGTTAAAATGTCATCTCCTCAGAGATGCCTTCTTTGATCCATTATAGCACCTTCGTGGCTCTGTGATATCGCTTTGTTTTATTGAGTTTGGTTGCACTCAAGAAATTGCCTTGCTTAGTTAATTAATTAATTTAATTAATAGGCTTTATTTTTTATAGTAGTTTCAGGTTTATATAAAATTGAGGAGATGGTTCAGAGAGGCCCATATACGCCCTTCCTCCTACTACCACCCAGTTTCCCCTACTGTTAATATTTTTCAGTAGTATAATACATTTGTTACAGTTCAACCAATATTGATACATTAACTAAAGTCCTTAATTTACATTAGGGTTCACTGTCTTGTATAGCAATATGGGTTTTGATATATAGGTAAAGTCATATATCCACCAGGACGGTATCATACAGAATGGTTTTACTGCCCTAAGGGATCCCTCCCTTCTTCATTTTCCCCCAAACTCCTGGCAACAAGTGATTTTTTAAAATTGTCTCTATAGTTTTGTCTTTTCCAGAATATCACATAGTTGGAGTCATAGAATATGTAGCCTTTGTGTTGTTTATTTTAAATTACTTGTCTGGCCTTACTAGAATGCACATTCCAGGGTAGTAGGAACCTTGTCTATTTTGTGTGTTGCTCATTTCTCAGTACCCCAGTCATACTGGGCACGTGGAAGACCCTCAACAATTGGAAGTTGCTGAGTGAATGAATAACCACCTGTTGTCTGCAGCAGGCTCTGTGTTCTCTGAAGGCCGGAACTGTGACTTATTTTCTGGTGTCCCCAGTGCTTAGTACAGAGAGTTGCACAGGGAGGGAAGTCAGTAAAAGTTCATTGAGTAATATTAAATAAAATTTGGCCTCTATCGTTTATTATCTGTGTGACCTTGGGCAGGTCCCTTACCTCTTTGAACCTCATTTATAATGCTCATTTCTTAGGGTTGTTGTCAAGATTAAAGGAGTTCACATTGAACACTACATCAAAAACTAGTGATGTACTATATGTTGGCTAATTGAATTTAAATTAAAAAAAATAAAAGATAGGAATAAAGCTAAAAGAAACTAAAAAAAAGGAGGTCAATGGATACAGTATTGTATAAAATGTATGGGATTGCTATTGCTATCATTGGTCACTTTTCTGCTAAACATGCCAACAAGGTTTATATTAACAGTGCATTCCTCAGTAATGCCAAAGCTACTCCTTACTAGCCTTCACAGGCCCGAGATGCCTCATATGGTAAATTCTCAGGAGGCTGAAAGAATGTTATAATAACTCTTTTGCTTCTGTATTGTTTATAGTAACGCAAGCCTACTTGGTAACTTAGAGCTGTCTACAGACACGTTGCTGTTGCCAGCACATAGTTCTTATTTCCCCTGTGCCTCCCTAGTGTTTCCATTAGCCATGTAATATAGTTTTCTCCAGCTAGTGATTAGGGACCAACTGTTCCTGTGTTAATGCTTGTGTTCAGTTCATTAAAAAATAAAACAAAAAAAAAAAACTCCTGATAAGGATTCTTGGTTCATTTAAAAACTGTTTAAAGTTCAGAAGATACTTCTTATTTAAAAAGAGAAAGAATGATCGTTCAACTCAGGGACTTTATTTACGGTGGGACTAAGAATCTTTACAGATATTGATGGTTATTTGAAAAAGTCAAATTGGAGTGCAGTTCACTGATGTTGTTAAGCACAACAGCTACTGAGGCTATATTTAAACATGCATTCCGAAGTGAAGGGTGAGGAAAATTGCTTTGCAGATGCTCAGATGAAAGCAGTCACTTTATATTAGGCAGAAAAAGGCAGTTTGAGATAATCTTAGTTTGAGGAAAGTCCGATTTTAGACCAGCCAAAGAATAGGAGCACAGTGGGAGGGTGGGAAGTGTAGAAGGTGTTATCACTGATCTGGAGCATAGAGGATTAGGGAGAGCGTGCGGACATAGTGTTAAATCAGGTATGTTTGGATCATTTATTTTTAGTTTTCTTCCCCACTTTAGTTCCTAGACATCCTGAGTCTTTAATCCAAGCCTCCTGCTCTCTTGCTTCACTTGCTTTTCCATCACTTGCCTCATCACAACATATGTATCCTCTCATTTATTCCATCAGCAGTCTGTTAATCTGAAACCCTGTTTAGTGGGTACTAAATGAGCTAAGCATGAGCTTGTTCAGGTAATATGTTTTCAGGTTTGTCAGGAATTCTCTGGGAATATCATTTCTGACCCCAAGATGATGATAACTGCTACTTTGAATTTTGGGGATTTTATTTTAAGATATTTATCTTTTCAAAATTTCCCTGAAATCACTTCCCACAGACATCCACCAACTCTGCCCAAATAAAGTTAGCCTTAAGCCGGACCAGTGGGCCATTAGATGTGGGTGATAATCAGAAAAGTGTAGAAATGCCCTGGTGTGGAGTATTGAAATTTCTCCTTCTCCCAATTTCAGCCCTTCCAAATTAGCTTTCCCGTCTCTGTCCTGAAACCAGGGATGCAAATATAATATAAAGCCCAGCTTATTACATGCAGAGACTATTTCTAATGGATTAATATTTTAGATTTGATTGTTTAAACAATTGGTTTACCCATGTCTCCTATTTTCTGAGTTAACAGACTAATTTGACCAAATTGCTCATGTGTCTTAAGTTCATAGAATATCAGATCAAACCCACTGAATTGTTGCTTTTCCAGGTCAAAATGGTGAAATATTGGTAATTTTATACATCCAACCTAATAAAAATAGCTAATAATAGCTGACATTTATTACATGTAACATCTATTAATTGTAGTGTTTATTCAAATTAATATAAGCAAAGCACTTACAGCAGCCCCTGGCATAATAGGATCTTATTGTGTGCTTTATTCTAAGCTCTTTACATGGATGACCCCACTTAATCCTCAGAAACATTTTTTGTGTTTTATACATGAGGAAAATGAAGCTCAGGAGGTTAAGCAAATTGCCCATGTTGAAATGGCACTAAGAGATGAGCTAGGGTCTGATCATGAGAGGTTTATCTCTCAGCCTGCTCTCTTACCCATTATGTACGTAGTCCCAGAGCATGCCTATTGTACTTTCATTAAACAAATGTTTTGTTCAAGACCTACTGCCCATAATTCTGCCCTAAGTGAGGTTTCCTGGAGGGATAAAACATGTGCATAAAACAATTTTATCATGAGTGGTCAAGATCAGTGTCAATACAAGATAGCTACATTGGGATATCACAAGGAGGTACATGTTAAGGTACAGGTGCACGTTCAGAAAACACTGTTAAATTAAAAAATTATTTTGATAATATGAAGTCCAGAGGAAGTTTAAGACAAACTACCAGTGGACACTAAATTCAAAACTAGAAGAAATTTATTAATCACTGTTACAATGTTTGTTGACATGTAGTCACTTTTGTACACATGTGCCATATTATCAATGGTTGGTGAGTATAAATGCGTAATTACTTCCATTTGCTGCAATGGAAGCAACTTTGATTTTAATTGATTGAGAACCCCTCCAACAAAATTCTGTCCTTCTCAATTTTAAGTCCACAATTCTGTTCATCATTCATTAAATACTTAGTGAACATCTATAATGTACTAGGCACTGGAAAATAAATATCAGTAAACAAGATATAGTCCCTGGTCTTAAGAAGCTCACAGTCTTCAAACAGCCTTCCAAATGAAAAAGACAAATATTTGAATAAGAATTCCAGTGTCTGAATAAGAAAATCAATATTTCCATATACCACAAGGTTTAGAATTAACAAAGGCTTACACAGGTGCTTCCTGACATTACAGATACATAGTCTGTGTTGCATCATAACTTAAAATTCTTTTGGCAGTTCAGAAGATCCATGTTGTATAGTCATCCTATTGTATAGTCACAACACATCAGGTCCTGCTGAAAGGTGCTGTTAACATATTAGTTTGTATCTTTTGCCTGCAAGGTGATTTTAAGTAATGTTTGATTTTGGAATAAGTCTAAAATTTACTAGAACTAGGTAAACTTAGACTGATGTAATATAGAAAAGTAAGAAGAGTCTGATTCACTACTTCTTCAGATACTGCTAACCTCATGGCATCATGGGGCAGACAATTTACCTTCTCACATTTTCTCCAAGGAGGAAATTTTGGTTAATGTTTAAATAGTGAATAAAGTATCTTACACAGAGTTTACCTTCTGTAGTCAGAGTATAAGACAAAATTGGGGTCTAATAAATATTACTTTTGAACACTCAGTAAAATTGGTTTAATCATAGGGACATTCTTGTCCCTTTGGAACAATGGAACTGAGATTGGTTGAAAACACTATGGATTCATGTATTTCACTTCCCTCTGACTCTTGGCTATAGACTTATTCAATGAAATGGTGGGCAGAATTGCCCATATTATTTAAGTTATATATATATATTTTTTTTTAATGAGCAACATATATTTGAATTTGTGTGGGTTTGTAGAGCTATGGTGATAAGCTACTGTATTGGTTATGCCCTTGCTCCTCATTATGTAATTCACTTCCGGTTCAGCTCTTCCCCATTAATATAACAACCCATATGAGTTGAGTCTTATTGAAAGAATGGGAAGATTGAACCTCCAAACACAAAATTGATCCCTAATTTGGAGGTGCTGGCTTTCACGTTCTGATCATCTTATGGGATCTTGGTATCTTTTGACATATAGCACTTGCCCATTAGCGTGAACCTCCAAGTCAATCCAGAACATCCTAATGTCTTGGTGCCAAGGATATAAACTACCCCAGGGTTCAGTAAACATAGAATTTACAATATCTTGGGTGTATTTAAAATTGCTCAGTTACAAGTGATAATTGGAATGCACACACAATTGGTCATATTAAAGGTACTATTCATAGAGAAAGACAAAGGATAAAGGATCTAAGGTCAGGGTAGGTTTGATATATCCAGGAAAAAACATTTTCTTCTGGTGTGTCAGTGTGGGTCCATCCTAGTTGAGTTTGAGATTTCTCCTTTTTAGTCCTACCCACCATAAATATCTTTCTCCTTCGAGACACATTCCTAAATAAACAAGAAAATCCTATTTAAATCAGCATAGTTGATAATTCTGGCAATTCACACGTACCTACAGTTACCTATGTATGTATAAACCCTTTTTCTTCTCTTTCCTTATTAATCTTTTATCATAAAGTTATGCTCTAACTTACTATTGAACCATTTATTACAATTAATCCATCAATTTGTAATCATCATAGTCATTATTGCAGTTATTAACTGTGGCGTCTTTTGTTATTATTGTTGTTCTTGGTTCCAAATATTAACTTTCAACTGCTACAGTTCTCATTATTATTAATTTTGGAGTAAACTTCAGTATGCACTCTCCCAGTTTAGAGAAGGGAAACATTTCTGTCTGCTAGGACAAGGCTTAGACCATTTGAAGACTCTCAGTAGTCTTCTCATGAGCACAGAAGATATGGGAGCTTTTATGGCAGTTACTGGGCTGGAGTAGGATAATGTATCTTGCATTAAGTAATTCGCCAGCATCTTTAGTTGTTGTTAGGTTCAAAGAAACAATGAAAAATAAAATAAGCCTGTCATCGCCTCCTGCAGCTGAGAATCATTCTTCACTCATTATTGGTTATTTTGAGTGTACATGTGAACATTGTGAACATATGAAAGTCTGTCTTTATATTAAGATGGGGTTATATATGAGGTTCAGATGATCTCTTTGAAGCTTCAGTTGTGGATTGTTCAGTAAGCAAGGACTGTGCCTTCTGAAGTTTGCATACAACATGATTTCTCTAGGGAAACTCATAAAAGGAACATGATATGTAAAACTCCTAACTCCTTGCTTCATGAGACTGACTGCTTCTTAGCTCTAACCATCTCCTAACAAAATTTTACCAATAAAATATCCTTGTATGTGACACAAGATGACCATACCTTATTTTAAATCAGAAGAGTTTACAGAGCATTTCTAATATGTTTTTAAAGCATATGGAAAAATGTCTAGCATATTTTAAACCAGGGAAGACTACTGTTTTGGTAAATACCTAGGAAGGTGGAATTGGATTTAATTAAGGTCTGAGTCTGAGACCACAGAACATTAAAGTTGAAGTGACCTTCAAAAATATGTTGAAACCATGTCTTTCCCTCAGTGTAAGAATCTCCTTTTTTGCCTTTTTCTTTTCTTTTTTTTTTTTTAAAGATTTTATTTATTTATCAGAGAGAGAGGGAGAACACAGCGGGAGAGTGAGAGGGATAAGCAGAGTTCCTGCTGAGCAGAGAGCCAGTTGCAGATGTGGGGCTCTATCCCAAGACCCTGAGATCATGACCTGAGCTGAAGGCAGACACTTAACCAACTGAGCCATCAGGTACTCCGCTTTTTTTTTTTTAGAATTTCTTTTTTGTTTTTTAAAGATTTATTTATTTATTTATTTATTTGAGAGAGAGAGAGCGAGAGAGAGCACGCATGTGCTGTGCACATGGGAGCACAAGCAGGGGGAGTGGCAGGCAGAGGGAGAGTGAGAAGCAGACTCCCAGCAGAGCAGGGAGCCCAATGCAGGTCTCAATTCCAGTACCCTGGGATAATGACCTGAGCTTAAGGCAGATGCTCAACTGACTGAGCCACCCAGGTACCCTCTGCCTTTTTTCTTTAATGCCTTTTTTGATGGGGTATTTACTATTTATAATGTAGGCAATGACATTGTGGACCAAGTCCCTACTCTTTGTTTTAATTAATGCGAATCCTATTTCCTTTTGACATCTGCCCACTGGTCTTGGATATTCAGAGTTATATAGGCAAGCCTAAAGAGAATAGGAAAATTGTATTGATACTGATTTTCAGTGTAGACACTGATTTTTCCTTGAATCTTTTTTGTCTTTAACACCATGAGGACTTTAGGTACAGATCCTGCCAAAGAAGTGAGCATGTAACTCTTTTCCCTCTAATTAGTTAATTCTCAAACTAAATTAGGTCTGAGTCAGCAATCTGCAATTAATCCATTAAGATTATTATCTGGTGAGTACTATCAATTTTACTGCTGTCCCTGAATTATTAGTCTCCTATTTGTTTACATTACAAATTCAGTAGGAGTAATTATGCAATAAGAAAGTGATACTGTCACTTTAAATAAACTGCTCAGCAACTAAAACATCAGGACTATAATTAAAAGCATCACTCACAGCTTTCATTTTAATACATAAAGGAGAAGGACATGATTAGATTTTAATGAATTTACTTTTGTTTTAACTATATTATTATTATTTTTTAAATCTGGATATGGCGATTTCAAAATACCACTAAATGTTACTAAGCATCCTTAATTTCATACATTGAGGATATAGTAAATTTAACTGTCTTTGCCTCTGACATCACGCTTTCAATTTTTAATCTGTTCTTTAGATATAAGCACAACTCCTTCTAGTACCCAGAATGGAGCAGTTCTCCAAAGTAGTTTAGATAAATCCCCAGGCCAGTAAACTCCCTTATTCCCAGTTGACCAGACTCCCCGCTGAGCAGAGTCAGTTGTGGTTGTGGGGCTCTGTCCCAAAAAGTGTAAGGTCACACACTAAGACCCAAGCAAATGCCCCCTTGTCCAGCACAGCCCTTAGTCCAACATAAGTTCTTGGTTGAGTTGGCCTGAGGATAATTTAAGGAGTGCTTGGAGGCTTAAAACCTGGGTTGAGTATCTCAGTTGCTGAGTTACCTTCTTTGAGCCTCAGTTTCCTCTTATGTAAAATGGAAAAAATATAATCTACCTCTAGGGTTGTTGTGAGAGGTGTCTCAGATTAAGGATCTGAGCCTATTTTGTTAAGTATAAAGCATGGTGCTGATGTTGACTAAGATTACTCTCTACTTGTGCAATTCAAAGTGTCTGAAACTATACCTGAAGTCCCAAAACAATCTTCCCATTGTTCTGCCCTGTGCTTGAAATTTAGACTACAAAAATCATTCCTTTGAAATATGGCATATGTAAATCACATCAGGGGCTTTTTAGCACTTGAAGACTCCTGGACGTGACCCCCTGGTGGCCTACAGAATTAGCGTTTCCGGGGAATGCACTTCACGGAACCAGAGACAGACCAGGAAAAATCAAAAAGAGAAACTGGTGATGGGGGGGATGGGCATAGTTGGGGATAGCAAGGCTGAGAGTTACTAAAGGAAAGATCCTTGAGTAGCTAGTCTGTAGAGGGCCAGCGTCTGGTGTAGAGGCCAACAGCATTAAGGAGTTTCCAAGAGAAACCCTCTCAGAGTGAGAGCAAGAGCAAGCAAGCTGGAAAGAGAATATGAACTTGAGTGTTTGGTGGAGTTGGGGTGGATACATGGCAGAACAAAGCCCACTGAATTTATTTTAGCTCCTTGAGACCCTCAAGATTCTCTTATGATTTAATGGAAGCATATGTCTGAGGTCCCAGATTTTACCCTCTAAGCTCTGTTTTTTTTTTTTATGTCTTATGGCAAAAGGGAAAAAAAAGGGAAAATTATATAACCAGATTTTCAATGCTCCATTAACGGATATTACTTGAAATTTGGATTTATGATGTTCAAATAATTGATTTGTGGTGCTCTATAAGTACCAATAGGATAACCTAGGGCCTTAAAGCATTTAAGAATAGGCATAATCTTTTATTTTTGAGAGAAGAAAAATGGCAATTCATTTTAGACTCCAAATTAATGTACATATCCTATCCACACCATGCTCAGCCATATCTTATGTCATTATTTATATCTGTTTTAACTGAAACTTATAGAGCTTGAAGAGTTAGATTCTTGCAGGTGAATCTCTAGGGCAACCTTTAATATTTTCAGGGCCCAGGGCAACAGTATGAATGATTTTGCATTCGGTATACATCTAAATATTTAAAAGTTGTAAATCAGGCTAACAAACAAATAAGGTAAGTTTCATCCTCCTACATTGGCCAATTAATATTATAATGACTTGGAAGGCTATGTGTGGACCCCTCAGAATTTGGTGCCAGCGTGTGGTAGCAAAGTAGCCAGTCAGCGGCCTGTACCGCCCCACCAGCCCCACATCCATCCATGCAAGTGGATATTTCAGCCTGCATGGTCAAATTCAGTTCTCAGCCTCTGCAGACAGCAGCCTCTGGAAGCTGGCTCAACGCCAGTTGAAGAGAGAATTCTGATGTCCTTGATGCTTGGAGTCAGGTCCAAGGCTAGGCTCATCCATTTGGTCTTAGGAACTCTCTAAAGTATGGGTGCCACGACAGGGGCTCCTTTTGCCTGGACGTAACGAAGTTACTAGGAATTGTGCAAAATCATGGAGTTATAAAGCTGGAAGGGAACTTGGAGATCATTTGATCCAAGGCCTTCATTTTGCAAATGAAACAGCTGAGATGCAGAGAGGTTATGTGACTAATCCAGGTCATACCCCTAGTTAAGGGCAGACCTAAGACTAGAGCTCAGATCTTCTTTCACCCATTCCTCTCTGTCCAACCTTTTTATACAGAGTGAAATCCCCAAATAGCTGTAATTTCTATTGCTCCTTCAGTTTGAAAAATGACATTCAGGCCATCTTTTAAATAACCATCTTCCCCAGGGTAACTAGTGACTTAGTCTGGGACCCTTCGTGGCAGTGGGTCCATCCTGGCATTGTAGTAACCAGGAAGGAGGAAGGGGATAGAGGTGGAGAGATGGATTCTCCCTTGAGCAAAAGCTGTAATGAACAACAAAGCTAAGGAAAAAACCGAATGAGCTAAAAACTGGTCTTTTTACCAAAATAAGTCAGAGGACCGCATGTGGTAGCACAATATGACATACTCTTGGTGGCACCCCAGTCTTTTCTTCCATTCTCTGTGTAAAAAGAAATTCCTATGACATCTTCTGGTATGGATAGCAGTTACATAAAACACATTTTCACTCTTTTTACTTTATTTTCCAACCTCCAAAGCTAACCAAATATATTATTATTATTTTTTGTTAGGAAATTAATTATGAGTTTGTTTTTCACTGAGTACTCAAAGGGAAATGTATTTTAGTAGCAGAATTCTTACCAATTACATAGGGGACCCACATTTAATTTCCAGACTACCATAATATAATTCTAGCTAATACTAGCTAGTTATCTGACTTTGGGTTAATCACAATTCCTCACTAGAAGAGTAAGGGAGTTTGGCTAGATATCTTAGAGATTAAGAAAGGTGGCTCTGAAACCCACTTTTGCCCTGTGACCTCAGGTACTTAACCTCTCTGAACCTCACTTTCTCATCTGCAAAATAGAGCTAATAATAGCACCTATCCTACAGAGTTGTTATGAGATTAAATGAATTGTATAAGGAAAGTGCTTGGAAGATGCCTAGGATTTGTAGTTTACTCTTATTATTGGCCCTATTTTTGAGCATATACCTAGAAAACACACATGTAAATAGTACAGACATCACAAACTACACATGGCCAAAGTCAGCCTTATCATCCTTTTTCCACAACCCACTTCTCCCCTTGTGTTTTTATTGTTGACACTGACACCACCACTCACTCAGTTTTCCCAAGTCAGAAATCTGGGGGTCATCTTAAAAAACTCTTCTTTCCCTTGTACCTAATCAGTCTAATCAATCATTCAGAAATCAAGAGTCGGACGCTTCACTGACTGAGCCACCCAGATGCCCCTAGATTTAAGTACTTTTTATTTTTCCCCCCTTTCTTGCATTGCCGCTGTCCTATCTAAAGTCTGTTTCTGTGACCCCTGGGTGGCTCAGTCAGTTAAGCGTCTGCCTTCGGCTCAGGTCATGATCCTGGGGTCCTGGGATCAAGTGCTGCATTGGTCTCCTTGTTTAGCGGGGAGCCTGCTTCTCCCTCTGCCTGCCGCTCCCCCTGCTTGTGCTCTCTCTCTCCACTCCCAACAAATAAATGAATGAAATCTTAAAAAAAAAAAAAAGGCTGTTTATACAGAAACCTTCTAGCTTGTCTCCCTGCCTCCATTTTGCCACATCAAACCCATCATAGTGCCTTTGAAATGATCTTTCTAAAACACACATTTGATAACATCACTCCTCTAGTTAAAGGTGCTTACAAGGGTAAAGTGTGCTTGCCTCAGCCTGGCACAAAAGGAGGTCATGGTCTGACCATGTTTCCCACCATACCCTCTGGCACCTCATGTTTCTGATATAGAAGCACTTGCTTACTCTTGAACTTATCTTGTGCTTTCTCTCACCTCTGAACATGTTCTTCCCTGAGTATACACTTCCCATCCCACAGCTCCATGTCCTCTCTACCTCACAAGTACCCCTAACTGGAATCCCAGTCATTCTTTAAGACTCAGTTCAGGTGTGGAGCCTTCTTTGGCATGGGCAGACCTAAGTTCTGCCTCTTTGTGTTTCCTTGCTCCAGGGTTATCTATTTTACCATCTATATTCATATTTTCCTAAGACCAGGCAAGTAATTGATTAACTTATTTTTGACATAATTGGTCTAATTTAGATGAAATCATGTGGCCTGAATTATTCAGGTGATTTTTGGATTTGTTTGTCCCTTATAGATACATTTGTGAAACTCAAGTCCAACTATCACTTAACCAACACCTCAAAATCAATTAACTCTTTACTTTTAGCTTTATCTCCTGTTCTGGGTACTTACTTCATATAGACTCTTGTGTGTTGACCAACATTTTGACAAATGCATGATGAGGGGATTTCCCTGTATATTAGAGAATCCTGGAATAGATTTCAGAGCATCTGCAAATACTCCTTGCTGCTGATGGTGGCAAAATCCTTAGAAGATGGCAAAATTCTGCATGGTGGTGGGGTGGTGGGGAGGGGGGCAGGGCTGAGTCACACGGAGTAAGGTGTTCATTCAGCAATACTAGAACATAGAGTATCCTCTCTCTTTAAGGATGTTTGAATAATTCCTTTTGCTAAAGTGTGAACTGGAAGTTAAGATTTGTTTTCTCATCGTTAGAACTGAGTACTCTTCAGGACAGAGCCTCAGCAGTCTTTTTTCTGATACTGATAGAGTTTCGGTGGATGGCATAGAGCGCTATGTTATCACATCTGTCAGATTTCTTTTTTATTTTCTCTCGTATAAACATTGAGGTGTAGTCCATGCACCAGTGTCTGACCTAATCTGCTTCTGGGTTTATCTTTCCTACAAACCATGAAGAAAAACCTGCTGTTCTCCTTTTTGTGTATGGTGTGAAGAATGAACTGAAGTTTATATTTTTTGCTTATGGATAGCAAAATGTTCCAACACCATTTGTTGAAAAGGCAATCTTTTCTTCATTGTGTTACCTTTTCATCTTTGTCAAAAGTCAGTTGACTGTATATGTGATGGCTTAATTCTAGACTATTCTGTTCCATTAATCTGGTAGTCTATCATTATGACAGTACCACACTGTCTCGATTATTCACTTTACAGTAAATTTGAAGTCAGGTACTGTAAGTTGCCCAACTGTGTTCTTCTTTTTCAAACTCAAACACAATTTTTTAATCAACTGCTCTTCCTCTCCCCTCTCCTTAAATCACTCTTACTAGATGCATCTGTTTAGTGTAAACTTAAAGCATGGTTCTCAAAGTGTGGTCATTGGAACTTGTAGAAATGCAAATGATCAGGCCCTACCCCAGATATTTTGAGTCAGAAAATCTAGGGGACTCAGCAGTCTGAGTTTTAACAAGGCCTTCGGGGGATTCTGATACCTGCTGAAGTTTGAGAACCTCTAATATAGAACACTCTACTGTAGAGTTCAGCAAACTTTTTCTTTAAAGAGCTAGATAGTAAATATATTAGGCCTTGCAGACCATATGATCTCTGTTGCAGCAACTCAGTTCTGCTGTTGCAGCATGAAAGCAGCCATAGACAATATGTAGTAAGTGAGCATAGCTGTGTTCCAATACAACTTTATTTACAAAAATGGGTGGCGGACAGATTTTGTCTGCAGGCCACAGTTTGCTAACGTCTGTTGGAGTCCATTCTCATTTATCCCACATCTGAAACCTCAGCATTTGCCCCATTCCTCTTGAAAATCTGTATTCTCCTTCATTTTAGACCTCTTTATTTTAAAGCCCCTCAAGGAAGACTCTCTAAGTGAAGCTATGTTAAATAATTCTGTCATCAGGGCTTTCTCAGTGCTGAGGTCAGATATTTCACCTCACTCCAGCTTATCTACTTTTGATTTTAAAAACAAGAAGTTTGTCATTTAGCCCCACTCTTGAGCATGCCACTTGCATGAGCCCCATATATTGGCCATATGCTGTGGGAGCTTTTAATTCTCTGCAAATCACCAGCCCCCAAAAGGGTTTTGGTAATGGTGATTGTATTAGTTTGCGAGGGCTGCTCTAACATAAGTACCCAAAACTGGATGGCTTAAAACAACAGAAACTTGTCTCACAGTTCTGGAGGCTGGAAGTCCCAAATGTCTGCAGGGTCATGCTTTTTTCAGTGGCTTTAGGGGATAGTCCTTTCTTCCTTCTTCTAAGCTTCTGGTGTTTGTCGGCAGTCCTTGGTGTTTCTTGTACTATATATAGATGCATTACTCCAGTCATGTGGCCCCTTCTTCCTATGTGTCTTCACATTGTCTTTCCCCTGAGCATGTCTGTCTTCGTGTCCAAATTTCCCTTTTTTATAAAGATACCCATCATATTGGATTAAGACCCACCCGAATGACATCATTTTAACTTGATCATCTATAAACTTCTAATTCCAAATAAAGTCCCATTCACAGGTACTGAGAGGTTAGGACTTCCGTATCTTTTGGGGGGATACAGTTCAACCCCTAATAATGATAAAGGTGGGAACTGAGGTTTAATAGCAACTGTTGCAAAGAAAGAATCTTTGCACATGAATTTGCAAGCTTTATCTGTTCTACTTGTTACAAAATGTAATATTTACCTTCGGGAAAGGTACAGAGATTGCTTTGCCTTATTTTAGTAAAAGAGACAATAGTCCAAAAGAGAAAAAAGTCATTACTTGTATAGCAAATATGAGGAGGGCTTGAATCTATGAACAGGAATTTGGCCAACAGTTTCCTAGAACAACATCTAACGTACTTCCTGACACACAGCGTGTACTCAGTAAGTGGAAGAAGCATCCAGAGTTGAGATGGAGAATAACGTTCTTTCATCCATATTAACTTCAGTGGCTGCATTTGTTTAGTTCTTCCTGTGTGTTCTGCAGTATGCTAAGGAGTTTACTTAGATCTCAGTGAATCCTTACCATGACACTAGGTATTATAATATCTCCTTTTTAGAGATGAAGCTTAGAGAGATGAAATATGAAGTGACTTGCTCAATGTCATGACCAGAAAGTGGCAAAGCAGGGATTTTTAACCCATTCAAACTAGTTTGAGAGCTCATTAAAAACAAAACAAAGCAAAACTTTTTTTTGGAAGTGTAATATCCACACACAAAAGTGTATGTATTGTAAGTGGAGAGAAACCCCATGTTTTTAACCACTGTGCTATTATTATCTCTTTCTGTAACTCATTTGCTTAAAACTTTCATTGAGCACCTGCTATATAACAGTTTAATGATTAGATCATTACCTTGTTGCTGAACAGAGCTGGTGCTCGGGGTAGGGGGCAGATCTCCTTGTCTGTCTGCCACCATCTTTCTTCCAGTAGGTTGCCAGGATTTCTGAGTCATTGCACTTAGCTCACTGAACAGAAGACAAAAACACTCAAACCACCAATTCTCCTTGTTTTTATCATACCAAAAAACAATGTCAATCTTCTTTTGGACTTTTTTTAGTATTCCTTTTTATGCAGATTCTCATCAGAAAGAAAAAATGAAATGAAGGAAAAAAGAAAGGAAACAAGAAGAAAAGAAGAGAAAATTACAGGCCAATATCCTTGATGAACATAGATGCAAAAATCCTCAACAAATATTAGCAAACTGAATTCAGCATTACATTAAAAAGATCATATACCACAATCAAGTGGAATTTATTACTACCTAAAGCAATCTACGTATTCAGTGCAATTCCCATCAAAATACCAAAGGTATTTTTCGCAGAACTAGAACAAAGACTCCTAAAATTTGTATGGAACCACAGAAGACACCAAATAGCCAAAGCAATCTTGAGAGAGAAGAAAAACTCTGGAAGTATCATGCTCCCAGATTTCAAACTATGCTACAAAGCTATAGTAATCAAAACAGTATAGCACTGGCATTAAAATAGACGCATAGATCAATGGAAAAGAATAGAGAGCCCAGAAATAAACCCACACTTATATGGTCGATTAATCTATGAAAAAGGAGGTAAGGGGTAGACAGTGAATTTTTCTAGGCCGCTGCTTAGTTCAGTATCTAGTGACTTTATATGAGACATTTATAAGTTTGTTTTTTTTTTTAAGATTTTATTTCTTTATTTGACAGAGAGAGACACAGCAAGAGAGGGAACACAAGCAGGGGGAGTGGGAGAGGGAGAGGCACGCTTTCCGCAGAGCAGGGAGCCCAATGTGGGGCTCAATCCCAGGACCCTGGGGTCATGACCTGAGCCGAAGGCAGACACTTAACGACTGAGCCACCCAGGCGCCCCCATTTATAAGTTTTTGATCCATCTGGGCATTCTTCCTCCTTTGGTTGGCTCACTTGGACTAGCTAATAACTACATTTTTAGAGGGTCAGCACTAGGCTCTAAAATGATGAGTTTGTGCCTTTGTGAAACACATTCCGCATTTTTCACTTTTCCTCCACTAACTTTCAAAACCTTTTAATTTTCATTGTAATTTGCCACATTCTGCCTTGTATCTTTGGGGTAACTTATATAACCATCTAGACCATAATAATCTCCATGAAGGCAGAGACTGTGTTTTTGGCCTTTGGTAATTGTGAAGGATGCCTAGTGTGATGCCTTGGCACAACGTAGATATTCCTTGAATTGAACTCAGTTGAATTGAATTTCCCTGGGTTGTCTAGCAATTAGGGCACTAGCTTAAAATGAAATCAGTGCTTTCTTGTAATCTATTCAACTTCCCTACTCCATGTATTGGGCAGGGCTACCAGACCCAGATAGTGCAAATGCAGAATACAATATGCAACACATGACTTAAGCATAGAAATATTATTCTTATGGGCTCAGTGCCCAGGAAGATGAATAGTTTTTAGCTTGGCGACAAGATGGAAATGATCAATTCCAGAGTTAAGGTCTGTTATAACAAAAGCAACTACTAATAGATGCCTCTCTGTCTCACTTGTGCAGAGGGACTTAAAATTCTGATGGCTTCATTCTGGAAAAGGGTACAAATAGAGAAATGTATGGAGATAAGCAGAGTGATAAGGGGAACAGAACATAAGTGTTCCTGTTGATTATAGGGGAGATCAATAGGCAGAGACAGTTCATGGGACAATTATAGCAGGATGTTCCAGAAGTCAACTGTTGCCCTTCAGTTCATACTTTGCCAATGATACAAGTGATTTTAAGAAAGTGACCCTGAGGGTAAAATATTATGACATAAAATTGAGAACTATTGATTTGAAAATATTTTGGGGACAGAGAAAATTACTTCTTCCTGCATGAAAGGTACAGAGACTGATAATCAGAGTGTTGATAAATACTCCATCATAATCTCACAGATAATAAATAACCCACTTGGAAAGCAGCCTCAACTGACTGCCATGGGCTGGTACTATATAGGGTTGAGGGAAAGGTAAAGAAAGTCCCTTTCCATGAAGTTCTACTAAGTCCAACAACATGATGACCATACCCAAGGAGTTGGCCTAGTGGTGAGCTAGATAAGTGAGGATATGGGGTTGGAGATGTCTGTGATGCTAAACGACCTATTATGGTTTTCTGTAAATTATCCCTGTGGTAAGACCAAACACCAGGCAAGTAAATGGGTGGGAACACCTGAGAGCAAGGACATTATTGATTAATTTCATAGCCAGTAGAATGAGGTGTAAAAATTTGGTCTTCAGACACTGGAGGATGCTTTAGGTATCCAAAGATGCAGGTAAACTGTGTCCAAGCCTTCTTTCTGGATCAACTTTGAAAAACATAAAAGGCTCTGACCATGTTTTAGTGATAGCATGTATTTGCATGTAGAGATACATGCATTTTACAGTCATTAGCATTAATCACTCATGTTTGCATTTAGCTAATTGGGAACTAGGAAAAACTCATTTATTAATTTATTTAAGGATATGTATTTGGCATCTACTCTATGCTGGATACTGCTCTATGCACTGAAGATGCAGTGGAGAACAAAACCTGCCCTTGTCTAGGCTCCTCTAGTAAATACTTATAACATAGTTGAGGTACTATTAGTGCTTTGAGGTTGAAGTATGGTAGGGGACAGAGAGAGGGTATGCCAATGTTGGTAAGAAGTGGAGAGAACTTGCATTCTGGTTTCTAAGAGCTGTGTAGCCTTCTGCAAGTCTCTTCCCCTCTCTGGGCCTAAGGTTCTTCATTTGTTAGATAAGAGGGACAGGCCAGCTTAAACTACCTATGACTATTTTTTTTCTTCCTTTCTGCAGTAGCCGTTGTGTCAGATGTACTGAGCCAGGTTACCTTATGCTGGTAAGAAAATAATGGCACTTTGCCATTTTACATTTCACAAGCTGAGTTACTCTTATTCTCTGGTGTACAAGTTTTCCTTCTTAGTTGCAGATAAAAAGCAAAACCCCAGGTCAAACTGTTGGTCCCAGCTTGGGTCATGTGCCTTACCTGGACTAGTTACTGTATTCAGGGGAACAGGATACATTGATTAGCCTAGTGTTCAATATAAAGAGTATTTGTGGAGGGGAAGGATAGGGAGAGCCTCTGTGATGGACAAACTGATTTTTGTTGTGACATTATTAAAAGAAAAGGCTAAAAGATACTGAGCAGACCAAACCTGCAAATGCCCACTGTATCAGAGTTCCTATCTGCAAGGGACAGAGACTGACTTTAGCTGGATAAGCTTGAAAGAATTTGTTAAATGAATGTTAGGGAACACAGATTTTTTGTGAAATCTGGGGACCAGGTTGGAAG
Organism: Halichoerus grypus; assembly: GCF_964656455.1. Taxonomy (NCBI): domain Eukaryota; kingdom Metazoa; phylum Chordata; class Mammalia; order Carnivora; family Phocidae; genus Halichoerus; species Halichoerus grypus. The sequence continues at coordinate 171,636,156 of NC_135712.1, forward strand.
CTATCCCCCAAATCCTGACATTGGATTGTTTTGAAGAGAAAACTGCTCTCAACACCACTAAATCTTGGAAGTCACAGTTTGCTGGACTGCTATTTCTTCACCAGGAACATGGCCTTTATGTAACTTATTGCTGCCAGGAGGGAAAGAGTGGTCTCTTCTCTCCCCTTTTGCTTCAAAAGCTCCTAAGTCAGTGTCTAGCATGGAAGGGTCACATGGAAGGACTTTCTCCCTCTGTCTGTGAGCCCTAGCATAGTGCCTTACTCAGCATAGATGTCAGCTTCCAGAGAAGTAAGGAAAAAGCCAGCCTTCCATTACAAAAGCATGCTTCATGTCAGGAGTTACAGAAAGAAAGTTGAGGTCTCAACAAGGTGATAGGTGTCTAATGTTTTCCAAGACAAACTCTGTCACCCCTTTGAATAAATGTCATCTGTGTTCTTTTCAAATAGCCTTTTTGAAGTTTGCCTACATAAAACTCAAAGGTCCATCTCTCCTTCTCTGCTGAGTGTTATAGGTCTTTCACCTACCTGGGTTCACAATGGTTTTCCTTCCCTGCTGACCACAAGGTAATTTTCAGAGAGGGTCTTACTTAAGTTGCACTCATCTATAAAAGAAAGCAGTAATTTTGATGTATTCTGGAACAGGGATGTGGTGGTTGCCCAGCTATTGGCAGGTGAGTAACCTTGTCTTTGCTTTCTACAATGAAGTTCTTAGAAATTTCCTATTTTAAAATTCTGAGTCTCTGGACCTGTTTTCCATAGCAGAGAGCGCATAGTAGGCAATGAGTAAATATTTTTTTGAGTGGATGAATGAGGCAGTGTGAAATCCTGGAAAGAGCCCAGGTTTGTGGGACAGATAGACTGAAAGGTTGAATTCTGTTTCGGTTACTTCATAGCTGTGTGACCTTTAACAACTAACTTAATGGCAATGAGCCTCATTTATTCATTGTAAAATGGAGATTAAAAAATGGAGATAGTCCCTACCTTGTAGGTATGTGGCAAGATCAAATGAGATAATGTATATAAAATGACTGGCACATAGTAGGTACTCAATACATGTTATCTATTTTATTATTTATGTTAGAGTGGTAATTCATTAAGTGTTAAATGAATGAAAGAAGAAATGAAAGGATGTCATGAGAAATTCCACTGGTGAGTGGAGAGCTTCCTAGTGGGTTCTTGGTGGGATGAGTGTCACAGGAATTAGGATCATTTTATGTGATGGCTTGTGAAGGAGAATAGAAACATTTAAATCCAGGCCCAGAGTCTGCCATCATGTCTCCACATGCTGCCAGTTCTCTCTGGGGTATCCTTGCCCCACTTCTTCACCTGATACCTCCATACCTTCTATTGCATTCTGGCTCAGGAGTCACCTCTTCCTCTGAGAAACCTTTTTCGACTCCTCAGATAAGGTTGGGCACTGTGCCATTCCATGTTTACTTTTTTTAAATTTTTAAATTTTTTAAAGATTTTGTTTATTTATTTGACAGAGAGAGACACAGCGAGAGAAAGAACACAAGCAGGGGGAGTGGGAGAGAGAGAAGCAGGCTTCCCGCTGAGCAGGGAGCCCGATGCAGAGTTTGATCCCAGGACCCTGGGATCGTGACCCAAGCCAAAGGCAGATGCTTAACGGCCTGAGCCACCCAGGCACTCCTCCACGTTTATTTTTGCCACAGCACTTGTCATAGTGCTTAATTAGATTGTGTCACTAGCATCCAGTGCACTACCTGATTCTTTGAAGTTCAAGGAAGGAATTTTATCCAATATCCAAATTGTACAATTGGATCTGAGGCTTTGAGCAAGTGTAACCTAAGCTCCAGTTTCCTTGGTAGTAAAATGAGGATGAAACTCTGACTTTAATGCCTCCCACCAGGATTGTGAGGATCAACTGTGTTTATAGATATAACCTAGCCGGGCCTTAAGGGCCTGCTTGGAATATTCAGAAGACCAAGGTTTGGTTAAGGACCAGGTTTTTGCTTAGCTTATGCAATAGAACTAGCGTTTATTGTGCTGGGTGAGGATTGCAAGCTGACAGGGTTTTAAGTATCTCTGTGGGAAAAGTAAGTTGGAGAAACTGGGGCAATTGTCCAGGAGAGAGACTAGAGATTTGGAGAGAATTCTACAGTTATTCCTTCTGTCTATCCATGAGTCCATCAGTAGTAGTTATATTACTCAACAGTGCTTTTGGAGTTGAGTTTCCAACGTTTTGTTTGAGGGGGTGGGGTAGGGTAGGGTATGGAGAGCAGGCAGAATCTCTGATCATTCTTACTGCCCTCAGGATGGCCATGGGCCACATGAAGCGCTGGCCCATCAAGGTGTAGGCAGTTTGATTTAAAGATGTAAAAGTGGTTTGTGTTGAAACTGATCAATAGGTGGGTTATAAAGTGGATCCATATACTGTCACTTCTGTTTTAGAAACTGGCCTACCCTTTTAGACCATCTAGAAAATGACCAAATGTCTTCTTGGATCAATCCTTTTGTTCCTTTTCCATTTCTCATTGCTTTGTACCAGGCAAATTTGTAAATGAGTCTAAGTTTATTTTAAGCGTTCAGATTCTTCCAGTTCTGTTTTCTTCATACTGCCCTCTGCTCCAATTTAGTGCTTCAGTATTATGCTAATTTTTACTCACCTTTATGGCTCATAGGCTAGTCTTAGGAATTATATCAGCTATTTAGATATTTATATGAACTTAGATCATGAATGCTTGCATTTTAATCATGCTAATCCTTGAATTAGGGAACAAAAGGCATTATTTCCCATTAACAGGGTTTCAGAAACCACCTACTGAAAGTAGAGGAAAATTTTCAAGCATTGATGACAGATAATAGAAATAGGTAGTTACCATGCTTACATGGGAAGGTCATTTATACCTGGAGTTGTACAGTTCTAGTCCACTGCATCTTTTAATAGGGCATAGAGGACTTAGGTATCACTATTGCTTCCTTTTCTTATTAAAAATAAAGTTGAGAGAATTATAAGAGCAATTCTACGACACTTGTTCAGCAGTGGGATGCACTGCAGTCTTTTTTTTTTAGATTTTATTTATTTTTTTCACAGAGAGAGAGAGTGTACAAGCAGGCGCTACCTGAGTGGCAGGCACAGGGAGTGGCAGGCAGAGGGAGAGGAAGGCAGAGGGAGAGGGAGAAGCAGGCTCCCCGCTGAGCAGAGTGCCCGATGTGGGGCTTGGTCCTGAGCAGAAGGCAGTTGCTTAACCAACCGAGCCACCCAGGTGCCCCTGCATCCTTTTGTTTTTAAACTTATAAATCAGCAAACCAAATCTCCAGAGGCTAAATGTTAAATGTCTAAGACATCCAAATGAAATCCACTGATACAAATATGAGCCTATTGAAGTGATGAGTTTCTCATAGGCAGAGCAAATATATAAATGGTTCAGATACAGTATCAACTGAAGCAAGCAAAACTTTTTTTTTTTAATTTTTTTATTGTTATGTTAATCCCCATACATTACATCATTAGTTTTAGATATAGTGTTCCATGATTCATTGTTTGTGCATAACACCCAGTGCTCCATGAAGCAAGCAAAACTTTATTGCCCTCTATCCACCACCACTCTGCTTTACTCTTTGGCACCAAGTAGGGCTGAAAATTCACAGGCAAGGGAGGAACCCCATAACTGGGAAACTTCCAAAATTCCTTATGTCAAATTTCAACGTTAGTGAATTTTGAAAATGATAGTATATGACCATGGATTTCAGTGGTAGCAGGTGACAGGTGGTTAATTTCTGTTTTGGGATTATCCATAGTATACACAAAGCTTTGGGAAAGCAGATGTTTTAGCTCAATCTGAAGAAGAAATTCCTAATAGAGTGGTTCAAAGAAGGAATATATCACTTCCCCAAGTCATGAGTTCCTATTATGGTAGTAATTTCATCACTGACTGGCTCAGTGAACTGCGTGGGGATGTAGAAGACGGGTTTCAAGCATTGAATAGGGGTGGGCTAGGTGTACTGGCATTCTGTCTTATGCTGAGGTAAAGTTTTAAGGTCAGCAGTTACAACTACCCTTGAAAATCTGTCATGCAGGTACTATTATGGAGAGCACAAACTCTGTCAGTAGGTTAAATGCTCTCATTCTTTGTCTTCTAGCCTTGGAGATGATTGCTGTTTCTTTAGTTGGGCACTGAATTGAGTAATTAGTGAGTGCCATTGTAGAAAGTGATATACTATCAAACACTACAACTAGAAACGTCACTCTGTAGGGCAAGGTACTCATGTGATGAGAGTTCTAGTAAGTTCCAGAGTTCCTGAGGAACTCCAGAGGGGCCAGAATTAGGGAAGGTGAGTGATAAAGAAACATGAGATTTCTCCTCTCTTACCTTAGGTCTTTCTCCCACACCAGTTATAGGTTCAGCAAAGTTCAGTGGTGGGTTAATGGTCTACGCTATTTAATTGTTAAAATTTTTTTTCTCTTTCCTTCTCTCTTTTTGAACTTATACCATGTAGAGTTGAATTTGGGTAACTAAATGCACAGTTTATCTGATTCTTGCATAAGAGTCCTTCTAAACATGAGACTTTGTGTTTTCTACTCAATGAATTTCTAGAGACCTAGTTTAAGAAGTTGTTAACCTTTTAGCCCAGAGTTGGCAAACTATTGCCCAGGCCACAGACAAAATTCAGCTGTCACTTGTTTTTGTAAATAAAGATTTATTGGAACACAGCCATGCCCATTTTTTTTATACATTGTGACTGCTTTCAAGCTACAATGGAAGAGTTAAATAGTTAAAATAACAAGTGTATGGCCCACAAAGGCTAAAATATTTACCATTTTGCCCTTTACAGGAAAGTTTGCTCATCCCAATCTAGCCTTTTTTAAAATTTTCTTGTGGATAAGGAAACATGCATATACTTATGTACTTGCACGTGAAATGGCTTTCTGTAAGGCAGGAGTTTTCTATGATTCTGGGAAATAGCTCACCAGCCCAAGAACTCTGACCCAGAATATTATTAGTGCTTGTTTTTCCACTCACTAAACTGAAACAAAGAACTTCTATAAAAATAATCCATGAAACACTGCTTATCACTATATCAAACCTGTCAATAAAAATCAATCCCCATCTCTTGGGTGAGAAATTCTGCAAATGATTATGGCTTACGAGAAAGATATTTATCTCATCTCTTGTCTCAACAGCTTTTCTGTGCCTGATTAGCTTGGGTGGAATTTAATTCTGCATTTGAAGATTTCAGATTAGATTAAAAGAAATGTTTATTCAGAGGAGTGGGTAGGAGCTATACCTATGTGTGGAAATGCTGATATTAAACCTTGTGATTAAACTTAGCTAAAAAATGCTTTATTTTTTTAATGTGCCAAGGGAGGCTTATATTTCATCCGACCTCAATTTCCCTGAATAGAGCTGAGTGAGATTTCCTAGCATAGTGCAGAGCTGCTTATCTTGAGGTGGAAAAAAAAGTGTCATTAACTGATTCCTGCTGAGGCATCATATTTAGAAGGCCTAATGGTTAGCTGGCTAACTTAAGATCAGGGAAGGGGAAATTATTGCTTATTATAGGACTATTTCCACCTCTGATTTGGGTCCTTATTTGATGTGATCATTTTGCTGGCTTAGGAACATAGTAAAAGGGGATAGTGGTGCTAGTTCTTTTTATCTCCATCCTAAATCACAACTGTTATAGGAAGCATCTGCTTCCACACAGCAATGAGTTAGTCATTATATGTGGCCATAGTTTATTTCCTAAAATAATATTTTTAAATATAAATATTTATTTTATTATGTTATGTTAATCACCATACAGTACATTATTAGTTTTTGATGTAGTGTTCCATGATTCATTGTTTGCGTATAACACCCAGTGCTCCATTCAGTACGTGCCCTCTTTAATACCCATCACCAGGCTAATCCATCCACCCATCCCCCTCCCCTCTAGAACCCTCAGTTTGTTTCTAGGAGTCCATAGGCTCTCATGGTTCATCTCCCCCTCCGATTTCCCCCCTTCATTTTTCCCTTCCTACTATCTTCTCTCTCTCTCTCTCTCTCTCTCTCTCTTTTTTTTTTTTTCCACATATAATGTATTATTTGTTTCAGAGGTATAGGTCTGTGATTCAACAGTCTTACACAATTCACAGCACTCACCATAGCACATACCCTCCCCAGTGTCTATCACCCAGCCACCCCATCCCTCCCACCCCCCACCACTCCAGCAACCCTCAGTTTGTTTCCTGAGATTAAGAATTCCTCATATCAGTGAGATCATATGATACTAAAATGATTTTTTTAAAAGATTTTATTTATTTATTTGACAGAGAGATAGCAAGAGCAGGAACACAAGCAGGGGGCATGGGAGAGGGAGAAGCAGGCTCCTGCCAAGCAGGGAGCCCGATGTGGGGCTCGATCCCAGGACCCCAGGATCACGACCTGAGCCACCCGGGTGCCCTTTCCTAAAATAATTTTAGTGAAGGCGTGGCACATTGCTTTTGTTATTTTCACAAAGGCTAGAAAAAGTCTATAAATTCTGTTAACAAACAACTTTTTAGATAAGGCATTTATTGGGGCGCCTGGGTGGCTCAGTCGTTAAGCATCTGCCTTCGGCTCAGGTCATGATCCTGGGGTCCTGTGATCGAGCCCCACATCGGGCTCCCTGCTTGGCAGGAAGCCTGCTTCTCCCTCTCCCACTCCCCCAGCTTGTGTTCCTGCTCTTGCTATCTCTCTCTCTGTCAAATAAATAAAATCTTTAAAAAAAAAAAGATAAGGCATTTATTATCTCAACTCTAGGACTAATCAACTCCTAGCTGAATTAAGGAACTTCCATTCCCTAGGTCTTGGATTATTCACCTGTAATATGAGAGAGTAGATAGATGGTTGATGTGGGTCTTGATTTCTGATCTTCCAAGAGTCGATGCTATCCATAACTACCAACTTCGCTCTTCTGGCTTTTCATATGCTGACAGTGTTAATTACATGTAGAAGACTGGAGTATGGTACAGACTTCTCCATTTAACTTTTCCCTCCCCAGTCTCTACTGGAGGCACCATCACTCTCCATCTTTCCTTAGAGTGTAGCTTCCCATCTCCATTTTTCCTTCGCCTCTTTCTTAGTCTCTGAGAGCTCCCTCCTTTTTGCTCCTTCCTCCATCATCATATTATCTCTTTATTTCTGCATGTTTTCGCCACTGCCCTCCTTCCTGCCTTATTTCTTTCCCCTCTTTCATCCTCCCCCCTTTTCTGCAGGTTTGTTTTGAAATCCCCCTGGAGCACACTTGTGAATCTGCGTTCTCTCAGTGCTGAGGTCCTCAGGTGAAATGCCTTTGCTGGAGGTGTTAGGCAGAATGCTAAGTGTTCTAAGGACCTGCGAAGGTTGAGTACCTGTCTGCTGGAATAAATGGAGCTTCACAGTGAGACCAAGTTGACACAATGGGAAGACCCAGTGGATTTTCCTTCTCTGTTAGCCCATGGTGAAATCAATCATAATATGCCTCCTTGAAAATTGAACTCAGGGAATTGTAATCAGTGAGGTTCTTTGTAACTGTGCTTGAAGGAGTAGGAGGGGGAAAACTGAGAGGTAAATGGGCCAGGCAGCCTTTTAAGAAAAGTATCTTAAAATATTTTTCCATTGATGATTCATGCTTGTCCTCTGTCCTCATTGTCTTGTGTACAGAACCACTAGAAACAATTCATCATGAAACTCAAAGCCCTCAAAACTCCTGAATTGGGATTTAAATATGTGTCCCATCCATTTTTGATATAGTCATGAAGCAGGCATAGAAGACTTGTGACCATGAACTTGGTATCTTTCATGAATTAACCCTGCATTATGTACAGAGTATAATCTAGTAGTAATATATATGTGGATTAGAAAGGCACTGTAATTGCTTATAGCTGAAGGTAGGTCATATAGAAGAGGAAGCAGATTTGTTCTGTTCTGAACTTGAGTGGTTGGGTGCAAATTGCAGGAAGGCAAAATTTGGCAGAGTATAAGGAAAGAATTTCTAACAAGCAAATCTTCTTTAAGTAACAGGTCTCTGTGTTTCCAGTTCAAGAGAAGCTGGAAGGAAGACAGTTTGCAAGGGATTTATTCACTCAACAAATATTTACTTAGTATCTACTCAAAGTCAAGCACTTTTCTCAGTTCAGGGACCAGCAATGAACAGAGATAACTGGAGGACTGAGGTATCACATGTGTGACTTTAAGATCCCTCATGCCTTGAGAATAATTCTGGGTTGTTTTTTTTTTTAAGCTTTCAGGAATGGAGATTTTAATGAACTAAAAATAAAAGAAACCATCACACATGAACTATCATTTTTTCTAGAATTAGAATGAAGTAAAACTTACTTATAACTGAAATTATACTAAACACAATGGACAAATGAATTAGTCTCTGTAGATATTACATGTCATAGGGTCATCATTCTGAATATCAGTTACAAGTCCCAGAAGAAAGCTGGTCATTTGTGCTCGACTTGGATGATGAACAAATAGACATTCACTTTTTATTAGATTTTTTAAAGGCTAGTGTTGAAATGCATTTGTATTCCTAATGATAAGACCTATAGAGAAAACTGAGAAGAAGGGGAAATTTATCTCTGGTCCCTTTCTTCCATTTTTGCCTTCCTCTCCCAATTCCAGAATCTTCTCTTATTTGCTTCAAAGATAGTGGTATTTTCAGGGCCCAAGGCTCCCATGCTTCACTATATCTCATATCTTCCTTCACCCTTCCAAAAGTAGATCTTTCCAAATCATACATTTTTATCACTTCTCCTCTCATCTGTCAAGTAATATTCTTTCTTTGATCCTACTTCCCAAACTGTTACCATAACAATAAGAACATGACCACATTGAGGAGTCCACATTGTCTGGTGCAATGCTTCTTAAACATACACATTATATACGTGTATACTCACCTTTGTGGCTCTTATTAGGATGTCAGTTAAGCTTCACCAAGTCTGGCTTGGGGCTTGAAATTATGCATTTCCAACAAGCTCCCAAATGCTGCTGCGCCTCTACTCTCAATCAAAAGATGAGTAGCAAGAATTTCATGGATTTGGAATTAGGAACTTCTCACTTAGTTTTTTGACCTTGGGAAAGTTACCTGCCTCCCTGGGCCTGGTTATCTCTTATTTAAGAGTGGGGATAAATCTATCCCCTTTTCTCTGCATACTCTTTAGTCTAAGTTCAACTACAGTTCATACACAGATAACTATTTCCTATTTCACAGAGGGGCCTTGTGAATGCCATTTGGTCACATTTTAGGTCAAAGTAATATAGATTACAATATTCTCATTGGGATGCATTGGAATATCAAGAGTGAACTCTTTGTTTAGACATAATCACTACTGTACTGGATCAAATCCCACCATCTGACCTTCTCATTATGTTCCCTTAGGAAAAAACAGAACTTGCTTCCTGTGAGGTACACTTGACATTCTTATAGTCAGGATCACCTGGGAAAAGTTATTGCCATGGAATCCAACTTATCCCTGGCACACTTTCAGAACAAATTTGAGCCAACTTTTCTGCATGGGTCTGTTCTTGAATCTGGCACTTAGCAGCTCTCTAAATTTAGTGGGCATTTTCTACTTTAATGAATATCTAACTGTGTAAATATAGATGTTGTTTGGTCAGCACTTTCCCTAGCAGTATTTTCCAGAGATAATTTGCCTGCAATAAACTCCTGAGGCAAACATGCTTCCCCTCTACCAGCCTTGCACAAACAGCTGATCTAGGCTTGGGGACATAAATAACCTCTACAGACAGACGCTTACCTCCAGAGAGTCCCAAACTTTGTCAGGGCAGTCTTTGTCTTAGAAGCGACTGCCTTTCACATTTCTATTGGTTGAGTCTCTGGATTTCTCTTAGGCCTTGATATTGGTAGGCATGGCCCTTCTTCAGGATTGTTTATCTTTTTAGGGCTAGAAGTTCTTTGACATGAGCTCTAGTGGTTCTTAACCTGGAGTTCATGATGGCTTTGGGGGTACTTAATTTACAAACCCCCTCAAAATATACGTATACTTTGGAGAGTATGGAGGCTATGAAGGGGAGAGGCTCATAGCATTCATCAGATTCTGAAGGAGTCTATAATTGAAAAAAATTGAAAAACCTCTGATTTGTTTATGTCCTCTCATTCCCAAAGCATCTCTTTTTCAAACACATAAAATAACGATTAGCCTTTACCTGTATTTTATAGTTCTTAAACAAGCAACAAATTTATTATGTTAGGTACTGTGGAGTGTGCAAGGAGATGCAATGAGCAATCACGGCTATTTTATATCTTATATTATTAATTGATCAAGTAATTGAGGATTAAAAATTACGTGGCATCCCTTATTTAGACTGGGGATACAAAGATAAAAGACACTATTTCTACTTTTAGTAAAACTTCAGTGTAGATGAAGACTCGTGACCATACAGCCGTTTGTGGTAAACATCAGTGTAGCACATGCCCCCCTTTACCCTCCCCCTTCCCAGAGGAATTGTAGGACACATGTAGAACTGCCAGAGGTACATGGATTCAGCTCTGTGAATTGGGAAACCTAAGGGACAATTCTGTATATTCTGCAACAGTACAAAACCACATGTTTCTCATCAAAATAAAAACAGACTAACTCTTCCTTGGGAAAGTTTGGGGAGGAGTTAGCAATATCCCAGGATTAGAGGAAACAGCCACATTCATCAAAATAGTTTCCAAATCTGCCTATATAGTAGAATACCCTGGAGAGATTTTTGTTTTTTTAATGCATATCAAAGTAATTCATGACACAGTTACAGATATCAAATAGTAGACAAGGTTCATGAGAAGAAATGGTAGCTCCTGCTCCAACACTTTTTACTCCCACGTCTTGCTCGAGCAGCTTTTAAAAATTTATGGTTCCTAGGAATCCACCCAGATATCCTAACTATTTGGATGAGTGGGAGAGATCCCAAACTGTTATTTTGTGCTGGGGCAGCACAGTTCCAAAGGTTTCCTATGGACTAGTCCAGGTTGGCTGAGTAGAATCACTTGGGTTGCAACCTTTCCACTCACCCAAATAGTTTAGGCCTTCAATGCCTGTGATTAAAGTGCCAGATAAGTGCTAATGATGTGTTCTAAGGAAGGAGAGATCACTTCAGCAGCCATCATTAGTGTCAGCTTCCTGACTGAAGTGGCATTTAAATGACCCTGGATGAATAGGTTGATTTTGAGTCATACTCTGCTCTTCCTGTACTGGGAGACTGTTTTAAAGATCTTCTGAACATTCTGGAAATTGTGGTGGGTTTCAGTTTCCTCTCTCTCGGCCATTCCAAAAGACCTTCTGTTTACTCACATGCCTAACTCTAATATGGACCACACTTATTGATGGTTATCTCCAGATGAGGGGGAAAATGAGATAAAAGGTCAGGGGAGTACTCTCACTGCTGCATTTCCTTGAAACTAGTATACTTTGCCTTGCAAAATGCTGTGGCGGAAAATATAGTGAACCAAAATGAAAATACACTTGTGACTAACTTGACCTATTCTCATAACAGTCTCTAAATACTAATCTCATTATGTGCTTCAAATGCCATACATGGAGACGGATGCTTTTAAAAGTCGTCAAGTGAATGTATTAAAACAGTCTTTTATTGACTTATTGGGTGAAAAAACCAAGAAATGCAAGCTTTTTCTCTTTTCTAGGGATTTTAATTTTTCCTCTTCCCTCTTCCTATTCCCATTATGTTTCTTTGACTTTAATCTTTACAGAATTACTAATAATCTCTGTTCCTTGTAAGCTTAATGATTGTCAACAAAATAAAAATGTATTTGTTTTTAATTTTGGTTGGTTTTTCTCTTTTTATGGGTATCCCTCTCCTTTGGGAGCAAGCTATATATACTATTCTCTGCTGAAGGGACAGTAAAAGTAAATATTATATTAATGAAAATATAATTTGAAATCCTTGGGAGAAATGTGCTACATAAAGTAGTGTCACATTGTTTCAAAGAAGGGCAGAGTTAGGTATAGTCAAGGAGTGACATAAAAAGTTACATAGGAGTATAGGAATAGAAAAGTAGGAAATAGTTTATAAACTGCAGGAGAAAGAAATATGTTTCCTCTTTATTTAAGTAGGAGAGAAAGTAAAGAATGGATGATTTCAGAGTGCACTGATTTTTCACACTTGACAAAATGCTAAACTTTGCTTTGAAAACCAAAATAGACAAATGATAGCATTCTAGGTTGGGATAGCAGGGAGTTACATAAGAACAGAGTAAGAGGCAGTTTTCTGAATCCTTTTAAAAAGGATCAAAGAAATTGTGGCTGGGAGAAAAGAGAGAAACCCCAGGGAAGGCTTACAGATACATCTGATGTGAAAATAAGAGCCCCATTTTACTACATTCAAGTCAGCATCTAGAATTTTGGAGAAGCAGTCAGGTGTTATTCTCAAAGGGGAAAGCCATGCCCGGGTATCCTGTGGAGAATTGAGTCAACTGCCATGGATATTAGGATAAATTCCAGTTCAAGGTCCAAGATCAGCATTAGAATTAGGATGTAGAGTCAAGAGTTTTGAGTTGGGGGAAATAGTGGTCTAGTAAAAGCTGAGAGAAATGAGTTAAGAGATTTCAGAAATGCCCTAGGATATTTATGGCTCACTTATCTTGGGTTTGGCAATGGATGTGTGGTCTTTTGGAGTGAGTGGCTAAGAGGCAGAACAGTTCTTGTCATTGAAGTACACATGCCAAGTGCACATCTTCAAAGAGCCCAAGTAAACTGTGTAGTCTGTCTATATATGGTAGGCTGGAGTCATTGCAGAACTGGTCCATACAATTTTTTAGGAAAAGATGGAGACCTTGGAGGTTTAAAGAGGGAACATGTTACTTGTCAACATAACTTCTATGTCTAGAAATTATTAAAGCCAGTTGTACAATTAGACTAACTGTACAAGTGTTTATCAAATGCTAGACCTGTTTCCTTGAGGAAAATAACACTAAAACCAGTTGTGTGCTGGTAAATGAACAGCAACTGGCTCTCCAAAAAAGTGCATATACACATGTACACAAGTTTATTATACATTTTATTGGCATAAAGATATGTAGCACCCAATTTATATTTAATAATAAAATATACAATACTCTTTATTATAAATTCTATACAGTTGATTCTTGCAGAATGCTGTCATTGATTTTCTTTCAAATTCTTGTATCCATAGCCAAGCTGTGGTTGCATTTGATGAATGAGTATAGTTCTGACATGAATGTTGGTTGATATTTTCATTTACAATAATGAGTGATATGAAAACCAAACAGTGAGGACATGTGCTGGAAATTTACTCCTTTGTCAATGATGTCAGTGATTTCTTTACTTAACTGGGTAATTTTCAAATACTGGCAGGGTATTTCCTAAACTTCTTGTGCTATTCACAATGTAATGGCCATAGACACAATAAACTTTTATGTTTAATCTATATTATTATTAGTTTCGCTATCAAGAAAACAATAAATTAAGCCCAGATTTTTAGCATTTGCTGATTTCTGTGGTATAAATACTCTTGCTCTGGTCAACTTCAATGCACCAGTGTGAGTCACTGAACATGGGAAGACTTGTTCATTACCACACCAGTATATAATAAATCTAGTATACATATAAAATACATGTAAATAGACTCAAGAGCATTAAATCACCCAGCTACATATTTGAGGGTTCCTACAACCATGCTTGTTTGATAATTCACTGGAACAACTCACAGAATAAATGAAAGTGCTATACTTATTGATTACACTTATATTGTAGGACAGGATGCAAATTAGAAACACTCAAAGGAAGAGATGCATAAGGTGAAGTCTGGGAGGGGTCCAAACATGAGGCTTCTGGTTATCTTTTCCTTGTGGAGTTCTTGATAGCATTATCTCCTGCCAGCTATGATATGTGAAACCCTCAAAATTCCCAACCTGGGAAGCTCACCTGAGCCTTTGGTGTCCAGAGGTTTTGTTAGGGCTCTTATCACATACTGTCCACATGGCTGAACTTTCGTCTTCACCCCTCCTGGAGATTTAGGCTACACCTTTAGTCTTTATTTCCTTTGGAGGTTGGAACTGAAATGGCATATCCCAAAGCTCCTATCCTAAATCACAGCGTTAGGCTGTCCAATGGTTAAAGCCCCAGGAAACATATACTCCCATCAGGCAGGGCATTTCAAGGACCGAGAGATCATCTTCCACTAGCTGGGGGCAAAGACCAGACCAGACAACCTCTTTATGGATAAAGTTAATTTTTTACTGTATCAATTTTATTTTTTAAGATTTTATTTATTTATTTGACAGAGATACAGCGAGAGACGGAACACAAGCAGGGGGAGTGAGAGAGGAGAAGCAGGCTTCCCACTGAGCAGGGAGCCTGATGTGGGGCTCGAACCCAGGACCCTGGGATCATGACCTGAGCCGAAAGCAGACGCTTAACAACTGAGCCACCCAGGTGCCCCATACTGTATAGATTTTGATTAGGGATTATGTTGAAACTGTAGATCAGGGACAGGAAAAAGATGGCGGAGGAGTAGGGGACCCTATTCCAACTGGTCCCTGGAATTGAGCTGGATATCTACCAGACCACTCTGAATACCCATGAAATCAGCCTGAGATGTAAGGTATGAAGCGGGGAGCCTATATTCCATGGGCAGATATCGGAGGATAAACGGAAGGGGGAGGGAGCCGAGCCATTGGGATCCTACACCACCGGTGAGTGATATCCTCCCACGCTGGGGACAGGGCACAGACTTGCAGACCGGTAACAACGGGGAAAGGACTTTAGGGCAGCCCCCTGGTTGGAAACCCGGAGCAGTAGGGCCATGCATGCGAACTGGGGGTGCTGGCAGTTTTAGAAGCACAAAGGGCAGAGACGTGCCCCAACCTGGAGGGGAGGACTGGGAGCACTGCTGAGGGGTGCACAATACAGGACCCTGCAGTTTATAGCAGCACGGACAAAAACGGAGATAGTGTGGCCTGGCGAGCTCACTGAAGAACACACTGCGATCTCTCTGCTCTGAGGCAGAGGGTTGGAAATGGTCTCTTCTGCTCTGACTCTCAGAAGAGACATGGAAAGTCGCCAGGAAAAGCCACCAGAGAACAAAAGCCCCCCAAACTGGTTTTCACCGAGCCCATCCCCCCCCACAGGGGGCAGGGCAACTCTGCCCAAACAGGTTTGCTTGAGTAATAGCACGGCAGGTCCCTTCCCCGCAAGACAGGCTGGGAAAACAAGAGGCCAGCAACCCTAAGGTCCCTAGAAAACAGGTGCATCTTGCTTGGGTTGTGGTCAATAATTTGGACTCTATACATTCCCTCAACCACCCCTCAACAGAATGACTAGGAGGAGGAACCCCAAAATAGGAAAGACTCAGAGACTATGATTTACACCACAGATTTACAAATGGATGCAGATATAACCAAGATGTTGGAGATGGAATTCAGGGTAGCAATTGTGAAGACAATAGCTAGAATGGAGAAATCGATTAATAGCAACATAGAGTCTCTAAGGGCAGAAATGAAAGCTGAATTGGCAGAACTTAAAAATGCTATCAGTGAGATCCAATCTAATCTAGGTAATCTAACAGCTAGGGTAAGTGAGGCAGAAGAATGAATTAGTGATCTAGAAGACCAATTAATAGACAAGAAGGGAAAAGAGGAGGCCAGGGAAAAACAACTCAAAATCCATGAAAATAGAATCAGAGAAATAAGTGACACCATGAAATGTTCCAATGTCAGAATTATTGGGATCCCTGAGGGGGTAGAGAGAGAGAGAGGACTAGAAGATAAGATATATTTGAGCAAATCATAGCTGAGAACTTCCCTAATCTGGGGAATGAAACAAAAATTCGTGTCCTAGAGCCAGAGAGGACCCCTCCCAAGATCAAGGAAAACAGGCCAACACCTCGGCATGTAATAGTAAAACTCGCAGATCTTAGAACCAAGGAAACCATCTTAAGGGCAGTTAGGGGGAAGAGATTCCTTACGTACAGAGGGAGGAACATCAGAATAATGTCAGATCTATCCACAGAGACCTGGCAAGCCAAAAAGGCCTGGCAAGACATATTCAGGGTACTAAATGAGAAGAACATGCAGCCAAGAATACTTTATCCGGCAAGGCTGTCATTTAGAATGGATGGAGAGATGCAGAGCTTCCAAGACCGGCAGGAACTGAAAGAATATGTGACTACTAAGCCGGCCCTGCAAGAAATATTAAGGGGGGTCCTATAAAAGGAGAAAGACCCCAAGAGTGATATAGATCAGAAATTTACAGGGACAATCTATAAAAACAATGTCTTCACAGGCAACATGATGACAATTAATTCATATCTTTCAATAATCACTCTCAATATGAATGGCCTAAATACTCCCATAAAACGGCACAGGGCAGCAGATTGGATAAAAAGACAGGACCTATCCATATGCTGTCTACAAGAGACTCATTTTGAACCTAAAGATACATCCAGACTGAAAGTGAAGGGATGGAGATCCATCTTCCATGCCAGCGGACCTCAAAAGAAAGCTGGGGTAGTAATTCTTATATCAGACAAATTAGATTTTAAGCTAAATACTGTAGTTAGAGACACAGAAGGACACTATATCATTCTTAAAGGGTCTATCCAACAAGAAGATCTAACAATTGTAAATATCTATGCCCCCAACATGGGAGCAGCCATCTACATAAGCCAACTGTTAACCAAAATAAAGAGTCATACTGATAACAATACATTAATTGTAGGAGACCTCAATACTCCACTCTCAGCAATGGACAGACCAACTAAGCAGAAAATCAACAAAGAAACAAGAGCTTTGAATGACACCCTGGATCAGATGGACCGCATAGATATATACAGAACATTCCACCCTAAAACACCAGAATACTCATTCTTCTGGAGTGCACATGGAACTTTCTCCAAAATAGACCACATACTGGGTCACAAATCAGGTCTCAACCGATACCAAAAGATTGAGATTATTCCCTGCATATTCTCAGACCATAATGCTTTAAAACTGGAACTCAATCACAAGAAAAAAATTGGCAGAAATTTGAACACTTGGAAGCTAAAGACCACTCTGCTCAAGAATGTTTGGGTCAACCAGGAAATCAAAGAAGAACTTAAACAATTCATGGAAACCAATGAGAACGAAATCACATCAGTCCAAAACCGATGGGATACTGCCAAGGTGGTCCTAAGCGGGAAATACATAGCCATCCAAGCCTCACTCAAAAAAATAGAAAAATCCTGAATTCACCAACTAACTTTACACCTTAAAGAACTAGAGAAAAAGCAACAAACGATGCCTAAGCCACACATTAGAAGAGAAATAATTAAGATTAGAGCAGAGATCAATGAATTAGAAAGCAGAAACACAGCAGATCAGATCAACGAAACAAGAAGCTGGTTCTTTGAAAGAATTAATAAGATTGCTAAGCCACTGGCCAGACTTATCCAAAAGAAAAGATAAAGGACCCAAATTAATAAAATTATGAATGAAAGGGGAGAACTCTTGACTAACACCAAGGAAATAGAAACAATTAATAGAAATTATTATCAACAACTATATGCCAATAAACTGAGCAATCTGGATGAAATGGAGGCCTTCCTGGAAACCTATAAGCTGCCAAGACTGAAACAGGAAGAAATTGACAACCTGAATAGGCCAATAACCAGTAGCGAGATTGAAGCAGTGATCAAAAACCGCCCAAAAAACAAGAGTCCAGGGCCTGATGGATTCCCTGGGGAATTTTACCAAACATTCAAAGAAGAAATAATACCTATTCTCCTGAAGGTGTTTCAAAAAATAGAAACAGAAGGAAAGCTTCCAGACTCATTCTATGAGGCCAGCATTACCTTAATCCCCAAACCAGGCAAAGACCCCATCAAAAAGGAGAATTTCAGACTGATATCCCTGATGAATATGGATTCCAAAATCCTCAACAAAAACCTAGCTAATAGGATCCAACAATACATTAAAAGGATTGTCCACCATGACCAAGTGGCTTTTATCCCTGAGATGCAAGGGTGATTCAATATTCACAAATCAATCAATGTGATAGAACACTTTAATAAGAGGAGGGAGAAAAACCATATGGTCTTCTCAATTGATGCAGAAAAAGCATTTGATAAAATACAGCATCCTTTCCTAATTAAAACTCTTCAGAGTATAGGGATAGAGGGAACATTCCTCAAGCTCATAAAATCCATCTATGAAGAACCCACAGCAAATATCATCCTCAATGAGGGAAAGCTGAGAGCCTTTCCCTTAAGATCAGGAACACATCAAGGATGCCCACTCTCGCCACTATTGTTCAACATAGTACTAGAAGTCCTAGCAACAGCAATCAGACAACAAAAAGAAATAAAAGGTATTCAAATTGGCAAAGAAGAAGTCAAACTCTCTCTTTTCACAGACGACATGATACTTTATGTGGAAAATCCAAAGACTCCACCCCCAAATTACTAGAACTCATCCAGCAATTCAGTAATGTGGCAGGATACAAAATCAATGCACAGAAATCAGTTGCTTTCTTATACACTAACAATGCAATTGTAGAAAGAGAAATTAGGGAAATGATTCCATTCACAATGGCACCAAAACCCATAAAATACCTTGGAATAAACGTAACAAAAGAGGTAAAGGATCTATACTCTAGGAACTACAGAACACTCATGAAAGAAATTGAAGAAGATACAAAAAGATGAAAAAACATTCCATGCTCATGGATCAGAAGAATAAACATTGTTAAAATGTCTATGCTACTCAGAGCAATCTATACCTTTAATGGCATCCTGATCAAAATTCCAATGACATTTTTCAAAGTGCTGGAACAAACAATCCTAAAATTTGTATGGAATCAGAAAAGACCCCGAATCGCCAAGGAAATGTTGAAAAAGAAAAACAAAGCTGGGGGCATCACATTGCCCAGTTTCAAGCTATATTACAAAGCAGTCATCACCAAGACAGCATGGTACTGGCACAAAAACAGACATATAGACCAATGGAACAGAATAGAGAGCCCAGATATGGACCCTCAACTCTATGGTCAAATAATCTTCAACAAAGCAGGAAAAAATATGCAATGGAAAAAAGACAGTCTCTTGAATAAATGGTGCTGGGAAAATTGGACAGCCACATGCAGAAAAATGAACCTCTACCATTCTCCAACATCATACACAAAGATAAACTCAAAATGGATGAAAGACCTCAATGTGAGACAGGAATCTATCAAAATCCTAGAGGATAACATAGGCAATAACCTCTTTGACATCAGCCACAGCAACTTCTTTCAAGATACATCTCCAAAGGCTAGTGAAACAAAAGCAAACATGAACTTTTGGGACTTCATCAAGATAAAAAGCTTCTGCACAGCACAGGAAACAGTCAATAAAACAAAGAGGCAACCCACAGAATGGGAGAAGATAGTTGCAAATGACACTACAGATAAAGGGCTGGTATCCAAGATCTATAAAGAACTTCTCAAACTCAACACCCAAGAAAC
Source organism: Halichoerus grypus (assembly GCF_964656455.1). Taxonomy (NCBI): domain Eukaryota; kingdom Metazoa; phylum Chordata; class Mammalia; order Carnivora; family Phocidae; genus Halichoerus; species Halichoerus grypus. Next base: position 171,655,593 of record NC_135712.1, read on the forward strand.
AAATAATCAAGTAAAAAAATGGGTAGAAGACATGAACAGACACTTCTCCAAAGAAGACATACAAATGGCTAACAGACACATGAAAAAATGTTCATCATCATTAGCCATCAGGGAAATTCCAATCAAAACCACATTGAGATACCACCTTACACCAGTTAGAATGGCAAAAATTGACAAGGCAAGAAACAACGAATGTTGGAGAGGTTGTGGAGAAAGGGGAACACTCTTACACTGTTGGTGGGAATGCAAGTTGGTACAGCCACCTTGGAAAACAGTGTGGAGGTGCCTCAAAAAATTAAAAATATAGCTACCCTATGACCCATCAATTGCACTCCTGGGTATTTACCCCAAAGACACAGATGTAGTGAAAAGAAGGGTCATATGCACCCCAATGTTCAGAGCAGCAATGTCTGCAATAGCCAAACTGTGGAAAGAGCCGAGATGCCCTTCAACAGATGAATGGATAAAGAAGATGTGGTCCATATATACAATGGAATATTACTCAGCCACCAGAAAAGATGAATACCCAACTTTTACATCAACATGGATGGGACTGGAGGAGATTATGCTAAGTGAAATAAGTCAAGCAGAGAAAGTCAATTATCATATGGTTTCACTTATTTGTGGAACATAAGGAATAGCATGGAGTACATTAGGAGAAGGAAGGGAAAAATGAAGGGGAAGGGAATCGGAGGGAGAGACGAACCATGAGAGACTATGGACTCTGAGAAACAAACTGAGAGTTCTAGAAGGTAGGGGGTTAGGGGGATGGGATAGCCTGGTGATGGGTATTAAGAAGGGCACGTACTGCATGGAGCACTGGGTGTTACACGAAAACAATGAATTGTGGATCACCACATCAAAAACTAATGATGTACTGTATGGTGATTAACATAACAAAAAAAAAAAAAAAAAAAAAGAAACTGTAGATCAATTTGGGTAGTATAGTCATCTTAACAGTATTAAGTCTTCCAGATCATGAACACAGAATATCTTTACATTCACTTAGGTCTTTAATTCCCTCTGCCACGTTTTGATGGATACATTTGCTCTTACACTTCTTTTGCTATATGTATTCATAAATATTTTATTCTTTTTTGGATGTGAGGGCAATCTGGCTGCAACATCTGTTACCCCAATGATTGCCAGGGTTGATTTGGCTGTGGTGTCCCTATCCTCTCTCACTGCTCCATCTGTATCCCTCCCGAAGCTGTGTGCTTGCTCTGTTGAAGAGGAAGACCTTCCCTGTTAGAGGAGGACCATTCTTTGGTCAAGGGTATATGAGTAGCTGTCCTCCCCTGCTAGAACCTCCAAACAAGCTCTCGAGGTCCATTTGTAGGAGAACGTAGGGTAGTCAAACTTGCAAGATTCTAGACACATTGAAATGAGGCACTGCATGTGGCAGTCTGCCTTTATTTAAAAAGAAAAAATGAGTATTTTAGGGGTGCCTGGGCAGCTCAGTCGTTAAGCGTCTGCCTTCGGCTAGGGTCATGATCCCAGGGTCCTGGGATCAAGCCCCACATCAGGCTCCCTGCTCCACGGGAGGCCTGCTTCTCCCCCTCCCACTCCCCCTGCTTGTGTTCCCTCTCTTGCTGTGTCTCTCTGTGTCAAATAAATAAATTAAAAAAAATAAGTATTTTATTCTTTTTGATGGTGTTATAAATGGAAATTTTTCTTAATTTTAGGATTGTTTGTTTAGTATATCAAAATCCAACTGAGTTTTATATATAAGTTGTATCCTGTAATCTTGCAGAACTTATTTATTAGTTCTAAATAGTGTGTGTGTGTGTGCACACGCACATGTGTGTATTCTGTAGGATTTATTCTATACCATCTATTGTCATCTGCAAATGGAGATAGTTTTGCTTCCTTTCCAATTTGTGTCCTTTTATTTCTTTTTCTTGCCTTATTTCCCTGGTTAGAACCATCTAGGCAGCCATCTTCCTACACTGTGATCATACCTTCTGAGTAGAACGAGAGCAATTGTACAATAGAATAGACGTGGCTAGAGTAAACATCCTTGTGTTGCTCTTGATCTTAGGGGAAAGCTTCAGTCTTTCATCATTAGGTATGGTGTTAGTTGTATTTTTACAGATGCCCTTTTTAGGTTGAGGAAGTTCCCTTCTATTCTTCCTTTGTTGAATATTTACATACTTTAACTTTTACTAATGGTTATTATTTAACAAGTAGCTTACAGAATTCCTAACAATGTAACAGTTGGCACTCTCCAGCCCATATAAAGTCAGCTTCAGCACTATACTGTAATTGACCTTTTTCTCTTACTTTCACATGCCATCTCCAACTATGGCAAATGTAGGCCTATCAGAGGCCATTTGAATGAGTGCTATGTGGCTATAATGCTAACAAAGGCCTTCAAAAAAGAATTAAATGGAAATTTTTATTTTCATAATAAAGATTAGTTATCACATACCTTTTTGAAAATGCAAAATATATATTGTATTGAATAAGTAGTTTGCTTTGAAAGTAAAAATTTTCAAGTGCCTATTAACTTATATAATTTAGTGAGGTGATTACTATATAAAATGAACATTTGCTCTTTTTTTAGGTGGGGGAGGGGCGGAGGAAGAGGGGGGAGAGAGAGAGAGAGAGAATATTAAGCAGGCTCCACGCCTAGTGCAGAGCCTGACATGGGGCTCCATCTCACAACCCTAAGATCCTGACCTGAGCTGAAATCAAGAGTTGGTCATTTAACTGACTGAGCTATCCAGGCACCCCTAAAATGAACATTTTCTTTCTTTCTTTTTTTTTTTTAATTTTTTTTTTTAAGATTTTATTTATTTGCGAGAGAGAGAATGAGAGACAGAGAGCATGAGAGGGAGGAGGGTCAGAGGGAGAAGCAGACTCCCTGCTGAGCAGGGAGCCCGATGTGGGACTTGATCCCAGGACTCCAGGATCATGACCTGAGCCGAAGGCAGTCGCTTAACCAACTGAGCCACCCAGGTGCCCTAAAATGAACATTTTCTAATATATCATCTAGAAGCCTGTTTGTCCTAACTCAAGTTTAATTTGCAAAAGATACTACTAATGAACATCAGGTCTATTTTGATCACGGAAGTTTCTGTGGTTGTAGAATATTAGCCACAAAGCAATACCCGGTAATAACAACAAAAGCTTTAGTACTATAGCTATGGAAAGGCTCCATTAAAAAACACATTTCAAGGTGCACTGTTTTGGTTTTGTCTCATTACATGTGCAATTAAGGAATAAACAATAAGAAAAAAATAGTTTTCTGCTCTCTTTTACCTCAGTTACCTTTAGGAAGTTTAATTAGTTTAAGAAATTTGCAGATGAATATAAAACTGTCATGTAGTCTAAAAGCATAAAAGTGGAACTCCATAATGGTTTATAACTCTTATTATTTTTGTGGAAATGGGAAAAATAGCATCAATGAAGTCAGAATCTGTCATTTATGCTTTTTATTTATATTTAATCATTGTTTTCTGTTGCTAGATTTTATTAAACCATTAATTTAATTATGTGAATTAGTTAGACAAAGGCATTTGGGATTTCTGTCTTTATGATATAGCCTTTGGTGGTTCAATTATTGAGACATTTGCTGCCTTTTTTGTTCTTATTTAAACTAAGTTGCCCTTTTAGGCACATAGCAGGCCCTTGGAAATTTATTGACACTTCTTAGAGTTTGCAATAGGGGTGAGAAGTTTGGTCAGAGTCAGATATGAGCCCCAGAATTTAAGAAGTCAGATATCAGAAATCCTCAGTTAAAGGATTTTGAGGTAAGATGGCTCAAGATGATTAGTAAGAGAATGAGCTTCTCTGTGTATCTGGAACTATAGCATAGGAACATGGGAGTTCTGGGCAGCCATCTTGTCTCTGCCCTATTTACTGAAGGGCGTAGACAGCCAGTTAGAAGGAATGAAACAGATACACATGCAGAGATTAGGCAAGATAGAATACATACTGTTTAAAATGTCAAGGAGTTTTTGAACATGGGAAGGAACTGTCATTATTCTTTATATTTTATTGAATGCAGTTATTATTCTCTTACTTATATAGGAAACTATTTTTGTTGAATGAATTTAAATATTGATTACAAATTTCGATTAAAGCCCTTCAAACAACTTAAACTACAGTTATAAATTTACTGTGGTTGATTCTTCAAATTCCTGAAACAGCAGATGGAAACATATATAACATAATGATTACAGATCTTCTTGATGCCCCTTTACCAAGGATAGTTACAAAAAATACTAGTACCTTCTAATTAATTTTGTTTTTATTTTTTGGCTTCATCTCTTTTTTACTGTTTTCAACAATTACAATTTCTTAGGGTTTCAGATGTTCAATCAGATACATTTTAAAAAAAATATCAGTCAAGCTGGGGTGCAGGTTTGTGTTTTAAATGAATTGAATCTTATCTTTGTTTTTCCTACAGATTTTGATTTTTTGAGACTTGATTCATTTTTTAATTCTTTCTTTTTTTTTTTAATTTAAATTTCAGTTAGCATACAGTGTAATATTAGTTCAGGTGTACAATATAGTGATTCGACACTTCTATACAACACCCGGTGCTCATTGCAACAAGTGTACTCTTTAACTCCCATCACCTATTTAACCCATCCCCACACACACCTCCTCTCTGGTAACCATCGATTTGTTCTCTATAGTTAAGAATCTGTCTCCTGGTTTACCTCTCGCTCTCTTCCCCTCCCTTCTCATTTGTTTTGTTTCTTAAATTCCAGAGATGAGTGAAATCATATGGTATTTTTTTTCTCTGATGACTTATTTCACTTAGCATAATACTCTCTAGCTCCATCCATGTCATTGCAAATTGCAAGACTTCATTATTTTTTATGGCTGAGTAATATTCCACTGTATATATATACCACATCTTCTTTATCCATTTATCAGTCAATGAACACTTGGGCTGTTTCCATAATTTCGCTATTGTAGATAATGCTGCTATAAGTATCAGGGCGCATGTATCCCTTTGAATTAGTATTTTGTATTCTTTGGGTAAATACCTAGCAGTGCAATTGCTGGATTAAAGGGTAGTTCTATTTTTAACTTTTTGAGGAACCTCTGTACTTTTTCCATAGTGGCTGCACTAGTTTGTATTCCTACAAACTAGAAAGAGGGTTCTCCTTTCTCTGCATCCTTGCCAACACCTTTTGTTTCCTGTGTATTAATTTTAGCCATTCTGACAGGTGTGAGGTGATATCTCATTGTAGTTTTGATTTGTATTTCCCTGATGATAAGTGATGTTGACCTTCTTTTCATGTGTCTGTTGGCCATCTGTATGTCTTCTTTGGAAAAATATTTATGTCTTCTGCCTATTTTTAAATTGGATTATTCATTTTTTGGGTGTTGAGTTTTATAATAAATTCTTTATATATTTTGGATAGTAACCCTTTATCAGATACATCATTTGCAAATATTTTCTCCCATTTCATAGATAGCCTTTTAGTTTTGTTGATTGTTTCCTTTGCTGTGCAGAAGCTTTTTATTTTGATGTAGTCCCAATAGTTTATTTTTGCTTTGGTTTCCCTTGCCTCAGGAGACATGTCTAGAAAAATATTTACACCGCTGATGTAGAGAAATTACTGCCTGTGCTCTCTTCTAGGATTTTTATGGTTTCAGGTCTCACATTTAGGTCGTTCATCCATTTTGAATTTATTTTTGTGTTTGGTGTTAGAAAGTGATCCAGTTTTAATTCTTTTGCATGTTGCTTTCGAGTTTTCCCAACACCATTTGTTGAGGAGACTGTTTTTTCCCCGTTGGATATTCTTTCCTCCTTTGTTGAAGATTAGTTGACCATATAGTTGTGGGTTTATGGGTTTTCTATTCTGTTCTGTTGATATGTGTGTCTATTTTTGTGCCAGTACCACACTGTTTTGATCACTACAGCTTTGTAATATAACTTGACGTCTGGAATTGTGATGCCTCCAACTTTGCTTTTCTTTTTAAAGGTTGCTGTGACTATTCAGGGTCTTTTGCAGTTCCAAACAAATTTTAGGATTGTTTGTTCTAGCTCTGTGAAAAATGCTCTTGGTATTTTGATAGGGATTGCAGTAAATGTGTAGATTGCTTTGGGTAGTATAGACATTTTAACAATATTTGTTCTTCCAATCCACGAACATGGAATATCTTTCCATTTCTTTGTGTCACCTTCAGTTTCTTTTTCTTTCATCAGCGTTTTGTAGTTTTTTTTTAAAGATTTTATTTATTTAAGAGAGAGAGAATGAGAGAGAGCATGAGAGGAGAGAGGGTCAGAGGGAGAAGCAGACTCCCTGCTGAGCAGGGAGCCAGATGTGGGACTCGATCCAGGGACTCCAGGATCATGACCTGAGCCAAAGGCAATCCCTTAACCAACTGAGCCACCCAGGCACCCAGTGTTTTGTAGTTTTCAGAGTATGGATCTTTAACCTCTTTAGTTAGTTTTATCCCTGGATATCTTACTGTTTTGGGTGCAATTGCAAATGGGATTGATTCCTTAATTTCTCTTTCTATTGCTTCATTATTGGTATATAGAAATGCAACAGATTTCTCTATGTTGATTTTGTATCCTACAATTCTACTGAATTCTTGTATGCATTCTTGCAATTTTTTGGTGGAGTCCTTTGGGTTTTCAGTATAGACTATCATGTCATCTGCAAATAGTGGAAGTTTTACTTCTTCCTTATTGATTTGGATGCCTTACACCACAGAAATACAAACAATTACAAGAGAATATTATGGAAAAACTATATGCCAACAAATTGGACAACCTGGAAGAAATGGATAAATTCCTAGAAGCATATAAACTACCAAAACTGAAGCAGGAAGAATTAGAAAACTTGAACAGACTGATAACCAGCAAAGAAATTGAATCACTAATAAAAAAACTCCCAACAAACAAAAGTCCAGGGCCAGATGGTGTCACAGGCAGGCAAATTCTACCAAACATTTAAAGAAGTGTTAATACCTACTCTTTTCCAACTATTCCAAAAAATAAAAAAGGAAGGAAAACTTCCACATTCATTATATGAATCATACCAACACCAGATAAAGACTCCACTAAAAAAGAGAACCACTGGCCAATATCCCTGATGAACATGGGCACAAAAATTCTCAATAAAATGCTAGCAAACCAAATCCAATAATGCATTAAAATCATTCACCCCAATCAAGTGGGATTTATTCCTGGTTTACAAGCGTGGTTCAATATTCACAAATCATCAACCTGATCGACCACATTAATAAAAGAAAGGATAAGAATCATATGATCATTTCAGTAAATACAGAAAAAGCATTTGACAAAGTACAACATCTATTCATGATAAAAACCCTCAACAAAGTAGGTTTAGAGGGAACATGCCTCAACATAATAAAGGCCATATATGAAAAATACATAGCAAGTATCATCTGCAATGGGGAACAACTGAGAGCTTTTCCTCTGTGGTCAGGAACAAGACAGGGATGTCCACTCTCACTGCTGTTATTTAACATAGTACTGGAAATCCTAGCTACAGCCATCAGACAACAAAAAGAAGTAAAAGGCATCCAAATCAGCAAGGAAGAAGTAAAACTTTGATTCCTTTCTTTGACAAGTGATCTCTTCTTAATTTTATATAGCATGAAGTTTGTAACTCACCATATTGCCATGAGTGTTTGATATAAAATATGTATTTCTTATTACAATTTATTATAATTAGTGTACTTTCTGTAATTACAAGTTTCATTCCCTGGGAGGTAAAGATGTGATTATGTGTCATTTTCTTGCTTCTTTAGAACACTGGGCTAATTGATCATCTTGGAACATATACTGTTGTCATCAACTTCAGGACTTTCATTCTACTTGGTCATCATAGTGAGCCATGTGGATATGTCCTTCCTATTTGTGCATGGATATTACTTTTTCTTTCTTTTTTTAAAAAGATTTTATTTATTTGACAGAGAGAGAGAGATAGCGAGAGAGGGAACACAAGCAGGGGAAGTGGGAGAGGGAGAAGCAGGCTTCCCGCCGAGCAGGGAGTCTGATAACGGGACTCGATCCCAGGACCCTGGGATCACGACCTGAGCTGAAGGCAGACGCTCAGCGACTGAGCCACCCAGGTGCCCCTGGATATTACTTTTTCTAATGCTCTCTGGCTCACATATGTTAGTTCACTCTTTCCTGCTGACATGGAGAGAAGCTGGCACATATGTATGATTTATAGACAGACATGCTTACCAGAAGAATAAATATCTATATGTATTATTTCTTTCCTACTTGTTAAAATCAATGGAAGTTCAACTATCTATTGTATTCACTCTAGATTTTATCACTACATTTTGGTACTCTTTACATTAATTTTTCTATTCTGAGTATCCTTAGGGCCTCATGGCCTTTCATACATTCAGCTTGTTTCAATTTATTATTAATTTGCTCAAACAGATACAACTTGGTCAGTGAGAGCCCTTTAAACTGGCTCTTTTGTCCTCTGGAATTCTTGGAAGCAATCCTTACTTTTTGGAAACAATGGATTTCTAAACCCATTGTAAATTTGCTCTTCTGTAAGACATGGAATCAATTACCCTGTGAAGTGCTGGTGACATAGCAGGGAAGAATACTAGGAGATCAAAGTCTGAGTACACATGAGACTGAAGGGGATAAAAATGCTGCTACTTTTATTGAGTTGCTTAGGTCTGAAAAAAGTATTTTTATGATAATGGGTTCAAACACACCTTTTCAATTTAACTTTTTTGTTGTTTCCTACTTTCCTTATATTATCAGTTTTACCAGCCACAAATACTTTTGGCTTCTTTCAAATTTAACAGTCTTCCACTTGCCAGTTTTAGTCCTTCTTGACAAAGGAAGTGGCTATATTTGTACCTTTGTTTGGGTGGGCATATCCATTTATTCTTAAACTTCTGTTGCTAGAGTTAGCTCACATGAGCTTCTGCTTCTTACAACCAAAGGTCTTAACAAACATAAGTTTATTATGACTAAGGAAACATTTCTTTTAGGGCTCCATAAAGATAATAGAACCCAGTGCTTTTCTGTCCCTTCATACTAGCACTGTCCAATAGGATTTTCTGTGATGATGAAAGTATTCTTTAATCTTTACTGTCCATTATAACAACCACTGGCCACATACAGGTTTTTGAGCATTTGAAATGTGGCTAGTGTACCTGAGGCACTGAATTTGTTTTATTTCATTTTTAATTTTTTAAAATTAAAATAGCCATATGTGGCTGGTGTGGCTAATGTGTTGTACAGCACAGTTTTATACTGTCTCCACATTTTTAATGAAACACATGCAAAGTACATATTTTTTATTAAGAGATATTTAAAGATTTATAGGATCGTAAAATGGTTTTACTGAGAGGATCCTCAACTATTTCACAACTGTTTACAGATGAGAAAAATGAGACCCAAAGGAATTAAATAATGTATTCAGAATCACACAGTTACCAACTGAACAGGGACTTAAATTAAGGTTCTTTGAATCTCAGCCAATGCATTTTTCATAGGTACCATATTATAGAAAATTGTCCTTTATAGTTATGTAAGTGTATATTAGACATTGACTTCCAGTGGCCAAGCGGTACAAATTTCTCCTAGTTCTAATTTTTTTGATTTTAGGTATAGATACATTGTGTTCTTAAGTCAATACATTGATTCTTTGTAGATAAGGATTCTTAAAAATGGAACCTTGAGATTTTGTTTCTTAGTTGTGAAGGCAAAGCTAATTAACATTAGCTTCCAATGAGTAAATGTGTACCCTTTCAGGGAAGACTATTTTTAGGTCCCTGAACTTCAAAGTTGATTTCCTCTTTTTTTCCTCACTCAATTAAAAAATATATTATTTAGGACTGTGGCACTGTGCTAATGTATTTCTGGAAAAGGGAAGAGGTGACCTGCTGCTGTGTAAAACTGTAGCAAGAAATCAACAGAGAAGGGATTAGAACAATTAAAATCTTACATTCACAAAGGGAGGAAATGAAGTCTGATTAATAAAATTTATAGTCTGTATTTATAGGAAGGAGAACAACACTATTTCAAACATTATTTATATCAAACTAAACTCGTTATCTTCTCCTACTCCCCAATATATAGGAAAATTCTTCCTTCTTATATCAAGTTGAATGGGCAAATGCATGCTTGTATCATTTTTTAAGAGTAGAATTGGATTGTCTTAATGCCATTTTAAAGAAAAATCCATTTATTCTATCTTCCCAAATGCAGAGAGGTAAAGCTAATTTGCTCATAAGTGGGATTTTATTTTTCAGAGAGAGAGAGAGAAAAAAGAAATTGATGTAGTTTTTTCCTCTGGCTATTGGTATATTCAAATCCTATTTTATTTATCACATAGGAGTCACAAATATTCTGGTAAGTAAAGGGAGGGAGGGAAAGATGTCAGAAAAGGAGCTGACCTATGACCCAGCAATTACACTACTGGTATTTCCCCCAAAGATACAGATGTAGTGAAAAGAAGGGGCACCTGCACCCCAATGTTCATAGCAGTGTCCACAATAACCAAACTGGAAGGAGCCAAGATGCCCTTCAACAGACAAATGGATAAAGAAGATGTGGTCCATATATACAAGGGAATATTACTCAGCCATCAGAAAGGATGAATACCACCATTTGCATCGACATGGATGAAAATGGAGGGATTATGCTAAGTGAAATAAATCAGGCAGAGAAAGACAATTATATGGTTTCACTTATATGTGGAACATAAGGAGTACATGGAGGACATTAGGGGAAGGAAGAGAAAACTGAAGAGGGGTGGAAATCAGAGGGGGAGACAAACCATGAGAGACTATGGACTCTGGGAAACAATCTGAGGGTTTCAGAGGGGAGGGGGGTGGGGGGATGGGTTAGCCCAGTGATGGGTATTAAGGAGGGCACGTGTTGCAATGAGCACTGGCTGTTATATGCAAATAATGAATCATGGAACACTACATCAAAAACTAATGAAGTACTGTATGATGACTAACATAACATAATTAAAAAAAAAGAAAGAAAAAAGAAAAGGAGCTAAATCTGAAAAGCACCAGGGTAGATGTAAAGATGGGGAAAGAAATATATGCCCCAGAAAAATCACCCTCTTGGATGAGTCCCCATATCTGATCAATGTCTGCGCTGTATCTTTGCCTCTGATTCCTACTGTCCTCTGCCCCCATATAACCACATATTAGAAAAAGACCTCAGAGATTATACAGTCCAAATTTCCCCTTGTATAGAGGACTTTGAAGTGCAAATAGTTGAAGTGACTTTCCTAAGTTTGCAGAGAATGTTAGGACAAATTTGGGAACAGAACAGAGGTCTCATAATTCCCAGTTCAGGGTTCTTTTCTCCCTATTGTGCTTCTGCTTACCACAGAAGTTTAAAAATGGCTGAATTTTTGCTTCCAACTATTTGATCAATACAACAAGTATAATACATTTGTTTAATTCTGAGTCTTGTCAGAAATTATATCTGAGTAGTAGAAAAGGATTTGCTTCCTACAGACAAAATTGAAAACAACCCCTCATCCCCACAATAAGCTTCTTGGTTGTCATTTAGCCTTTCCCTCGCATTGTGATCTTTAACAATATTTGTTAAGTGTCCACTGTATGCAGAATATAGAAGTTAGCTTTGTAAGCAGTTAGTTTGTGACCTAAAGTATACGTATTGGTGAAGCTAATTTTTGCTGTGCTGTGGTATGACTCCCCCACCCAGCCCTCACTCTGAAGATCTAGGTCTCGCTCATCTAAAATATCACCTCTTCAAAAATGCTTCCTTGCCCACCTTATCTTTTGCTGCATCTCTCCTCCAATCTACTCACCTCTGTATTACTTTGCCATCTTTTCTTCTAGTTGTGATCTTGTCTGAATTTACCCTCTTTCTATTCTTTTCTTTCATGTATCTTATTCTGTATTATTTAAATAGTTCCATGAAAATAAGGATCATCTCTCTGTCATACCCAAATTATAGAGTGATGGCTGGTACTTACGAGCTGTTCAGTATGTAATTATAGAATGAATGAATTTGTGGTTGAGTGGGCACACATCCACTTTTCCCCTGGTGCCCAGGTGGTGGATGCAGGGACGTTGGGCATCAGCCACATTGAAGCCCAGTCTTCACCAATAGCAACTAAGGTCCTGCTGAGCTGGGGCAATGGCCCTGGGATCCCCCCACCCCTTTTAAAGGCAGTTTTTGCTTTAGCCCTTGGGGTTCTTTCCTGCTAGCTAACCACAGTTAGAGCCACGGTAGTCTCTTTCAGCACTAACATTAAACTTCAGAGTTGAAGTTTGGCTTGAGGTCTTTATAAGGACTTCAGATTCCTAATGGCAGTTTTCTTTTATCCTCCTGTCTAGGTTTACATTCTCCTCATCTCAGTAGGCCTGTACTATTTTGTCTTAATAAGGTGAAATTCATATAACATAAAACCATTTAAAAATCATCAAATCAGGTGGCATTTAATACATTCACAGTTTTGTAGAACTACCACCTCTATCTAGTGCTAAAACATTTTCATCACCCCCAAATAAAACTGTGTGTTCATTGAACGCTTTCCATTCCCCACATATACTGCCCCAGGTCCCTAGCAACCACCAGTCTGCTTTCTGTTTATATGAATTTGCCTATTCTGAATATTTCATATAAACGAAATCATATAGTATGTGACCTTTTGTGTCTGGATTGTCTTACTTATCATAGTATTTTTGAGGTTCATCCATATTTTAGCATGTATCAGTATTTAATTTCTTTTTGTGGCAAAATAATACTCTATTGTATGGATATACCACAATTTATTCATTTATCTTTTGGTAAACTTTTGAGTTGTTTCTACTATTTGGCTATTTTGACTAGTGATGCTATGAACATACATACAAGCATCTTTTGAGTCCCTGTTTTCATTTCTTTTTTTTTTTTTTTTAAGATTTTTTATTTATTCATTTGAGAGAGAGAGAGAACACAAGCAGGGGGAGCGGCAGAGGGAAAGGGAGAAGCAGATTCCCCACTGAGCAGGGAGCCCGACGTGGGACTCCATCCCAGGACCTAGAGATTGTGACCTGATGTGAAGGCAGACGCTTAACCATCTGAGCCACCAGGCACCCCTGTTTTCATTTCTTTTATGTATATACCTACGAATGGAATTGCTGGGTCATATAGTAACTCTGTTTAACTTTTTGAGGACCGTGGTGTTTACATTTAAAATTATGTTTGTAGGCTACGAGGAGCCTCCTGGGTGATTCTTGGCAGAATAAAGCGTCTACCTTAAGTTGATGTCCCCGACTCTATTAATTAAAAATAACTGTCATTGGGGCGCCTGGGTGGCTCAGATGGTTAAGTGTCTGCCTTCGGCTCAGGTCATGGTCCCAGGGTCCTGGGATCGAGCCCTGCATCGGGCTCCCTGCTCAGCGGGAAGCCTGCCTCTCCCTCTCCCACTCCCCCTGCTTGTGTTCTCTCTCTCGCTGTGTCTCTCTCTGTCAAATAAATAAATAAAATCTTTAAAAAAAAAATAACTGTCATTTTAGGAAGGTAGTTACCCTTCCAAAAAACCTACTTCCCCTTACCCAAACAGCCACAATGCCTGTTATGAGAAGATTAAGTGAGATCTAACAATAATGCATGGAATCTTGCATGCAGTAATTTGTAATTTATTAACTATTTGACCTTGACCTTGGAGAGGTCATTTAATCATTCTGGCCTCAGTTGTTTCATTGTTAAAGATAATGTTATTCATGAAATGGGGGCTTGAAAATAAAATTAGGTATATGGAATCTTGAAACTTAGTGATGGTTAGAAAAAAAATCTCAATAGTCAAGTCCAGTTCCCTGAAAATACAATTGAGGAAGCTCTATCCTTGAATGGTTATGTGACTAGCCCAGGGTCACAGTGTTGTTGCTAAATTTATTACCCTGGTCTGAAGTTTCCCATCCCATACAGTAAGTTCTGCTAGTTCAGTTATTTCCTATTTGCTAACAATGATGGATTGCCCAATATAAACTGAGAATTGGGCTCAGTATCTAAGATACCTTACCTCATGTCCTCACAATAATCCTGCTTTTTATCAATGAGGACACAGAAGTTCACGGAGTTTTGGCAGTTTGCCCATGGTTATACAATTAGTAAATGGTAGTATCCAAATTAGAAATCAGGTGTGTCTGACACCAAACTGTTAAGTTTTTCTGACACTACAGATTTGGGACATTGTGAAGGGAGGGGTAGAGTGTAGAACCAGCAGGCTCAGTTCACCTGGCCCAAACATCCTCCTTGTAGCATTTTGGAAATCCCCTTCTCCAGACCTTTTCATCTGAAATCTGCAGTGGGAGAGGGACCCTTTTTTTCTTTTTGGCTTGCCATTTGGTCTTGAATTTCCCACAGGTATAATTGTGACTCCAGGTGGCCAGGCAGTATTATGATTATTTTCCCCACAGGGTAGACACCAAAGCTGGTATTCCAGGTCAGATTTGTGCAAGGATATCACGAATATCCTATAATTTTAGATGCTCAAGATTATTTCTTTGAAATACCTTTTTCTACCTCCTTTGCCAAATTATAGAAGTCTGAAATCACAGACTGTGAAACCTGACAGATTTTACAGAGAGCCTGATTTTGCAAGCTGTATTAGATTGGCTTATTCAACAAAGTATATTGAATGTTGTATTAGGTGCCCAATGCTGGACTTGTCACTGAGTGTTCAAATGTGAATAATATATGACCTTTGATTTCAGAAATTTCACAATCTGGTGATTGAGGTGGAAACATAAATATATAAATTATAATACAAAGCTGGCAACTTTTTAGTGGTGTAGGAAGACAGACTTTCTGTGTTTGTAAATCTACAGGCAAAGATATTATTCATGGACATTTTGCCCTGTCTCAGCTTTCTCCTATTTGTGAGGATATGCCTGTGCTAGTCCTGAGTTTGGCTTAATAACCAGAATGGCCTGTTGTTTGCTAACATTTCCTGAAAAGGAAGATCATAGCTTGTCAGTATAAATTCTTCTGGAATGACAATATACACCCAAGTATAAAAGGGTGATGCTATAGCAAGATTTCAACTTCTTTCTCAGATATGGCTATACCCTACATAAAGGAAGAGGTCAGTGGCAGCTGGACAGTCTATGGGGAACCAAGGAACAAGGAACAAGCTGCTCAAGGGTGAGGGGCATGCGCTCCTGATCTGTGCAGCCACTTCTGTTAAATTCTGTATTTAGCTTTTAGCCAAATATGTTGAGACAATTGTGTGTGTGTGTGTGTGTGTCCTTTTCCTGTAGATTCAGGGCCTAACCTGCAATGCCACAGGAGATAAGAACACAGGGCTATGGGAGAAGTGAGGAAGGAGAACTTAATTTGCATGGCTTCACAGAAAAAGTCACATTACAGCAAAGTCTTGAAAAATTAGTATGAGTTTTCCAGTTGAAGAAGTTGAGGAGGAAGTACAGGCAGTGTGAACACAATGAAGTGATGAAAGAGCCTGAGGCATTCAGGGACCAGTGGGGAGTCCAGTGTGTGTGCTAGAAAGGTTGTGTGTATATATTAAGGTAACATTGATTGGAGTGTGGGTTGTAATCAGACTGTGAAAAGGACTGTGAGGTCAGGAAAAGACTACTGTACTGATAATGAGCCAGTGAATGGTTTTAGGTAGGAGCAGGATGTGATCAGATTTGGTTTTCAGGAAAATAACTGGCAGTAATGAAGAGAGTGGATGAATTGTCATGGGAAGAGAGTGGCATATGAAGAGAAACATTAGGGCTAAAATAAGGCAGTGGTGGTATGGATGAGGAGGCTAAATGTGAAAGCTCTTTCTCATTTGAAGGTTGAGGGGGTTGTTGAGAATGACCGCATGGTTTCTAATTGGGTCAGACCATTATGTTGGATGAAGAATGTAGCAGACTGAGTGGATTTGGATTTTGGAGTTGGGGAGAAATGGGAAAATGATGAGGTCAATTTTGTAAATGCTAAGTTTGAGGTGTTTTTAGGACATCAGGTAAAGATATAGATAGTTGGGTTAGAGATTTGGCAGTCACTGGCTTATAGATTGGCAATTGAAACTTGGGAGTAAGGTCATCCAATAAGAGTGCATGGATTATGAGGAGGATAACTATAAGATGGAATACTAAGGGGCATCAAAGTTTAATGTAATGTAAAGAAAAATCAACAATGGTGATACTGAGCTAAGAGTAGGAGAGCTAGGGGAGAGTACCATCCTAGAGATTAAAAGAGGATAGGGAAGTGATTGAATGCGAATATTGCATTCAGTAGTATGAGTATTGAAAATAGCCCATTAGATTTGGCATTTAGGCTTTTTCACAGTGGGTTTGCCACCAGAACACAGATGTCATGAAAACCACTGCTAAACCTAAACCAAAATGGGAAAGGAGAAGACTCACATCAACATCGTTGTCATTGGACATGTAGATTTGGGCAAGTCTACCACTACTGGTCATCTGATCTACAAACGTGGTGGGACCGACAAAAGAACTATTGAAAAATTTGAGAAGGAGGCTGCTGAGATGGGAAAGGGTCCTTCAAGTATGCCTGGGTCTTGGATCAACTGAAAGCTGAACATGAATGTGGTATCACCATTGATATCTCCCTGTGGAAATTTGAGACCATCAAGTATTATGTGACCGTCATTGATGCCCCAGGACACAGAGACTTATCAAAAACATGATTATGGACACATCTCAGCCTGACTGTGCTTCCTGATTGTTGCTGCTGATGTTGGTGAATTTGAAGCAGGTATCTCCTAGAATGGGCAGACCCATGAGCATGCCCTTCTGGTTTACACACTGGGTGTAAAACAACTAATTGTTGGTGTTACCAAAATGGATTCCACTGAGCCACCCTACAGCCAGAAGAGGTACAAGGAAATCATTAAGGAAGTCAGTACCTACATTAAGAAAATTGGCTACAACCCCAACACGTAGCATTTGTGCCAATTTCTGGTTGGAATGATGACAACATGCTGGAGCCAAGTGCTAACATGCCTTGGTTCAAGGGATGGAAAGTCATCCATAAAGATGGGAATGCCAGTGGAACCACACTGCTTGAACCTCTGGATTGCATTCTGCCACCAGCTCATTCAACTGACAAGCCCTTGCGTCTGCCTCTCCAGGACATCTACAAAATTGATGGTATTGGTACTGTCCCTGTTGGCGGAATGGAGACTGGTGTTCTTACACCTGGCATGATGGTCGCCTTTGCTCCAGTCAATGTTACAACTGAAGTAAAATCTGTTGAAATGCACCACGAAGCTTTGAGTGAAGCTCCTCCTGGGGACAATGTGGGCTTCAATGTCAAGAATGTATCTGTCAAAGATGCTCATTGTGACAATGTGGCTGGTGACAGCAAAAATTACCCACCAAGGGAAGCAGCTGGCTTCACAGCTCAGGTGATTATCCTGAACCATCCAGGCCAGACCAGTGCCTGATATGCACCTGTGCTGGATTATCACACAGTTCACATTGCTTGCAAGTTTGCTCAGCTGAAGGAGATCGTTGTTCTGGAAAAAAACTGGAAGATGGCCCCAAATTCTTGAAATCTGGTGATGCTGCCATTGTTGATATGGTTCCTGGCAAGCCTATGTGTGTTGAGAGCTTCTCTGACTATCCTCCTCTGGGCTGTTCTGCTGTTTGTGACATGAGATGGATGGTTGATGTGGGTGTCATCAAAGCAGTGGACAAGAAGGCAGCTGGAGTGGCAAGGTCACCAAGTCTGCCCAGAAAGCTCAGAAGGCTAATTGAATATTATCCCCAATACCTGCCACCTCAGTCTTAATCAGTAGTGGAAGAATGGTCTCAGAACTGTTTGTGTCAATTGGCCATTTAAGTTTAATAGTAAAAGAATCGTTAATGATAATAATGCATCATAAAACCTTCAGATGGAAACAAGAATGTTTTGTGGACCATTTGTTCTTGTGTGTGTATGGCAGTTTTAAGTTATTAATTTTTAAAATCAGTACTTTAATGGAAACAACTTGACCAAAAATCTGTCGCAGAATTTTGAGACCCATTAAAACAAAAGTTTAATGAGGGAAAAATAAAGATATGGCATTTAGAAGATCAGTATTGACTTAGTAATATAGTTACTGTGGGGTGTTAAGGAATAAATTAGAAGTAAAAAATGTTTCTAATGAGTATAAATAATAATTTCAAAATTCATTTCTGTTTTTATCAAGGCTATACATGTGCACATTAAAAAAAATTCAAGGGCGCCTGGGTGGCTCAGTTGGTTAAGCGACTGCCTTCGGCTCAGGTCATGATCCTGGAGTCCCGGGATCGAGTCCCACATCAGGCTTCCTGCTCAGCGGGGAGTCTGCTTCTCCCTCTGACCCTCCTCCCTCTCATGCTCTCTGTCTCTCGTTCTCTCTCTCTCAAATAAATAAATAAAATCTTAAAAAAAAAAAAAAATTAAAAAAAAAAAATTCAAATAGTACTAAAAGGCTCATTAGGAAAAAAATGGCAGTCCCTCTTTCTGGAACTAAAATGTTGGACTTCATTCTCTAACTTTCTTAACTTTCCTCTTATTTCCATTTCTTTGATTTTTTTGGTCCTATTTTCTAGAAATTTCTTTGAATCATTAAATTCTTCTCTTGCATTTTAAATGTGGATGAACAATCACAGTTTAAATCTTCAAGGCTCTTCTTTGTTCTCTTATATTTTCTGTTTCATAGTACCCTGTTCTTGTTTCTTGTATACACTATGTTCTTTTATCTTTCTGAGGAAGGAGAGACAAGGCTGAAAGTAGTTATGTTTAGATTTCCAAAGAGAACTCTGGAGAAAATTTCTGTTCTTTGCTAAGAGAGAAAGGTCCCATTCATTCATGCAAATGGAATTCTCGTGGGCCTATCCTAACAGGCAGCCAGATTTGTCCTGACATGGCTGAGTATTGAAGTGGACACAGCTTAGGTTCAAGCCAAGAATCCTTCTATAAAGACACTTAGGCATTCTGTTTTGTATGCTGAACAAAATTCAAACCCATATGAGCCTTTGGGTAGCACAGAGGGATGATTAGAAAGGCATAGCTCTTGTCAGATCTCAACTTGAATATTAATTGGGACCAAGTAGTCCATGGAAATGAGGTCCAAGAACCTGATGACTTAACATATCTATTTCTATTTCATGTGGAGCAGAAAACCAAAGTGAGAATCAGGGCAGAAAATCTGTTTAAGTTAAATTTTTTGAATTCTAATCCCATGCTCCATGTTTTCATAGGCATTTTCTCAGGGAATTCTCATAATAACATCATGAGTTAGGTGTTGTTACTGTCCTCATTCTTTTTTTTAATTTTTTAAGGATTTTATTTATTTATTTGCCAGAGAGAGAGAGAGCACAAGCAGGGGGAGCAGTGGGCAGAGGGAGAAGCAGGCTCCTCACTGAGCAAGAAGCCCAATGTGGGGCTCAATCCCAGGAATCATGAAATGACCTGAGCTGAAGGCAGACACTTAACCAACTGAGCCACCTAGGTGTCCCCAATCCTCATTCTTGCTAAAGAAACTAAAGCCTATTGAGGTAGTGAATCTTACCCAAGAGACTAATAGGATAATCAAGGCCTTTTGACTCCCAAGTTCAAACCTCTCTTCATTTAAGCACCTGTTTGTTCCTAAAGCAAAAAAAGAGAGAACCAAAAAAAATAAGTTGCAGAAAAGATGGGGAAGAAGCTGCCCTTAACTCCCTGCTCACCTATTTATAATTTCTTGAATATTAATTAGCATGTATCATAATTTCAGTTTCTCCTTAGGAATAATTTGTTATTTGGTCCCATGTGATGCTTTCCTTGACATTAATTTTACTCTGTAATGCTTCCTATGTTTGAAGGATGGGAAAGGAAGGACCACGGCTTTGTTAACCTTTCCTTTAGTTAACTTTTCACAAATAGGCTTTGACTTTTCCATTATTATAAGGTAAGAAAGATAAAATCATTGTAGAAAAACTAGGAAGTATAAATAAATTTTAAAAAATGAAAATAACCTGTAAGTCCTCTGCTTAGATAGAATCACAATTTTTAGACTTTCTTTATTCATGGAGCCATATTGTTAAGAATGGAGCCATACAGTATATAGTTTCATAAAATGTTATGAGCATCTCATGTCAGTAAATATAGATCTGTACCATTGCATTTAATGACTGAAGAATTTTCCATTATATGATTATAACTAAAGCTTTGTTTTGTTCACTCAAGATTCAAGCTTTGTTTTATACAAAATAGTTTTCCCAAATAGTTTTCCTTTATATTTTGCAATCCCACATCCCTGACTTTATTTGCTTTCCAAGTAATGGCAGATTTGGACTCATGATTTTATAACTGCCAATCTTAGTAGGCATCAAGCTGACTTGGTAGAAATTGCTGGAATTGTCCGGCAAGAAGTAAATAGTTGTGTAGCATTTATTTTCAGCATGATAACCTAAGTGAAGATACCAGATAAGAAGTGATTAAAGTACAGACCAAAGAGGCTCTGAGTGAAAAGCAAGGGTCACTCCTTTATTGCTTTTCACATAAAAAAGGGAATAAAAAGGAAAGAAACTCAGAGACAAAGTGTAAATGAATTTGACTTGCTGACCCTTGAGAAATTTGGGATTTGAGCACTGAATCTTAAACACCTTCAGAGAATCACTGAGTTCAAAATTTAATAGATCAAGCTGGGATATGGGAAGATAAAACCAAAAGCTTCCTCACAATTCCATGTAGCAATAGATATCACTTTTGAAAATTTCAGGTCATCTATGGGAAAACTTTGCTGGAAAACAATCACGTATGGTAGTGGTTAGAAATTGCTTATTCTGAGCAAAGGAGAAACGTGAATCCAGGGGAATAATAATCAGTGTTCCTGTGTTTCTTGAAGACATTTAGATATGGAAAGTGTGGACCCTGATGATGAGAAGTGAAGTGATGTAGCAAATCATTTTGTGATGTAACAAATTAAATTAGCAACCAAAAGATTTGGGTTGATCCCTGTTTTACATTAACTTTCTGTTTTACCTTGTACAGGCCAGTTAACCTTTTTGTGTCTCATGGTCTTCATCTACAAATTGGGGATGGTGTTCACCCTGGACTGATCCACCTTGTAGACATTGTGGGAATCAAATGATATAATGATATAATGAGTTTGGAGATACTTTGAGAAGGACCAACTTCTACAGATTAGAAGTTCATGAAAAATAACAATAACTTCCACTTACTTGTTTTTAACCAAGTGCCTGTTTTTTGTTATTGTTGTTGTTCCCAGAATACAATTGTTAAACCTCAGAACTAATTCCCTTGATAGAGCTTCACACTAGAAGACCTACCAACTCAAATAGTAAAATGTCCAGAGTTAGTCACTGTTTGTTTACAAGATAGATGTTTTTAGTTGTATATTTCTTAGATATAATTTCATGTATAGAAAAATCAGCATTAAGGCATTTAGACTAAAACATAAAATCATTTCATTCAAAAGTAGAACTCAAGCATGGAAAGAATGTAGTTAGCTAAAATAAAAATCAGGAAGGAAACAACCTGTTTACCTAGCCCAAGAACTAGATTATTTCTCTCCACAAAAAAAGGCTACATATTTTAAATACATGGAAAGAATTTTAAAGAGGCAGTTGTTCTTGTTTGTGAACTGAACCCCATCTTTCATTCCCTGTGTGTGTGTGTGTGTGTGTGTGTGTGTGTGTATGTCTAATCCACATGGACACATAGTTCAGTGATGCTTTCAACTTCTGAAATTCTTGGAAGCTGTAGTATATCTTAGACCAAAATCTTATTAAACTGCTTTGCCAAATATTGCTATGTCTTATAATTTTAACCAGGAAGTTAAAGCTCCCCAATTTAGCCTCTTCTTACCCAAAGTAACTCCAGACCAGCCGAGGTGCCTTCAGGAGGTGGTTTAACTTGCTGTCAGTATCATTAATCTTTATGTTGGCCACTTTTAAGGTATCTATTAAAAGTAGGACATTATGTGATATGAACAATAGAACAATAATTTACATTTACTAGTGCCATTCAATTGCCTAGTTAATGAGGACAGTACATTAAGTACATGAAATTATGTGAATATGTATACTTAACATTTGATAAAACTGGGCTTTTCTAGCATCCTTCCTTAATTGGGGAAATTACACTTAGAATTTAGAGATACTTTCATTACATGGGAGTCTAGACTCATCCTTTCTTTTGTCCTAGAAGTTTGTAACTGTAGATTACACAGGGATGTGATAGAGAACATAAAAGCCTTGATTCTGCCATTTAGAGCTCTGCATGGCACCTAGCTCACCCAAAGGACTTAATATCCTTCCCCAATGTGAGTAATTTTCTCTTTATTCATTGGGAGTAATTGTCCTAGATCAAAAAGTTCAGTGGTATAGTTGGAAAGTTTGATTTTGATTTTAGGCTTTTGGTCCCTCAGTTCAAGTGTGTAATGTCTCCCAGCTCTACCTAAGAAATTAGCTTATAAAATTTCCCTTAAGAATCAACAGATTAAGTTGGATCTAGGAAAAGTATGTTCAACATCTTTTGATATCAGCTTTCAGAGAAGGAATAACTTTTAATCTGTTTGCACTCTGCTACATAGAACATTTTGTAAATGTCCAAGAAAATTTAGAGAAGGCAAATATACTTTATCCATTCCTTCACCTTTTGGGGAGGCATTTGGATTTGCAGGATAACTTTCAGTGTTTTGCTCCCACCCTCCTAACTCCAAGTCTTTTTTCCTAACCCTGATCTGGGAGTGGTGGTAGGTCTTAATTTTCCAACATGAAGAGGAACTGAGGGGTTTATTTTTATTTTTTTAAAGAGTACATCTTTCATTTAAAATAATATTTTAATATTATTTTTTATTAAGTTTAAAAATTTAATTCTAGTATAGTTAACATTATAGTGTTATATTAGTTTCAGGTGTACAATATAGTGATTCAACAGTCCTGTGCATTACTCAGTGCTCATCATGATAAATGTACTCTTTACTAATATTAATATTTTAATATTGATATGTTAATATTTTGGTATACTTCTTTCCCTGCAACTACTTTTAATGTAGTTTGTATCATCTGTAAAATTTATGATTATATGGCTCTATATTGGTTTAAGTTATATTGTGAGCATTTTCCATTGCTATTATAATTCTTCAAAAGCATTAGTTGTTGTGTAATTTTTATTTAAATGGATGTAACATTATTTACTTGACCCCTCTTCTGTTGTTAGATATTTGAGTTATTTCCAATTTTTGCTATAATTTAAAATTTTACTATTGAAATCCTTGTACATTATTCTTTGTACATGGTTCCCCAAATGTTTCATTAAGATATGTTTCTCAAAGTGGAAACACTAGAATGAAAAGTAGGAACATTTTTAAGACTCTTCATACTTACTGCAAAATTACTGTCTAGAAAGGATATACCAAATTACACTCCCAGTGAATTCAAGTAACTATCTCGCTTGATCCTTGCTAATACTAATAATTACCATTTTTTAAATTTTGTTTATTTTATGAGCAGAATATATTTTATTTTCCTTAATTTCCATCTCTTCTTAAGTTAGAAGGCAATTGTATTTTCTCTTCTGTCAGTGTCCTCTGCCCAGTTTTACTGATATATCAGTATGATTTATTAATGTATTTGAACTTCTAAAATTTTAACTATGGGAAAACTTTCATCATAGTTATTTCCTTTTAGTCTTATTTCTAAGGTGACTTGCTATATAGACATTTTTAATTCCTATGAAAACAGTATTAATCTTTCCCTTTCTGACTTATACAGTTTTATGCTTGGAAAATTTTATGCATTAAAAAATCAAATGACCCTTTAGCTGTATTTGCTTTAACATCTTTCTCTCTTTTTTTTTTTTTTAAAGATTTTATTTATTTATTTAATTGACAGAGAGAGAGAGACAGCGTGAGGCAGAACACAAATAGGGGGAGTGGGAGAGGGAGAAGCAGGCTTCTGGCTGAGCAGGGAGCCTGATGCGGGGCTCGATCCCAGGACCCCAGGATCATGACCTGAGCCGAAAGCAGTCGCTTAACCAACTGAGCCACCCAGGCGCCCCTAACATCTTTCTCTTAGTAGCAGTCATTTACTTTAGCATTATTATTTTAAAAATCCTCTCTTTAAAAAAATCCTCTTTTTACCAAACACATCTTCACAATCAGTGATGAAAACCAGAGGGAAATAAGTGGATGTGGGGTCAGAAGACCCCCATGCGGCAAGAAATTATAACCTTTTATGCAGATTGATGGTAAGTTAATATTAGATTGATTGGCAAGCAAGATCAATCCAGATCCTATGGGCTAGCAGGCACATTAATGACCTTGAAAATTACTTGGGTTTTTTGGTAAACATCTGCAGCTTTTAATGTGTGAAAGAACAGATTGTTCTCACCGTGTTGAATGGTAGTGGAGGGGATAGTAAGAAATCTAGAGTTCACTGTTCTATTTTCTCTAGCTGTTTTTACTCATGCCTATTACAGCCCTAGCACCCCCTGTTTATTTCTCTTTTGCCTTTTCTCTCCCCATATAGCCCCTGAGTTTAGCCTCTTTTACCCAAAGTGATTCTAGACTCACTAAGGTGGCTTTATGAAGTTTAGTTTAACTGGATATAGTTATGAAGTGTAGTTTAACTGGATACAGTTTTCATTGATCTTTATGTTGGTCACTTAAGGTATTTCTCTATAAAGGACAGCCAATATTAAGCAAAATCAAGGAGGAAAAGTGTAAACTGGAAAGAGGTACTAGAAGATGCTAAAGATAAACAACTCAGCACCTTCTCATGCCTCTGATAATTTCTTCTCACTTCTTTAGTAACCCTTAGCAGTTTCATCTATTCTTGATACAGGTTAATTCTTTTATTGGAAGGGACCAGGTACACACTAATGCTAAGATGTAAATGAATAACAGATACCTTAATCCGTTATCCTCCCACCATTCGCATGTTAGCATAGATGTATGTATGAACAGAAACAAGTTCTTGGTCCGAGAAATGTTTTGTTCCATCACATTTTTTGTACCTGGTCTTCTAGTTCTATTTGTAAGTTTCCATAGTAGATTGGTTCCTTGCTTGCTTTGTTTGCATTTTGATTTCTTTTATTTACTAGAATTTTTTCTCATATTTTGCTTTGTTCTAAAATTATCATGGAAAAATAATTTACCTGATTGTGTAACTTTTTTGTTAAGATTCTAATAGATACAGCCCATGTTTATCTAGGGTGAATCCTAATTTATTTCACCTTCTGGAGTTATTGAGGGCTTCTGAGGCAAGTTTGACATCCACAGTTCATTGAAGAATGGATCTTTTTGCCTCAAATTAGGGAACACTCATTGGGAGGACAAATTAATTTTATAAGTTCAAGAAGAATCAATTCTTAATGTCTCCTGGGGCTGACTAGCTTGTAGATTATCCAGCTTTTACTTTTCCCACCTCCTGCAAGTTACTTGTTATTTGTTAGTGACTTTACTCTTTGCACTGGAAAAACGATTTTTAAAAAAAGATTTTATTTATTTATTTGACACAGAGAGACACAGCGAGAGAGGGAACACAAGCAGAGGAGTGGGAGAGGGAGAAGCAGGCTTCCCAACAAGCAGGGAGCCCGAAGCTGGGCTCAATCCCAGGACCCTGGGATCATGACCTGAGCTGAAGGCAGACGCTTAATGACTGAGCCACCCAGACGCCCCTGGAAAAATGATTTTAAAGAAGGATACACTTAAGACAGTTGGAATTTCCTATTTGTTAAATTGTTCTGATAAAAAAAATGTAGGGCCGTTTTAGGACAGTGAAAATACTCTTTATGATACTGTAATGATGGATACATGTATATTTGTCCAAACCCATACAATGTATAATACCAGCAGTGAATCATAATGTAAATTATGGACTTTGGGTGATTATGATGTAACAAATGTACCACTCTGATGGGCCTATTGATAATGAAGGAGCTCTGCAGGTGTGGGGGCAGGGTATATATGAGAAATTTCTATATCTTCCTCCCAATTTTGCTGTGAATCTAAAAATACTCTTTAAAGAAGTCTTTAAAAATGTCATTGTAGCAGAGATTGGAAGTATTACCTAAAATGAGGCATTTGTGAATTTTAGTTATCACTTGAAGGGTGTGAAGATTAAATGAGATAATGATTGCAGGATGCCTGGTTTAGGGCCTGGCGAACAGTGCTATTTTTATAATGCTAGCTGGAAAAAAAATAGAAATACAGCTACTGTAAACAGAAATATCTTTGTCTTCATTTCTTCTTTGTAATTTTCCTTATGACTGCTGTTAAAATTTCACTTTGGCACCCAATAGCGCAGTACCTTAAAGTCAAAGTGTCTAAACTAGTTTTCTTTTTTTCTTTTGGTTCAGCAATACCACAAGAACCCTAGAGAAATTTTCATAAGCAGATTTATACTGGGAGATTCACTGTAGTATTGTTTGTTGTAGTGAAAAATATGTCAATAGAGAAACAGATAAAGAAAATATGACATATTCATATGATAGATTATTGTATAACTGTTAGATGACAGATCTATGCATGTCAACATGGATAGAGTTCCAAAACATAATTTTGAATGACAATCTTAAGTTACCAAATTATGGAAATAGTAAATATAACATAAAAATTTACATTTATATCATTATGAATAATAATAATGTTCATGAGGTAGGGTACAAATATGTGTATATAAAGTATAAAAACTTTTGTAAGACTATATATTAAATTGATGATAGAAGTTTCTCTGGACAAAGAAACTAGTAGAACAAAACTGGAGCATGGAATATAGGGTACTTCAATTTTATCTGTGTTGTTTTACTCTTTTTAACCAAAAAGCACTTGTTGTAGTCTCCCAAACAAACAGACGTTCAAATGAAGAGACAAATAGATAATCACAGTAACATGAAAAGTCCTAACTTCCTTTATTGGTGTCTGTATTTCTATCAGTATTGTCATTTTCCAAATTACCTGGGCTCAAAAAAATCTAGGAATTTTTTTTATATTCTCCTGTTTCACTACCTACATCAGTCATTCATTGAGTTATGTTACTTCTTTTAGGATACCTCAGATCTGGACCTTTTCTTTTTTTAAAAAAGATTATTTATTTGACAGAGAGACAGAGAGAGAGGGAACACAAGCAGGGGGAGTGGGAGAGGGAGAGGCAGGCTTCCCGCCGAGCAGGGAGCCCGATGTGGGGCTCAATCCCAGGACCCCAGGACCTTGACCTGGGCCGAAGGCAGACGCTTAACAACCAAGCCACCCAGGCACCCCTGGACCTTTTCTTATGTCTTTAATATCACTATTCTAATTCACAAACTTACCTGTGTGGGTAAGGCTCCCTGTAGAAACTTATGGCACACCTAAGTTGTGTGATGAGGGAAGGTTAATAAAGGGAAACTTTATAAATGTGTGAGCATAGAAAAAGCAACAAGGGTTGTTATAGACTGGTAAGGAGAAAATCATACATTATATCATCCGTAGAACAGAAAGGTTAAGGGGAGAAAACTATTATGATGAGAGAGAGAGAGTGAGAGGGAGAAGGAGGAGAGAAGGAAAAAGAGAAGAAAAAGAAAGAGAGAGAAAGGGGGAAAGAAAGAGAAAGGAAGGAAGAAAGCAAGCAAGCGGGAGGGAGCAAGGGAGAGTAAGAGAGAGAGAGATTGAGAATAACCAAGAATCCTCTACCTTTACCAACCTCAGGGGTCCAGTAGTGAGGTGTCTGGGGAATATGTATCCTGACTTCTCTCCTTTCTGATTCTTTGTTGATGCATTTCTCTGGATAACCTCGGTGGTAAGCCAAAAAGCAGGAGCATTGTTGCAGGTCCTACAGGTCAGCCGCTGGGGCCCAGCAGTGTGGAGAAGGGTGGGGTGTGGATCTGCAGGTCTACAAGGAAATGCTACATGCTATCTCTTCTTCTAATGTTTGGACTTCTGAAAACTCAGATGTAGGATGTATGGACAAAAACTTACTTTAATCAAAGTAAATTTTGCTGTCAGACTGTTATCAACTAAAATGAAAAGTAAGAAGGGAATAAGAAGGTTCAGTTTTGGCTTTTCCAGATTCTTAAATTAGTTGCCTTCTAACTGTGTGGTCTTGGGCAAGATGCTTAGCCTCTCTGTTTTAATTTTCTTATCCGTAGAGTGGACATGATTGTAGTGGTTTTAATAAGGATTAGATTAAATAATTTATGTTCAGCTCCTAGAACAGGGCCTGATGCATAGTAAGTATACCCATTAAGTATTAGTGTTTATTCTCTATTGTTTTTGAAAATTATTCTCCAAGCCTAAGAAAGAAAGTCAAGCTGTAATGACTGTGCTATTCAAATGAGAATCCACTAATTACTAATGACAAATACAAGATGTGAGATAGCGTATCAAGGAGCATTCTAGGACTGGCCATCCTCTTTCTTTTTTGCTTTTGCAATTCTCCACTTTCTTTAAGTTCTAGCAAAAAACGCACCTTTTTATAAAACCTTTTCCAATTCTGCAGCCCAACAGAACTTCTTTGAGTCTCTATCACATTTCTTTCAGAAGCCAAATACTAGATTGTGTGGTTATATAGGTCACCTTATTCCAGCCCCCTGGTATATAAAAACGTGTATTTCTGTTTACCCAGCTAGATCAGAAGCTTTCTGAGGACAGACATAATCTTTTTGTTTTTTAATTCTTAGAAGTACTTATTAATGTTCAGTGTTACCTCCCTCTCTTACTGCCTGCCTCCCTCCCTGCCTTCCTTTGTTTCTGTCCCTCCTTCTCTTCCTTTTTTCCTTTTTCCTTCCTTCCTTCTCTTCCTCCCCACTCCTTTCTTCACTCCATCAATTAAGCTGCAGTAATTTATTGAGGAGCTGCCAGGTACTGTGCTACTGCTGGAGGGATGCCCGTGGATAGAAAAGATAGGGACTCTGCCCTTGTAACTCTACAAGGTATAGTTGGGAAGATAGGCACATGAATGAATTAACTATAGTCATAATGATTCCACGTACAATGCTATAGAATGTAGAAAATATTAAGTACTATTAGAAAATCACACTTGAAGTCTCTAGATATTTGTACCATAGAAAAATAACCTTTGAAAAATAGGCAAGACCTCAACAAGAAAAGAGTTGGCAAATGGCCAGAAATTAAGATGAGAGGATACCCTCATTGCTGGCTCAGTGGGCAATGTGCCAGAAAGGCAAAAGAAGGATGGACTCTACTCTAGTGTTCTGGGGTTTCCGGGATATTTGCTAGAGTACGGTTAGCTTAATGGAGCTTATATTCACATTAAGGGTTTCTTGAAGGCCTCTTTGGCACTAACCTGTTTATCAAAGCTTTTAAGATAAACATCTTCTGGTATTAAGCTGTTTTTAACAATGCTTACTCATGTCTCTGACAAACTCTTGATTTTTCAGAATCAAGTTTGGAGTGATAAGTTGGCACCAGTGGAAGTCTTTGTATGGATTTAATGACATTAAGAAGCATAGCCCAGAATTATTATATGCAAGTTTCCATTTTAAGGAAAACTCACATTCTCTGCCTCTCTGAAAATTACCTATATTAGAGTCTATGTAGCTAAAAGGACAGGAGGGGTTCACATGGCTATGTGCTGCAAATTAATAAGATAATTATCGCTAGAAAATAATTAACCAGATCTCTACTATCAAGTGAAAACAGAGAACAGAGGAACAACAGATAATTGAGTCTTGCAAGATAAACATCCTGAGACTTCTCCAATTATAGCATGTAATATACAGCATAAAATATATAAGCAACCATGAAGAAAGAGAAGGTATTTTGTGCTGTTGCTGGTCTTTTATCAAGCAATTTATTAGATAATGCCTATTAATGATATTAATAACTGACATTTCTGTAGTATCTCATGTGTTGGCCACTGTTGGGTACTTTACACATATAATAGTATTTTTTTTTTTTTTTTTAAAGATTTTATTTATTTGAGAGAGGATGAGAGGAGAGAGAGAGAGCACATGAGAGGGGGGAGGGTCAGAGGGAGAAGCAGACTCCCCGCTGAGCAGGGAGCCTGATGTGGGACTCGATCCCGGGACTCCAGGATCATGACCCGAGCCGAAGGCAGTCGCCCAACCAACTGAGCCACCCAGGCGCCCCACATATAATAGTATTTAATTAATTATTGGAATAATGTAACTTTAGGTCAAAGTTCATTGAGGAATGAGAGGGAAGTGAAAAACATGAGCTACTCTTGAGAAATGTGGCTGTGAAAGAAGGAAAGAGGTAGAAGAAAATTGCACATGAAATTGTGTAAAATATTATTTTTTCCCCTTTTCACCCAGGCAAACAGAGGCACAGAGATTGTATGTGACCCAACAATATTTAACAGAGCCAGTAATGGAATTTCATGCCATTTTATTGGCTTCTAGGGCAGTATATCATCTTTAGCCAGCTGACTATACCAGTCCCTCAAGTCAGGAAAGCATAGAACCTGGATAATCCATGTTAGATTTCTGAGAGAAGGCTGTGGAGCAAGGCTAAGTTGTTTCTAGGAGCCCCGGATCAGAATGAGGTCAGAGAGAAGTCATCGTCATTCTTATTTTTATGTTATACCATCACTGGAAGAGTGTTCTAACCACAGTAGGCCCTCAGTAACTAACAACAACAACAAAAACTTAAGTCACTTACCTTGTGTCAGATGCTAGGTGAAAGCTTTATGCACATTATTCTTCACAACAATGTTATAAAGCATATAATTCTATTATCTCCATTGTAAAGATGAAGAAATTTAAGCCCGGGCAAGTAAAGTAACTTCTCCAAGGTTATGTTGCTACTAAAATTGAGTCTAGTCATTTGTATCCAAAGGCCAAATTATCAACCACCTTCTCATCATCTTACTGGGGAAGGGAATGGAGGAGTATACAGAGTAAGATACGGGTAGTTTATATGTCCACAACCATGTGTTTTCACTTAGCTCCTGATTTGGAAGCAGAATTGATTCAACAGAAGTCACTATTAACTGGGCATTATAGCTGGACAAATTCTGATCTTTTCTTATGCCATTTCATGACTCATGGAGGATAGGCTTGACATTGTTTTTGCTAAGGGCTGCAGTGGCCAGTCTGCTTCAGTGTCACCAGTAAGTTAAAAAAATCCATTTTCTGGGGAGCTAGAACATCAGATGTGAACTGAATGCTACAGATCTGCTTAATGAGTCTTGAATGTGAGTGGTGCATTGGCATATTTAAGACAAATTGCAATTGTCAGATATTCCTTTGTGGCTTCCTCTGAGGTCTGTGAATGGAGGTTATGGTTCTCTGGCAGTTTTAATCTTTACAATTTTTTTTTTCCTTTTGGCTTGAAACCATAAAGGATAAATTACCTTCAGAGTCTTTCTTGGTGGATGGAAGAAATATCTGAAGGCCTCAAAGTAAAAATCCTGTACCAACATTTAGCTAACATGATCATGCAATTGCCAGAGAAAAAGATACTGTGCATAAAAATATGGAGATATTTAGTAAAGAAAAAAATTGTGTGCATTTAGAGTCCCAGAAAGCTTTCAGAGGAAACAGCTTCTTTTGCCTCTCAAAACCTCTAATCATTCCCTCACAAAAGGTATTTCTGGTATCTTGAAGAATACAAAGGAAATACATTTGGGAGTCCACTTTGGAATGAAACAGAGAATTAAAAAACAACTCTTAGCTGGAGCAAACAATTTTTCAGGCTCTGCCACATATTAATATATAATGATGTGTGTCCATATATGTCTATACCCTTGAAATGTGTATGTGCCCTGGTTCTTAATCTAGTTTATTAAAAGTATCAACTACTTAGAAGCAAATGTGCTTCTAGGCATTAAGTACATTTGTGACTCATTTCACCTGCCTTTTCAATCTTACAAGCTCGTTCAGTCATTTTGTAATTTTGTTGCTCCTCGGAAGAGATATCTCCAAGAATAGCCCAAGGAAATGAAATACCTCAGCACTTGGCAATAAGCGATACAATTATAGGCGCCTCAGTTTCCATTTGACACTTTCCTACCAAGCTGTTCTGAGGTTGACTTCCGTGTGAATTTTAGTATTAAAGGTGAAAGTGGTGTGAAACAACTCTGGAGAAAGGAAGTTTTGTAGTCTCAACCCCAAGGGGAAGAGGAGTTATTCTTCTAGGTGCTTCAGCAGAGGCACTGTTTTGAAAGGCAAAGGCCAGAGAAGGCCTGCGAAATCATGGCCATTGGTTTTGACAGCAGTTGGGGGTGTTGATCAGATTAAGCAAGACCAGCCCTGAGAATTCCCAGAAGTGTGTCTCTCTATGTATGCCACACCAGCCCTGGCCCTTGGCTGTTGTCAGTCTGATGGATAGCTGGAGCTAAGGCTTTAGGTGCAAGGACAGCTGGAGGTAGGAAAGGGTGACACTCCTGAGAGAACTTGGGTTAATCTAGGGCTATGCTTCTTGACGATTTTGGAAGCCACAGGATAAATGTTTTCCTGGAGGGTCAGTTTTACTAGAAGATTTGAGGTAAAAACATCTTTCTGATACTAAAAGGAAAAACATGAAAAAATAAATATATAGAATAAAAGGAAAAAACATGGATGTATTGTGAATTGGAAGGCAAAAATCACATGCATTTTTAAGATAAAACCAGAGATTTTAAGGAAATAATAAGCTGTTAGTCGGTTAGATTCTGGCCACCTCTCCCTACGTCCCAACCCAGTGAGTATGTGAAAACTCTAGTCTACTTTCAAGGGCCCTGCATTTGTCATTTTTGAACAATTAGATACAATTTGTGTTCATCTGGGAAGGGATAAAAGACTTCTTATTGCTTAACCTGGAAGTTTTAAACTGAAATTTGGGGTCTGAA
Source organism: Halichoerus grypus (assembly GCF_964656455.1). Classification (NCBI taxonomy): domain Eukaryota; kingdom Metazoa; phylum Chordata; class Mammalia; order Carnivora; family Phocidae; genus Halichoerus; species Halichoerus grypus. Next base: position 171,688,293 of record NC_135712.1, read on the forward strand.
AATTGTTAGTTTACAGGCTCAATCTGACACACAGGTCAGATTTAATCAATAGACATGTTCAGTTTGATCCATACTGTTAATTTTGTTGATTAGTTGCTAGCATTTATAAACCAAACTTCTCATAATAATCCAGTTTTTCTTTTTAAAAAAGTCAGGGGATGGGGAGATTTGGCAACACCATGCATGATCTTTTGCGCGGCAGTACTCAACTAGAGGTAAATAATGCCCCTCCTGTCAAACAGCTCATCCCAGTTCCCACCCAGCCCACTTCTCTCACTATTATCTGTCAGATTTCTTTTGACATTTCTATTTGTGACTCATTCTTCAGGTAAAATGCCACTGGGATTGTTCTGGTGGCCTTATTTTTTTAAAATTTTATTTTATTATGTTATGTTAATCACCATACATTACATACGTTAGTTTTTGATGTAGTGTTCCATGATTCATTGTTTGTGTATAACACCCAGTGCTCCATTTAATACGTGCCCTCTTTAATACCCATCATCAGGCTAGGATTCATCCCTCCTCCTCATTTCAGTCATGTGCCCTCATGAAGACCATGGCTATCATGGTAATCTATAAGGGAGTTAGATTTCTTTGCATTAAGTCCTTGCTTAAGTATTGTTTTTAAATGTTTGTGGACAGCTGCTCTGTGCAATGGCTGTATGAAGACTGAGACTATAGACTGGTGTTTGCTACCTTGGTAGGGACCTACAAAAACTGCCCATCCCCACGTTTTGCCCATTTTTTGACTCAGTGAATGTAATTACCTCTTTAAGTTGTCATCATTCATTTGAAAATGTGAAAAAGGCATGTGTCAAGTTTGGTATGGATGGGAAGGTGTAGAAAACTTAACTGCTTGTTAGCTGTAGTGTTAAAGACCCTTAGAGAGGGAGTTAGGATCCTTGGGTTTCAATCCCAGCTCGGCACTCATTGTATGTTCTCAGGCATGATGACAGTGGTGATGCTTGGCTTCCTCCTCTGATTTGGATTGTATCACCTGCCTTTTCAATCTTACAAGCTCGTTCAGAAGCTCAAATGTACTAATGCAAATGAACCAGGTTAGAAGATTATAAAAACTTTACAAATTTAGACATGATGTCCATATGACATCCTAAATTCGTGGGCTATGTCTAGGTATTTTTCTTTGCATTGTGACCAGTATAATCCACAGTATAGTTAGTTGTATTTTCTTTCTTTTTTTTTTTTTTTAGTTAGTTGTATTTTCTGATGGTGATGTGGTTTCCATTTTTTAAAGACTGAAGAGAAAATTCATTACAACAAGATATGGCCAAGTAGGCCCTTAAAATGATAAAAGAATATCTTGCTATCCCTTATTCAATGAATACAAGAGTTATCCACCACTAGCTCTAAACAAGAAATAATAAAGTTATATAAAAATGTGTTTTATTTTTATAGGCTTGGAGGTCACTGGGACCCAGCTTTATATTCATTATCTGCTAACACCATTTTTCTTTCATGCACTGTGGATTTGTGAGGGTCTTTCTCCTTTCAGGCAGTCAGGAATATGAATTTTATATTGATCTGCTTATGGTAGTTGGTGTAACAGCATCTTGTAGCAGACATGCTGCTGGTCATATGTCTTTTTACCTTTTATAACTTTTATTTTTACTTTTTTGTATTTTATAGCTTTACCTTTTATATTTTAGTGTTCTCGTTGGTGGCAAAAAACATCAGTGTTTCTCCTTGAACAATTCTGAACATGTTGTTTGATGTTTTCTGGCTTAGCTCTTAAATCTTGTGTGGTGTGGATTACAAAGAAAAGAGACATTAGGGATTCTATCATCAATCCCATTCTTCAGAGCTTTCAAAATAAAACTTTGAAAGGCACTAGATTTTTCTGCAGCCAAGGAGGTTTCTGGCATTTACATTCATAGGGATGGCTTGCACAATAATCCTTTTGAACAAGAAAGCAGAACACCATTTGTTCTGTTACTTATGGTGTCCCATGGTCAGAATTTTAAAAACCATTTTACAGTTTGAAACCTAGTTTAGGACCAATAGATATACTATAGCCTATATACAATTATGTCTTATTAAATTCTTTGAAGAAGCCAAGAAATTGTTAAAGAGACTTGTATTTTCGATAGATTTGTGCTATATAAGAATTTTCAGATTACATTGTAGGTGACATAGAATTATCCTAGACTCTCATATTTAGAAATACCTTACTTATGATCAGTACCCCATTTGGTATTTGTTTTTCTCTTTAAAATGTCATTGCCAATTTGTCATAAGGTCCTGAGTTTCTTGGAGTGTGTTCTATAGAACACTGGTTCCATGAGCTGCTTCCTCAAAGTAGAGTTCCGTAGTGAAAATCATTGTTAACGTGGTTTGGTTAACATGGTTACATCTTAGTTCCTCTCCTTTGAACATACTTCTCCATTCCCCAAAGGGGATAGTTGGAGCCTAGAAGTAAGTAGGTGGCTTTAGGACCACAGAGAACGCCGTTGTTATCTCCTTAGCTATAGATATTATATTATTTTTATTTTTAAAAGATTTTATTTATTTATTTGACAGAGAGAGAGAGCACAGCAGGGAGCAGCAGAGGGAGAGGGAGAAGCAGGCTCCCTGCTGAGCAAGGAGCCTGACGTGGGGCTGGATTCCAGGACCCCAGGATCATGACCCAAGCCGAAGGCAGATGCTCAACTGACTGAGCCACCCAGGCATCCCTAGATGTTATATTATTAACAGCCTTTTGACTTCACTGTTCAAGCTTCTTATTGACATTGATTATGAGCACTCATTCACCATGATGAGGGTTACCACATACTTTATCATATAAACTGAGATACTTGAGAGAAAGAAGGGGGCTGCTATTAATAATGATCCTTCACAAAAGGCATAATTGGGCCTATTGGGTAAATTGGGACATATGGTCACCCTGTGTTTGATAAACTTACCTTGCTTTCAAAGCCTAGCTCACATCCTAACCTCTCCCTAATGACTTTTTTGGTTCTCTCAGTTGGAAGTAATTCACTACACTGAAATCCCTTTCATTAAATTTATCATTTTATACCTTGTCTTAATAGTTACTTAGGTGTACATTCCATATCTCCCTCATTAGGCTCTAAGCTCATGAGGACATGATCTACATTTACAACATCTATGTCCAGTGCCTATACATATTACTCTGTCATAATAAGTACTGATTAATAGTTTTGAATGAGTGAGTGAATCCATGGATGGATAAGTGATCTCAACACCAGAAGCCTGATAGCCTTATCAACTGTTATCTTTTTCTCCTCTTAAAATAAATGGTCTAAACTTAGTGCATTTCACCATCACACGTTCCTCATAAACCTTACTTCTTCCAGGCAATTTTGACTCTCTCTTTTATTTATTTTCTGTGTCAGGATCTGTTTAAGTAATGCTTGGATTTCTTTCTTCTTCATTACCTCTCTCAAAATCCAGGTCCAGGGTCTACTGGATTATTTTTGGATGTATGCTGCAGCTTCCTAATTATCTTGCTTTGAATTTCTTTTTAATTCCTATTTTGGCCATATATTGGCCTAGTCCACCCAAAATAGAATTTCAGTATTTCCAGTAGCCCATAGGCTAAAATCTAAACTCAAGCTAGCATCTCAAGCCCTTCAATAATTGTGTATAATTTACAGATTCAACCTTGCTTTTTGGATTTTTTATTCCTCTTCTTTAGAATTCTTAGTCCTTATCATCTGATTCCTTTGCCTAAAAAAGTAGGTTCAAATATGGTTCTTTATCAGTTTTCCAGCCTTGTCCCTTGCTGTTTTCTCCTCTATATCATGCACTCCATCCACCATCAAACTATTTGCAATTCTCAGATCATTTAAACATCCATGCCTTTGCATGTGATATTTATTCTGTTTAGAGAAACTTCTCTTTTTTATGACATATATTCCTACTCATTCTTTTAGACTTAGCATAATAATTACCTTCTCTGACATATTTTTTCTTCATCCTTTTCTACTCCCCAACCACTATTGGGTACTCATTCTCTGTGCTTCTATTTGTATAGCTCTAGGACAATATTTATCACAGTGAATTATTGACTAGTCTGTTTCTATTTCAGGTTAACTTTCTTGAGCCAGGGACATAGTTTTACTTTATTTGTATCTCTTGAGTCTAAGAATGAGTATATAATAATTTCTCAACAAATATTAATTGATAGTGATATTGAAATAGCTAATGTTTATTGAGTACTTGGTATGTCCTAGGTATTGCTTTGTTTAATTTAATCCCCCAAACACCTTTTGAGATAGGCATTCTTGATATTGCCATTTTACATGTGAGGAAAGGTAGAGGCTCAGGGAGATTAAGTAACTTACCCAAGGACAGATAGCCATATGACAGAACCAGGATCAGAAATCAGGCGACCAAATTGCAAAGCTCATACTTTTAAGCACTACACATATTTACTCATTTCTATCTCTAAACATTGGCATGTTTGTGGAAGAAATTCTTTCTCAATTTTTTCTTTTATATTAAATCTTTTTTATATTTTATGGCACACGCCAAAATTTATTTCCTATTCATTTGTTCCATGACTGTGTTAGCCTTACCTTCTAGTATTCACTCATTTGACCATATGTTTCACAAAGTTCAGTACTTTAACATGAGTGGCTTGACATGTATCATTTTTCAAACCATTTTTTGATTCTCTCTGGACTTGCACTGTGTTCTCTATTTAAATGACTCTCCAGCCCTTCCCCAATAATATACACTTATTACAATTTTGGATACTTAATAGGACTTTGATAAAAAATTTTGGTTTAATACCATATGTAGTTGGTTGCTTTTGTTGGTTTTTTTGTATATGAGTCTACAAGATTGGAGATAGGCTAGGAATCTGACAAAGTTAAACAATTTTAAGACTCATTGTCAAATTCTCTTCACTAAGGAAAGGGTTAACTTTAACAAGGAGGAAACATAAAAAAATAGTCCTGGCACATCAAAACAGTGATCTCACGAATTGCATAGACTCTGTACTTGAAAGAATCCTTTGAAGTCATGTAATTCACCTCCCTCTGTAAACAGAGGAGGAAACTGAGGGACATCCTGTGTTGTTATTCAAAATCTCCCAGACTGTGCAGCAGAGCCTGGACAGAGAACTTGGATCTCCTGGCTATTTCAGGTCCTGTGCTATTTCTATTATGGAAAGGGACATCTGTGAGTGAACATGTGAAGGGTCAAATGCAAATATTTCACACTTAAAAGTGTTCCAGAGTGGAACCCTGGCTCTGTGTGGAATTGCTTTTTAGATGCTACAGGGTTTTAAAGGAGACTATGACAGTGAGCTATGAAGCAGGACCAGCAGCCAAGCAGCCACAAGAGAGGATTAAAGAATTAATTGTTGATAGTTGGTTTGTACAGTACATCAGGCCAAGTGGATGCCCCTGGCTGGGATGCCAGGCAAGGATTTTCCAATTTCTTCCTTTACTCTGCTGACTTGGCCTTTGGGAGAAGAGGTGAAAACTGCATGGCTAAGTGTCTAAATGGATTTTACCTGTCCTTTGAAGGGCTCAAGAATTACTTAATGGTCTCCTGAAGATGTTTTTTTCTTTCAAAAAAATTACATGCTCAAAAAATACTGTTGAAATGAAATTGGAGCATCCAGAATAATGAATGTGTTCCGAAGTAGGCTGTGAAGTTTTGTCCTTGTGAGTAAATGATGGTCCCAAGAGGCCTCGTACATAACCATTATTACTAGTGAATATGGTGCACAAACTGGTCTAGCCAAGCTGCCAAGTCTGGCAAAATTACTTTTTTCTTTTAGCTTCTGGTGCATGCTGTTTAATTTCAATAAAAATGAATTTTTGTTCCAGTGACAAAGGGCTATTATCCCATTTGAGGTTGTTTTAAAAGCTGCAACAAGTTCTTTTATCAACAGTGTAATATCTTGTAATGGCTTAAATCAGTTCAGTTTGAACATAAAAAAAGAAAAATTTTCTGAAGGAAGATGGAGGCCAAAGACAGAAAGTTGTGATGAATTTTTAAAGGTGCATTCAGTTTCCTATGTAACTCTGTCTTTTCCCTGCCACACAGATGTACATACATTTTCATGCACAGATATCCAGCTTTTAGGCAAATATATCCAATCTAACATTTACTGAGTCATTATCATGTTCAAGGCATTAAACTACATGTTATGAGAGGTAAAAGGAACTAATAGTTTTTAGGGAAGATGCTACATATACATGAGTTACATATTAATTAACTAATTAATTCATTAAACAAATATTAATGGAGTATCTCTGGCCAGACTGTGCTCGTGATTGGAATGCATGGTGAACAAAATTATATGGGGTCACTAGGCTCATGGAGTTATAGTTTCAAATTCGTGAGGGAGACAGTTCAAGTCAAATGCCCAAATAGACAAATGGGTAACTACAGCTGAGATAATTGCCCTGAAGGAAAAGAACATGGTTCTATGTATGCATGTAACAAAGAAACTAGTCCAAGATCGCAGTGGTGGTCAGGGAATTAAAGGACTCTGGAGCTGAAATTGAAGGACTACCACAAAGTAAAAAGTGGTGAGTATACTAAGGAAGGAACTAACAAAAAATGTAATCAAGGGGTAGGAAAAATGAGATTTGGTTTGGGAAAGTCAGAGAGACTTTGGTAGGAGGTGGTGCCTATGTCCTGAAATATGGGTTATGAGTTACATAGGTTTGTTTTTTTTTTTTAATTTTTTATTGTTATGTTAATCCCCATACATTACATCATTAGTTTTAGATGTAGTGTTCCATGATTCATTATTTGTGCATAACACCCAGTGCTCCATGCAGAACGTGCCCTCCTCAATACCCATCACCAGGCTAACCCATCCTCCCACCCCCCTCTCCTCTAGAACCCTCAGTTTGTTTTTCAGAGTCCATCGTCTCTCATGGTTCGTCTACCCCTCCGATTGCCCCCCCTTCATTCTTCCCCTCCTGCTATCTTCTTTTTTTTTTTCTTAACATATATTGCATTATTTGTTTCATAGGTACAGATCTGAGATTCAACAGTCTTGCACAATTCACAGTGCTTACCAGAGCACATACCCTCCCCAGTGTCTATCACCCAGTCACCCCATCCCTCCCACCCCACCCCCCACTCCAGCAACCCTCAGTTTGTTTCCTGAGATTAAGAATTCCTCATATCAGTGAGGTCATATGATACATGTCTTTCTCTGTTTGACTTATTTCGCTCAGCATAATACCCTCCAGTTCCATCCACATCGTTGCAAATGGCAAGATCTCATTCCTTTTGATGGCTGCATAATATTCCATTGTATATATATACCACCTCTTCTTTATCCATTCATCTGTCGATGGACATCTTGGCTCTTTCCACAGTTTGGCTATTGTGGACATTGCTGCTATAAACATCAGGGTGCACGTACCCTTTCTAAACCCTACTTTTGTATCTTTGGGGTAAATACCCAGTAGTGCAATTGCTGGATCATATGGTAGCTCTATTTTCAACTTTTTGAGGAACCTCCATACTGTTTTCCAGAGTGGCTGCACCAGGTTGCATTCCCACCAACAGTGTAGGAGGGTTCCCCTTTCTCCGCATCCCCACCAACATCTGTCATTTCCTGACTTATTAATTTTAGCCATTCTGACTGGTGTGAGGTGGTATCTCCTTGAAGTTTTGATTTGGATTTCCCTGATGCCAAGCGATGTTGAGCACTTTTTCATGTGTCTGTTGGCCATTTGGATGTCTTCTTTGCAGAAATGTCTGTTCATGTCTTCTGCCCATTTCTTGATTGGATTCTTTGTTCTTTGGGTGTTGAGTTTGATAAGTTCTTTATAGATTTTGGATATTAGCCCTTTATCTGATATGTCATTTGCAAATATCTTCTCCCATTCTGTCGGTTGTCTTTTGGTTTTGTTGACTGTTTCTTTTGCTGTGCAAAAGCTTTTTATCTTGATGAAGTCCCAATAGTTCATTTTTGCCCTTGCTTCCCTTGCCTTTGGCGATGTTTCTAGGAAGAAGTTGCTGCAGCTGAGGTCGAAGAGGTTGCTGCCTGTGTTCTCCTCAAGGATTTTGATGGACTCCTGTCTCACATTGAGGTCTTTCAACCATTTGGAGTCTATTTTTGTGTGTGGTGTAAGGAAATGGTCCAGTTTCATTCTTCTGCATGTGGCTATCCAGTTTTCCCAGCACCATTTGTTGAAGAGACTGTCTTTTTTCCATTGGACATTCTTTCCTGCTTTGTCGAAGATTAGTTGACCATAGAGTTGAGGGTCCATTTCTGGGCTCTCTATTCTGTTCCATTGATCTATGTGTCTGTTTTTGTGCCAGTACCATACTGTCTTGATGATGACAGCTTTGTAATAGAGCTGGAAGTCCGGAATTGTGATGCCGCCAGCTTTGCTTTTCTTTTTCAACATTCCTCTGGCTATGTGGGGTCTTTTCTGGTTCCATACAAATTTTAGGATTATTTGTTCCATTTCTTTGAAAAAAGTGGATGGTATTTTGATGGGGATTGCATTGAATGTGTAGATTGCTCTAGGTAGCATTGATATCTTCACAATATTTGTTCTTCCAATCCATGAGCATGGAACATTTTTCCATTTCTTTGTGTCTTCCTCAATTTCTTTCATGAGTATTTTATAGTTTTCTGAGTATAGATCCTTTGCCTCTTTGGTTAGATTTATTCCTAGATATCTTATGGTTTTGGGTGCAATTGTAAGTGGGATCGACTCCTTAATTTCTCTTTCTTCTGTCTTGTTGTTGGCATATAGGAATGCCACTGACTTCTGTGCATTGATTTTATATCCTGCCACTTGACTGAATTCCCGTATGAGTTCTAGCAGTTTTGGGATGGAGTCTTTGGGGTTTTCCACATAAAGTATCATATCATCTGCAAAGAGTGAGAGTTTGACTTCTTCTTTGCCGATTTGGATGCCTTTGATTTCTTTTTGTTGTCTGATGGCTGTGGCTAGGACTTCTAATACTATGTTGAATAGCAATGGTGATAGTGGACATCCCTGCCGCATTCCTGACCTTAGGGGGAGAGCTCTCAGTTTTTCCCCATTGAGAATGATATTCGCTGTAGGTTTTTCATAGATGGCATTTATGATATTGAGGTATGTACCCTTTATTCCTATACTCTGAAGGGTTTTGATCAAGAAAGGATACTGTACTTTGTCAAATGTTTTTTCTGCATCTATTGAGAGGATCGTATGGTTCTTGTTCTTTCTTTTGTTAATGTATTGTATCATGTTGATTGATTTGCGGATGTTGAACCAACCTTGCAGCCCAGGGATAAATCCCAGTTGGTCGTGGTGAATAATCCTTTTAATGTACTGTTGGATCCTATTGGCTAGTATTTTGGTGAGAATTGTTGCATCCATGTTCATCAGGGATATTGGTCTGTAATTCTCCTTTTTGATGGGGTCTTTGTCTGGTTTTGGGATCAAGGTAATGGTGGCCTCCTAAAATGAATTTGGAAGTTTTCCTTCCATTAATAGTTTTTGGAACAGTTTCAGAAGAATAGGTATTAATTCTTCTTTAAATGTTTGGTAGAATTCCCCTGGGAAGCCATCTGGCCCTGGGCTTTTGTTTGTTGGGAGATTTTTGATGACTGCTTCAATTTCCTTTGTGGTTATAGGTCTGTTCAGGTTTTCTATTTCTTCCTGCTTCAGTTTTGTAGTTGATACATCTCTAGGAATGCATCCATTTCTTCCAGGTTATCGAATTTGCTGGCATAGAGTTCCTCATAATATGTTCTTATAATTGTTATTTCTTTGGTGTTGGTTGTGATCTCTCCTCTTTCATTCATGATTTTGTTGATTTGGGTCATTTCTCTTTTCTTTTTGATAAGTCTGGCTAGGGGTTTATCAATCTTGTTAATTCTTTCAAAGAACCAGATCCTAGTTTTGTTGATCTGTTCTACTGTTCTTTTAGTTTCTATTTCATTGATTTCTGCTCTGATCTTCATTATTTCTCTTCTCCTGCTGGGTTTAGCCTTTATTTGCTGTTCTTTCTCCAGATCTTTTAGGTGTAGGGTTAGGTTGTGTACTTGAGACCTTTCTTGTTTCTTGAGAAAGGCTTGTATTGCTATATACTTTCCTCTTAGGACTGCCTTTGCTGCATCCCAAAGATTTTGAATAGTTGTGTTTTCATTTTCATTGGTTTCCATGAATTTTTTTAATTCTTCTTTAATTTCCTGTTTGACCCATTCATTCTTTAGTAGGATGCTCTTTAGCCTCCATGTATTTGAGTTCTTTCCGACTTTCCTCTTGTGATTGAGTTCTAGTTTCAAAGCATTGTGGTCTGAAAATAGGCAGGGAATGATCCCAATCTTTTGGTACCCGTTGAGACCTGATTTATGACCTAGGATGTGATCGATTCTGGAGAATGTTCCATGGGCACTAGAGAAGAATGTGTATTCGTTGCTTTGGGATGGAATGTTCTGAATATGTCTGTGAAGTCCATTTGGTCCAGTGTGTCATTTAAAGCCTTTATTTCCTTATTGATCTTTTGCTTAGACGATCTGTCCATTTCAGTGAGGGGGGTGTTAAAGTCCCCCACTATTATTGTATTGTTGTCAATGTGTCAATGTGTCATTGTGTTTCTTTGCTTTTGTTATTAATTGCCTTATATAATTGGCTGCTCCCATGTTAGGGGCATAGATATTTACAATTGTTAGATCTTCTTGTTGGATAGACCCTTTATTAGTAGGATATAGTGTCCTTCCTCATCTCTTATTACAGTCTTTGGTTTAAAATCTAATTTGTCTGATATAAGGATTGCCACACCAGCTTTCTTTTGGTGTCCATTAGCATGGTAAATGGTTTTCCACTCCCTTATTTTCAATCTGGGAGTGTCTTTGGGTCTAAAATGAGTCTCTTGCAGACAGCATATCGATGGGTCTTGTTTTTTAATCCAATCTGATAGCCTGCATCTTTTGACTGGGGCATTTAGCCCATTTACATTCAGGGTAACTATTGAAAGATAGGAATTTAGTGCCATTGTATTGCCTGTAAGGTGACTGTTACTGTATATTGTTTGTGCTCCTTTCTGGTCTGTGTTGCTTTTAGGGTCTCTCTTTGCTTAGAGAACCCCTTTCAAGATCTCTTGTAGGGCTGGTTTCATGTTTGCAAATTCCTTTAGTTTTTGTTTGTCCTGGAAGCTTTTTATCTCTCCTTCTATTTTCAGTGACAGCTTCGCTGGATATAGTATTCTTGGCTGCATATTTTTCTCATTTAGTGCTCTGAATATATCCTGCCGGTCCTTTCTGGCCTGCCAGGTCTCTGTGGATAAGTCTGTTGCCAATCTAATGTTTCTACCATTGTAGGCTACATATCTCTTCTCCCGGGCTGCTTTCAGGATTTTCTCTTTGTCTCTGAGACTCGTAAGTTTTACTATTAGATGTCGGGGTGTTGACCTATTTTTATTGATTTTGAGAGGGATTCTCTGTGCTTCCTGGATTTTGATGCCTGTTTCCTTCCCCAAATTAGGGAAGTTCTCTGCTATAATTTGCTCCATTATACCTTCTGCCCCTCTCTCTCTTTCTTCTTCTTCTGGGATCCCAATTATTCTAATGTGGTTTCGTCTTATGGTATCGCTTATCTCTCGAATTCTGCCCTCGTGATCCAGTAGTTGTTTCTCTCTCTGTTTCTCAGCTTCTTTATTTTCCATCATTTGGTCTTCTATATCACTGATTCTGTCTTCTGCCTCATTTATCCTCGCAGTTAGCGCCCCCATATTTGATTGCACCTCATTAATAGCCTTTTTGATTTCGACTTGGTTAGATTTTAGTTCTTTTACTTCTCCAGAAAGCATTCCTCTAATAACTTCCATATTTTTTTCAAGCCCAGCTAGTATCTTTAAAGTGATGATTCTGAACTCTAGATCTGATATCATACTAATTTCCATATTGAGAAGGTCCCTGGCAGTCGGTACTACCTCTTGTTCTTTTTGTTGAGGTGATTTTTTCTGTCTTGTCATTTTGCCCAGAGGAGAATAGATTAATGAGAGAACAAAATGCTAACAGGGTAACAACGTCCCCAGAAAATATACTCTAAACAAATCAGAAAAGACCTGAAGCAGTGGGAAAAGAAAGGGAAAGAGAGAAAAAAGAAAAAGAAAAAAAAAAAGAAAAAAAAGAAAAAGATAAGGATAAAAACAAACAAAAACAGAACAAAACAAAACAAAAAAACCAGAATATGATCAAATATGATCAGGCTGGTATATAGATCAGTGCCACAGACTAGATTTTGGGTGTATTTTGGTCTGTTAGAAGAAAGTGCCTCCCAAAATTTTAAAGAAAGAAAAACTTATATATGTACAAAAATAAGGGTTGATATGATGAAGGGATGGAATATGACTGTAAAGATGGAAATTATAAAAAATTTTATAAAAGGAATTGATAAGAAGTTGTTTGAAAAAAGAAAGAAGAGGATTTTTAAAAAAAAAGAAAAAGGAGAGAATGTGATCAGGCAGGGGAGTAGAAGAAAACCGTATACTAGAGATTTAGGGTATATTTTGATCTGTTAGAAGAAACTATCTCAAAATTTTAAAGAAAGAACAACTTATATATATATGCCAAAAATACGGGTAACTACTATGAAGGGATAGAATACGACTCTAAAAATGAAAAATAAAAATGTTTTTTGAAAAAGGGATTGATAAGATGTTGTTTGAAAAAGGGAAAAAGAAAAATTAAAAAAAAAAAAAGACAGTTAAAAAAAAAAAACTTTGAAAGACTAAAGAATCATGGTAAAAAAAGCCATGGATTCTATGTGCAGTATTCCCCTAGCACCGGAGTTCTGCTGTTCTCAGTGATTGGTAAACTTGGTCTTGGCTGGCTGTTCTCGCTGATCTTCTGGGGGAGGGGCCTGTTGCCGTGGTTCCCAAATGTCTTTGCCAGAGGTGGAATTGCCCCACCCTTGCAGGGTCCGGGCTAAGTAATCTGCTCGGGTTTGCTCTCGGGAGCTTTTGTTCCCTGCAAGCTTTCCGTACAGCTTTGGAGGCCGAGAGTGAAAATGGCGGCCTACCAATCTCTGCCTCAGAGGTGCCGAGAACTCGGGGTCCTGCTCCTCAGTGCGCCCCCAGAGAAAAGCAATCAATCACTCCCGTCTCCCTGGTCTCCAGCCGCACTCTGTGCTCACCCGGCCTGTGACCGCGCGTTTCTATCTCTGGCACCCGACCCCGTGTGGAGTCTCCAAACCCCGCAGATCCCTGCGGTGCGCTCCCGTGCCGCTCCTCCTAGGGGAGGAAGAGGAGTCTCCCCAGATCTGCTGCTTGTCGGGTCCCTTCTGGAAGAGCAGTGGCCCTCCTGTTCCACAGATCACTGTTTATGGCAACCCCGAGCTGAGAGCCCACTTCTTGGCTCCGTCTTTGCAGCTGGCTTCCCCGCTCCGATACCTGGGAGCTCTGCCACAGTCAGGCACCCCTGGTCTTTCTGTGACCCCAGGGGTCCTGAGGCCACACTGTCCCAGCGAGGGTTCCATCCCCTGCCTAGCCACTGGAGCAACGTCCCTCAGCGGAGCCGACTTCTAAAAGTTCCAATTTTGTGCTCCACTCTCTATCACTTGCCAGAAGTGGCCGACGGAGGCCCCCTCCCTCCCGCCGTCTATCCTCCCGAATATCGCCTTGGATTCACTTCTCCGCACGTCCTACCTTCCAGAAAGTGGTCGCTTTTCTGTTCAGAGAGTTGTTGCTATTCTTTTCTTCGATCTTCTGTTGAGTTTGTAGGTGTTCAGAATGGTTTGATCCCTATCCAGCTGAATTCCTGAGACCAGACGAAATCCAGGTCTCCTACTCCTCTGCCATCTTGCTCCGTCCCCTGAGTTACATAGGTTTTGGAGCGCTTAGAATCTCTGGCATATTATTAATGACCATTCATTATTCTTCCTTTGTTCTGTGTTTCAGTTTTTTATCCAATGATTGATTGATTGATTTCTAAAACCCTGGAGTTCAGGTATATAAGGGTTCTGCATTCCAGAGGCACTGGGGAATAGACAAAGAATAAAAGCTCACATTTTAGAGAGTAAGGTAGACTCAAGAACAATGTCCTGTATTTTTCTGTACGATCCAAGTGTTTTCCAGGTAGTTATTACATATTATTTCGATAGACCAAGTAGCTTTCCTTATCTGTGAAGTGACAGTCTTCATCCTGTCTTCTAGACAAGCAGTTTTACAAAACGAACTAGACATTCTGAAATATTGCCAATGGTCATGATTTATGGCATAAGTAATTGATTACTAATCACAGTGAAAGTATTAAATTTTAGGAAAAATTACCTTTAAAATAGAAGATTTAAGGTTACCCCCATGGGAATACCATGTTCAATCTCTTGAATTCCTCAATCCCAGTGCTTTCTTGAGTAGGAACAAAAGGATGGAACTTCAGGAAACAAGGGAGAACTGCACATAGTCTCTTGTTCGTTTTATTAGTGCCAGAGTTTTTAATATCAAGCATGGCTGTGGAACTGTCTGACAGATATGAATGTCATCTGTCACGTGTTCCTGGTTTAGAGTCATTGGTGGACCATGAGCTCCTTGAGAGCATAGTCTGTGACTTAATTATTTCTTTTTCTCTTCACAGAGAAAAAATGCTACAGCCATTTGTTCATTCACTCACTCAACAAGTGTGTTGTGTGGTTTTTCTCTCCTATATATCTGGTTAGCATTAATGTGCTTGTGAGTGTGAAAGCAGGTGAGGAATCTGACTAGGCAGTTTGGAGACTTGGGCTTGTCAAACTCTCTTCAGTAAGGAAAGAGCTATGTGCAGTAAAGACAGAAATAGAGTTCTGTATATCAGCCTCCATCCTAGGTGCTGGGGAATTAACCGTGAGGGAAGCATACAAAACAATACCTGTCTTCATGGAACCTACATTTTTGTTGGGGAGATAGAACGTAAATAAGATAAATAAATGAAATTTTAAATGTGCTAGGGATAAACATTATAGAGAAAATAAAGGAAGAAGAGAGGAGAGGGATGTAACAGCCACGTGGTGATGGTGGTGATGCTTACAATTTTATATGGATGGCCACTGACAGCCTCACTGAGGTGATATTTACATTAAGACTTGAAGGAAACAAAGGCACATAATTATTGTTTACAAAGCATTTGTTGAGTGAATAAAAATTGTTTCAGTGAGTTGAGTGAATAAAGATTGTTTACCTGGTGGACCAAACAGGGAAAGGCGTTCGGAATATTATTTTTGCTTATTCCCTGAAGTCAAATGTCAGTTTCATGGCAGGCTGGCCCTACCTGAACATGGGGAGTAAAAGGAACAGGGTGAAGGAAGGAATGGCCTGGCTGGGGCTTGAGGAAGGAAATGGTGGAAGTAAATCACAGATGTTCAGACAGAATGCTCACCCAATACTAGTTCTGAGGCTACCTGGCACTTCATCTTCTCGTAGGAACCTAACTATGTCTCCCTGCCTTATCAGTCCTATACCTGTCATCATTTTTCTCCCTTAGATTATGCTTCTGTTTAGGAGGGTTTGTATTAGACCTTCTTAGAATCAAATAGGCATGTGCATTTTTTTTCTAATCAATCTCTCTATCATTAATTTCCCTTCAAAAACTTTTTCAGGCTGTTAACAAAAATAAATTATCAGTAATTGCTAGTAACGGCTGATTTGTCTGGGATTATCACTGAAGTATAAAATGCAATTTAGAATCTCATTATGATTATTATTCCATTTCATTCACTAAATATGGTGACCTTCTAATTTAGAAATTTAAGATGCTTATTAGATAAATGTTAAAATGGTACTGGTATAATTGTGATGATCTTTTTCTAGTTTCTTTTCCATTTGCTTTTATAATATTTTGTTTTTTGCCATTGGGGAATGGGGTTGGGAGGTAATGGCCATTTCTTTACTGTCTTCTCTGAAGCCAGATATTAAAGAGACTTGCAAACTGTAAAACACTGCCAATCTTCTCATTATCTTAGTTTTTGGAAAAATAAGAGTTTTCACAAAATAGTTTGTTTATATTTTATTTATGTTAACATGTAATGGGTTTATGATTCTTATTTTTAAATGAGTTCATAAAGTTTAAAATTGTTCTTAATTTTAATTTCTAATATAGTAAATATCAATAGATGTAACTCTGAACAAAAGCTCTTTGGGGCCCTCAATAATTTTTAAGAGTTGGAGAGCTGTTGGTTTAAGGTCAAGAGTGTGGACATTGAAATCAGATGGATCACCTGTTACCAAGCACTAGGTGACCGTAAGCATTATATACCCACACAGTGCCAGTTACTTCACCTGTAAAATGAGAAGGATCATACTACCTATATCATAGGACTATTTTGAGGTGTAACTGACAAAAGGTATGGGAAAAGCAGTGCATGGCAAGTATTAAGCATTCAGTAAATGTTAGGTATTATAATTTGCCCAGCTCTGTGTCCTGGAGATCCAGAAGCTAAGGGAGATCAGTCAGATTAAGTGCCTTGTTCAAGGTCCCACAGAGTCTGTATTGGGACCTGTCTTCTGATTCTCACTATCCTATCTTGTATCTTCAATAACTTCATCAGCCATTGGCTCCAAAGTTGCTCAGAGCAATAGAATCATCACATTTTGTTTTCCCTTTTGAAATTAAGAAAAAAAACCACTTTTCTGTTAAATGATTTGGAAGTTAAAATGATCATAATCCTTCTACTTCATTATAATTGTATGACATTTGCAGTTCTCTAACTACTTTCAACCAATTATCTTCAGCTGCATAAGGTAGTCAGAGCAGGTGATTTTTTGTCTCCATTTAATAGATGAGGAATTTTGGGGCTCAGGGAAGGTTAAATGACTTGCCTAACTTTTAATGACAGATCAGGCATTGAATAGCAGGCTTTCTAACTTCCCGGTGTTATATTATGCAGCCGTTCAGCATTGTAAATATCATCTAACCTAACTGCTTAATTTTACAGAGGAAAATGAGTCCCAGAGAGGTGAAATGACTTTCCAAGGGAACAAAGTTCCCAAATAAAGTGGAGAAGAAACTAAAATACTAAATGTGGTTTTGGGATTCTTGTATTTCTTGTTTTGGGTTTGAGTTTACTAGAACTTAATGATGATAATTCCATTTTCTTCTGATTCTGGGTTATATAAATACTATGGGGCTGTTGTCTTAGTATTTTAAATATTACAGTTTGGGTAATGAATATTTGCCTCATCAGCTAGGTTGTTTAATGGCCCCTGTTCCTGTGTTCTCTGTGTTTAAAATCTCAGATTCATTGTATTGTGGATCTCTTTGGAGGTAATTGGCATTAACTTGCACCAAGGGATACATCCATTGCTTCCCAGGACTGAGCTTTACTTCAGACATTGGCAAATTTCAATTTTGTATACTTTTTTTTTGTGTTTTGGTGGTCTGTGTAGTTGTTGGTTTTCTGGAAGGAGGAGGAGGAAAGGAATTATTGATTCTAATATAAAACCAGACATTTGCAGATTTCAATTTTTATACTTTTTTGTGTTTGGGTGGTCTGTGTATTTGTTGGTTTTCTGGAAGAAGGAGGAAGAAAGGAATTATTGATTCTAATATCAAATCATTGGGGCATTATCTATTTTTGTAGAAAGATGTACAATGTAATAGAAAAAAATAACATATCTGTTCCTTTTGGGCTTTGTATCAAAACAGCTGCATGTCTCATATTTGTAGTTCTTTAGTTAAAAAGAAATTTCAAAGACAAGGGGGAACAAAGAACACTAAGTATCCTTAGCATTATTGTTTTTTCCATATGTTGCCATGTGATATCAGTCTTGTCTAGGGTGTTTTGGGTAAGTATAAGGAACATGGAAATGATTGAAAGACTAAGAATGAACTTTGTTCATTTAGAGGTGAGTTTGAGCAGTGTATGGGTGGAGAAAGATGAGTACTGGTAGCAGCCTTCAACCTCATCTCTATTTTCTAAGCTGCCTCCCAAATTTATATTTTCCACTCAGCAAAACCAAAGTCCTGAGTTTCTCATATCCATCCTCTTTAGGAGGCAATCATTTTGAGTGTACCTTTGTAGAGTCTCACAGAGCATCCAAAGCAGTCTACTTTATCACCTTGCCTTGTTTCTGGAAAAGCTTTAGTTCTTACCACTCAAGCAATTTAAGCATATATTGTTCTAGGTTTCTGCATCTGGAAGATTTTTGCTGTGCAGCAGAGGTGAATTATTTCCTCTGAGAAGATGTCATTCCATTGGCTGCTATGACCAGTAAGTGGATGATTGCTCACAGGCGTATCAGGACCATCAGTTGGTCCTTGTTAACTGAGGTTTTCTCTTTGGCAAATTACATTTCATGAAAATACCTGCTTCTGTGTAGCCTCCTCTATAGTGATTTCTGTTGGACCTGGTGGTTTGGAAAGAGCCTTGCCTTTTATGCCACTTGCATTTTCCTGGACTTCACTGGCAAAGTAATTAGGAGCAAGTAGTAGGGAGTCGTGAATTTGCTGAGGCTCATGGAGGAGGTGCCTCTCTTCCTTTGATTTCTGATTTCCAAAGAAGATAGAGTGGGGAATGGTTACCCAACAAATTCACTATTATTCTCCTAAATTACAGCCATTTAAAAAGTTCCATTTCCTCCATGAAGCCCTTCTCTTTTTGAAATAGCAATATTGTTTTTGTAAAAACTACTCATGCTTTCTATAAAATTTGAAACAAAGTATAAAGTACTAAGAAAATGAAAATCAACTCAAATCCCACCACTCAGAGAAAACAAGTTAACATTATGGTGGACACACCACAAAGTCCATCCCTAACCTCTTTGTTTTTGGAATGCCTGTGTGCCAAAGATGATGTCATACTTGTTTCTGGTTTGTATGTTTTATCTCTCCTAGATTATATACTCTCTTTTAATAGAAAGATAAAGATGATGTCTCATATATCTTTGTATAGTAACTAACAAAGCATTGTGTATTTGGTAGGCTTTCAAAGAATACTTTGTAAAATAAAGAAGTCAGAATTTAAGTTCTACTTTAAGACCCTAATTTTGGATGGTCTGTGCTCTCCTTGGAACAGATTGCAAATGGAAGATAGTGATAGTAGAAGACTGGGGAAAACAGATGAAATCACAAAGCATGTAGATTTTTCTTTGGGTTTTTTTTGGGTGTTTCACTGTCATGCTGGGGTACAGCCTCCAGGTGCCCTGGTGATGAGCTCTGGTCTGCTAATGCATTCTCATAAAGCCTAAATGAAACTCCTTGCTGTGGGTACTGAGCAGTGGCAATCAGCATTTGGGGTTTGATTACTGAACTTTTGGTGCTTTTAGATTCCAGTGATTTTTAGTAATGTGTGTCTTGGCAAAAGGACAGCGTATTAGCTCAAATGTCATGTTTAAAGGGTAGGCGGCCTGTCTGAGGTTCCAATTGGGTAGCCGCCAAGAAAGTTTGAATTACAATTTTAATAATAAGGCAGCTTGCAATC
Organism: Halichoerus grypus; assembly: GCF_964656455.1. Classification (NCBI taxonomy): domain Eukaryota; kingdom Metazoa; phylum Chordata; class Mammalia; order Carnivora; family Phocidae; genus Halichoerus; species Halichoerus grypus. The sequence continues at coordinate 171,707,654 of NC_135712.1, forward strand.
TCTTAATCAAAGGTGAGGTGTTAGAACAAAGCCGAGTCCCAGCAGATAGCCCAGGATTTCAGCCTTTTCAGTCTGGGTACATTTATCCACAGGGTGCACTTTGATCCAGCAGAAAGGCCTAGACCCAGGAAACTTCTAGGTATTTTCTAAATAATCTTCTTAGCACTCGGCCTCCAAGAGGAACTTTTAAATATATGGACTCCTGCCAGGCAGTGAGCCAGTCTGGTCATTTATCCGCTGGACATTTATTACATAGAAAAAGAGTTTAAATAGACAAAGATTTTATCATCTAAAATAGACTGACTTAGCCTGTTTCATTTGTCAAAAAGGCCCTCCTTTTCCATCTTTCATTTTTCTGTAGTGAAATCATACCCATTCTCCCTCTATTCTACCCAAGCATAATGTAATCTCTCTCTTTCTCCTTTGAAGATGGGGCGCCTGGGTGGCTCAGTCGTTAAGCGTCTGCCTTCAGCTCAGGTCATGATCCCAGGGTCCTGGGATCAAGCCCTGCATCAGGCTCCCTGCTCAGCGGGAAGCCTGCTTCTCCCTCTCCCTCTCCCCCTGCTTGTGTTCCCTCTCTCACTGGCTCTCTCTCTCTGTCAAATAAAGAAATAAAACCTTTAAAAAAAAGTTTATAAAGATAATATTGCACAATTAAAATAGGAGCAATTGAGTTGGTTATTAAATAGTATTAGTAATTTTAAAATAGGCATTTTATAGTTTTCTCTCACTTCATATCAGCAATCCTTATGTCAGACCTTCAGATTCTGACAGAGTAAATCTGTTGGAAATTTTAAAATTTAATTTAAATTAATTCTATTAATTTTCATTATTTAAAATTTTTACCTTTTTATTTTAAAATAATTCCAGACATAAAAAATTGCAAAAATAGTGCAAAGAATTCCCATATATCCTTTACCAGGTTCTCTAAATGTTAATATTTTCCCACATTTGCTTTATTATTATCTACCTATATACAGTTTTTCTACTTAGTTGTTCAAACATTGCAGGCACGATCCCTTTCAGGAGAATTGTAGACAAAGACAAAAATGTATTTTTATAGTCATGTGTTGAAAGCTTTTTCTACATGTTCAATAAATAATAATAAAATAACAAAACATTACTAACACTATTAGCACTTAAAATTGATGGAGTAAGTGCTGTATGCCAGGTATGTGCTTATGTATCAGTCAGAGTCCCACTAGAAAAACAGAGCCAGTAGGATATTTATATATGCCATGTATAAATATATGCGTGTGTGTACGCATACAAGGAATTGTCTTATGTGACTATGGGTCCAAAATCTGTAGGTCAAGCCATTAGGAAGGTTGGAAACTCTCAAGTGGAAAATGACACTGTAGTTCACAGGTGGGATTTCTTCTTCCTCAGGGAACCCTCAGTTCTGCTTTTCCTCCTTTCAAATAACTGGATCAGGTCCACTCATATTATAACAATCTCTTTTACTTAAAGTCAACTGACTATAAATGTGAACCACCTCTACCAAATACCTTTGCAGCAACATCTAGATTAGTATTTGATTAATTAATTGGGTGTTAGAGGCTAGCCAAGTAGACACAAAAAAACTGACCTTCACATATTATCCAATTTATTACTCAAAGCTCTGTGACAGAGGCATTATTATCTCCATTTTATAACTGAAGAAACTGAGGGTAAGTAATTTGCCCACAGTTACATTAAATAGTAAGTAGCAGAAGTATAATTTGAGCGCATACATTCTGGCTTCAGAACCCTTTCTCTTGACTACTACAGTATACTCTCTCCCTAAGAACTAAATAACTGGCCATCAGCTTCTTTGCAACATCTAAAAAGAACTCAGGTGTATAAAGCAAAGAACCAACAAATTTAATTCAACAATAGACATTAATTAATTTTACTATGTGCTGGGAACTATGCCAGGCAAAAAAAATACAATGACACAAACTTCCTCTCAAGAAGCCCATCTAACTAGAACCAGGTGGTGAAGCATTATTGCCGCAAATGAAGCAGAAAGAACACTGATCTGGGGAAAGCAGTCGTCTGAAGTTTAGGAAAATTGGATTCTGGTCCTTGCTGCTACAAAGTAGCTTCCTACCCTGGCCTGATCAATGAAGGCTACTTAAGGCAAGTAACGTAACTCTTTTTTTTTTTTTTTTTTTAAGATTTTATTTATTTATTTGACAGAGAGAGACAGTGAGCGAGGGAACACAAGCAGGGGGAGTATGAGAGGGAGAAGCAGGCTTCCCGCGGAGCAGGGAGCCCGATGCGGGGCTCGATCCCAGGACACTGGGATCATGACCTGAGCCGAAGGCAGATGCTTAATGACTGAGCCACCCAGGCGCCCCAACATAACTCTTTTTTGAACTTCAATTTCTTTATGTGCAAAATAAGAGGAAACAAAGAAGTTGATAACTGAGGCATCATTCCAACAGGCTTCAATTCACCATTATCAAAATATGTGCAGTCTTTAGACTAAGCACTTGATGTGTATTACCTCACTGAATCCTCACAACTCTTATGAGGTAGTCATCATCATTCCCATTTTACAGATGAGCCAACTGAGGTAAGACAATTTAATAACTTGCTAAAGGTCGCCAGCTAGAAAGTGGAGGAATCTGGATTTGAACCTAGATAATATGGCTTTGAGTTCAAATTCTTAACATCTGTGTTATACTTCTCTGAAATACACTGGGAAGGTCTTAGCAAAATTTGAATATGTGACCCCTGTTTTACAAAGCCACTGCTTTAATAATCCTTGAGGATAGACAGCTTTTAAAATATGTATACAAAATCATCAAGTACAAATGTGTGTTTTATGATATTTGTGTTTATTCCTATTATAAATATAATGTATATTATGTATGTGTGTGCTTAGTCTTAAATTTATATTTTTTCCTTTTCACACAATTGTTTGGGTGCTTAATTAGAATTTAATGCCTATCGGAAAATTAATAAAAATCTGGACTTTGTCCAGTGTTTTAGATTCTACCTTGAGATTTTTTTTTTTTAAAGGTTTTATTTATTTATTTGATAGAGAGAGACACAGCGAGAGAGGGAACACAATCAGGGGGAGTGGGAGAAGGAGAAGCAGGCTTCCTGTGGAGCCGGGAGCCGGATGCGGGGCTTGATCCCAGGACCCTGGGATCATGACCTGAGCCGAAGGCAGACGCTTAATGACTGAGCCACCCAGGCGCCCCTGCCTTGAGATTTTGAAGCAGAGCTTCCACTTGTGCTGGACTCAATTAAAAAAAAAAAAAAGGTTGGTTAAAGTATTATCACAGCTCCATTTATTTGTCAATTACATCTCAATAAAAAATGTTTTTAAAAGTATAATCATAGGTCTAGGAAGTCTGAATTTGGAGAAAGATAAGCTGGAAAATGCACCTCAACACTGCCTTGGCCAAGACTCAAGAGGAAGTGAAAAGCTGCTGATGTGACCATTGTGGGTCATAGCCTAATAGACTCTTTGAGGTCTGCTGAAAAAATAATTGTGTGATCTTTTGGTGTCCAGCTGTGGCATTCAGTACTAAAATTTTGAATTTTGAGAATAAAGCAGATGGAACATGTATTTTGTGAAAGGAACACCTCAGTGGTTAGTTTACACTGAACCTGTCAAAACTGGAAGGAAAGAGGGGCGCCTGGGTGGCTCAGTCAGTTAAACGTCTACCTTTGGCTCAGGTCATGGTCCTGGGGTCCCAGGATTCCCCCGCATCTGGCTCCCTGCTCAGCAGGGAGTCTGCTTCTCCCTCTCCTTCTGCCCCTCTCCCTTGCTCATGCTTTCTCCCTCTCTCTCTCAAATAAATAAATAAAAATCTTAAAAAAAAAAAAACCTGGAAGGAAAGAATTGCTGTTTGTGACATCCACTGAAGTGTGGGTAAAAGTGGTTCTCACCCCCTGGAAACACGGGACTCTCTGGGAGTGACTGCTCTGTGGAGATCAACTGGATTCTAATTCCTTTATTTTATGAATGAGGAAGCTGAAATCTAGAGAGCAGTGACACAGAGGTTTGCATGCAGGTCATGAGCAGAGTCAGGGCCACAATAGGGTGTTCCTTGAGGGCCTTCCTTCAATTTTGAGGGAGACAATAAATGTGATTTAGGGAATGTCCCCAAATTTCCGCAGCTTCAGTTTCTCCATCTGTATGTTTAAAGAGATGGGACTAGGTCAGAAATGTTGTATGCATAAACTACTGGGACTTCATCAAGATAAAAACCTTCTGCATAGAGAAGGAAACAGTCAACAAAATTAAAAGGCAACCTATGGAATGGCAGAAGATATTTGCAAATGACATATCTGATAAAGGGTTAATATCTAAAATATATGAAGAACTTATCAAACTCAACACCCAAAAAACAAATAATCCAGTTAAAAAATGGGCAGAAGACATGAATAGACATTTTTCCAAAGAAGACATCCAGATGGCTAAAAGACACATGAAAAGATGCTCCACATCACTCATTATCAGGGAAATACAAATCAAAACTACAATGAGATATCACCTCACACCTGTCAGAATGGTTAAAATTAACAACATGGGAAATAACAGGTGTTGGTGGGTGGGAATGCAAACTGGTGCAGCCACACTGGAAAATCCTATTGAGGTTCCTCGAAAAGTCAAAAATAGAACTACCCTAAACCCAGCAATTGCACTACTAGGTATTTATCCAAAAGATACAAAAATACTAATTCAAAAGGATACATGCACCCCAATGTTTATAGCAGCATTATCAACAATAACCAAATTATGGAAAGAGCCTAAATGCCCATAGACTGATGAATGGATAAAGAAGATGTGATATATATATAGAGATACATACACACACACAATGGAATATTACTCAGCTGTCAAAAACAATGAAATCTTGCCATTCACAATGCCATGATGGAGCTAGAGTGTATTATGCTAAGCAAAATAAGTCAGTCAGAGAAAGACAAATACCATATGATTTCACTCATATGTGGAATTTAAGAAACAAAACAGATGAACATAGTGGGGAAAAAAAGAGAGAGGCAAACCAGAAAACAGACTCTCAACTATAGAGAACAAACTGAGGGTTAATTGGAGGGGAGAAGGGTGGTGGGATGGGTTAAATGGGTGATTATTAAGGAGGGCACTTGTGTGATAAGCACTGGGTGTTCTATGTAAGTGATGAATCACTAAATTCTACACCTGAACTAATATTACTCAGTAATGTTAACTAACTGGAATTTAAATAAAAACTTGAAAAAAAAAAAAAAGAGAAAGAATTGCTAAATGCATGGCACTATTTCTGTCTCTGTCTCCTTCAGGACTCATACCAGGCACCACGAATAGCTTATGGCCAGTACATAATAATATGCCAAGTACTTAGGGTATGCTAGATGTTCCAGTGAATACATTACATATATTATTCCATTAAACACTCACACCTTACCTATGAGATAGTTTTATTATCCTCATTTTATAAATTAGAGAACTGATGGTTAGAGAGATTTAGTAACTTGGTCAACGTTGCACCATCAGGGAACAGTGAAGCAAGACTTCAATCCTTGGAAATCTAACCCCAGAGCCCGCATTCTTGAGTACTACATCATATTGCCAGAATAGCATGTCGGTTTCTGCTTCTTCCTCCCTTTACCTATTACTAATTAGACACATACTCTGTCCTAATGTCCTCAAAATCCTTCTCATCTGATTGCTCCATGCATCAACCACCATTTGATCAGATCAGAGTGGGCATTTAAGATAAACTTTTTTTATTATCCTTGAATTAGACAATCTCTAAGGACTCTTGGTTTTAGATTCCCATAAGTAATTTTAAGGATTGAAGGAAGGCATTATATAATAATATTTACCCAAACTGGAATATAGGGTATTTTGGCTGGCTGAGCTGGTGTCCCAGATGTTTATGTTTTTTGGGCTGAGATTGAACTGCTGTGGTTAGAGTGGGAAGGACTGAAAAGGGTGAAATTGCTCATCAGACACTTTTTGAGGTAGCTCAAGTAGAACTGCTCTAGAGTCCAGATGACAAAGAATGTCACCTGGGAGGAGGCCATTCCCTTTCTGACTGTAAGAAATCCATGCCACCAAGGGCATCCACATGCAATGTCTTTGGCGAAACATTGCCATGTTTGTGATAGACACCTGCAGAGACTCCTTTAGGAAACTGTAGTAGTACAAACTCTAGATCCACACTGCCTGGGTTAAACTGCTGGCTCTGCTATTGATTAGCTGATGGCTGGGGGCTAGTTATTTAATTCTTCTGTGGACTTGTTTCCTCACATATAAAAATGGGATAAGCACAATACCTAAGTCATGGGTTGTTGTGTGGATTGAGTTGATATACACAAATCACTTAAGACAGTGTCTGGGGTACACAATAATCACCAAAAAAGTATTTATCAGTTTATTGTGTTATACATATTTTAAAGGTTTCAAAAAGCTCTAAATTGTGGATTATTTCTGTAACTAATGAAACAAAAACCTCATTACCTCATTCATCAAGCTGACTTTTGTTATGTTGTTTAACACTTGGAGATGGAGTGGTAGGTTAACAGGGAGTTGATAGTTTACAGATAGGTTAGTAAGCTTGACCTATTCATTGCCCTGGTACACACTACCCAGTGTTTTCTTTGCCTGGAATGCCACCCATCTTCTATCTGTGTGGTTTGGTTTTGGGGGAATGTCCATAAATTTAACTTATGTGCCTGCTTAGATTGCCCCTTGGATCACCACTTTGAGAAGGATTCTGGTGTCATATTTGGGCTCAGTGGGAAACAGTGCTATATGCAGTCCGTAATGTCTGCCATAAGTGTAGGAAAGGGGGAAGCTGCATGCTTGCCATCAGGATTGGCTACATAATTTGTGAGAACCAGTGCAAAATGAAAATGTTGGCACCCTTGTCCAAAAGCAGGAAAAAAGGATCATTACATATATGAAAATATAAAGCTTTTTCCTTTCCTCCATGGTCTCTATGTCTTGATTTGTCATGGTATTTTTATTTACTATTTAACATTGTTCTAAATTTTGAAATAAAAATTTGAATTAGTTGCATTAATTTTACCATTCATCTTATATTGTTCAATGCCAGTTTTAAATACAAATATAAAGGCATTTAACTTGTATGCAAAATCACCAAAATTACTCAATTTGTTTTTCATAGCTTGTACATATATATTCTTATCAGAGCAGTGAAAATGTTTCACAGAACTAATTCCACTATTATTGTTTCACTTCTTGGTATGCAAACGTTCTATCAAATCTCTCTACCTTAGGCTACTGATGTAAGAAAGGACTGAAAGAAAAGAAACTATGGTTAACCCTATCTTTCCCTTTTCTTCTGTGTCCTCATTTTCAGCATGAATGGTTGGCTAATACAGGGAAGTAACTAAATAAGGAAGGCTATGATAGGGTTCATTGGTCGTTCATGTTTCTTAGGACACTCCTCTTCTCTTTCTGTGTTCAAAGCAAGTTCTGGTTCAAATGAAAATTGTGGCCTCTTGGGGCTGTTCACTTACTGTAGTCATATCATACTTACCTTGTACTCACTTTGAGTCTTACTGAACTCCCACACGTTGTGGCTCTACTGGAATTCTGTACTCATAGGGTATTGTGTGCATAATATGAAAATGGAGTGGCAAGAAATGGAGGTAGACACTTATATTTCATATTACGTCTATTTCTTCTACTCATGTACATTCTCCATTGTCCCAGCACATTCCACATAAAAAACACAAGTTCAAAGATAAAATTACTAAGGATTTCAAGTCAGCATTAAAGCAAGTATGGGGCCCTTCTGATCACAGGACTCTGTGTGACTGCACAGGTCCCATGTCTATAAAACTGACCCTGCTTGCATTTGTGGTCAGATACTATCTTTTCCTTACAGGATCCTAAGACCCAGCTCCTTCTTGGAAGACTTTCTTGGTTATGATAGCCCAAATTGATCACTGCTGCTGGATCACTACCCTGGATTTCTGTAGATCTCACCTTTATTTGCCTGTTACATGCTATAAACTGCCTTTTGTGCACTCGCATGTGAGTAGGGAATGGGCAGAGGGAGAGAATCTTCAAGCAGGCTTCCCACCGAATGCAGAGCCTGACTCAATCTCATGATCCGTGAGATCACGACCTGAGTTGAAACCAAGAGTTGGATGCTTAACTGGCTGAGCCACCCAGGCATCACTTGTCTTGATTTTACTTATATTTTGTTATAAGAATTAAATGCTATAAGTTTTCTAAGAGTACAGAATGCCTGTCACATGACAAATTTTAGTTATTCTTATTACTATTATTGTTATTATCCATTTTATTCCCAAGAGTGCCATTCTGCTCATTTTCAAGATGAGGAATGTGAGGGACATTGAGAAGACACAGTCAGCCAGTTGAAGACCTTTTTATCTTTAGAATGGTATAATCCAATATGGATTAACCACGTGCAGCTATTGAATACTTGAAATGTGGCTGGTCTGAACTGAGATGTGCTATCAGTATGAAATGCACACTAGATTTTGAAGACTTGGTTTCAAATAAAGAGTATAAAAATCCCATGAATATTTTTATATTGATTACATGTTGAAATAACATTTTGGACATATTGGGTTAAATAAAGTACATTATTAAAATTAATTTCATCTGTGTTCTTTTTGCTTTTTAATATATGACTATTAGAAAGTTTAAAATTACTAATGTTGCTCCATTATATTCCTATAATATAGGAACTGTGGGGACTGACAATTGGAGGTGAAGCCATCTTTAAGTACATATTCCACTGAGTGAGCTAATAAAGCTCTTTAAATTCCTTGCTCATCATGATCTTTCAGATTTAATTTTAATGACCACAGGAGGGAATTTTAGATTTTACTTATCAATGTAAAAAAAATTTAAAGCTGGTAATTGGTTTGCTTCTCAGACGAACCTAATTCTCCTTGACAGGAATCTGAGAGGCTTTCTGTTCCTCCATGTGGTGTTAATGGCCTAAAGCAGAGTACAAGCTTTAGAATGGAAGATTTGAATCTCAGCTTCCTTGTTTAGCTGTGTGACTTCAGGCAAATTGTTTAGCCTTTTGTGTCTCAGTTTCTTTATCTAAAAAAAGGGACAATAATATCTACCGAGTGGGATATATGCCTTCTGGATATAGTCTTTATCATTTTCTAGCTTGTTCTGTATTCTGGGAGGATGACCTATGAACTGTGTCAATCGCCATCCTTGCCCACTGGTTTCAGGTTCAGTTTGGACAGTGGGGGTGGGTACTCTATGGGCATCAGAATTCTGGGAGAGAAGTATGTGGATAAACTTCTCTGGAGTGAACACAGATATTTGTATTCCATGTTAAGGCAGAGAGCATCCTCTGTGAATGAGGCTCTAGGTAACCAGGTGGGCAAGATACCCATTCTGTGGATGCCCCAGTACTCGCTCAATGGGATCTTGTACAAATGGCTAAAGGGCAAGGAGAGATTATTATCCATGAGCTCAACAACATAGACTTCCTCTCAAAAAAACTTGGTGTCCAACCTGCCCACAACAGAGGCTAATGCTAAACTCCTAGCTACATGTGACCACTTTTTAAAGGGAACAGATGGCCACTTGGTGACAGATTCATTACATTGGACCTCTTACTTCATGGAGGGGACTTTGATTTCTCTTCAAAGGATAAAGACATATTTCATGTGTATATATGCGTTCCCTGCTCTCTGCTCTTCTGCCATCACAGTAGTATCCCAATATCACTTCTGACCCAGGGTCACATTTCCAACAAAAAATGTGCCATAGTCAGCTCACGTCTATGGAATTCATTGGTTTTATCATGTTCCACATCACCTAGAAGCAGCTACTTAACAGAATAGTGGACTGACTTGGTGAAGGCTTAGCTATGAAGCTAATAGGAAAATGATACTCTGCAAATTTTGGAGTGCTACATTTCATGATATAGTATATATGCCTTAAAACCAATGGATACAGTGTCATCCTTTGTAGCTTGAATGCTGAGGTCTGGAAACTAAGAAAAAAATTATGATTCTTTCTAAAGATGGTAAAGAATACTTTATTTAAGAGAGAATACTACAGGGTGCCTGGGTGGCTCAGTTGGTTAAGCGCCTGACTTCGGCTCAGGTCATGATCCCAGGGCCCTGGGACTGATCCCAGCATCAGGCTCCCTGCTCCGAGGGGAACCTGCTTCTCCGTCTCCTTCTGCCACTCCTCTTGCTTGGGCATTCTCTCTCTCTCTCTCAAATAAATAAATATAATCTTTAAAAAGAGAGAGAGAGACTACTACAATGGGGTTTTGTAGTAGGAGAGAGAAATTAGAATACAATAAGGAAAAGTGGGAATTTATAGCCAAGGAGCAGGGTGAGGCACAGTGGATAGAAAATTACTAAGAGGAAACATCAGGGGAAAGGGGATTCTGGCTAACCCAACCTAAGAAAATACTTAAGGCAGGCTAGGGACATTAGACATCACATGGGGGATGGTTATGAAGATGAGGATCCTGATCAGATATTGAGGATGGGGGATTATGGCTAAAACTGATTTAGCAGGGTTCTTGCTAAAATTGGACAGTGCAGAGAGCAACATGAAAGCTCAAATGTCAGGGCCTTGTTGAGAAGAGCACCCAAATGAGCGTGACTAAAGTTTGGTCAGGGAGACACTCTTGGTCAGAACCAAGGATGAAGGTGGGAGTGGCCTGTTTTACAAATACACCCAATTCAAATACACCCAATAACCCATGGGAAGAACGAAGAGCTTTTCCCTCCTCCTATTTAGAGAGAGAGTGGGGGGGGCAGAAGGAGAGAGAGTCCTAAGCAGACTCTGTGCTGAGTGCAGAGCAGGACGTGGGGCTTGATCTCACAACCTGAGATCACAACCTGAGCTGAAACCAAGAGTCGGATGCTCAACCGACTGTGCTACCCAGGCGTCCCCATGGGAAGAACTTCTGCTTCATGTCCCAGAGATCCTAATGCTCAAAGAAAGAATGCATCCAAATGGGATACAGTCATGGTTCCAGTGAATTGGAAGCTTAAACTGCTCCTGGACATTATGTGCTTCTCATGTTGCTGGACCATAAGATAGAAGAGTTCACCATACTCGGTATGGTGAGTGATCCTGATTACCAGGGGAAATGGGTTAGTGCTACACAATTGAGTGAGGAGGACTATGTCTGGGACTTTAGGGATCCCCTGTGGTACCTCTTGCCCAACAGTCTTGGTCAGTGTGATGATGGCAGGCTAGGTCCGGGGACCCAGAAGGGGTCCTGCAGGACCAGCCAGGAGGCTCCTTGGCTTCGTGAATGATGGAAATCAAAAATGAGCCAGCAGGAAGTGAGAGCAGAGTTTATTGAAGAAATAAAAAAGCAGATACAGAGTGTCTGGGAGAATTGGAAAGGAAAGAAGCATGAGTCTTATCTTCATTTGGGGTCTGAGGGTTTTTATTGAGGACAGTGGTCTCATGTACATGTCCCCTCAGGCATCTAGGAACCAGTTAGAACAAAGATGAGGGCCCAGGTGTTATTCCTTGGAGCTAGAAAGCGGTGTTGAGATGTCTGGCACCAGTGGTCTGGAACATGCATGTGATAACTTCCTCTGGTCATTCTCACCTGGTTCTTCCTTAGATGTTATCTATTCTAAAGAAATCATTAATTCCTTGTCCTTTACAAGGAGGACATCATGAGGCATGTGTAGAGTGGGGAGGGGGTGCAGGTCCTAGCAAGAATAGAAGCAGGAAAAGGAACAAAAGCAGATTTTTATGGAGTCCTTCAGTTTCCCTGTCTCAAGTGGACAACTGCAGCAACCCAATAAAGATAAATCTCCAAGAATTCAGATCCTTCAGGGATAAATGTTTGGGCACTGTATCAGTGAAGAAGATCATCTGGTTGGGTTACAGACTGTGGGTAGGGGGAGCATGTGTAATAGTGGTGGAGGAACGCTTGCTGCTGTGCTTACCAACTTAGGCTTTATGCTCAAATACAGAAGCTACAGGAAGTGGAACAGTTACATTTAATGTTATCTCCCCTCCTTCTTTACTCTGACATCTCTTATGAAGAGCACTGATGACTCCTCATGTTTTCAATGACTACACTGACACCATCCCATCCTGATTTGCCATCTTTTCAATTGGGTTCAATTTAGAGTGGGTGATGAGGGGGTGAAAAGGGAGTGGATTGTACTGGATAACTTCTGTCCCCCCACCTAGATCTACCTTTTACCCTTTTCTAGCCTCTTCTGTGCTGGGCACTCACATGGGTTCCTCCAGTGGGATCCTTTGCCCTCTGGTTCCAATTGTGTTCATTCAGTGGGGATGGAGGTGTGGAAGGTACTAGCAGGTGTGGATAGTGAGTTTAGAGTTTCTATCCCCTTGGCTATTTCCCTACTGCATCACAAAGGTTGACTGCTTAACTTCCAGGAGAGCCAAGTCTTCTGTTGCCATTTGCAGCCTCTCAGAGTTCCCAAAAGCTGTTGATAGCCTCAGGTTACTGCAGCATTCCTCCTTAGATGACTTGAAATTCTTCTGGGACCCTGACTTGATGTGCCTGCCTTGCTGGGTTGTTTTAAGGATTGGAGATAGTGAATACAAATCATTCAGTACAATGACTAGTGCTTGGTAGGCACTCAAAATGATAATCCAATCCCCCCCATCCTTTTAAATTCTAAATTCAAATGATTGCTTAAAGAATTAGCACTGTTTTAGGAAATAAATGAGATAATGTATGTGAAAGTTCTTTGTAAAGTGTAAATTGCGATATAAGCAAGATATACTTATATTAGACTTCCAGAGTTTTAAAATTATTATTGAAAAAAAAATACAGCCATACCTGTCTTGCCTTAATCAGATGCAATTAGATTTTTCTCAGAAATGGAGTAGGATAGAAACTTTAACTGCAGATTTCCATGCAAATCTCATTGAGTTAAAAAACTTTGTTCATTTTCTTCTGGCTCTAGGTCTTTGGTTTTAGATTTCCCATTCCCATTTCCTCTTCTTTCTAGCCCAGTGAAGCATGAGTATCAAGATGAGCAGACGGAGTGGTAATTGCTTTTCTGTTTCATTGTAGAAAAAAGGAGAAAAAGCAATGGAAAAAAGCATTTTGAAATATGGAAGAACCTATTAAGTCTGCACTGTGGCTTTCCACAGTACCTTCTGACACAGGAAGGGAAATGGTGCAGCAAGACATACAGATGTCGATTTTCCTTCTGCTCTAGAACTTTACATACCATAAGTCAGAGTTATTAGGAGGACCTTGAAGGAGAGGGCAGAGAACTGCATCTTGGCCCAAGCCTTACTTTTTCATTTTCATGTGGCAAGTGACCATTAGGGTATTTATTTCTTTCTCTAAGCTTACATTTGCTATCCTGGTTTAATGAAACCCTTTTGTTGTGTCCCATGCTGTTTTATTGTCCTTCCAGATGAAATAGTTTGTAGAAATGATGTGAGCAAAGAAGTTAGCATTTGTTCATTAAAAATCGTGTGGTGGCACACTCCTTCCCAGGACAGCAGAGATTGTGTAGAGATAAGTGGTGAAGAGCATGCACCCAGAGACACTTAGTCCTGGGTTTGATTCCCGAGTTCCTTCCTTATCAGGCTGTTAGCTCAGCCTCAGTTTCCTTCTCTGTCACATGGGGCTAATAATTGTATCTTGTTGGGGCAATCAAGTGCAACAGTGACTGAACAAGCCCTTATAAAATGTCAAGTGCTGAACTGACTTAAGGGGTTATTATTTCTAAGCTAACAATCTCTCATAAATGCTTTTGACTTTCATCAAACTGTATTCTCCTTGAAATAAAGACCAAGAAACGCTTAGTAACTGAATAAGGCATGTGATGATACTGTCCACAAAAGAAAGTCTTCTGATTAAATAACACATGTACAAGTCTCTAGAATAGTGCCTGGCATATGATAAGCCCTCAATAAATGTTTGTTTCCTTCTTTAGTAAAACATTGAAAATGCAGATTTTAACTTTTCGGAGGAGACTATCCATTACTAGGACATCTTTCCCATGCAGAAAGTACTTTAGTTGTAAGGTAACGGATGGTATTACCAATATGCTATATCCTGTAAGGTAGCTTTTACCTGGATCACCTTGTTTGACCCTCATAGCACCTGTATGAAGAAAGTAGAACAGGTTCTATTCTAATTATCCTAATATTGCACAAAAGAGAACCAAGGTTTGAGCAGTTAAATTTCTGACTCTTCCAAAGTCATATGGCTAGACTCCTTGATGCTAATTTTGACCCTTTCCCAAATACACTTGAGGGAAGCAGAGTGGGGATAGTTGTTAGCTTCCCTTTTCTAGGCAAGGATTGTGCTTGGCTGAGGAGTTATTTCTTTCTGGTGCTTGATGATTTATATTGATGATTATGGAGCTTAGGTTCATGACTGAACCTGTGGTAATGGTAGTACTATGAGGGTGGGGCAGGGCTGGCTGTCCAGGATGAGAGCTTAGAGGGTGGGGGTGAGATAGTATTGAAGAGATAAATACAAAATGAGGTCTGAGCATAACTGAACTGCCATGGGGAATAGAAGAAGTGGGAGGGCAGGGTATTAAATTGCTATAGCATCATCTGTATCTGGTCAGGAGTGGATTTGGGGTCTACCCCTGCCTTTTCCATAAAGCATTCAAAACAGACATTCCTCAAGACATTTTTGGAGTCTTATGGAACTTGAAAACTAGAAGGACCTCAGAGGTCATCCTTAGTGCTCCTTGTATTTTATGGATAGGAATTCCTAAATTCATGTAGCTAGTATACTGGAGCTTTATTTCATAAATAAATGCCTTTATAGCATTTATTATGTGTTAGGCACTGTGCCAGGTGCTTACAAATAATAATTCATTTATTCCTCACAGTGACTCTGGCAGAAAGTTACTACAGGTCCACAGTCCCTTATTTGCAATTCCGAATTTCAAAAAAAATTTGGAAAAACATAAAAGTTTTTGGAACATTGGTACAAACTCATTGGTGGCAAAACCTGATCTGGACTGATACAAATCTGGCTAATTGTCTTTGTACCATGTAGTTAAATAATCATACATTTTGCTTCAAAACATGTCAGTGGTTTGGTTATGAGGTATTGCCCAAGACTTTGTTGCAAGTGTTAAACAATACTTAGTAAAACCCCATACCTTTCCAAAATCCAAAAAGTTGTGAATTTCAGAAAACATCTGACTCTGAAGATTTTGGGTAAGAGATTGTGGAATCTGTATTATTATTCTCTCACCTACCGAGGCAAATAGATTGCATAACTTGTAAGGGTAAAGAGTGGCATTTATGGGAGTCTATGCTAGGAAGTCTGGCTTGAAAGTCTGTTCTTATAGCCGACATAGATGCTCTCTGATCCTCACCACATAGTCTCCTTATGACAAGGCCAACCATATATATTTAGAGACTGCCATTTATTGCTTTGCCCAGGTAGTCTGTATGCATATCATGTGACTTCAGAAACCCCTTAATTTCATTCCCTATTGTCACCACTTTAGTTCTGCCCTTATTTATTGTCTCCACCCATTTGTTTACCACAGATCAGTCAGGGTGATCTTTCAAAATGCAAATCTGATTTCTATTATACCTACTCTATCAACCTCTGTTTCCATGTTTTCCCATTGTGTTTATAAGAACCCAAATCTTCCACTTAGCATGGTTTAACTCTGCCTGTCTCTCCAGTCTCAACCCATGCCAGAGCCCCCAGGCATTTTGTGCTACAGACACCCCTACCATCTTTCAGTTCCTTGACTACATTGTGGTCCCGCTTGCTACAGGGCCTTTTCAGGTGCTGTCTCCTCTTCCAGGAAGACTCTCCTTATCTAGCTCTCCCACCTCTGCCATGCCCTAGTGACCTCCACCTTACTTTTCAGGCCCCAGCTCAAAGTTACTTTTAAGGGATGTTTTTAAGTCATAACAGTTTCCATTTTACACTTACTTGTGTAATTATTTCATGAACATCTATCTTCACTTATGTAGTGAACCATGAAGGCAAGAATTATTTCCATTTTTGTTCACTATTATGACTTTATCCTCAGTGTCAGTCATCTGGTAAGAGATGAATACAAATTTGTTAAATAAAATGAAAGAATGATGTTTGGGCAGAATGTGAGGTTTATTTTTTTATTTTGTTGAGATAGGTGTAGAGGTTTCAGAGATTTGTGTATTTGTTCATGGACAAAACTATCCCCACCATCTTCTTGGGTGTCATAAGAGTTGGAATTTCAGATGTTCTTTAAAAGTTAATGTCTGGCCTGGAGGACTTAAGCTTTCACTTCCAGAACTGGAATTTCTAAGGGCCTTCCTTTCTTGCTCCTATTGACATAGAAGGGACATTTGAAATGAGAAGCAGAAGAGAGAAAATACACTGTTTTCCTGAAAGTTCAGATAACAAACCAAGTTGTATTAGTTGCTCAGCTGGCTGCAGCCCTCATATTAAGTATTATTAGAGCAGCAAGGGCATTTAGCTGTTATCTACAAGTCTTATGCTGAAGCTGGGGTTGTCTGCAGAGAGTAGTGCTGCCTTTTGATTATTTTAATGTATACATATTTGGGGCACCTGATTGGCTCAGTCGGTTAAGTGTCTGACTTGGTTTTGGTTCAGGTCATGATTGCAGGGTCATGAGATCAACACCTGAGTTGGGCTCCAAGCTCAGTGGAGAGTCTGCTTGAGATTCTCTCCCTCTGCCCCTCCCCCCACTCACACACACATGATCTTTCTTTAAAATAAATAAATAAATCTTTAAAAAATTTTAAGTATATTTGTGGAATTACTATAAAGGTCTCTAGAAATCTGTCACATGAAAATTTAGTAAATATTCGAGTGATCAGTTTTTCTAATATGTTGTCCCAAATTCCCTCTTTTCTCTATAATTCATTCCCTCTAATGAAAAGAAACACATTTTTTATTTACAGATTTGTTGAATGCAGTAATCCATTATTTGGGGGTAATTGCTAGAGTATCTCACCTTGTTGGTTTCCAACAAAGCTTCCCAGATTGACATCTCACAATTTGAAAATTAAATGCAATATAAAAGCTATTAACTAAACCTGATTGGTAAAGGGGCATTGGATTAACAGTTGTTATTGAGTGGTTTTTTTGCTTGTATTTTCTTAAATACGTCTTGAAAACTTTTCTCAGAATGTATTCAAGGAACTATATTGTCTTAGTTTATTTCATAATGCTATTTTTTTTTCTTCAGCTTTGATTTTTTTTTTTTTGGCATAATTAGAAATACTAGTCAACATATTATCCTGAGGAACTTATCACCTATGTGGCCACCAATTGGCTTCCCTAGCCCCACATTTCTCTTACCTGATTTCCCTCTTACCTTTCCAGACTTCTTTCAACAGAATTTCCTCTCCATCCTAGGAGGATCCAGCCAATTCCCTGGTCCATTAACCTGGGCACCTTCTTGACCATGTCTCCCCTAGGTTTGCCATATCCAGTTGCCCAGAATGTCTGCTGCTTCTTCCTCATTCCTAATCATGACCCTAAACAGTACTGCATTCCAAGGCCTTTTCTAAACTTAATAAATACATAAAGAGCATTCGTTATGTACATGACCCTTTATAATGGGTGTAGGAGTGTGGACAGTGCTTAAGAAGATGGTGGGGTAGTCTGGTAGAATATATGTGCATACCTGCTTGGCAGCAGTGTATCCTGGTCATTACGGATGCAGATTCTGGTGCCATACTACCTGGATTCAAATCTTGGCTTGTACATTTACTATCTGTATAGTCTTATGTGGCATTTAACCTCTTGATTCCTCAATTTCTTCATTTATAAAAATACAAAATGCTTATAACAGTGTCCAGCACAGATAAAACACTCAATTATAATTATTGATTCATATATCCAGGCTTCTGATCCCTGCTCTGTCACTCTCTCAAATCCTTGAATCTCTGGTTTCATAAGACAATGTGAACAGAGAAAAGGGCACAGAGTTTGGAGCTAGAGGGTTGAAACTCCACCATTTATTGCAGATGAGTTAATTAAATTCTTGAAGCTTTGGTTGATCTCTTCAAAAATCATCTATTCTCTGAAGCTACTCAAACATCAGCCTACCTTCCAACTACCTGCAACTTCTACCTTCTCCTGGCTCCTCAGCTACTGTTTTGCTGATAAGTTCCTTCTTGATGAGTTTTTATAGTTTGCAAAGTACTTTTCACAAAAACCATGTAATTAAGTGTGAAACACGTGGGGCATTATTCTCATTTCTATTTTATAGATATGGAAACTCAGGGCCATGGGGATGATAAAACCATCCCAAGTTGGTGTAGCTATAAATCTTGGAAATCAGACTTGAACTTGCTTCTCTGTGGTCTTTCAATTCCACACAAGCCAATGAGTTCAGTTTTTTATTTACCCATATCATTCACTTTTCTTAAACCCCCCCTGTGGTTTTCATCAACTCTGAGCTCCTCATTATGAGTCAACTGCCCTCCTGGGAATCATACTTAATGCAGTGAGTGATGATGAGGAGGCAAGGATGTATAGTAAGTGGCCTCTAGGCCTTGTATATATTCCCTCAACTCCTTTTTTTGCACTATATGAATCTCTTTGGCTTCTGAGTTTTGTTTGATAACAGAAGTTCCAACAGAGAAAATACAGACATTACTTGGTGTAATGGCTTGTGATGGATATGAATCTTTGGGGGTCAAAAGGCCAACCCTGGTAGAGAGAATAATAACTCCCAAAGATAGCTACATCTTAATTCCCAGAACCTGTGGTTGTGTTAGGTTATAGGGCACAGGAGAATTAAGGTTGCTAATCAGCTGACCATAAGTTAGAGTATCTTAGATTATCTAGGTGTGCTCAGTGTAATCACAAGGATCCTTTTTTTTTGCATTTAAAACTCTCCATTATCTGATTATATATTTTTTAAATTTTTTATTATTATGTTAATCACCATACATTACATCATTAGTTTTTGATGTAGTGTTCCATGATTCATTGTTTGTGTATAACACCCAGTGCTCCATTCAATACGTGCCCTCCTTTATACCCATCACTGGGCTAACCCATCCCCCCACCCCCCTCCCCTCTAAAACCCTCAGTTTGTTTCTCAGAGTCCATAGTCTGTCATGGATTGGTCTCTGCCTCCGATTTCCCCCGTTTCATTTTTCCCTTCCTACCATCTTCTTTATTTTTTTTAAATTTTATTTTATTATGTTATGTTAGTCACCATATGATACATCATTAATTTTTGATGTAGTGATCCACGATTCATTGTTTTTTTTATAACACCCAGTGCTCCATGCATTACGTGCCCTCCTTAATACCCATCACCGGGCTAACCCATTCCCCCACCCCCCTCCCCTCTAAAACCCTCAGTTTGTTTCTCGGAGTCAAAAGTCTCTCATGGCTTGTCTCTCCCTCGATTTCCCCCCCTTCATTTTTCCCTTCCTTCTCCTAATGTCCTCCGTGCTATTCCTTATGTTCCACAAATAAGTGAAACCATGTGATAATTGACTTTTCTCTGCTTGACTTATTTCACTTAGCATAATCTCCTCCAGTCCCATCCATGTTGATGTAAAAGTTGGGTATTCATCCTTTCTGGTGGCTGAGTAATATTCCATTGTATACATGGACCACATCTTTTTTATCCATTCGTCTGTTGAAGGGCATCTCGGCTCTTTCCACAGTTTGGCTATTGCGGACATTGTTGCTATGAACATTGGGATGCATATAGCCCTTCTTTTCACTACATCAGTGTCTTTGGGGTAAATACAGGAGTGCAATTGATGGGGCATAGGGTAGCTCTATTTTTAATTTTTTGAGGCACCTCCACACTGTTTTCCAAAGTGGCTGTACCAACTTGCATTCCCACCAACAGTGTAAGAAGGTTCCCCTTTCTCCACAACCTCTCCAACATTTGTTGTTTCTTACCTTGTCAATTTTTGCCATTCTAACTGGTGTAAGGTGGTATCTCAATGTGGTTTTGATTGGAATTTCCCTGATGGCTAATGATGATGAACATTTTTTCATGTGTCTGTTAGCCATTTGTATGTCTTCTTTGGAGAAGTGTCTGTTCATGTCTTCTGCCCATTTTTTGACTTGATTATTTGTTTTTTGAGTGTTGAGTTTGAGAAGTTCTTTATAGATCATGGATACCAGCTCTTTATCTGTAGTGTCATCTGCAAATACCTTCTCCCATTCTGTGGGTTGCCTCTCCTACTATCTTCTTTTTTTTTTTTTTTTAACATATAATGTATTATTTGTTTCAGAGGTACAGGTCTGTGATTCATCAGTCTTACACAATTCACAGCGCTCACCATAGCACATACCCTCCCCAATGTCTATCTCCCAGCCACCCCATCCCTCCTACCCCCCACCGCTCCAGCAATCCTCAGTTTGTTTCCTGAGATTAAGAATTCCTCATATCAATCACAAGGGTCCTTAAGAGTGGAAGGAAAATTGTCCAGAGGAATGGCAGTGTGAGGAAGACATGGCCAGACATTGCTGATTTTAAAGATGGAGGAAGAGGTTCAAGAGCTAAGGGATGTGGGCAGCCTCTAGCAGCTGGAAAGGTCAAAGAAACAGATTCTCCCTTAGAGACTCCAGAAAGGAAGGAAGCCTTGCCAGCACCTTGATTTTAGCTTATTGAGACCTGCTTCAAATTTCTGAACTATAGAACTGTAAGATAATACGTCTCTCTCTCTTTTTTTTTTTTAAGATTTTATTTATTTATTTGACACAGAGAGAGAGAGAGAATTCAGAAGCCGGGGGAGCGGCAGGCAGAGGCAGAGGGAGATGCAGACTCCCCGCAGAGCAGGGGGAACCCAATGCAGGACTCGATCCCAGGACTCCGGGATCACGACCCAAGCCGAAGGCAGTCACTCAACCAACTGAGCCACCCAGGCACCCAAGATAATACATTTCTGTTGAAACTAATATAACACTCTATGTTAACTATACTGGAATTTAAAAAAATAAAAATAAACAAGTCAAACCACTTATATCTTAATAAGAAAATAAACTTCTGTTGTTTTAAGCCCCTAAGTTTGTGGAAATTTGCTTCAGCAGCCAAAGAAAACAAATATACTTGATATATGCAAATAAATAGAGCTGTTGTGAGGGGTTAATGAATTAATATAGAAAAGTAATTGAGAAAATCCCTAGACTATAGTAAACAAGAGAGGGTAACATTATTTTTCATATTTGTAATGTTTTAAAATCTGCTTTTTTCCTTTTCACATTTTTCCATTTCATTCTATTTCTGCTATTATATCATTTGTCCCATACACTTTTCAGCCATTCCCTAAGTCTTTTGGTGTGTGCAGTGACTTAGTTCAGTAGGAGAATGTGCGCAACATGCTGAATAAAGAAAGGGTGTCTTTACTGCAGTATCTCTTTCACCAGCGCGCACAGAGGAAAGGTGAATTGGGGAAGCCACACAGTGTATTGGTCAAGCACTGTCCATTAAGTGTTGGAGTTGTAAAGACCTTGGTTTATATCAATTGAGTGATCTTGGGGATGTTTCCTAACCTTCCTGAGTCTCTGTTTTCTTCTGTGTGAAATGAGGATCATTATAATGCCTATATTGCACATTTGTTGTGCAGATGAAAAAGATTATGCCTGTGAGCCCTTAGCATAGTACCTGGCACAGAGCTAAAAGCTCAACACTCGTTACGAGGTTTTATTACTGGTGTTGGTGTTTATTGATTGATTTCTCTGGGAGCCAGGGTCAAGAAGTTTGGGTATGGAGATTACAGACCTCCAGCATGTTATCTACAATGAGCACACTGTGAGTGTCTCATAAATATTACATAATATTGGGAACAGGCATGTTCTTGATTCTAAAAGATTGTGACAGATAAATGGAGGGTAGAGGATAAAGAAGTCTTTAAAAAACAGGCAAATAAACATACACCTGAATAAAATATTTTAACTGTTTGCTACAGCATTTGGACAGGTTTCAGAGGATGGGATACTGATGCCAGAGAGAATAATATAATTTGACAAGATGGTGTATTATCATGGTATTTTTGCTGCAGTCATCAAGTTTTTCAGTTTCTACTGATCTTATGTTTCCTTTGATGATTTCTGGACTCAGCACTGACATTTCAAAATATTTTATCATTTATATGATAAATTCCTTAAATTGAAGCTGTGTTGTTTCAGGTGATGGTAAGATTGCTTTGAAAGCCATATTAAAGATCTGCATTGAAATTATGTTCATATACTGTTCTTTTTATCACTTTTGGCCTGCACTCATTTATTTAAAAGTTATTTATCATACAAAGTGTCAGCTAAACAAATGGTATTGCTCAAAAGGTCATGCTTGAGTTTTCTCTGATGTGATTAGTTTTATTGGTCTTTATTATTTCTCATTCTTTTTTTAATGTATTGCTATTGATTGTTTTGGAAATGGATTGGTAGAGACTAATTTTGTGGTGTATGGCAGTTTTTAACCCACAGAAAAGGTAATTGTAGGGCTTCCAAATTATTTCAGAGCCAGTGATTATGGTAGATCTTCAGTTTTCATTTGAAGGATTTTATAGGTGTTATATTATTTCACAAGCTTGTGTGTATTTTATATTTCTCTTACACTGGAAAGGTGAAATTATTAACTGACACAGGTCACGTTGGGTGCCAGTTATTCCATGTTTTAGTGTACATCTTGGGAATTGTTTGTCCTCCACTCTTCCTTCTGTACTACTTAATAAGATTAATTTCCTTCCAGCTCTGAAATCTTATGACTATTCCTTTCCCCAATTTCAAAGGCATATCATAGTGGATAAAGGAGGGCAATGGGGACTCTGTAGGTTGGGAGATTCTAGGATTGTAGTCCACCTCCTAAATTGTGCTATAAATTTGTACATTCCTCCTAGCCTCTTTGATCTTTATTTTCCCATTTTTCAAATAATAATTGCTCTGCCTCTCTCTTAGAGATACAGTGAGAAGCAGATTATGTGTGCAAAAAGAGTGGACTAAAAATGCAAAGAAAATGATGGATTATTAAGTAGCTGTTTCAAGCTAGTACCTAGGTCAGTAATATTGCATTTGAGAGGAGAGCAGATCTGATCCCCAGGTAGTTATTTGGTATTATAGTAGTGCCACTGGAAAACAGCCACGTGCTGCGAGTTCCCTGGGAAATACATGATGGGAGGGAGAAGCATGTCTGTCCAGAGCTGTGGGCTAACCCTGAGACTAGTCTTGGGTCAGTTCCAGGAAGGGGAGAATATTTATGAAACCCTCAGCTGACCTCCTGCTCTCTTCTATCTAGGATGCTCATCTTCTTCCACCAAGCACGACATTTGGAAAAGATATATTTGAAGACTACAAATCTGCTGAATCAGCAAAGGAGATCACTGAGGTGACCCTCACTAAACCAGATAACCCTGCCACTTCCCATTTGTTACCTTGACATCTGTCACTGCCATGAGACACTGAGGAGGTAATTTCATTTCTTTGAATCAGTTTTCTTATGCATAGAATGAGGAGGTTAGACAATAGACCTAGACATTTCATATAAACTCTTTCAACCTGTTAATAATAATACCTACTGAAAATCTTACCCATAAGGTTGTTTTATGGATTGAATTGTGTCCCTGCCTTAAAAAGATTATGTTGAAGTTGTAGCCCCAGGACCTCAGAATGTGACCTTATTTGGAAATAAAGTCCATTAAGATGAGGTCATAGTGGAGTAGGGTGGGCGCCAATCCAATATAACTGGTGTCCGCAGAAGAAGATGGCTATGTGAAGATATAGAAAGGAGGAATGCCATGTGACCATGAGGGCTCAGATTGGAGTGATGCAGCTATAAACCAAGAATGCTAAAGCTTTCTAGCAAACCACCACAAGCTACAAAGAGGCAAGGAAGGATTCCGTTACAGGTTTCAGAGGGAACATAACCCTGCTGACACCTCGATTTCAGACTTCTAAACTTCAGAACTGAGAGATAATAAGTTTTCATTATTTTAAGCCATCTAGTTTGTGAGTTCTTTGATGTGGCAGCTCTAGGAAGCTCATATAGATCGCTATACACAGTGAGACAGAAGATGAAAAACAATTTGAAAATTAAAATGCCAGTGGTGGTTACTTGATACTCTCTTGTTTTATGTCACTCACGATTCCAAATGCAGTATTGACCTTACTCTAGGCCAGTTTACCACTTACGCTGCAGGAATAGAAGAGAAGGAAGAAAAATTAACATGCAAGAAGGCCAGGTCTCTTCCCATCTGGAAACATGTCCACACCCTATTATTCCATTAGCATGAAAAGAAGAGAAGACAGAAGGGAGCATATAAATGGTGATATTTTATTGCTTAATAGCCCCCCTCCACTTGCAAACATAGCCCAGTGTCCTGGAATCAGGTCTCATCCTTAGGAGTATCACTGAGGGTAGAGGGAGGAAAAAGTGAAGAACTTCCTCTCAGTGCATCTATTAAGAAACAATACAACGTTGACATGTGCTTTTCCCCTCATCCTGAGAACATTTGTATGGAAGTGTGAGTAGGAAAGGGGATATAGTAATATTTATTTTGGGGTATTTGCCTTTTAAAGCTTTTTCAATCATACACTTGGGTGAGTGTGGATAGTAAGAGGATGGAAATGCTGCCCATCATGGGAAATACCACTCTCTTGTTGGTTCTGGTCCTGAGTCTTAGCTATAAGGTGAGAGCTGGGGGATGTGCAACACTGGACCTACATTGAGCTCTGTGCAAGGGAGGAATGTGAAGACAAAAAATAAAGCAGGATAGAGGAATCATGGCAGCTGTATAGCCCACTGGATGGAAGTGGTTTGGTTCTGCCTGGGAAGGACAGGTAGTTTCCAGTTATTTTAATAGTCTTCTTTCACTACCTTCTTCTTTCCAACCTTCTTTTGCCATAGAATATGGTACATTTGGTCCTTCTATAATTATTTGAGTACTGGTATTAGAGGGATATATGGGTGATTGTATGCAGCAAGTCGTTTTAGCAGGTAGACTGCCAATATCAGCCAAATACAATTGTCAAGCTTAAGGGAAAGTAAGTCATTTTATATCTATCTGGGGGAATTAATTTTTCCTATATTTCAAAGACAATACTTGTATTTTCCCTAAAGACCAGTGTTTAGTGCCAGGCCTTTGACAGATGCTTTCATATACATCATTACCATTTACAAAGCAGCTCTGAAATTCTATTTTTATTCCCATGTTGCAGATAAGGACACTGAGGTACAGATGCTCAAGAGCTGATATAAAAATTATCAGTTTCATCATTGTATTAACAATGTATTGCTTTTAGAATAGTGATTGAGATACTTTTTGCTGGATGATATGTCAGGTTCTAACTAAGTTATTTCTTTTTTTTTTTTTTTTAAGATTTTATTTATTTATTTGACAGAGAGAGACATAGCGAGAGCAGGAACACAAGCAGGGGGAGTGGGAGAGAGAGAAGCAGGCCTCCCGCAGAGCAGGGAGCCCGATGTGGGACTCGATCCCAGGACCCTGAGATCATGACCTGAGCCTAAGGCAGACGCTTAACGACTGAGCCACCCAGGCGCCCTAACTAAGTTATTTCTTAATGTTTCCTCTTAAGCAGTCTGTTATTGTAATCGTGCCATTCACTGAATGTTTTTACTTCTTCATCCCTGCTCTGGGATAGGAGAACACTCCCACACTTCAAAGGTAGCCAATGAAATATGAGTAGAAGTGACACATTGTTACTTCCAAGTAGAAGCTTTAAGAGCTGCTATGTGATTGATTTTGCTCTCATTTTCCCTCTGTCATGGCAACCAGTTTTGTTTTGTTAACTTGGGCCCTGGAGTTAGGAATGTGTGGAACAATGCCCTTAGCCAGCCTGAAACATCTGTATAGTGAGGATGAGGAATAAAACTTTGCTTTAAGCCACTGAGATGGTCAGGTGTTTATCATAGCAGCATAGCTTAACATATCCTGACTCATACAGCTGTGTGACTTGGGTTTCACACTACAGTTATTTTTTTCCTTGGTTTTCAAACCTATACCTGTTAGATTATAGACTTCTCTTGTAAAGGATCTATATGGCCTTTCTACTCTGTGATTTTATTTAGTGCCTGCTTAGGAGTTTTGATGATGTAAAGGTTGAAATAGTACAGACTGATAAGTAAATTTCATTTTGCAAATGTTTATTGAGTTCCTACTATGTACAAAGCATTATGCAGGATCCAGAGATAAATGATGTAGATAACCTACCTCAGGGAGCTTATAGTCTAGCAGAAATGGGCTAAGCTTATACATGAGATGTATAAAATGAAATGTACACAGTTTATTCATTCAGTTAAACATATTTGTTGAGTGCTGGGGATTTAGTAGAGCAAAAAGAGATATTTTCATTGCTTCATGGACTTAGGGGCTAAAAGGGGAGTTCGAATTAGTCATATAATTATATATAAAATTATAACTATGAAAAATACTACAAACAAGAGGTTCATGACACTTTGAGGGCTTATTAAAGGGAGATTTATTTAATCTACAGGTGTAATGGAGAGTTCAGAGTAACTTTGTGGAAATGCCTTGGGCTCAGACAGATATCAAGCCAACCTGGGATTTAAGTTCTGATTCTGCCAACTTTGAGCCATAAGACCCTGCCCAAGCCATTTCACATTTCAGAACAGATTTAATGCCTATTTTGTAGGAGAGTTGAGAGAGTGAGATAAGCTTTTGTTGTGACAGTGTGTGTAGTATATGCTTAATGAATGTTAGTTACTGATCTTCCTTCCCCTATGTGATTGATTCCATGTGACTAATGCAGGAAAAGGTAAGGTAGAGGGTGGGTGTGTCTGGAGGTCAGATATATCCTCATAGAAGAAGTGCCACTTGAGCTCAGACTTGAAGAATAGAAAAGGCTTTGGTAAAAATAATTGTAATCATATGATGAGATGATAATTGTAAGAAACAGGCAATATTAGTAGTTAAGATCATAGGGTTTAGAATAAGACAGACCCCAATTAAAATCTAGGATCCATCACTTATCAGCTCTGTGATCTTTGGCAAGGGGCTTCTTCTCTTTGTATGAAAGTTTTCCCATCCATAAATTGAGGACAATATAAGTACCTATTCTTTAGGCTTATTGTGAAAATGAAATGATAAAGAAATGTAAAATATTTAATATAGATTCTGGTAAATGCTCAGTATAAATAGCAGCCAGTATTTACTCTTATAAGCAGGGAAGGAATGATCTCTGGGTTCTTTTTGTGCTTTAGTGCTAATGCTTTGTCTGACTGCAAGGGGCTGATGTCATTGAGTCCAGTGTGAGATTTACTGTCTCCTTAGAGTATTAATACCCACCAATTAATAGTGACAGTCACTAAACATTTAGTACCTAATGAGCTGCATCTCCTCAGTATGGGTGGAGTGGCATGGCAAAGGAACTGTATAATTCAGCTCACCAGACTTCCTTCTTGCTGACTTTCTATGACCTCCCCACTGGGCTGCCTGAGGGGGTTGACTTCATTTGAAAAATGCATTTAGAAATGTCAGTGTCTGGAAAGCCCTGAGCTCTAAAGCCTCTTTGGAATTGTGGATGCAAAGAATGTCAGAGCCTTTTTCTAGTGAGTTCCTAATCCCAAATTCTCATCTTAAAAATGGGGAAAATAAAGGTTACAAAAGGGAATGAGATTACCAGGGTCACACTGCTGGGGATATAGTAATGATGAAGTTAGGCAAGGTCCCTGTTTTTATGGAGGTAATGATCCAGTCAAGGAGGTAGAAAAAAATGCAGGAAAACAAATAATTCCAGAAGTGAACAGGGTACAATGATAAAGAATGATGGACTTGGAGGATATTTTATACAAGGTAACCAGGGAGGTCTCACTGAAGAGTTAGCATTTAAGTTGAGATTTGAAATATATAAAAGCACCAGCCATGCAAAGATCTGAGACAGGAGAATTCCAGACAGAAAGAATAACAAGTTCAAAGTCTGTGTAAGACACGGATATACTTTGATGTGTTTGACGCTGAGTGTGGCAGAAGCCCAATGACCTAGGGTAATACTGGTCAAAGAAGTTGGTAAGGCAAATTTGTAGGTTTTAGGCCATTAAAAGGAGCTCAAATTTCATTGTAAGTACAAAGGGAAGGGAGCCTACTAGAAAGTTTCAAGCAGTGGAATGACAATATTTGATTAATGATTTAAAAAATCATTCTGCTGTTGTGTTGAGAATAGGCTATTGGATGACAAAAAATAAAAGCAGGGAGATCAAGAGGAATTTATTTCAATAGTCTTAGATGAGAGATGGTAATGGAGCAAACTAAGGTAGTAGACTGGAGGAGAGAGAGAGAAATAGACAAACTGAAGGTATTTTGGAGATAGAATTGGCAGGATGTTGGGAAAGAGTGAGGTAAAGTGAATGAATAATCAAGATTGACTCTTTGATTTTTGCCTTGAGGAGCTGAATATACAGCAGTGTCACTGAGATGAAGAAAGCTGGGAGAAGACAAGATATGGGTGTATAAGATTAAGAGTGTAGTAATAGATAAAATGAGTATGAGATGCCAGCGTGACATCCAAGTGGTATTGTCTACTCTAACCATCATGATCATTGGCTATAAGCCTATGGCGAAAAGTAAAACTTCATGATGCACTTCCCTACCTAGTGCCTGCAGATAGTTTGCTAATTGATTGCAGCACTCCTTCCTGAGAAGCCTGTATACGGACTTACAGTCCTACTCATCATAGTGCTCCTGGAGCCATACCACTACTCCATTGGTGTTAGTATTCCAAAGACATCTCTTGGCCATTCCTACTATGTTGTATTAGCATCTTTTCTTCATTAACCATCTCAGCTTACTATTGGTTTTACTGTAAAAGTTAGATTCATGATTCATTTTTGACATTTACTAAGAGCCACTATGCATGTCCATTGCTCTACAAGGTGCTGGGTGGGAGAATCAATTAATATATGGCTTGGTCCCTCCCTAAAGAAGTTTACAAGGCATCCATTGGGGGGGGGGGAATTAAAGGACATTACAGAACAGTGTGTAATTAAATGTCCAGATGAGTGGTCTGAACAGTATATTTAGAGGAGGATGGGATTGCCATGTGTTAAAGCAATTCTAGAAGTGCTCTCACCTCTAGAGAGGTGAGGCTTGATCTGGTGTTGAGAAAGAATAGGATTTGGATGAAAAGAGGAGAGGATGGTGTATTCAGATAGGATAGGCAGTCTGATTAAAGGATTGAAGAGGGGAAATGGGAACTAGGAAAGAGGAATCTGGCCATTATGGGGAAGGAAATTGGGGAAAAAAGTTAAAATAGTGGTCATATTATTATTGTGACTTTAGGACAAGCCTCTGATCTTGGCTTAAGTGCTGGATTGTTCTTCTGAGTAGCATGAGTTCCCATCTCCCATATTCCACTCTCATTTTCCAGGCTGTTGGCTACCTGAGTAAGCCAGTGCTCTATATGTTAAGGTTTTTTTTGCCCCCCCCCCATTTTTTTTGGCAACAGTGTGCCAAATTCATTAACAATTTTTGTGAGCTGGCTGACCTAGCAGATAAACTCCCAAATTTCAGTGGCTTAACACAGTTCAAGTTCACATTTTGCTAACATAATAATCTAATGCAGCTGTTCTTAGGCAGGTAACTCTTCTGGATGTCTCTCCTTCAAGCAGTGACTCAGGGACCCAGGCTCTTTGAATCTTGTGGCTTTTCTACCTTCACTATGTGGCTCTTATGGCTGTCCTGGGGATTGGCTCCATTTCAGCCAGATGGCAGAGGAAAAGAGCAGGAAGAGTTGTGTATGGGAGGTGTTTATGAGCCCCACCTGGAACTCCACTGTCATCCCACTGGCTAAAACTCAGTCTTAACAGCCAGATCTAACTGCCAGGGAGACTGGGGGGTATAATTTGGCTGTGTGACCTGAAAGAAAAGGAACTGAATTTGATGATTATCTCTCCCACAAGGTGCTACTAGTTATCTGATTCTCAAGTATGAGAACTCCTGATCCTAAGCATC
The DNA here is from genome assembly GCF_964656455.1 of Halichoerus grypus. Taxonomy (NCBI): domain Eukaryota; kingdom Metazoa; phylum Chordata; class Mammalia; order Carnivora; family Phocidae; genus Halichoerus; species Halichoerus grypus. The sequence continues at coordinate 171,737,517 of NC_135712.1, forward strand.
ATTTGGAACACCATTTAGATCAGAAGTCCTCTTTTCCCAGCCCATCAACTCACCCGCCCACTGGGGAGCTGAGCCAGGCCAAACTCAGGTAAGACTTGAGTTCTCTAGAGTGGGTGCCACCTACTGATTTCACTTAACTTTTTATCCTTTATCTCTGACTCTGGAATCATTCTTTATCTCAGGCTTGTCTAGGCTTCTGTTTGAACTCTGACCCTACACCTATGCCTTCACCTTTATCTCTGATACCCTTGTTCACAGACTCTTTCTCTGGTTCTTTATTAGTTTCATGTGAAGAGTACCACATCTGGATGCTTGTAGCCTAGGGATGATTGTCTGTCTTAGTCTTCAGAACTGTAAAGCAGGGTCTGGTAGTGTTAAAAAGCAATAGGAGAATGTAAGAGAATTTGCAATATCTGGAGAACACAGTAGTTTGGTACAGCCTGTTAGGAAAGAGTGTCATTTATATGGAGTTATTAGCTGAATTGGGGTTCCATCAATCAGTAATGCTACAGATATTTCCTTACATTCATTTTGTGATAAAAGAATTTTTATGCATATAATCTCTATATTAAATAGCACTCCTGCAGAATAGCCATTATTATCCCTATGTATTAGTCAGATACAACCAGAAAAACAGAACCGCTAGAATAGAAATAGCTAAGTAGGTAAATAGATTTATTGCAAGGAATTGGATTATACAAGGGGGGTGGCTAGGCTAGTCTGTAATCTGTAGGGCAAGCTCTCAGGAAGGGGAGGTTGGAGTTTCTGGGCATGAGCTGAAAGCACAGATGAAATTTCCTCTTTAAGGAAGCCTCAATTCTGCTCTTAGGGACTTTCAATTGATTGAATCAGCCCATATGGATTGTCTAGGTTCATCTCCTTTACTTAATTCAGCTGACTATGAACTTTAATCACGTCTACAAAATGCCTTCATAGCAACACCTAGCTTAGTGTTTGATTGACTAAATGAGGACAAAGCCTAGCCAAGTTAACGTATACAGCTGATCATCCTGTTCCATTTTACAAATAAGGAAAAGCAGTAAGTTGCAGAGCTGGTTATTTGGGCTTTTTCTTTCACAATTAAATATACTCTTAGGTATTTTTCAAGTCCTTAAGTTTCATATCATGTTTGCAGCAGGATCCAAAGTATCTGGATTGATTTACCAAGCCTGATCTAAATGATACAATACTTAAAACTTAATAGTGAAGAAAGTCATTCACTACTTGGCAGCCAGAAGAGTATGAGAATGACTTACTTTTTCCTTGTCTAAGAGTCTCATCATGAATAATTTCCAGTAGGTATAAGGACTTGATTTTAAGAAAGTCAATAATAGTAGAATTTTCCTCTTTAATTCTTCATTCAGAATTACAAGAGACACAAATCCTTAACATTTATTTCCAGCCCTGAGGCTGAACAAGTTATTGGTTTAATTATAGAAAGCTGAACTTTCATCTTTCTTTAATTGAGCATGGATAATTTGTACCTGTGATGAGTAGCCAAAATGTCATAAAATCACTTATGAAGTCTCATACTCTTGAACTGTAGTAAAAATATCAGTTATTTTGTAGGCTCTACAGTCATAATTTTGGGCATCCATTTCAATTGGTAATTATTGTCAGCCCTTCATGAGTAATGCAGTTTGGAAAGTGTCACAAAAAGTGCTATTTCCCTTTTGGTGACAGCCAGTACATTTATTTATTTATTTATTTATTTTTTTAAAGATTTTATTTATTTATTTGCCAGAGAGAGACACAGCGAGAGAGGGAACACAAGCAGGGGGAGTGGGAGAGGGTGAAGCAGGCTTCCCGCGGAGCAGGGAGCCCGATGCGGGGCTCGATCCCAGGACCCTGGGATCACGACCTGAGCCGAAGACAGACGCTTAACGACTGAGCCACCCAGGTGCCCCGACAGCCAGTACATTTAGAGAAGAGGAGGCCAATGTGGAGACAGATGCTGGCTTCATGGGCCCACAGTTTGAATGACAATTAGAGATCAACAGATCATTATTTTTCTCAGCAAGGAAGGGAGGAGGGGGCTTAGAAATCCTGAATGATCTGTCAGCTTTTGGATGCTTCTGTTGTGCATTCTAACATAAGAAAGCAAGGGCATTTTTATTTATTTTTTTCCCTCTAGCCATACACTAGAAAGACAAAGCTATTATTATAGGTTATGTCTGACCACCACACTCATGGTCTTTAGTGAGAAAGCACCCTAGAGAGCCAAGATGACTATTGTGACTCTTTCTGCCATAAATTTCAATGGTGGAAAAGACGGTTGGGCCACTGATTTATTGCAGCCTTGGAGATAGTTAGCAGCCCATGTGCCTAGTAACAATAGTGATCTAGTCTGAAAGAAGATGAACTTGACTGTGCTGCCAGTGTGGGAATACTCTGTATAACCTTGAGGGCAAAATTGATAGGGTGGTCAATTTTTTTTTTTATCCCTTTAGGCAGAATTATCTTACTTTTTTTTTTTAGATAGTTTACAAATTTAGAGTTTAAAGAAACACGTAGTGTGTACAGCCTATGTTTCCCCTGAGGTATTCTGAGAGGGCTTTAATGCTGTTTCTCAATCCAGAATATACAGCAGACAGATCAAACAGTCCAAGTTCTCCACTGTGGGGAAACAAAGTATGAGACAGTGGGGGAAGAGAAGGTGGGGAAAAGGAGCTAAGGAGAAGGCTTAGCAGTTTTTAAATTAATAAAGAAATATTAGAAAAGGGCAGTGCAGGCCCATGGTGAGTTACTGCCCGGAGAATGGAGGCGGCCTATGGCTTTCTGTGGAAGAAATCTGAGGAGAGACGGGGAGAAGGCTGAGAGAGAAATTGGAAACAAGATGGTAAAAGTTTCCTTGGCAGCCTGTGAACACATAGTTTGAAAAGGAGTGTTTATCAGTCAAGAACCCAGCAGAAAACCGAAGGCATGCTCAACTGGAATTTTGCAGAGAATTTAAAAAAGGTACTGTTTAGAGATGTGTAGGGCTGTGGCATCTGGGAAAAGATTCTGAGGTGCCAGGGATTAGCAATAAAAAGAAGCTGTTTACTGCATAGGTCTGAAGAGCAAAGAGGGTGGAGACCCAATGTTATTGGAGCTACATGAGACCTATCATTGTGTAAGGAGGCTCTAGACATGGGTTGAAGTTGTGGAGGGATGCAACCATTGCCAGAGCCACAGTGCTGAGGCAGGGAGAGAACAATGGAAGAAGCACCCAGAACTCTCTCTCCTCCTACCTTCTTTCAATTGGCCAGTCCAACCTGAAGTCAGAGGAAACAGGAGCTTGTGTGATGCACAGAAGGGAATCCAGAGAGTGGATATGGGGAAATAGCACAGAGAGAATAACCAGCACAGGTGAGAGCCAGTGGCTAATGGAGCCAGGGAGTACTGGTCTTGGCTTGGTAACCAACTTTCTGAGAGACTTCAGGCAAATAGCTTAATCCTTTTCCTTTTCTTTCCCTACCCCCTATCAGTAAATGGGTATAATAACTTTTGCCCATATCTTGGACTTGTAAAGATTTGATGACATGACAGATGCACTTATTTCATTAATTTAAATTTTATTACACTTTATAATTTCCAAATCTTTTTATGTCTCTTATCCCAATTGCTTCTCAAAACTAGCTTGTAGGGAGCCAAGGTAAGTTTTATCATCTCCATTTTACAGATGAGATGATTGAGGTAGAGAAATAAAGTGGTTTCTTTAAGGTCACAAGGCTAATAGATCTTTTGACTTAAACTTGAAGGTAATTTTCTCTTACCACACTTAAGTGTAACATTTCAGGCAGTTTTGAGGGACTATTACTGTCTTTATAAGGCATACATGTTCCAGATGAGGAGTCTGAGATCATATCTTTCATGTGGTCTAGAAAAACAGCATCCATGACTTAGGCCTTCATTCTTTTTTTTTAATTTTATTTTTTTAAATTTAATTTTATTATGTTATGTTAATCACCATAGATTACATCATTAGTTTTTGATGTAGTGTCCCATGATTCATTGTTAGCATGTAACACCCAGTGCTCCATTCAGTACGTGCCCTCTTTAATACCCATCACCAGGATAACCCATCCCCCCACCCCCTCCCCTCTAGAACCCTCAGTTTATTTCTCAGAGTCCACAGTCTCTCATGGTTCGTCTCCCCCTCCGATATCCCCCCCTTCATTTTTCCCTTCCTACTATACTCTTTTTTTTTTTTTTTAACATATAATGTATTATTTGTTTCAGAGGTACAGGTCTGTGATTCATCAGTCTTACACAATTCACAGCGCTCACCATAGCCCATACCCTCCCCAATGTCTATCACCCAGCCACCCCATCCCTCCCACCCCCCACCACTCCAGCAGCCCTCAGTTTGTTTCCTGAGATTAAGAATTCCTCATATCAGTGAGATCATATGATACATGTCTTTCTCTGATTGACTTATTTTGCTTAGCATAATACCCTCTAGTTCCATCTAGTTCCATCCACGTCGTTGCAAATGGCAAGATTTCTTTTTTTTTTGATGGCTGCATAATATTCCAAAATCAATAAAGAACTTATCAAACTCAACACCCAAAGAACAAATAATCCAATCAAGAAATGGGCAAAAGACATGAACAGACATTTTTCCAAAGAAGACAGCCAAATGGCCAACAGACACATGAAAAAGTGCTCAACATCGCTTGGCATCAGGGAAATCCAAATCAAAACCTCAATGAGATACCACCTCACACCAGTCAGAATGGCTAAAATTAACAAGTCAGGAAATGACAGATGTTGGCCAGGATGTGGAGAAAGGGGAACCCTCCTACACTGTTGGTGGGAATGCAACCTGGTGCAGCCACTCTGGAAAACAGTATGGAGGTTCCTCAAAAAGTTAAAAATAGAGCTACTGTATGACCTAGCAATTGGACTACTGGGTATTTACCCCAAAGATACAAATATAGTGACCCGAAGGGGTAGGTGCACCACAATGTTTATAGCAGCAGTGTCCACAATAGCCAAACTGTGGAAAGAGCCAAGATGTCCATTGACAGATGAATGGATAAAGAAGATGTGGCATATATATATAATAGGCCTTCATTCTTATCTAAGCCCACTCTTAGAAAGAAAAAAATGGGAGGGAAAAGGCCTTGCTGCTTATTTCCATAACTTTCTCTCTGCAGAAAAGGCAAAAGAAAACGGTGTAAGAAAGTTTGTCCCCTCCCCCTATATTTATACATTGAAACCTAATCCCCAATTTGAGGATATTTGAAGGTGGAACCTTTGGGAGGTGATTGGGTCGTGAGGGTGGAGACCTCATGAATGGGATTAGTGCTCTGATAAAAGAGATCCCAGAGAACTCTCTCTCCCCCAGTACATAGTCAGAAAAACTCAATTAGTTCTTCTAGTGGTTCTATTTTTATCTTTAAATAATATCTATTTTCTAATTATCAACTGCAGGAAATAAATGACCTTTATCAAAGGTAAAAAGGTCTATGTACTCATTATATTTCCCTCTCTATCACCCTTCTGCCATCTCTCATTATATTGGCATGTGTGCAGTTTTATTCCAGTATATTACCCACTTGTGTTTTTTAGGAAGAATGTTAAAATGATAGATGTGAGAAGAATGGGTTAAAATTAGAGATAGACAAGGAGAGCAGTTAGAAATTATTGAAGGAGTTGAGTGAAGGGAGTGGCTGTGTCTGAATGAGAAGGAAGGGACCTGATAAAAGATTGTTTAAAAATCCAGTTTCAAGAAAGGTACTTGGGTTCAACTGAAGTGCGCCAGCCTGCCCCACCCAGAGAAGCACACTTTGTGAGAACCAGTGGAAAGGAGCCCGAACTGCTGGAACCCATTCCCTATGAATTCATGGCATGATAAATGTGAAGAAAATAAAAGACCTCAAGACTGTAAAAAATAAATTAAAAAATCCAGTTTCAACTGCACTTTTGCTCTGGGGCTTTTTTCATTGAAAAGGAATGCGGTCCATCTGTCCCACTTCTTTATTCTGTCTCACTGATGCCCGTAGGTCACTCTCCTCTCAAGGTATTTAACTAGATCTGAATCATTTCTATAGAATGGTTTAGGCATATTTGATTTACTTTTTTTTCCCTTCTGAGATGATGCACCTGTATGATTTGTATCTCCATGAATATTTAAGCTGTGTTTATTTTGGAACCTTGTTATCTTCATATTTTGAAGCCTCCACAGTGCCCGGGACAGAGTCAAGACTTTCTGAATGTCTCCACCATGTTCTCTGTGACTCACCATATGCTTTCGTTTTAGCCTCTTCTTTCTGCCTCACTGATCCCAGCATAAAATAGAAAGGACAAAAGCTGCCCAGTATCTGCTTTACGTGGGCACTCTGACAATTAATTAGCTTTTGATTATTTTAATTTTACTTTAGAGCAAAGTCCCTCCACTCTGTTGAAGCAGAGACAGAACTTCTAGTATCAGAGTAGGTTATCATGTTAGTTTCTGCTCACGGTGGGGCTCTGTGTAGCTTCTCTGGTCCAAGCAGGTATCAGCTGACCAGGTCTGTTTTTCCACATAGATTCATTTATGAGTATCATAACAAAGAAGGAAATGTTAAACGATGGGGTGAGAAAGCTCCTCTGGCCGCAGCGTTCCCTCAGGCCCATGGGAAGCGTTACAGGACTCTACACACAGGTTTTCTTTTCCATAGTGCCTACATTTCCTCTTTGCCCTTTTGTCCTTCAAGCCACCAGAAAATCCTCATTGTACTTAACTTGGTAACAAATATGGTCCAGGGAGCAGGCCTCTCCCTGAGCATCTGGAGGGGCAGTCTTATTGCCCAGGGCAGAGCCACAAAATAATAAGATGACAATTTGTCAGAGACCCAAGTGGATATCACATATAAAAGTGCCTTATTCATGCTCTAAACACTAGGTCTCTGTGTATGAGTGACTGGACTTTCTCGGACGTGGCCCTCTGTCTCATCCTCATAATCATCAGGTAGCAGACTTTTTATGTGCCAGGCATTGGGCTGAGTGTTTTACATACATTACTTTTTTTTTTTTTTTTAAATCCTGACAACTTATTTGTATAGTTAATATTATAAACTCCATTTACAGACTTCAGATTTAAAAAACCCTGAGAGGCTAAGTCACTTTACCCAGGTCACACAGACCATTATAGACCATTCTTTTGTACCCAGGGGATTCATCTCTCAGCCCTGTGTGTGCATTTAACCCCTAAACTATATGGCCACTCTAATAGATCTCACACAGTTTTGGTCCTTTATACTATTAACATAAGCTACGATTAATTGAAAATCCACTATGCACCAGATACTATGCTAGCTATCCAAGGTAAGTATTATTATTCTAATCCTCACAACAACCCTATAAAATATTTATTATCACCATTTTACACACTAACAAGTGTGCCAAATACACAATAGGTCTTCTTTCAAAAACTATTCTATATTATACTATCTTATGGTAGCCTATAGTGGGTCACATGGTGATGCCTGAAAAAGTATGTTCATGTCCTACCCATCGTGAATGTTGACCTGATTTTGGAAAAAGGGTCTTTGCACATGTAATTAAGTATCTCAAGTGAGATCATCCTGGATTATCTGGGTGGGTCCTAAGGGCAATGACAAATGTCCTTATAAGAGACAGAGAAGAGAAGACACAGGGGGAAGACCTTGTGAAGACAGAGGCAGAGATTGGCATGATAGCCAGAAACCAAGAATTGCCTAGAGCCACCAGAAGCTGAAAGAGGCAAGGGAAGATTCTCTTCTATAGCCTTTGGATGGAGCACAGCCCTGCCAACACTTGATTTTGGACTTCTGGCCTCCAGATCTGTGAAAGAATAAGCTTCTGTTGTTTTAAGCCACTTTGTGGTAACTTGTTATGGCAGTGACAAACTAATGCATAGCCTGTTTAATTCTGAAACCATAGACTGACTTATACTGTATCTTTAAAAATTTGAAATGCCCCTTACCCATCATGTTATTATGATCACTGATGCCTAGACTAGTCTAATTAGCTAGACTAATTTTCTGTCTCCTCCACTTATAGCTTTTGAGGACCTCTCTTCCACAATAGTATAGGTCTGTGCACTGTATCCTGGACATGCCTTCATGCCTTGTTCACCCTGGTCCCCTTTACTCCCTATGAAGCTTGTTCTTCTCCCATTCTACCCATAAGCTGCTGATCTCATTCTCAAACTGCCTGAATGATACCTCTTCCAGAAATTATGGAAGGAGAGCCCCAGCAAGAATTAGCTGCTCTGTTTCCATGTTTCCAGAGCTATCTACTGATTCCTCCATGTATCACTTATATCTGTCCTATAGTGTAACTAGTTGCCTATAAAATCCTAGCGTCAGGGTAGGAATAACATTTACTTCAGTATTTCTGGTGCCAGCTGTGGAATGTCTCATTGTTGATGAGGACTGACTTACCTCTGGAAGCCCTTGAGATCTCTACATAAAGGTTTCTCAGACTCTGATTTGCAAGAGGATCACTTAAGGAGCTTGTTACAAATACAGATTTCTGGGCCTCTGTAAATTCACTGCCTCTGGAGTGGGGCCCAGGAATCTATATTTCTATCAGACAGTCCAAATAATATTGATGTAGGTGGTTGGTTGACTACATATTGAGAAACAGTGGTCTAAAGTTTGCTTTAGAAACTTCTGTGGGGTCTACTTATTGAAGGATACTTTTATGCGTTTTTCTTGTGATATATGAGTGACCTAAAATTGTATTCTGCTTGGCAAAAGAAGAATCAAATCATCCCTTTAGACTTCAATCAAAAGAGGCTACACACTTGATCGTATTTCTAAACTCTGTTTTAGTTCATCTGAAATCCATTTCCTATTCCTGAGCTACTGAGTATTGGGGTTCATTTCCTTATTTAAAACTCACATGCTTTGGGCTCTCAGCACGTACATGGTCAGGACTGTCTTATTCAAACAGCACAATTATTTTGTCTCTTAAACAATTGCAAGTTCTAAAGTTTCTGTGCACCTCTCCCTGTTTAACTTGACTTCAAAGAACTCCAGCTGCATCGCTTGAGGCATTGATATAAAGGGCTGCGTAAACATCTATGTCCATTAAAGGGATAACCCATTGTGCTGTGTTTCTGTCTTTTGAGACATTAGGAATCCCCCCCCACACTTAGAAATGTCTTATGTCCTTGATAACATCTACATAACACAAATTCCTCAGAGCAGAATTCAGTATATGAATGAACTTTTTCTTCTCTGAATTCCAGTTCCATCTTGTGAAAGGGGGATAATCACATCTACTTCATAGGTTAGTTGTGAAAATTAGATAAAATAATTTGCTACATAGAAAGCATTTAATATGATACCATACTTATAGGAGGGCCTCCGTAATAGTTAGTCTTATAATCATTTGCAGGTTTAATGTTCGTATTTCAGATGGAACCTAAGTTCATTGTTGTCATCCTCTTCATCAACAACATCATCACCATCATAAAATTGCTGGATTTTAATTAGTGTTTACTTTGTGTACAGCACATTCTAAGTACTTGACATTCTCTATCACTTTTTCTTTACTGCGATAACAAATTACCACAAATTTAGCAGCTTAATACGACACAAATTTTCTATATCAATCTATAGGTCAGAAGTCTAACCTGGGGGTTCATTGGGCTAAAATCAAGGTGTTGGGATGACTTCATTCCTTCCTGGAGGCTTTAGGGGAGAATCTGTTTCCTGCTAATTCAGGTTCTTGGCAGAATTCAGTTTCTTGCTGTTGTAGGACTAAGGTCCTTATTTTCTTGCTGGCTGTCAGATGAGGGCTGTTCCCAACTTCTAGAGGCCGCTTGTATATCTTGGCTTATGGCTTCCTTCCACCTTCTTCAAAGCCAGCAATGATAAACTAAGTTCCTTCCATGCTTTGGAACTCTCCTGCCTTTTCATCTCTCACTGACTTTTCTGCCTTCTTCTTCTGCTTTTAAGGGCCCATGTGATGAGATTGATACTACTCAGATAATCCAAGACAGTTTTCCTATTTTAAGGTCTGCAACCTTAATTCCATGTGCAACATCCTTTTTGCCATGTAACACAGCATATTCACATGTTCTGGGGATTAGGACATGGGCATTGTTTGGGGGAGGGGGTTGAGGGGCATCCTGTCTACCACACATCCGTTGTCTCATTGAATTCTTCTAGTGTCCCTGTGAAGTGGATTTCATTATCCACATTTTACAGATGAGACAAAAGAGGCTTAGCAAGTTTTAAAAACTTGCCTAGGGTTGAATCCATAGCAAGCTGATGAGTCCAGATTGAAATCTAGGCATTTTGCCTCCAAAATCTGTTTAGAGTTATACTGGGTTGAGTTATAAGATGGGCTCTGGTGGGATGCCTAGGTGGCTCAGTCAGTTAAGTGGCTGACTCTTGATTACAGCTCAGGGTTCTGGGATGGAGCCCCACATCGGGCTCTGCACTCAGCAGGGAGTCCAAGGATTCTCTCTCTCCATCTCCCTATGCCCCTCTCCCCACTCACACATACATGCATGCTCTCTCTCTTTCTAAAATAAAGAAATAAATCTTGAAAAAAAAATAAGATGGGCTCTGGTTCTAGGGCCAAGAGTCCCTTTTCTGTACTCATGGCCTGGGACCACTAAAAAGAAGAAAAAGACTGGCCTGCATTTGGTAATTTGATTATCCATAGGACGCTGGAGAGCCAAACAAGAGCTCTTAAGCTTGTCTCAAAAGTCTTCTTGACATGGGACCAACACCCTCTTGTAGCTCTTTTACAGCTTTCTCCCAGTTTCAGACCTTTTCTAATGTAACATTATCATCACCAAAACTTTCACCCGAGGTTGGAGGAAACATTTTTAGGAACAACATTTTATCTCAGCAAATACGTAGTATCTTTTGTGTGATCATATCTATTACTTATTCAATATTTACTCTATGCTAAGTGCTTTATGTCACTTAGTGACCCTATAAGGTAGATACTGTTAATAGCTGGACATTACAGACAAGGAAACAGACATTGATAAGCAGATCTGCTGAGATTTGAACCTTGGCAGTCAGGCACCAAACCACTCCATTCTGTGACCACTGTAAGCTTTTTTTCTCAGATAGAGATATTTATCTTTCCTTTTCTACTCTTGACAATTTTCACACTTTATCCGTGACTGAAATATCAGATACCAGGTATGGCATTTGGGCTATCTGTGTCCAGAAAAATGCCATAATGCACAGAGTCTACATACCTCTAGGCCAGGCAAAGGTGAAAACCATTTTAAAACATGGAATTTTTAGATTGTCACCCAGTAGCTCTGTTTCATTTATACATAAGTGCAGAGTAGAGGATTTTGATATTGTTTAACCTAGAGTGGGTAAGATTACAGACTCCTAAAGTTTAAGTGGGGAGCTAGAACTTTCTCTCAATTCCAGCTGAATCCTTATCTATAAGTCTTATGGCCTTAAGTATAGCATTATTTCCTTATGTTTGTATAGCTCTTTATCCTTTACAACATATTTTTACATGTTTTCAATCCTCAAAAAAATCCTGTGACATAAGATAGGAAGAAAAAAAATCAGATGATGATGGTAATGATTGCTTACCATATACCAATGTCAAACATTCTACATATTTTGTCTTGTTTAAGCCTGTCAGTATCCTCTCAGGTAGGTATCACTGTTATTCTCATTTTAGAGACAAAGCTAATTGAATTCTTTGAGGTACCCAATTAGTAAGGATGGAACTGGATTTTAAACTCAGCTAATTTGACTCCTGGGACTGTATCCTAAACTGAGGCTCAAAACATTATTTCCATTCTTCAGCCGAACCAGTTAAGACCCAGAGTAAGATTAAGTAAGGTTTGTCTAATGCTACCCAGCTAACACTTCTAGGACTCATACCAAGTTGCCTGCCTTCTATTTGGAGGTAATAATAATATAGCAGAATTATATGGCATCAGACAGAGCTCATCTACGTCATGGCTCCGTCAGACACTAAATGTGTGACCTTGGGTAAATCATGGATGCTCTCTAATCTTCAAATCACTCAACTCTACGATGGGGATAATCTACCTACTTCTTAGGTTGTCAGCAGAATGGAGATAATGTATATAAAATGCCTGGTGTGTGGTATTTAATAGCTATTGTTAGTGAATACTTCTTCCAGTACACCAGCTGCCTCTCTAAATGAGAGTCCAGGTCTGGTAGGTTCTGGGCCTGGTGAAATTACAGCTGATTGGGGAAAATTGTCTCAGCCGCCCTCCATCATTTTTTAGTGTGAGCCATAGGCTCTTGGCAAGCACCTTAGCTTAGGGGGAGGTTCAGAGAGGTGTCCTTAATCTGAGAAATACAATGGAGGAGACCAGGATACCCAATATGGTTTGGTTAACTTGGCAGATCTAAAACAATCAGATTTGAGGGTTGGTGGGCTTATTAATAAGCTTCATGTTTTTCCCTTAGCTGTTCCCCTAGTTGAGCTGCTGGTAAACATAATTTCTCATAATCTCTTTTGCTGTTTATAAACTCTGTCTTGCAAGATGAAATTCCAAAGGCAGTTTGGGAAAGCTGAGTGAAATATGGGGGTGTTGAAAACATGGATGAATGCTAAGATTGTCCCCTATGTCAGGCTGTAAGTATTAGAGTAGATCACCAAAATACACATTGTTGGGTCATTTTTAAAGGTGGATCCCCTGAGTCATCATCGATGTGCCCCAGAAATGGAGTTCTGTTCAGAATGATTTATGGTTCATGGTGCTATGGTGTGATCTGAGTTACCTCTGGAAGAAGGAGCAGATATCAAATGAATTTAGAGGATAAAAATAGGCAGATGAGCATAAATGCAGAAATGTCTCAGGTCTCTCAGTTCATTCTAAGGAGATTTTCAGGGGGCATACCCAGGGAAACTTTACTCTCTGATGCCTACTGGCTCTGAAGATTGAATTGTAGAAATTTGTGAGTTGTCTGCTCCCTGCTGAGGTTTGTGTGTGCCTCTTCCTGCCAGCATTTTCCTTGAAAAGGAAGAAAACAAAGTAACAGGAGTAGAAGGAAGTTTAGAAATAAATAGTGATGTCTAATTTGTCTTGGCACCTGCTTCTCAGTGGACTCGAACTAATGCACAACTGTTTAAGATGTTTAGGCATCCCAGGCAGAAGAAATGATCAAGTCAGGCACCCCCAATTGAATTTTTGCATCAAAATGAGCTCCAAAAAAACTATCCTGATGGTAAAGTAGGTAGGTATCTGTCTGAGCTTTGTAATCAAACAGATCTAGCTATTTTCAAATCCCACCTCTGTCACTGAATAGCCAAGGTTCGATATGAGTTACTGTCTCTAAACCTCAGCTTCCACATTTGCAAAACAGCAATAATAGTAGTACCTATTACATTACATAGACTTGTTATAAAGATTAAATTAGAAATCCACATACACTAATGTGTCTAGTCTGTAGTAAGTGCTCAGTCAGTGTTATCTCTTAAGATCATTTTAGCATCTGCTGTCCAAATTCTATGGATCTATTAAAGTTGGCAAGTTATGAGAGAACCACTTTATTCTAGCCTTCTTGTTGCTTGGTGTTTAATAAAAGGTCAGCCTTCACTTTAGAAGGCGCATCTTTAGCTAGACCCAGCCAAGGTAATTCCCAGGACAATATTTTGAGTCAAGGTAAAGAAGAGATAGCCTTAGTTGTTGACAAGACCCTTAGTATCTCCTGGCTCAGGTGTCGGGGGGAGGAAGCTCAGAGAACACCATACACAACTGTTCTCACTTCCAGCCTGCTACCAGAGCAGACAGAAAACAGAAAGCTCGAGCCAGCCTGCCCACAGGTGCAAAAGCCACTGGAGACAGGAGCCTATTCCAAAGCTACCTGGCACAGCTGTTGAAAGTGAAGGTCAGCCAAATTCATAAGGCGTCACATCTATTGCTCTTGAAGACAAGCAGAAAAAAAAATTGATTTGACAAAAGTTAGTATCTAATTTGGCTGGGTTCACAATGGTCAGCCAGCGTGCTTTGGAATTATAAGATTAGACTAAATGTGAATCTAAGCTCTGATTTTATAGAGGGAGACACTCAGAATCAGAGAGGAAAATGAATTGTCCCAGGCTATAGAGCCATCAGTGTAAAGTCAGGCCAGTGGTCTGGATCTCTGTTTCTATTACATAGTACTCTGGCCTCTGCCTCTTGGCAATTTGAAGTTCAAAAGTCACGAAAGAACCTAATATACTGAGTTGCTTAATAGTAATGTTTTGAAAAAATTATATGAAGGTATAGTACATAAGTAAATGCTTCCCACTACAATCTTCTAAATCTCCTTGGTAGGTAGGATTTAACTTGGAACATTTTGTATCTTGAAAATGGTTTTTTTTTTTTTTTTTTGGAAGCTAATGAGGGAATGGACCCAGTAACTTTTATAAGCTTTTACCTTTGTGTGGCTTTGAAACTTATAACATATACTTTTTAAAAAGCCTATTTTTATTTTTTATTTTTCAAAAGATTTATCTATGTATTTGAGAGAGAGGGAGAGAGAGAGAGAATGGGGAGGGGCAGAGGGAGAGAATCTTCAAGCAGACTCCCCTCTGAGCTCAGAGCCTGACATGGGGCTTGATCCCACAACGCATGAGATCATGACCTCAGCCCAAACCAAGAGTCAGATGCTTAACCAACCGACTGAGCCACCCAGGCACTCCTAAAAAAAATGATTTTTATACAAGGAAGACAATATGCTTTCCTTTAGAATGAAAAAATAGGCACATGTGATGCTTTCCCTCAAAGGATAAAACTGAGCTGCTTGTTGTGGTAGTGATGATGGATTTGAGGAGCACACAGTACCATTATTTACTGGCCCCTATTGTCACCAATAGTGAACATTTGCAAGAAAGCAAGCCCAGGTGGGGAGTGCATTCCTGGTTCACAAAAAGCTAAGTGCGTGTGGATGCAAATTGAACCCTTAACCTTAGACTCATCAGCACTACATTCTAACAGCTGAGCTTTAAGCATTCTCCTCAAATGTCACATTTAAACACCCACATGCCCCATCATGCTATGCTGAATCCCTACAGATCCGTTAAAACAGACAAGCTCCTGCTAGAAACAGTGAAAGCTCAAACTGCCTAAAACAGCCAGGCGAGCAAACACGATGGTTCGCATCCTTTTACTTTCAAAGCATGTTGGAGAGCAAGTAAGCCATTTCCAACTTACCTGAACTCGAGGGCATTAAAACATGACATTTATACAGCCTTCTTTTAAACTTACCTAAATGGCTTGATAGAATTTTTAGGACTGAAGATATATACCCTCTAGAGCAGCACAGTCCTGTAGAAATAGAATGCAAGTCACACATGCAAGCTACATTTGTAATTTTACATTTCTAGTAGCCACACTTCAAAAGTATAAACAGATTAAATTAATTTTTAAAGTATAATTCAGTAATCTATTTTAGTTAATCCAGTGTATCCAAGATATTATCATTTTTACATGTAATTAATATTGTTAATGAGATATCTTACATTATTTGATGCTAAGTCTTCAAAATCTGGGGTGTAGTTCACACTTAGTGTGTGTGTGTCAATTGGACCAGCCACATTTGTTTGTGTCCAGTGGCTATGTATAGATTACGGAGACTATGTTGGACTGCAAGGCTCTAGAACCAGTGTGAAGATAAAGTCCTTCTCAGTGGGGATGCCAGGGATTGCTGACATAGTCTAGGACTGACCTCTGGAAACACTTGTTTCCTTTAGTCAATACAGTTAAGAAGAACAACTCAATACCAACCAAGCAATAATCAAAATAGTTGTTTTGCAGTAGATTTTCCTAAACACTCAATGGATTGATCCAGTCAGCTATCTGGGAGGTACATAGGAGGGTAACACCTTTTGACAGGTCCACTAGAGGGGTTAGTCGTTTTCTGCTTAAAATCACATTTTCTCTGGCACCCTGCAGTGGTAGCAGACAATTGCATGTGCTAGGTTGGGTGTAAAGGGGCTCTGTATTTCCCTCTTGTCTCTGGCCATCCTTTGAGGACATTTTATTATATAGACACACCCACTTTTGTAAATGCTTGCAATTTAACCAGAGAATTACACGCTTTTTTTCCCTTGTTCCATTATCAAATAATTAGTTATTTCTAAGGATGAAGCTATTCTTTCTATTCACTATTTAAGACCATGCAAGAGAAAGTGATTTTGTCACTCTTGAAATTATCTAATGATGTTTTTGCCTCTAGACCAAGGAAAAAGGCCTGCCTTTTCTCCACAGAAGGCTAGTTTTGTCAGTGTTTATAGTTTTATTGTTGACACTGTACCTCTGTATTAGTGTTTGCGCAAGGCTCATAAACCTTAGCAACTTCATTACTCACCAATTAGTTTCAAATGAATTTTACTGTCTTGAATCTAATGGTGCTCTTCATGGAGTAGGCTCCATGTTCATAAAGGATTTCACATCTGACTGTCTGGAGCGATGGCACAGAATTGGAGTCACCAGTTCTTTAGTTAGAAATTCTGATTTGAGGGAGGTCCCTCAAGGTCTCTTAGGACAAATTGCTTCCGCCCAGTTCCATTGATTGCACCTCACCTTTCCTCAGAGGCTGCATACAAGTATGAGAAATGACCTGGAAGTGGGACCAGAAGACTTAGGTTTCAGTCTGAGCTCTTCTGCATCTTGGTATAGGACCTCAAACAGATTGCTTAAGCTTTCTAAGTATCAGCTTGTTCATCTATGAAATGGAGGTGAAAAGCCTCATATCACACAGAGTTTTTGTGAGAATTAAGTGAGATAATGACATTGAAGTGACTTGTGAACTATGAAGTGTTCTGCAGTCAGGAAGGAATGTTATTGAGCCAAGGAGGAGTGCAGACCTGTGAAGACCATCCTCATCCTGAGACCCATTTTTGAGGTGTAATAAAATTGGGATGTTGTCTTAGATCCTTCTCTTTGGAGAACCTCTATTTGGCAAGGCAGTGACTTGGAGAAAAGGTGAGGCCTATGTGCACCTCAGTTGGGGAGCAATCCCCATGATCACACTGTTCTTTTTTTCCTTTCTACCCAAACTTATGACATCATTTCCCTTGCTGGCTGTCATTAATGGACTTTTCATCCTGGTTTCACCTGCTTAAAAGACTGGGAAAGAACAGCATTATTGTATGTTCCAAGACCAGGGTGAGTAGGATTGGCTTTATATATTCTTAGCCCTTTGTCAGAGAAAACTTTTCTGAGTTTGGTTCATGTTGCAGGCTTTTTCTGATTACCCATAGAAAGGATGTAAATTTAGATGGCTCTCATTATCTTGTATTTCCAGGAAACCTGTCTCAAAGCCAACTAGCCTAGTTCCTTCCCTCCCTCCCTTCTTGCCTTTCTTCTTTCCCTACTTCCCTTTCCTTAATATTAGGATAATAGCATTTGCTATTAGGGTAACTTACTAATTTGGGTACCATTTAATGGCCAGATTTGTTTAAGTAGTGTTAACAACATTAACCTGTAGGACTTTTGTCTGTTGGGACCATATTTTATTCATGTCTTTTGTCTTTTTATTACCCAAAGCCTAGTATAGTGCCTTATAAGTAGTAGATACCTAATAAGTGTCTGTTGAATGAATAGTGAATAGTAATAACACTTTTAAGGGTCTAAAAATGTGTTGGGAACCCTTTGGAGACACTCTAATCTTCTCAGTGGCCTTATAAGGAAAATAATAGTGTCCCTATTTTATAGATGAGAAAGCCAATGGCAGAGTGCTTCAGAAATTTATCCAAGTCATGCAGCGGCAAGATGTATGGATTTGAAATTAGGTTATTATTGCTCCAGTGGCCATGCATTTTTGTGCCATATATCTCTACCTTTAAATGCCTGCCTTCTTGTTTTAATATAAGTAGTTCCTTAGATAATGTAGCTTCCAGAAGAGGGAAAATGGCACTAGAACAGGAGCTATGGAAAAATCTGTATTTAAGAAAGAGAAAGCATCAAAGAAGATAGTAGGAAGGGAAGAATGAAGGGGTGGAAATCAGAGGGGGAGACGAACCATGAGAGACTATGGACTCTGAGAAACAAATTGAGGGTTCTAGAGGGGAGGGGGTGTGGGGGAAGGGGTTAACCTGGTGATGGGTATTAAGGAGGGCACGTATTGCATGGAGCACTGGGTGTTATACACAAACAATGAATCATGGAACACGACATCAAAAACTAATGATGTAATGTATGGTGACTAACATAATAAAATAAAATTTAAAAAAAGAAAAAGGGTCTGGCATGGAGATGAGATCCTTCTCTTACCTACATCATATTCTACTATTAAATTTCTACTTAACTTTCACAAAAATAATGAAAATTTACCAAATACGTACCAGGCAGTGATTAGTAATTCATATACATTTAATTCTGAATTTCATTAAGCAGATGCTATTATTTTTCCTTTTTTTTTTTTTTTTTACATGAAGAAATTATGACACACAGAGAGTAAGCACTTTGTCCACAGGGTAATCACCGAGCAGATCCTGGCTTAGGTGTAAATCTCGGTGTGTATGATTCCAGAGTGGAATCTTTTAACCATTATTATACTTTCACTTTTTCTGCCTTTATAGTGAACCAGCAGCTATATATTCATTTGTTTGTGACTGCTGGTAATCCCTACCAGACTGTGAACTCCTTGAAAGTTGGGCACCTTGTCTTTAACTTCTGTATTGCTCCATACTATTTAGCTAGTGCTCAGTATGAGCTCATTTCATACTTACTGGATAATTCTTAGACTCAGCCAGATGATCAGTCAGTCTCTCTGTAACACCAAGAACTAAGAGAAATGATTGTTCATACTTTATTGTTATCACTGATGACATCACTTGTGTGCTATAGCAGACACTTTTTGCATCCGGTGCCACATTCCCTTGACCTACCACTAAATTCTGGTGTTGCTGTGCTGGATAGTTCCCATGCAAGATGACTACATTTCAGCCTAAGGGACTTCCACTTCTCTCTATTCTGCCTCAAGGCTTTTTCTGAAGCCTCTGAAGCTCTTTTGTTTTGGGCTGCATAGAATTGTGGAGGATTTAATGACCCCAGGGGCAAACCTCACCCAATGAAAAATAGGATAAATACCTCTACCTTTGTTCTTTAGAGAAAAGTCTTAGGTACAGTCTACATGGTCTCTTGAGAGGTATTTCCCAGCTTCATTGAACATCAGTTGCCCACTATGGTTATCAACACCTTGTTTTCTCATACGTCTTTGTCTCCCTCTCTCCATTCCCTAACTGCTGCTTCCTGGGCGTATCTTCCACAATAAATTCCTTGCACCCAACTCCTTGTCCATATAAGCTTTTTTGGGGGGTGGTATTGGATGGGAAAGGGAAAAAACAAATAAGATACATGTCGGTTTGCTAATGGCTTTGAGCCAGAGGCCACATATAATGTCACATAATGTGACTAAGCCATGTGTTTGGATTAATTAGAGAAGTTATCTCAGAGGAGACTGAGCATCAGAGGCCTTGGATAGATGGTTTTAAGGTTAGTGGAGAGACAGCTTAATTTTCAGAATTGCCCTTTCCCCCTTTAAGAGTTCACAATATGTAACCAATTACACTGATAAAAAGGTGCAATGCTTAAAAGGGTTGCAAGAATGAGTCAGTCGATTTGCTGAAAACTAAGATGACCACAAATGCAGTTTACTTCCATTTTTAGCAGCATTATTGATTTTGGTGTAAAAAAGACTAACCTACAGTGCATTCCTAAGTCTGTGGTCCGTAGCACTTGCAGTTGATAGGTTTTATGACTCCTTTTTCCTCTTGAGTCTCTATTAAGGATTTATTTTTAAAAGATGCCAGATATGATATTCATAATCACTGAGCTGTCACGCCACCAAAAAAAGTTGAGAGAAGAGCATGGCAGATGGTGCCATGAAAATTATATTGAAGAATCTCCCTCATCTTGATGAAAGATGCAGCAGTGAAATCCTGGCATGCATATGGGTGGTAGGAAGGATTTATACCCGGTGTGTCTGGGCTCATAATAACTAATGTATCAACTTGTTTGAAAACTTTTTAATTAGGAGGATCAGCAGGATTTGTGGATGAGTCATGAAGAGAAGACCTTTCCCTTTTAGTAAATGAGGACAGACGAACCATCAGTAGCAATAGCTGCATTCATTTCATGCCCAAGTATAAATGGCACTATTCTAATGAAGATAAGGCCAAGGGTCTGATCCCTCTATGAGCCAAGTCAGGCTGCCTGGTTGCTTGGCCCTGACTGCCCTCCTCACTTCTTAGCAACTATCACACAAATATATACATGGGTCTAATGCAGTATGACATGAACTTCAAATTTAAATCTGACCTTGTCACTTGCCTGTTGAGAATCTTTCACTGGTTTCCCACTGCGTGAGCATAAAACCCAAACACCATATCAGAGGCCTTAAGGCTCTGTACAGTTTGGCCCCTTCCTCTTAGTTCTATTACCCCATTTTGAGGGACTCTCCCCTTTGCTCCCTGATTCATCCTTACTGTGATCCGATAGGTCCAGCTCTTCCCAAGCATTTTCATAATGCTTAATAAGCTGTTATTAATACAGTATAATAAAACAACATAATAAGCTATCATCTTATTTTTAATGAGATAATATTAATGAAAAATTATATCCTATTTGTTAATACTATAAAATAATAATCATTATTGATTACAACATTAGCATATCTGGAATCTTAGAAAGCAAGATCTCTTGGAATATTAAACGGGCAAAAAGAATTTCTAAGCAAAGCATTCTTTAACTGGAAATGCTCCTCACAGAATGAGAAATGTTTGTGCCTTCGCTATGGTGGTCTGTATTTGTTGATCTGCCTGAGTATGGTCAGACTGCAAGATCCTAAGAACAATCCAGATTTGGTGAATTGAGAACACTTAAAGTCCTCATTCCTAGGGCCTAACAAGTTGTATTATGTAGCTTATTTATTTGTTTGCTTGCTCAATGCCTATTTCTCTCATGAAGACAGTGTGTATTTCCCCAGAACTAGTATGCCTGACATCTAACAGATACTCAATAAATACTTGTTGACTGGACAGTACACAAAGTAAAATATCCTCTTTAGGGTTGGTGGACAAAAAATGTCATTTGGTCTAGAATTATTCTTACATGGTACTACATAGTTCATGGTAGGACTTAAAAAATTGCTAAAGTTACAGTAGATTACATATCCTTGTTCCCTTTATTTATGTGGTCTGCCACTTTGTCAAAGAAGACAATGTACATTGGTCTGTTCTATGTTAAGTAATGCTGATTGCTACCTAATATGTTGTTCTTACAAATTTCTTGCCATTTAAGTTTTAGATGGTTCTATTTCAGATTTTCTGTAAGCATAAAAGTCCATAGGTCTATGACTTCATATATCTTAGCTTATTCAGAAAGTTTTAACCCACTTTCATGTACAATATCACCTTGACTTTTTCTCTTCCTTTGGGTTTGTGTTTGATCTACGAGCTTGCACTTGCAGAAATGTCAATAGTCAATTTTCTTTTAATTAATATTTTTATCAAAGCTGACATTCTATCACCCTCATTTATAAGTCTGTTAGTAAATTCTTCAGTGGTGTTCTTAAGGAAGAAAAAAAACCCACCAACTTTTTTGAGACTTTCTAAAAAGTTTCATTTAAGTTCAAAATAAAATATCCATTTTGTGGAAGAACTTTTAGTTGTGACAAAGTCAGCTTATAATATCTGTGATTGGAACTTGACCTGGGAGTTCAGGAAGTCAGGTGTCTACATTTTGAATTGTTTCCAAGCATCTACATTCGATCACAACCTGGGTGGCTGGTTCTGGCATTTCATCTGTACTGTATCAAACTGGGTCAGAATCCATTGGTGACTCTGACAAATCCTGTCATTTGTTTTCCTAAAGGCAGGCCCTTCTTTTATTTTTTATTTTTTTTTTTTAAAGATTTTATTTATTTATTTGAGAGAGAGAGAATGAGAGACAGAGAGCATGAGAGGGAGGAGAGTCAGAGGGAGAAGCAGACTCCCCGCCGAGCAGGGAGCCCGATGCAGGACTCGATTCCGGGACTCCAGGATCATGACCTGAGCCGAAGGCAGTCGCTTAACCAGCTGAGCCACCCAGGCGCCCCAGGCCCTTCTTTTAAACATGGTGAATCTGTATCTTTTGTTCTTGCTGCTGGAAGATTTTCAACTTGAAAAAAGCCACTGTGGTGGCTGTTATATTTGTTATATTCCTTTCCTGCCTTTTTAAACAGAGTATCCTAGTCATTGAACAATATCAGCTAGTATTTTATTTTATTTTATTTTTTAATTTTTAAATTTTCATTCCAATATAATTAGTATACAGTGTTATATTAGTTCAAGTGTACAATAGAGTGATTCAACAATTTTACATGTTAATCAGTGCTCATTATGATAAGTGTACTCTTAATCCCCTTCATCTATTTCACCCATCCCCTCACCCATCTCCCTTCTGGTAACCATAAGTTTGTTCTCTATAGTTAAGAGTGTGTTTTTTTGTTTGTCTCTTTTTTCTTTGTTTGTTTTGTTTCTTAAATTCCATATATGAGTGAAATCATATGGCATTTGTTTTTCTCTGACTGACTTATTTCACTTAGCATTATACCCTCTAGATCTATTCATGTTGTTGCAAATGACAAGATTTCATTCTTTTTTATGACTAATATTGCATTGTGTGTATATATCCATTCATCTATTGATAACACTTGGATTGCTTCCATAAATTGGCTGGTTTTTTTAATTTTTTTTTTTTAAAGATTTTATTTATTTATTTGAGAGAGAGAGTGAGAGAGAGAGCATGAGAATGGGGTGAAGGGCAGAGGGAGAAGCAGACTCCTTGCTGAGCAGGGCGCCTGATGCGGGGCTCGATCCTGGGATTCTGGGATCATGACCTGAGCTGAAGGCAGATACTTAGCCAACTGAGCCACCCAGGTGCCCCCATAATTTGGCTATTGTAAATAATGCTGCAATTAACATAGGGGTACATGTATCTTTTCAAATTAGTGTTTTCATATTCTTTGGGTAAATACCCAGTAGTGTGATTACTGGATCATATGGTAATTCTATTTTTAATTTTTTGAGAAACCTCCATAATGTTTTCTACAGTAGCTACACCAGCTTGTATTCCCACCAATAGTGCATAAGTGTGCCTTTTATTCCACATCCTCATCAACACTTGTTTCTTGTGTTTTTTATTTTAGCCATTCTGACAGGTGTGAGGAAATATCTCATTGTAATTTTGATTTGCATTTCCCTGATGGTGAGTGATATTGAACATCTTTTCATGTGTTTGTTGGTCATCTCTATGTCTTCTTTAGACATGTCTGTTCATGTTTTCTGCCTATTTTAATTGGATTATTTGGGGTTTTTTTGGTGTTGAGTTCTATAAGTACTTTATATATTTTGGATACTAACTCTATCAGAAATGCCACTTGCAAATATCTTCTCCCATTCTGTAGGTTGTCTTTTAGTTTTGCTGATTGTTTCCTTTGCTGTGTAGAAGCTTTTTATTTTGATGAAGTCCCAGTAGTTTATTGTTGCTTTTGTTTTCCTTGTTTCAGGAAACATATCTAGAAAAATGTTGCTACAGTGATATCAAAGAAATTACTGCCTGTGTTCTCTTCTGGGATTTTTGTATGGTTTCAGGTCTCACATTTAGGTCTTTTATTCATTTTGAGTTTATTTGTGTGTATGGCATAAGAAAGTGGTCCAATTTTATTCTTTTGTATGTAGCTGTCCAGTTTTCCCAACAGCATTTGTTGAAGAGACTGTATTTTTCCCTACTGCATAGGGAAGACTGCAGATTCTTGCCTCCTTTGTCGAAGATTAATTAACCATGTAATTGTGGGTTTATTTCTGGACTCTCTATTCTGTTCTATGTGTCTATTTTGGTGCCAATACCATACTGGGTTTTCTGTTGTTATTTTTATTTATTTATTTTTAAATAATGGAGTCCAACATGGGGCTTGAACTCATGACCCCAAGATCAAGACTTGAGTTGAGATCAAGAGTCAGATGCCCAACTGACTGAGCCATCCAGGCACCCCAAAGCCATGATATTTTTTTTAAGTAGGTTCCATGCCCAGCATGGAGCCCAACACAGGGCTTGAATGCAGTACCATACTGTTTTGATTACTACAGCTTTGTACTATATTTTGAAATCTATTAGCTGGTATTTTAATAATGCCTTTGAATTATAAGGAGAATTATTTCAAATGATTTGTATGTTTTTCTCTTCCTGTTAACACCTAGCATATCTTGTACTTTAATCGTTAAAGCAATAGTCTATGCCCTGTTTCATATAATCTCACAACTACTCTATGACATTCACTCCTATGCTTAAAACTTTTCAGTGGCCATTTTCATTGGCCTCTCAGTTTTTCAAACCAGCTCTGTTTTCTGCTATCCTAGGGTCTTTGAACATGATGCTTCCTCTTCCTGGAATATCCTTCTCTTTCTTCATTCTTCTTTTCACCAAATTAATGACTATTCACCTTTTGAATCCAAGTTGAGGCGTCACTTGCTCAGGAACAGTTGAGGTACTTTTATTTTATGTTCTAAAAAGATCATTATTAGTCTTCCAATTCTCATTCATTTATTTGTCTGATTATTTAATGTTTAACTCTCCTTCTAGACCACTCATTCCATGAGAACAAGTACTAACTGGATCTGGTTTGGCCCAGCATTATATCTTCTGTATCTAGTATGCCTTGTACATGTAAACACTCAAATATTTGTTGAATGAATGCATGGATGTCTCCTAAATTATACATGTGGAAACCAAGGCACAGAATTCTTAAATAGCTTCATCAAAGTCTTATAGCAACTAAATAGCAGAGGTAGGACTTGAACCTAGGTCTTCTGTTTCCTACTTTTGTGATTTTTCTCTTAAACACAGCTACTCTATGCTTCTACGTTGACCCTTTTTAATTTACCTTCCATCTTACAGTAGTTGTTTCTTTGGTTTCTTGCAAGTGGCTAGGATAGCTCAGATCACACCTTGAGTGTGATTGCAGCCTCAAGGTAGATGATAGGTGTGTATCAGTGTGCCTGAAAAGGGACATGGTAAAAGGAGATGGAAATCATCTTCTTCAGGAGTCTTTCCCTTGTAATGTTTTACAATTTCAGGGAAATAAATGGAACTATGAGAGGTATTACAAAGAGACTCATCAGGTGAGGGCAATAGGGGAAGTTTGAAGCATTGTTTGGTGCTTATGACAATATATGTTTAGCCTGAAGCTCTAAGTTCTAAAGAATATTACATTCAGTCCAGATATGATTAAATGTTCATAGTCCCAAATCTACTAATTAGTTGTGAGATTTTGTGCAGGTATCTTTACATCTCTGGCCTCAGTTTCATGTCTAAAAAGTGGTGAGTGAATGAGTGAGTGAGTCTTGGGGTGGCAATGATCACAGAATTATTGGCAAAAATTCTGACTGCAGGTCTGTAAGAATGACCTGTTCTCTTTTCCCTCATATTTTTGCTAAGTGAAGTAGAATGTGCTGTGACTTGGGGATTTAGGACAGGAATTTATTCCATGATATAATCTAGCTCTTCCAAGAGTATAGAAGGATTGGTCCCACCTATCTTTGGATTGATTATGGCAGTTTTATAGGGCTCACTGTAGGTCATTTATAATAAGGGAGGATTAAATCCTGGTATGTTTATTTCGTTATAATAATTAAATGTTAGTTATTGGACAGGACTTTGGGAATCAGTAAATATAGCTACTTATTTTATTTATGAGGAAATCTAAGGCTTGGAGAGGAAAAATGGAGAGCTCAGACTCAACTGAAGGCTTTGGACTTCATGTCCAGTATTTTTTCCACTATACCACATGGCTTATATTATACTACACTGTTATTTTCAGCACACATAAAAAGATGTTAAAATTGTCTCTGCTATAATAATAATCAAATCTGGAAAACTTAATGAAGGATTGGGATCTTTTTTTCTATCTTTTCTGATGGAAATATCCTTTTTGTAATTATAAAAGTAATATATCCTCATTGTAACAAAACTCAATCCATTCAGAAGTGCACAAACTCGAAAATGAAGGATTCTCCACAATCTAAATCCCCCAAAGATACTTACTGTTTTTTTTTTATGCTTAAAAGCATTTTAATTATGAAATAACACAAAAACGAGTCTAAAACATAAATCGTCAGCTTAATGAATAATTACAAAACATATAACAACCACCCAGGACCCCAAGACAGACCTTTCCAGATTGCAACTCCCTAGAGGAAACCATGATCCTACAATTATGATTTCTCTCTTCCCTGCTTTCTTTTTTTTTTTTTAATTTTTTTTATTGTTATGTTAATCCCCATACATTACATCATTAGTTTTAGATATAGTGTTCCATGATTCATTGTTTGTGCATAACACCCAGTGCTCCATGCAGAACGTGCCCTCCTCAATACCCATCACCAGGCTAACCCATCCTCCCACCCCCCTCCCCTCTAGAACCCTCAGTTTGTTTTTCAGAGTCCATCGTCTCTCATGGTTCTTCTCCCCCTCCGATTTCCCCCCCTTCATTCTTCCCCTCCTGCTACATTCTTCTTCTTCTTTTTTTCTTTCTTAACATATATTGCATTATTTGTTTCAGAGGTACAGATCTGAGATTCAACAGTCTTGCACAATTCACAGCGCTTACCAGAGCACATACCCTCCCCAGTGTTCATCACCCAGTCACCCCATCCCTCCCACCCCACCCCCCACTCCAGCAACCCTCAGTTTGTTTCCTGAGATTAAGAATTCCTCATATCAGTGAGGTCATATGATACATGTCTTTCTCTGTTTGACTTATTTCGCTCAGCATAATACCCTCCAGTTCCATCCACGTCGTTGCAAATGGCAAGAGCTCATTCCTTTTGATGGCTGCATAATATTCCATTGTATATATATACCACATCTTCTTTATCCATTCATCTGTTGATGGACATCTTGGCTCTTTCCACAGTTTGGCTATTGTGGACATTGCTGCTATAAACATCGGGGTGCACATCCAAAGATACTTACTGTTAACATGGTTCACAATTTTTAGGTTTTTCATATATATGTGTATATATGTGTGTGTTATATATATATATAACCTATGAATATATATGTGTTTTTTCATATATATCTATATATCACAGTTTCTACATGGCTATGTAGATAGATAGATATCTTACATATATACCAATATCTTGCATATACATGAATTTATATATATATGTATGTATTTAAAAATTAGATCATATTATACTATTTGCATTCTAGTTCTTTTCCTTGGCAATATTCAAGAGACACATGGACAACAACACATAGACATCTTTTCTTGTTAGTACGTTTCCTCCACTTATGTTGGAATTACATACTGACGAAGCCATCATAAATTGAAAATATATTTTGAAAGTGCACTTAATATATTTAATCTACTGAACAGCATAACTTAGCCTAGCCTACTTTAGATGTGCTCAGAACAGTTACATTAGCCTATGGGTGGGTAAAATCATCTAACACAAAGCTTATTTTATAATAAAATATTGAATGTCTTGTGTAAGTTATGGAATACTGTCCTGAAAGTGAAAAACAGAGTGGTTGTAAATGTATTGGTTGTTTACCTTCAGAATCAGGTGGCTGACTGGGAGCTGCAGTTTGCTGCTGCTGCCCAGGATCATGAAAGAGTCTCATACTGCATATTGTTAGCCTGAGAAAAGATCAAAATTCAAAAGATTCAGAGTTTCTACTGACGTATGGTTTCTATTGAATGTATATTGCTTTTGCCCTTTTTTGTAAGGTTGAAAAATCGTAAGTCAAAGACAGTTTGTGCATCTAATGTATTCTTTTTATTGGGTGAGTGGTAGTTTGTTGTATTACTATATTTCGCTTAAGCATCCCTCTCCTAATGGATATTTATATTGTTTCCAGTCTTTCACTAATTTAGGGATTGCTGGGGGTTCCTGGCTGGCTCAGTCGGAAGAGCTTGAGATTCTTGATCTCGTGAGTTTGTGCCCCATGTTGGGTGTAGAGATTACTTAAATGAATAAATAAATAAAAACTTGAAGAAAAAAAAATGCAGGCAATGCTGCAGTGAACATCCTTCTACATGCATCTTTGCATATTCATGTTTCTTTGTGATAAATTTCTAGAAACCACACTTCAAGTTGATCATAATATTTAGGTGCAACATTGTGTAAGTAGAGCAATACAGTTTGTTAATTCCTATGGTGGCAAAAGAAGGGGATTTCAGACTGAGGTGATTTTAGATACAAGGCCCTGAAACACATGAACATTTCCTTGGTCAAGCTTTGTAGTTTTGTAATCACACTTTTGCAAGGTCAGTTCAATGCAGCAAATTCCAGTTCAGTGGATCCTGCAAGTCCTTTCTAGTTGCTCTGTAAGTAGTTGCTTCACTTGGCTAAAGTTCACTGTAAATGGTTTGAATCAGGCCAAAGATGCCTAGAATTTAGGTTTTTCCTTCCAGCCCACAGTAGTTATTTTCCCTTCAGCTTTTTTATGAGACCATCAAATATTGGAAGGGACTACCAATTATGTGTCAAGGAGTGAGACAAAGAGGAAAAATGACACTTTGCTGTTGAGAAATTGTCATTTGTGGGGCACCTGAGTGGCTCAGTCAGTTAAGCATCCGACTCTTGATCTCAGCTCAGGTCTTGATCTCAGGGTTGTGAGTTCAAGCCCCGCATTGGGCTCCCACGCTGGGCATGGAGCCTACTTAAAAAAAAAAAAAAAAAGAATTGTCATTTGTGAGAAGACAAGCTGATAACATCACTGAACTGGCTTCTTGTTTAGAGGCATCACCAGAAAGGGAAGAACCCCCATGGCTTGGATTTGCTATTCCCTTTAGTTGCTTGAACTTTGCTCTCTCTGTGATCACCTGTGAGATAGTCAGTGCTTTCAGAACCATTTAGTAGGTTCCCCATACCCCAAGTTTTAACTCAACCACTGTTGTCCATGTCTGTGTTGGAGGATTATTTCTGAGAGTGAGGAGAGCTGAAAGAAGTCATCTGGAAGGGTGGCCTCTTGCCTCTGGAATTTCTTTGACAACGTCTCTGAAATGTCACCATCTTTAAGTGGCTCCTGTTGATCTTCAGAATAAAACTTATATTCCTAGCCTAGTAAAATCCTCTGTAGTTGACATATAGATAACCTTTTCAACCGTATTTCCTTAGTTCTCCTAAACAAGACCTGTACTCTGGTCATTCCTCAACTTCTCCTCTCTTTCTTGGCTTATGCCATTTTCTCTGCCTGTTAATGCCATTCTTGTGGCTTAAATACCATCACTTCCACCATATCTTCTTTCTTGAACTCCTGTGGCACTTTTACTTTTTTTGTGACACTAATAATTTTCTATTCTGTATTTTCCATGTATCTATCTTACATCTTCTACTACAGTGTAAACACTTTGAGAACAGATTGATATGACCGTGACTGTTCTTTGTATTTCAATATCCAGGACATTGCCTAATATTCAGTAAGTATTATTATGGAGGTTGATGGGCAGACCAATCCATTCTTCAGCTGAATATCCCTGTGACAGGAAGACTGAAAGAGGAAACCCATTCCACTTTGGGGATAGCCTAAATTATTAGGCCATCTGAATCTATTATCAGAAAAGAGTAAAAAAAAAGAAAGAAAAGAAAAGAAAAAGAAAGAAAACAGTGCTGTATCCCAGCTACCTGAATATTCAAGTACAATATCTAGAGTCACCCACTTCTACTTACCTTGTGCCCGTTTTCTCACCTGAAGAACTGATCCTATTGGACCAATGACCAGTGGGAAATATGTGGGAAGCCCAGCTTTCCGAAGACAATGAAAACATTTTCCCAGCTCATATTCAGATGTGTGCCCTGATAGGCTAACACCACAAATGAATTCTCTGGTTTTGTAATTTTGTGCTAAAAAACATTCCCATATACCATGAACCTTAAGTTACCTATTTTTTCTTTACAACTTTTAGAAAGTGTTTTTCTCCATCAATCTTATTTCCATTTTGTTTGAGTTTATGGAACAGTAGCTTAAGAGACCACTCAGTGTCTGCTCCTACCCATTCAGTAGCCTGAGCAGTGGGAGCTGCAAATCAGTCTTCAGTGGCAGGCTGAGCACCCAGTCTTCAGTAGGCAACTGCTTAATGGCACAGAGGGCACCTGCACACCTTCAGATCAGTCTGTGGCTTCAGGCTGAGTAGCAGTGAACTCGGAAACTGGAACAGTCCATTCACCCTAAAATTCTTCCTTGGTCACAGTCTTTCAGGAGCAACCTGCTCTTCCTTTTCAGTATTTTCAGGTTCTGTGTAGAAGTTGAGATCAAGCATGACCTTCCATGGGTGTTCACAGGAAATGGTGCCACACATGTGCAGAACTTCCTGGGCCAGCATCCACCACATCAGACGCACTGAGTGATCTCTATTGTTATTGCAAGGGATGGAAATGTCCACATAGCACAGAGGAGAGTCTGTGTTACACAGAGAAATGATAGGCAGGTTAACAGAAGACGCCTCTGTGAGAGGCTGGTGGTCCACCGTAGGATCAGTAACCACCAGAAGTCTCGGCTCCCGGAAGGCTGCCTGGATCTGGTTAGTGAAGGTTCCAGAGTGAACCAGCAGTAGGAGTGGCTCCAGCAGCAGCCGCACACTTCAGCACAGCTCACTGGCCACTATTCCTGGATGATGTGACACTGACATCAGCCAGGTGTTCAGTGTCAACAAAGGCCTGAGCTGCCAGCAGAAGCATCTCTCAGGTTTTCTTGGGATTGATGATGCAGATGCCATCACTTTTCCTTTTGTAGATGTACTATTCCATTTGGAAGTCAAGGTTCGTGCCACCTAAGTGGATTCCTGCTGCAAGGAATTTGAGAACATCCTCCTCCTTCACTTGCAGGGCATCAAGGACTCCAGACACTATGAAAGTTTCCCTTTAAGTGACAATAAGAACCCATAACAATTCCATATGGACTTCTCTCTGGGTAGTGTGGAAGTGCTTAATTTATCTATTTTTAAAAGCACTGTAAAAACCCAGTAGTGCCTACCTAACATCATTCTTTTATAACCTTTAATTTGCTGCAAGTTAGCTAAATGTAAAGCTGATGTTTAACCATATGTAGCAAGTGCTTCCTAACCATCATCAAGGCATTCTGTGCACTATTAGACTCTATCCACAGTTGACTTGGTCAGGGATACTGTGTGAAGCTGTGAAGAGTGCATGCTGCCCATTTTGGGGATGAGCCATGATATGACCATGGGAATGCTGCCCTCCAGAGCAGTGCAGTGTGTCCTCTGCGTGGCCACAGTGATCTGATGTTCAGGTACATACATTTCAGGTTTGGAAACGTATTAGTTTGCTGGGGCTGCTGTAACAAAGTACCACAGACTGGTACTTAAACAACAAAAGTATATTGTTTCATAGTTCTGGAGACTGGAGTCCAAGATCAAGGTACCCTCAGAGTTCAGTCCTTCTGAGGACTGCAAGGGAGGGTTCCCTGTTCCAGGCCCCTCTCCTTAGCTTGTAGATGACCATTTTCTCCCTTGGTCTCTTCACATCACCTTCCCCCTATGCATGTCTTCTCCTCTGTCCAAATTTCCTCTTTTAATAAGGTCTCCATTCATATTGGATTAGGGCCCACCCTAATGCTCTCATTTTAACTCAGTTACTTCTGTAAAGACTCTATTTCCAAATAAGGTCACATTTTGAGGTACTAGGAGTTACGACTTCTTTTTGGTGGGAACACAATTCAACCCATAACAACTCCTAACAGATGAAAAGAAAATCTAGTTCTTCATGGGAAAGAGACTGGGTTCAGAATTCCAGCTCTGCTCGTACTAGCTGTGTCCGGGTTAGAGAGGAACATGTAGGACTGCATCCCAAGCCACCTTCAATAGCAGCTTGGGCTGGACTGGAATTAAGGGCAGGGTTACAGACAGGAAAGGATAATGTGGTATTAATTAGGAAACTAAGGAAGAATTCATGTTTATGTGTTAGGACAGGCATTACTCCAGATTCTTCTGGTAGCGAACCTATGACAAGGCTAATTTAATTTGACACAATCCACTGCAGCAAGTGTGCATATGTGTAGGTATGAAGAGGGTGGTCTGGATCATTTAAAAAAACTAGGCAGAATAGAACATCTTCAGGAAGAAGCAGACAGCTCAGGAGACTAGTGGAAGCTACACATCCATGGACTATTTGCAAAGATCCTCTGAGTCTCAGAGACAGCTCAGTCTACCCTGGTTACTGCCACGCAGCCCTGCTCAGCACCCAGGCATCCTACCCCTGTCAGTCTCCACATAGGTACCCTAAGAGCCTCCTGGATTTGAGGATACCCATGCTGGCTTGTGTGCAGAGATGGCTGAGGTCTTTACCGTGAGACCTCAAAATGCCCAGAAATAGAAACATAGTATATAAACCATATATTTTTAAAACACTTAAACATGTTTATATATATAAAATACACAAATACATATTTGTTATATATACATATATAATATATATCATACAGAAATATATGTATTATATATACTTATATATATAATATATATTTAAAATATGTAAGTATATATAAATACATGAATATATAACACATTTAAAATATGTATATATTTATATACATATATTTTAAAACATATGTTTCAAAAATAAATATATAATTTTTCAATATATTTCAAAATAAAATATATAATTTTATTTTATTTCTCTTATTTTTTTTTAACATATTTACTGCAGAGATTCATGTGATAGAGAGGAGAGACATTGGAAGTCATGGAGTGTAAACCATATATAAATTTATATGTAAAAATATATATTTAACCTTCCTTTTCTATTTCAGCAAGCTCCTAATGGTTATCAAGAACTGTTATTGATAAATATTATCAATAAGTATTATCAATAGAGATATTGTGGGAACTGGGGCAAATAGCCAGAATGTACACTACTGGCCTTAGGAGAAAACTTACAAAGGCATAAAGTAGCAGATGTGTGGTTTTCTCCCTTTTCATAAGATTCTGGGACAATACACAGCAATTTAGCATAGCTGGAAATCAGATTCTAGCAAAGAGATTGCCATTCTTGGAATTTGGGGCTTTTAGGATGAATTATTAGGAAAGCATCAGCTCTTCCTTGCTGTTGTTGGTGGCCAGCTGGGATACAACACAATGAAGAGTGGGCTCCAGCTGCGTACTGCGAACTCAGCATTTATGGTTGGGGATACCAGCCTCTCCCCTGAAGTGATTAGTGGGCTGGAGTCTGAGAGTTGTGATTGCAGCTGTATGATCTAGCAAGCTATTGGCAGGATTTTCCATGTTAGCGTTTAGGCTGGCATGATTGGGGGAGTGGGGTCCAAGACTTGCCACCATTGACCAGGATTAATGCCTTCAGCAATAGGCCATTGCTGAATTTTCATGCAACTTTTTAGAAAGCTAACTTCTTTCCTGGGAGGCCTGCCTTCCCAGGATAAGTCTTGGGCATAACCCTTCCCTCTGAAGGGAAGTGGTATAAGTATAGAGAGCAGAGATAGGTAGGCAGCAGATATTCAACACATCAATCCTTCTGTTCCATCCCTCTGTTCTTACGTACTACAGAGTCAAGGTTTGAATGTGAATGTTTTTATTCCCAGTCCACTGTCTTCGTAACATCCTTCAGCTCTTCATCTTTTTCTTTTTTTCAGGAATGGTTGTGGAGCCTATGAGAGTTTTTTGGTTTTGATTTATATAATATATATTTTAAGCCAAGGAGGGTTTTTTTTTTGTTTTTGTTTTTTGGCAATAGCACTTGTGCCCCCAAAACCCCAAAATAAAGATTTACTCTAGGATGATGAAGTTACCCTCTGATCTTTGTTGGTTTGAGGGAATCTTGAACTCATATGAATACTTTATTAATTTTTTTCCATATTAGGACTTGAATTTTTATCACCTCCTTCAGTTCTTTCTTCTGAAAGAATCAATTCTTGTTTTAAATTATTCGTTAAAAATTGTATGTGCTTTGGAGCACCTGATGGCTCAGTTGGTTAAGCGTCTGACTCTTGATTTAGGGTTCTGGGATCGAGCCCTGCATGGGGCTCCATGGGGAATCTGAGGATTCTCCTTTTCGTTCTTCTTCACTCCCACTCATGCATGCACACTCTCCCTCAAATGAATAAATAAATCCTTAAAAAAATTATATATGTTTTAGGCCATGTGTCATGGATTTCCAGTTTTATTGCTTTTGTTTGGTGTTTTGCTTCTTGCCAATCCTCGATAGTCACTCATAATTCCACCAAACTGTTTGCCATAAGTGAAAATAACTACTTTTGTTAGCTTGGAATAAAGAGTTGCAAAATTAAATTGCACATTGTGTGCCATTCCTGAAACTGAAATATATATATATTTTATAAATATGTAAAATTGTGTAGGAAGGTACCCAAAGCCATGCTTTTGGTTGAAACACAATGTTTTTGTTCCATAAGGAGTGAAAGAATCTCCCAGAACCCCTATAATTGCACTGCGGCCAATTTCTACTATTTTTATCCAGACCACAGACTTATGCGGCAAAACTACCTTGGGAATACAATCTAAGATAAGTCACCTTTGTTTATGCTATTTCTTTTGTTTTGAATTTCTTTTCCTGTGATCTTTGCCTATTAAAATCTTATGATTACTAATCTCATCAACTCTACTCCTAAAAAATAAATAATTAGTAGCTAGTAAGTACTTATCATGGGCCAGGAATGGTGCCAAGAGATCTCCACGGGTACTCTCTTTCATTTATAAGCATACCTCGGAGATATTGTGGGTTTAGTTCCAGACTATCCCAGTAAAGCAAATACTATAATAAAGCAGGTCAAATGAATTTTTTGGTTTCCCAATGCATATAAAAATTAGGTTTACACTATACTGTAGTTTATTAAGTGTGCAATGGCATTATGTCTAAAGAAACAATGTACACACTTCAAAAATTCTTGATTGCTAAAAATGCTAATCATCATCTGAGCTTTCAGCAAGTCATCATCTTTTTGCTGGTCTTGCCTCGATGTTAATGGCTGCTGCTGATCAGGGTGCTGGTTGCTAAAGGCTGGGGTGGTTGTGGCAATTTCTTAAAATAAGACAACAATGAAGTTTCCCACACCAATTGACTCTTCCTTTCATAAATGATTTCTCTGTAGCATGCAGTGCTGTTCAATAGCATCTATCCACAGAAGTTCTTTCAAAATTGGAGTCAATCCTCTCAATCCTTGCTGCTGCTATAAATCAACTATATTTATGTAATATTCTAAATCCTTTGTTGTCATTTCAACTGTCTTCACAACATCTTCACCAGGAGTAGATTCCATTTCAATAAACCACTTTCTTTGCTCACCCATAAGCAACAACTCTTCATCCATTAAAGTTTTATCATGAGATTATGACAATTCAGTCACATCTTCAGCCTCCAATAGTAACATTAAATATTACTGATCAACATAACAGATACAGTAATAATGAAAAAAGTTTGAAATATTGGAGGAATTATGAAAATGTGACAGAGACATGATGTGAGCAAATGGTGGGAAAATGGTGCTGATAGACTTACTCACTTGATGCAAGATTGCCACAAGCCTTCAATTTGTAAAAAGTGCAGTATCTGCAAAGCATAGTAAAAGGAGGTGTGCCTGTAATGGTTTGATTTTCATTGCCTAATCTCTGCTTTCACTGTTCTGGGTGGACCAGCAAATAAGGAAAATATGGTCTCAGTGCTCATGGTGCTTACATTCTATTGGGGAAGATAATAAAAAGGAAACAAACAACAAGATAATGTCAGAGTAGTAAGTGTTATGAACAATGTAAACTAGAGTAACATGATAGAAGGTGACTGGGAGTGGGGGGCAACTTTTAGATAGAGGGGCCCCATAAGACCTTTCTGAAAGGAGCCAGCTATGTGGAAATCTGGCAGCAGAGAGAATTTGAAGGCTAAAGGTGTGAGTGAGGCAGGAGTAAGCCTCATAATAGCCCCATGAAGTCCATCTATGGGAACTGGTTAAGGAACTCAACTCTCAGAGCCCCAGTTTCTTCTTATCACAAAGACAGATTCATGAGCTCATTCGTAACATTATTCTTGTGCACTCACTATGTGCCAGACACTGTTTAGACTCTGGGGATGTATTATTGCCCTCATTGAACTCATGTTCTAGTGGAGGGGTTGGGAGACAGACAGTAAATAAGTAATTATAGAGGTTAGGTAATGATAAATGCCTTAAAAAAAATAAAACAGAGTAAGAAGACAGAGAGTAAAGGTGAGAGGTGGGTTACTAGGGGAGTCAGGGAAAGCCTCTCTGCGGAAGTCACATTTGAGTAGAGACTGGAATGAAAAGAGGGAGAGAAGCAGGCCATGTGGCTATCTGGGAGTGGAGTGGGGAGTATTTTGATTGGAGAGAACAGCATGTACCATAGACTGTAAGGTTGAAGGGAGCTTCATGTGTTCAAGGCGTGGTAAATGGGTCCATGTGGTACAGAGGAAGGACCAGGTCATTCTGAGTGTGATGAAAAGCCACTGCAGGATTTGGAGCAGGAATATAATGGGAGTGATGTTACCTACAATGGAGTATTGGGAGAATTAAAAGATAAGTCTATATATAGCCTAGCACAGTGTGTGCTAATAAATGCTCAAAGACCTCTTGTTTCCTTCTTCCTTCCTTTTCTCCCTCCCTCCCTCCCTCCCTCCCTCCCTTCCTTCCTTCCTTCCCTCCTCCCTGTCTCCCCTCAGTGTCTCCCTACCTGTTCCTTTCCTGTCCGCATCCTTTGTACATCTATACTGCTCAAGTATGTCTCAGAATAAGGTGACCTAACCTGCTGTTATTTCTTTTCTTAACTTCATGCTAAACTATAACTTTCTTGAAGACAGGAAAGGTGTCGCTTATTTCATTATAATTGCTACATCACCCCAGTGCCTTGCAAATTGTTGGAAAGCAACAAAGTTATTGAATTGGCATGAAAAATTCTTTTCCATTGAGGATGGCAATGATGTCTGGGAGTTAAGAAGTATGTTTGGACTGGCAGGACCTTTTTGTTTGTACTGGAGAGACTTGAGTTTGGTCATGGTACGTATACTGGGAAGTCTGAAGCTTTGTTGTGATTCACATAAGAACTTCCTAGCTTGCTAGTAGCTTAGAGCCAGATGCTAATTCCAGCAGGACTTGGGCGAGTCACTTAATCTTTCT
Organism: Halichoerus grypus; assembly: GCF_964656455.1. Classification (NCBI taxonomy): domain Eukaryota; kingdom Metazoa; phylum Chordata; class Mammalia; order Carnivora; family Phocidae; genus Halichoerus; species Halichoerus grypus. Next base: position 171,774,592 of record NC_135712.1, read on the forward strand.
GAAGCTCAGTTTTCTCATCTGTACAACTGAGATAATAATCCACAGGATTATTGGGGGATGGAAGGAGATCATGTATATAAAGCTCTAAGTACAGTAGACAGCTCTGAGTAATCAATAAATACTATCTAGTATTGAAGGCACTGTCCTGATTTCCTGCCTTTCCCCCAACACAATCAGACCAGCTCCAGGAGTCAGTCTGGCAGCTATGGAGAAGGGGAAGGAGGCTGTGCCTTACTGAGGCGGTACATTTTACCTTCTTAGTTATAATTAAAACAGTGAGTCTGATGCTGGGCAGAAAGTCAAGTAGCACTGGCTCCTCCTTTTCAACCTTGTCAATCTCTTTGTGTCAGATTTACTTTAGTTCTTTGAGAGCAAAGAACTTGCTTTCTTTTCTTTTCTTTTTCTTTCTTTTTTATCTTGATGGCATGGGAGGAAATAACTTGCCTAAGGTCACACATCTAATAAGTGGCAGAGCTAGGATTTGAATAAAGGTCCGGCTCATTCTGCAGCTCATAGGTATAGAAGAAAGCATACTGTCCTGAGTCAGGAAACGTGATCTGGGCACCCTATCACTTATCCTGTCACGTTGGGAAAATGCATTTTTTTCTCTCTCAGGAAAAGGAAGAGGCACTCTCCTGATTCCCAGTACAATGTCCTTTCATTTGACCTCTGGTTTCATTTTCCGCTTGTACCAGTTTAAGATGTTGGAGTGGTCTCTGACTCTGTTCTGCATTTTTGCAATGAAGCAATGATGCACATTGCCCCAGGCCCTTATAGCTGACCTGGTTCAGCCAGGTGACCTTTCTGCTGAGAGATCTGTATGCTTATTCCCAGGCACCAATTTCCACCAATAGTTGATAAAGCCACTTAACATTGCAAAGTAGTCAATAGAGTTGTTTTGTATTTAGCTCAGCAGCAGAGATAACCTTACATTTCAAAAACCCTTTGCTCTAATTCTGTGTTCTTCTCTATACACTCTTCTTCCAGCCTTGCTTTTTCTTTCATCAGCTAACTTCTGCTTTTAGTCCCATCTGTTCTTCCTTTTGTTCATTTTATCTCCACCAGGGACCTGGAAGATAGTAAAACATACATCTGAAATACAGAGTTGTTATCTGGGAGAGATCAGAGCATTGTTTCTTTCCTTCTTTTTCCCTTAACAGCATGATCATATCTTGGTTCTTTGCTGATAACTTTTCCAGGCTGCCAATTAAAAGGTTGGCTAATGAGCATTTAGTGTTCTGGTGATTAAGATGTGCTCTGCCTCACAGGTCAGTGCCACCTGGATTAATTGGCACCGTCTCAGTTGGAGTTCCATTCTCACATGTCTTATTCTACCAAGAATGGCATTCAGAGATCTCTATAATCCATTGTCATGCAATTTTCCTAGCCCTTTCTCACTCCACCTATACCACTCATCTCTTGATTGAGTGATTTACCCTCTGCCACCTTCTTGCCATATGATTTGCATCCCTTCCACTGTGTTGCTTATTTCCCTCTGCCTGGAATTGTGTAGTTACAACTGTAGACTCAGTAGACAGTCTACAATGAAATTATTGCCACCAATTGTGTAACACTAGATGTTGAACCTCAGCTTTCTCACATATAAAGGAGATGATGATAGCTTACTCATCTCACTGGATAGTTGTAAAGATGAAATAAGATAGTGAGTATAAAGGATTTGGTGGAGTACCTGGTCCATAGTAAATGCTCACTAAATATTAGCTGCTATAATTTTCCACTTTTATCTATCCAGATCTCACTGCTTCTTCTGGGGCACCACTCAAAATACACTGCTACTTCCTATACAAGAAGTCTTTTTTGACAATATTCTAGTCCAAGGTGACCTCTTCCTTCAAGTATTCTTATTTTGTGACTTGTAGAGAATTATTTGGTTGGTCCAAGTTTATGTTCAAAGTCCCCACCTACTGGTGAAATACTATGGGAGGCAGAGACCTAAGCCTCTAGCACAGAGCTGAGGCACATCTCTCCAGAGTGGAATTGTATTTTTCTGCTCCTGACTTGAGGGAATTTCATTTTGTTGATGTTATTTTGGGTTCTTGAGTGTTCTACTGTTTTAATGAACGATTCACTCATTTTTCACTACACCAAGACACTGGTATCCTGGGTGTTTTGCTTCTAAGAGTGTAGTCAATTCAGGCAGGTAAGGTTGTGACATGAACTCTGGGACTCACCTATTGAGTAATCAATGGTAAGGCCTGTTTTGGACCATTATGATCATTTACATTTAGCATGCTAAATATAGGATGTTTTGAAAGAATCTTCAGGGTAAATCAATATCATCTATGTATAACTGCAGTTAAGACTTATAAAGTTTGGTTTCTGATTTTCAGTAGCAGTCTTATTTTTTTTTAACTGCAAGAAATTTCATATATACTTTGCTTCACAAATACCTATAATTAGGTCAGAATTCAGGAAAGTGGGCTTCTATTTGCATAGAATGACATTAATTCTGCATTTTCTCCTAACAAGGTTGAAAGAAAGGATTAATCACTTATTCATGCAAAACCAACTCACATGAATCATTTATTTATCTTGTTCTGGTAATTTTGCAGAGCTCATTTTTACATGCCTCAGGTTGCATATAAAGCGAAAACTCAGAAGGTGATTTACCCTCTACAATAAAGACATGATGGCTGTGTAAACAGGATGTTTCCTATAGGAAATCAATAGGTAACCATGGAAATGACTCTACAATGGGAAATTCTATTTCCTTATGACCAAATCATCAAAAAGATCAATTGTAAGATGAATGGGCTTTGTGCCCATACCTTTCAGAAAGGCTCTTGGTCTATGTAAAGGAGAAAACATGCAGATCGGTGCTGTATTGAAAAGGAACATCACTTTTTACTTTCAGAAGTTTGGGCTGGAATTTTTGAGTACTGTTCTAAGAAGTGTAACTAAGAAAACATATCTAATGGCAAGAAGAACGTCCCAGAATACAAGATGCTTGAATTCTTGACCCTTGCCTAACTTCAAGCAGTGATGAAATCTTTGATTTAATTTGAATTTGATTTTAATCTTATTGGGCCTCAATTTCTTCATCTGTGAAATAAGTGGGTCAAACTAGTGCAGGGACCCCAGAGACGTTGCCTGTATACTGTCCTCTCACTTTATCTTCCTTGAAAGACATTACTAATCAATTATGGTACTCTTTCTCACTGAGCCTAGACAGAGCCTCAGCCTCCTTTACACATTTCTCTAGGCTGCTGCTTCCTATGGATCAGTGTTGTCATCTGTAAGGCGCTCACTTGCCTCTCTCTGACCTTTAGGGCTCATTTAAACCTGACATAAGAATTTGCAAACTAGCTACAGTACTGAATGTCTGTCCATGTCTTTTCAGCTAGACTTGAGCACAGAATTCAAATAAAAACAACAATTAGAAATTGTGATTGTAATGTCTGTTTTAAGCCAAAGGAATTGTTTGGTCTCATTAATGAATCAAATATTTATTTTAATAAAAAAGGTGCTGTTGAACCACACTTATCAATAAAAGTGAAATGCTGTTAGTGGCACTTTGTAGCTGTCCATTTTTGTTATCAGCTCAGAGACACAAATAGCAGATGTTTGCTATTTTCATGCCTACTCCTTTGTCAACAGTAGAGAGCAGCACAGTTATTTTCAAGTGTCTTTTTTGGGAGCCATCTATGTGTGTACAAGTACACATTGGGTCCAAAGGTGTGGCCTGTGGCAAGTTGCAATGGAAGAGTATATTCACATGTCAAAAGAACCACCTTAATTAAATCTCCTAGATTATGGTGTTCAATTTCCTCTTTAGGCTTTCAGAAATCGCTTGTTAAGAGTGTTTACATGTTTTAGCATTTCATATCGATTCTTTTTATTTTAGTCTTTCTGTTATTTTTTTCTGTCTTGTTACTTGAGAGTCAGTGTTATATAAGCAAAAACAGCACAGCTTTTGTCTTCTGAAGGTGTAGATTTGAGTCTCAGCTCTTTCTTGCTAGATCTATGACTTTGAACCTGTCAGCCTCTCAGGGCCTCAGGATTCTCCATTGTTAAGCAGGGACAGAAATACACAATCATCCCTACCATCTCACAGGGTGTTGTGAATATCAAATAAAATCAATCCATGTGAAAGCATTATTAAATATAGGTTTAAAATAAGTATTAATCTCTTATATGCTAGCATTACGAATATGAATCTAGCTTTTAGATAAAATGAATGACATAATTTTTACAATTTCTTTTTGAATTGTAGGATGGTATCTGTAAATAGGTAGTACTGGCTGCAAGGCATACTGGGATATCCTTGGCATGGAGGGTGCCTTGTTGAGAGCAGGACTTTAGGAGCTAGTGTAGCTACAAGGGCTGAACCCTGAAAGTATATGTCAAAGATCTACAGGATTTATTGTAAATGTTCATTGAATGAAGGCTAATATTGATATCTCAAACCTATCAGACCTATTATCTCCTCTCTTTAACAGATATTTAGTAATGTACTCTTTATTCTCAAAGATAATAAAATTTATAGATAAAATCCATCTATATATAATTTCACACAGAAAATAAGTTAATCCAATGCCCTAATTTTAATATGAAGGGCTAGCAAGTGTAAAGTAATTAAAAATAACTTAATATATATTTCAATATGTAAGTACATGGGCTTGACTGCTCTAAAAGACATAATGGACATAATGAAACAGTCACATGCTTATACTCACACAGAGAATAGAAACCACAAATGTATACTCATACAGGAGGTTCATGCTTGTGACTTAGGTATGAAGAATGTCATTGCATTATTGGTGAAGTGATTTTCACAAAAATGAACAATTCTTGGTAAAGGTCGCAGCTAGGTGGCACAGATTCTTCTTGATTTATAGGCTAGACACTGTTTTGGACAATCTGTTAGGTATTAGAACTTGTATAAAAAATACTTTGAAAATGTATGTAAAACAAAGTTAGCATCTACACTCAGATAATGTCAAAGAGGTTATTTCCCCTTCATGAGTGTCTAGAGAGACACGGGACAGCTGGTACAGTCCATTGCATTGTGGGATGTCTATTTTCCCCTGGCTCCTACTCTCTAAATGCCAGTAAAAGCAGAGTGGTGCTGTGGGCTGAGGCAGCTTCTATTGTGATGACCAGATATACTGTCAGCTATTTCCAAATACTCCATTGGAGGCAGAGCCATTCCAATTGAGGATCACTGGCCTAAATAAAGAGTCTGTACAGCAGCTTTGGCATGCCAAGAGTGAAAGTAGCCCAGCCACTGACTAGATGTTCAGGGAATGGAAGCCGGTCCTAGAAGGTACAGGTGGCAGTGGCAGGGCAGCTCAGTGGACACACAGCTACCCTGGGCTCATAAACTAGTGAAGTCCAGGATAATGGCAGCAGGACTAATTCCAGACTCTCACCTGTTTGTGGGGCTAAGCCTAGTGATCTTTATCAACCTTGGTCCTGTTTTACTCAGGGACCCCTTACGGCTGTGGTCACAGACCTAAGGCATCGTGGAGTCTTACCCTGAAAACCTCTAGACAAAGTAGGGAGTAAAAAGTGTAAAACTAGAAACATTGGAAGAAAGTTACAGAAAGACTGGTATTGGCTCAGTATTTGGAAACACTTCAAATGGAATGGTAACTTGGTAAAATAGTGATCTGCTGCATAATAATCTCTAACATTTATAAAGGGATTTCATCTTTGCAATCAAGTTTCATGTATATTTATCTTAAACTGCTTATGCCTTTTCTTGCTCAGTAGTCTAATATTGTCATAGATCATTTATTATTAGCCATCTAGTGAGTTCATCCATCCTGAGGTAGTAGGATTTTCACATATTGTCTTCCAGAGACATTTCTATTTAGAAGGAAAGACCAATGTTTATTTCAGTAGAGTGAATTGGTTTTCCATATTGGCTATGTGTAAGAGTTACTTCCAGAGATTTTAAAATATACAGAGAGAGGCCCAAGGCCCTCTCCAGGCTATTTAGATCAAGAAGATTTGATTATGGAATATGTATTTTTAAAAGTCCCACAAGTGATCCTTTCATCAGTAAAGGCGAAGAACAACTTTCTTAAAGCATAGGTTCTTTTATCCATATTGGAATATAACATCTTCAGTCAGGGATTCGGTTAACATACTCCATAACACCCAGCTCAGTGCTAGCCACAAAGTTCTTATTCAATAAATATTTGTTCAATGATTAATGCAAAACTTCAGACACTGTGGCTCATGTATGTGTGTGAGTGTGTGTGTGTGTGTGTGTGTGTGTGTGTATGTGTGTGCACGTGCAGCAAGCACTTTGGAGCAGTGTGGGCTTTTCTAATGCTTTTCAGTTTTTAACCTCATAGACAGTGGCTTCCTTCTGCAGATCTAAATCTGGTTGTAGTCCCACCTCCCTAGCAAGTTAATGGTTCCTCTCCCTCCCTTCCTTCCATTATCTACCTACATACCCACCTACCTATGTTTACCTATTTCAGGCTGAATTATGTCCCCACTTCCCAGTTCATATGTTGAAGCCCTAATGTCCAATGTGACTGTTTTTAGAAATAGCTTCTTTTTTTTTTCTTTATTTAGAGAGAGAGAGAGAGAGAGTGCATGGCAGGGAGGGGAGAGGGAGAGGAAGAAGCAGACACCTTGCTGAGCAGGGAGCCCAACATTGGACTCCATCCCATGACCCCGAGATCATGACCTGAGCCGAAGGCAGATGCTTAACCAACTGAGCCACCCAGGCACCCCTAGAAATAGCTTCCTTGAGGAGGTGATTAAGGGTAAATGAGATCATAAATGACTTATAAGAAGAAGAAGAGGCACCAGGAGTGAGCATGAACAGAGGAAAGGCTATGTGGGGGACATGGTGACAAAATAGCCATCTGAAAGCCAGGAAGAGAGACCTCATTAGACATCAACCCTATTGACACCTTGATCTTGAACTTCCAACCTCCAAAACTGTGAGAAAGTAAATTTCTGTTGTTTAAGCCACCTAGTCTGTAGTGTTTGGTTACAGCAGTCTGAGCAGACTAATGTTATCTATCATTTATCAATAATCTTTTACTGATGTGTAGCAACTTGCCTGGCAGGTAGTACCTTCTTTCCCATCAACTCGAAGACATCCCAGAAAGGACTAAGTTTTTGGAATTATTTTTATAACAATTCCAGGCACTCCAGTTCCTGCTATTATATTGCAAAGAGCAGGGGGTGGTATAAAGGATTGCATGACCTATGTATTTTTTGGTATTGAGGGCTTGAGTGACAGGCAGTTTAATAACACATCTGCTGACATCAGGTACTGCTAATGAGATATTTCTTTAACCCTGGGATTGAGTAGCTTGAGAAGCTCATGAGGTCAAAGGAGAGGCAATGTCTTTAGGCATTTTGGTACATAATGAAGTTTAATAAAATCTTTATTTTTAGGAGCAGTGTCTATGCTTCACTTTGATAATTCATGAGAATAACAAATTGAGACAATGAGTCTGAGAAGCTGAGGATTTGTGAAGCATTAATTTTAGTTTATTGTCTCATTGCATTTTTTGTCAGTAGACTCATTTCCTCTCATTTTCACACTTACCGATGAGTTTAACACCTTTATAATGAATTATATGCCAGCGATGAAAGGAAGACCAGTCATTTTCTCCCCCTTAAACTTCTTTAATATGACTAAATTATACCTAAAGATCGACTTTTTCAGGCCACCCTTTATGAGCTCTAAGAATGTAACAAGAAAACGATCTGAGTTTATGAATGTGTCTAGGTGGAGTTTTAAATCAATGGCAAAACACTTGTATGTGAAAACCTTTGGATCACAGTTATGGACTTCATTTGAGTTCAATTCTTCCACTCATAAGTTATGTATGTACCTGTCTATTTCTCTTGAGAACTTGTACTACACATATTATCTGTCATCCTCGCCACCTAGCTTTCCATCTAAAAGTTCATTCATTCATTCATTCATTCATTATATGTTTATCAAACATACAATGATCTAAAGGCAGACTGTCTTTGAAACCTTCACAGATTCGTTCGGGAGATAGACATGTATGTAAACAAATACTTAAAATATTCTCTAGAAAGAGATATAAAAAATGGGCCACAAAGGAAGGAATAATGAGCTCTCCCTGGGAGGATGGAGAAGTGGTAATGTCAGAAATCTATCAGGAAGGACATTAAGGAGTTGGCATAGAGGAAGAGGGGAAGGGTTTTCCTGACAGGGAGCACAACAAGGATAAAGGTAAGGAAAACGTAGTTATGGCCTTTTCTAGAAGGCCTGTGTGATGCAGAGAGGACTTAAATGTGTACACCTGTGAGGATGGTTCATCCTATTAGGTTTGTGTGAAAGCAAAGGCTCTTTTGTTTTTGATGTGGAATGTTTTTCATGCTTTATGCTTGCTGCTTCTCAAACATGCCATTCACATCCATGCCTTTGTTCTAATGATTTCTTCTGCCTGGAATACTACCTCCTCATCCTTTGGGGCTTAACTACCCTGTGAAACCTTCCTACCTTCTTGGCAGAATTTATATGTCCTCATAGTACTTTGCTATTGCTATGCAATCACTATATAGCTCATTGTTTATCATAACTTTCTCCTTTCTGGATTGTGAGCTCTTCAAGTACTGACACTATATATTGTTTTCTTCATTTATTCTGACAGTCTAGCATCCTGCCTGGAAAACACTATGTGCTCAAAAAATGTAGAATGAATATAGAAGTGACCACTAATGCTCCAAAAAGAATAATTTTTAGAAGAAAACCTGCTTGACACAATGGGAAGAAGCCTGCATGAGGATATTGGAAACTGAAATCTAACTTCATGTTGCTTCTTGGTCCTAATCAGCTGTGTGCCAAGAGACCTGCCCCTAACCTTCTGGGGCTGCCTCTATGCTCACATGGATAGAGCTACCTTGTTATTATAAACCCAGTAGATGGAGTGAAATGATCTTTTAAGATTCTTTCTAACTCTAACAGCTGTGATTTTAAAACATATCTCATGAATTGATTTTATATTTACAGACATTTTCTTCATTTTCCTTTAAGTGGCAGGAGACTATTTTTGCCTGTTTTTAACTGTTCTCATCCGTAATACATGGAGTTGTTGTTGTTGTTGTTGTTGTTGTTGTTGTTGTTGTTGTTTTAATCATTAGGTGTTAGTGAAGGGAGCTGAAATTCTGAGTTTGTGCTCTGAATCATCAGGGTCAGGAGGGATGTGAAAGCATCTTTAGCATATCTTGCTGTCTCTAAGACATTTCTCAAACTATGATCAGCAAAAGTAATTTTATGTTGTTTTCCTTGTACTGACACATTAATGTTCTACCTCCAAGAAATTTTTTGTTGAGTTGAATTCTTAATGAGTTGATTAGTAGACAGTAGACAATTAACTCAGCATCATTTATTAAAGAGACTGCCTATTCTCCATTGATTATTCTTGGCTCCCTTGTTAAATATTAGTTGATTGTATATGTTTGGGTTTATTTCTGGGCTCTCAATTCTGTTCTGTTGGTTTATTTGTCTTTTAGGCCAGTACCGTACTGTTTTGATTAACATAGCTTTATAGTATAGCTTGAAATCAGGAACTGTAATGGTTCCTGCTTTTTTCTTCTTTGTCAGGATTTCTTTAGCTGTTCAAGGTCTTTTGTAGTTCTGTATAAATTTTAGGAATTTTTTTCTACTTCTGTAAAAATCCTATTGGAATCTTGATAGGGGTTGTATTAATTCTATAAATAGCTATCGGTAGTATGGATATTTGAAAAATATTACTTCTTCTAATCCCTGAATATGGGGATTTCTATTTATTTGTGTCTTCTTTTTTTTTTAAATTTTATTATGTTAATGTTAGTCACCATACAATACATCATTAATTTTTGATGTGGTGATCTACGATCCATTGTTTTTGTATAACACCCAGTGCTCCATGCAGTACGTGCCCTCCTTAATACCCATTACCAGGCTAACCAATCCCCCCTCCCCCCTCCCCTCTAAAACCCTGTTTGTTTCTCAGAGTCCATAGTCTCTCATGGTTTATCTCTCCCTCCAATTCCCCCCCCCCTCATTTTTCCCTTCCTTCTCCTAATGTCCTCCATGCTATTCCTTATGTTCCACAAATAAGTGAAACCATATGATAATTGACTTTCTCTGCTTGACTTACTTCACTTAGCATAATCTCCTCCAGTCACATCCAGGTTGATGTAAAAGTTGGGTATTCATCCTTTCTAATGGCTGAGTAATATTCCATTGTATATATGGATCACATCTTCTTTATCCATTCATCTGTTGAAGGGCATCTCAGCTCTTTCCACAGTTCGGCTATTGCAGACATTGCTGCTATGAACATTGGGGTGCATATGGCCCTTCTTTTCACTACATCTGTGTCTTTCGGGGTAAACCCAGTAGTGCAATTGCTGGGTCATAGGGTAGCTCTATTTTTAAATTTTTGAGGAACTCCATACTGTTTTCCAAGGTGGCTGTACCAAATTGCATTCCCACCAACAGTGTAAGAGGGTTCCCCTTTCTCCACAACCTCTCCAACATTTGTTGTTTTTTGACTTGTCCATTTTTCCCATTCTAACTGGTGTAAGGTGGTATCTCAATGTGGTTTTGATTGGAATTTCCCTGATGGCTAATGATGATGAACATTTTTTCATGTGTCTGTTAGCCATTTGTATGTCTTCTTCAGAGAAGTATCTTTTCATATCTTCTGCCCACTTTTTGACTTGATTATTTGTTTTTTGGGTGTTGAGTTTGAGAAGTTCTTTATAGATCTTGGATACCAGCCCTTTATCTGTAGTGTCATTTGCAAATATCTTCTCCCATTCTGTGGGTTGCCTCTTTGTTTTGTTGACTGTTTCCTTTGCTGTGCAGAAGCTTTTTATCTTGATGAAGTCCCAAAAGTTCATTTTTGCTTTTGTTTCACTAGCTTTTGGAGATGTATCTTGAAAGAAGTTGCTGTGGGCGATGTCAAAGAGGTTACTGCCTATGTTCTCCTCTAGGATTTTGATGGATTCCTGTCTCACATTGAGGTCTCTCATCCACTTTGAGTTTATCTTTGTGAATGGTGTTAGAGAATGGTCGAGTTTCATTCTTCTGCATGTGGCTGTCCAATTTTCCCAGCACCATTTATTGAAGAGACTGTCTTTTTTCCATTGCATGTTTTTTCCTGCTTTGTTGAAGATTATTTGACCATAGAGTTGAGGGTCCATATCTGGGTTCTCTATTCTGTTCCATTGGTCTATATGTCTGTTTTTGTGCCAGTAACATGCTGTCTTGGTGATCACAGCTTTGTAATAGAGCTTGAAATTGGGCAACGTGATGCCCCCAGCTTTGTTTTTCTTTTTCAACATTTCCTTGGCGATTCGGGGTCTTTTCTGATTCCATACAAATTTTAGGATTGTTTGTTCTAGCACTTTGAAAAATGTCATTGGAATTTTGATTGGGATGGCATTGAAGGTGTGGATTGCCCTGGGTAGCATAGACATTTTAACAATGTTTATTCTTCCGATCCATGAGCATGGAATATTTTCCCATCTTTTTGTGTCTTCTTCAATTTCTTTCATGAGTGTTCTGTAGTTCCTAGAGTACAGATCCTTTACCTCTTTGGTTAGGTTTATTCCGAGGTATCTTATGGTTTTTGGTGCTATTGTAAATGGAATCGTTTCTCTAATTTCTCTTTCTACAGTTGCGTTGTTAGTGCATAAGAAAGCAACTGATTTCTGTGCATTGATTTTGTATCCTGCCACGTTACTGAATTGCTGGATGAGTTCTAGTAATTTGGGGGTGGAGTCTTTTGGGTTTTCCACATGAAGTATCATGTCGTCTGCGAAAAGAGAGAGTTTGACTTCTTCTTTGCCAATTTGAATACCTTTTATTTCTTTTTGTTGTCTGATTGCTGTTGCTAGGACTTCTAGTACTATGTTGAACAATAGTGGCGAGAGTGGGCATCCTTGACGTGTTCCTGATCTTAAGGGAAAGGCTCTCAGCTTTTCCCCATTGAGGATGATATTCACTGTGGGTTTTTCATAGATGGATTTTATGAACCTGAGTAATGTTCCCTCTATCCCTATACTCTGAAGAGTTTTAATCAGAAAGGATATTGTATTTTGTCAAATGCTTTTTCTGCATCAATTGAGAGGACCATATGGCTTCTCCCTCCTCTTATTAATGTGTTCTATCACATTGATTGATTTGCGAATGTTGAACCACTCTTGCATCCTGGGGATAAATCCCACTTGGTCGTGGTGGATGATCCTTTTAATGTATTGTTGGATCCTATTAGCTAGGTTTTTGTTGAGGATTTTGGAATCCATATTCATCAGGGATATCGGTCTGAAATTCTCCTTTTTGATGGGGTCTTTGCCTGGTTTGGGGATTAAAGTAATGCTGGCCTCATAGAATGAGTTTGGAAGTTTTCCTTCTGTTTCTATTTCTTGAAACAGCTTCAGTAAAATAGGTATTATTTCTTCTTTGAATGTTTGGTAAAATTCCCCAGGGAATCCATCAGGCCCTGGACTCTTGTTTTTTGGGAAGTTTTTGATCACTGCTTCAATCTCGTTACTGGTTATTGGCCTATTCAGGTTGTCAATTTCTTCCTGTTTCAGTCTTGGCAGCTTATACGTTTCCAGGAAGGCATCCATTTCATCCAGATTGCTCAGTTTATTGGCATATAGTTGTTGATAATAATTTCTAATAATTGTTTCTATTTCCTTGGTGTTAGTCGTGATCTCTCCCCTTTCAATCATAGTTTTATTAATTTGGGTCCTTTCTCTTCTTTTGGATAAGTCTGGCCAGTGATTTATCGATCTTATTAATTCTTTCAAGAACCAACTTCTAGTTTCATTGATCTGATCTACTGTGTATCTGGTTTCTAATTCTTGATTTCTGCTCTAATTTTAATTATTTCTCTTCTAATGCGTGGCTTAGGCATCGTTTGTTGCTTTTTCTCTAGTTCTTTAAGGTGTAGAGTTAGTTGGTGAATTCGGGATTTTTCTATTTTTTTGAGTGAGGCTTGGATGGCTATGTATTTCCCCCTTAGGACCGCCTTTGCAGTATCCCATAGGTTTTGGACCAATGTGTTTTTGTTCTCATTGATTTCCATGAATTGTTTAAGTTCTTCTTTGATTTCCTGGTTGACCCAAACATTCTTGAGCAGAGTGGTCTTTGGCTTCCAAGTGTTTGAATTTCTGCCAAATTTTTTCTTGTGATTGAGTTCCAGTTTTAAAGCATTGTGGTCTGAGAATATGGAGGGAATAATCTCAATCTTTTGGTATCGGTTGAGACCTGATTTGTGACCCAGTATGTGGTCTATTCTGGATAAAGTTTCATGTGCGCTTGAGAAGAATGAGTATTCTGTTGTTTTAGGGTGGAATGTTCTGTAAATATCTATGAGGTCCATCTGGTCCAGTGTATCATTCAAAGCTCTTGTTTCCTTGTTGATTTTCTGCTTAGATGATCTGTCCATTGCTGAGAGTGGAGTATTGAGGTCTCCTACAATTAACGTATTGTTATCAATATGACTCTTTATTTTGGTTAACAGTTGGCTTATGTAGATGGCTGCTCCCATGTTGGGGGCAGAGATATTTACAATTGTTAGATCTTCTTGTTGGATAGACCCTTTAAGAATGATATAGTGTCCTTCTGTGTCTCTAATTATAGACTTTAGTTTAAAATCTAATTTGTCTGATATAAGAATTGCTACCCCAGCTTTCTTTTGAGGTCCACTGGCATGGAAGATGGATCTCCATCCCTTCACTTTCAGTCTGGATGTATCTTTAGGTTCACAATGAGTCTCTTGTAGACAGCATATGGATGGGTCCTGTCTTTTTATCCAATCTGCAACCCTGTGCCATTTTATGGGAGCGTTTAGGCCATTCACGTTGAGAGTGATTATTGAAAGATATGAATTAATTGTCATCATGTTGCCTGTGAAGACGTTGTTTTTATAGATTGTCCCTGTAAATTTCTGTTGTAGATCACTCTTGGGGTCTTTCTCCTTTTAGAGAACCCCCCTTAATATTTCTTGCAGGGCCGGCTTAGTGGTCACATATTCTTTCAACTTCTGCCAGTCGTGGAAGCTCTGCATCTCTCCATCCATTCTAAATGAAAGCCTTGCCAGATAAAGTATTCTTGGCTGCATGTTCTTCTCATTTAGTACCCTGAATATGTCTTGCCAGGCCTTTCTGGCTTGCCAGGTCTCTGTGGATAGGTCTGACGTTATTCTGATGTTCCTCCCTCTGTACGTAAGGAATCTCTTCCCCCTAACTGCCCTTAAGATGGTTTCCTTGGTTCTAAGATTTGCAAGTTTTACTATTACATGCCGGGTGTTGGCCTGTTTTCCTTGATCTTGGGAGGGATCCTCTCTGCCTCTAGGATGCGAATGTTTGTTTCATTCCCCAGATTAGGGAAGTTCTCAGCTACGATTTGCTCAAATACATCTTCTAGTGCTCTCTCTCTCTCCACTCCCTCCGGGATTCCAATTATTCTGACATTGGAACACTTCATGGTGTCACTTATTTCTCTGATTCTGTTTTTATGGATTCTGAGTTGTTTTTCCCTGGCCTCCTCTTTTCCCTTTTTATCTATTATATTGTCTTCCAGGTCGCTTATTCATTCTTCTGCCTCACTTACCCTAGCTGTTAGATTATCTAGATTGGATTGGATCTCATTGATAGCATTTTTAAGTTCTGCCAATTCAGCTTTCATTTCTGCCCTTAGAGACTCTATGTTGCCATTAATTGATTTCTCCATTCTAGCCATTGTCTTCACAATTGCTAGCCTGAATTCCATCTCTGACATCTTGGTTATATCTGCATTTGTAAGTCTGTATATCTCCATTTGTAAATCTGCAGCATAAGTCATAATCTCTGAGTCTTTTCTATTTTGGGGGTTCCTCCTCCTACTCATTCTGTTGATGGGTGTTTGAGGGAATGTATAGAGTCCAAATTATTGACCAGAACCCAAGCAAGATGCACCTGTTTTCTTGGGACCTTAGGGTTGCTGTCCTTTTGTTTTCCCAGCTTGTCTTCTGGGTGAGGGGCCTGCTGTGCTGTTACTCAGGCAACCCTGTTTGGGCGGAATTGCTCTGC
The DNA here is from genome assembly GCF_964656455.1 of Halichoerus grypus. Taxonomy (NCBI): domain Eukaryota; kingdom Metazoa; phylum Chordata; class Mammalia; order Carnivora; family Phocidae; genus Halichoerus; species Halichoerus grypus. The sequence continues at coordinate 171,789,637 of NC_135712.1, forward strand.
CCCCCTGTGGCGGGGGATGGGCTCAGCGGGAATCAGTTTTTGGGGCTTTTGTTCTCTGACGGCTTTCCCTGGCGTCTTTCCCTGGCGGCCCTCCATGTCTCTTCCGCGAGTCAGAGCAGAAGAGACCGTTTCCAACCCTCTGCCTCAGAGCAGAGAGACTGCAGTCTGTTCTTCAGTGAGCTCTCCAGGCCACACTGTCTCTGTTTCAGTCCCTGCTGCTATAAACTGCAGCATCCTGGGTTGTGCGCCCCTTCACGCCGCCCCCAGTCCTGCCTCCAGGTTGGACACATCTCTGGCCTTTGTGCTTCTAAAACCGCCAGCCGCTCCCATTTCACCTGCTGGATCCACCGCTCTGGGTTTCTGCCCCGGGGGCTGCCCTAAAGTCCTTTCCCCACCGCTACCAGTCTGCGAGTCTGTGCCCCGTCTCCAGTGCACGAGGCTGTCGCTCAGGCCAGGCACCCTGCCGCTGCTGTTTATCCTCCGATATCTGCCCGCAGAATCATGGCTCCCTGCTACATACCTCAAAACCAACCGCCTGTGATATTCTGCTTGTAGAGATCCAAATCTTCTTACATCTCAGGCTGGTTTCGTGGGTGCTCAGAGTGGTCTGGTAGATATCCAGCTCAATTCTGGGGACCAGTTGAAATCGGGTCCCCTCCTCCGCCATCTTTCCTTCCCCCTCTGTGTCTTCTTTTTTAAATTAGTTTTTAAAGATTTTATTTATTTATTTGAGAGAGAGAGCACAAGTGGAGGGAGGAGCAGACTCCCCACTGAGCTTGGAGCCTGACACAGGGCACAATCCCAGGACCCAGAGATCATGACCTGAGCTGAAGTCAGACACTCAACCAACTGAGCCACCCAGGCACCCCTATTTGTGCCTTCTTTGATCTTTTTCATCAATTTCTTGTTTAAGAGTACAGATCTTTCACCTTCTTGGTTACATTTATTCTTAAATATTTTATTGTTTTTGTTGTTGTTGTTTATTGATGCTATTGTAAATGGGATTGATTTCTTTATTTTTTTCCAGAAAATTCATTGTTATTGTATAGAAGTTTTTGTACATTAACTTTGTGTCCTACAATTGTACTGAATTCACTGATTAGATCTAATAGTCTTTTGGTTGGTTCTTTAGAATTTTCTTTTTTTTTTAACAGACTTTTTTTTTTAAAGATTTTATTTATTTATTTGACAGAGAGAGAGACAGCAAGAGAGGGAACACAAGTAGGGGGAGGGGGAGTGGGAGAGGGAGAGGGAGAAGCAGGCTTCCCGCTGCGCAGGGAGCCTGACTCGGGGCTCAATCCCAGGACCCTGGGATCATGACCTGAGCTGAAGGCAGACGCTTAATGACTGAGCCACCCAGGTGCCCTGGTTCTTTAGAATTTTCTATGTGTAAAATCATGTCATCTGCAAATAGAAATAATTTTACTTCTTCCTTTCCAATTTTGCTATCTTTTATTTCTTTTTCTTGTCTGATTGACCTAACTAGGACTTCCAGTACTATGTTGAATAGGAGTGGCAAGAATGGGCACCCTTGTTTTGTTTCTGATCCTTTTTAGAATTTTTTAAGGTTTTATTTATTTAAATAATCTCTATACCCAATGTGGGGCTCTAGCTCAACCCCCAAGTCCAGAGTCCCATGTTCTTCCAAATGACCCAGGCAGGCACCCCTGTTTCTGATCTTAAGAGGAGAGGCTTTCAACCTTTCACCATTGAGTATGATGTTAGCTGGGGGATTATCGTATAGACTTTTATTACATTTGGATATGTTCCTTCTCTGTCTAATAGTTAAGAGTTTTTATCATAAATGGATGTTGATTTTTGTCAAGTGCTTTTTCTGCATCTAGTAAGATTATCATATGGGGGATTCTTTTCTTTCATTCTATTAATGTAATGTATCACATTGATTGATTTGCATATGTTCAACCATTCTTGCATCCCAGAGATAAATCCCACTTGATCATACTGAATGATCCTTTTAATGTGCTGCTGAATTAGTTTGCTAGTATTTATTGAGAATTTTTGCATCAGTATTCATTAGGAATATGGGCTTGTAGTTTTCTTTTCTAACAATGTCGTTTTCTGGTTTTGACATCATGATAATGCTGGCTTCTTAAAATAAGTTTGAGAGTGTTTCCTCCTCTCTGATTATTTGGAAGAGTTTGAGAAGAATTGGTTTTAATTCTTCTTTAAATGTTTGGTAAAATTCACCAGTGAAGTCATCTAGTCCTGGGATTTTCGTCATTGGGAGAAATTTGATTACTGATTCAATCTCTTTACTAGTAATTGGTCTATTCAGTTTTTAAATTTTTTCCTGATTTAGTCTTGATAAGTTGTATGTTGCTAAGAATTTTAACATTTCTTTTAGGTTGTCCAATTTGTTGGCCTGTAGTTGTTCATAGTAACCTCTTATGATCCTGTATTTCTGTGGGATCAATTGTATTATCTCCTTTTTCTCTTATAATTTTTTTTATTTGGGTCCTCTCTTTCTTTTGGTTATCTAGCTAAGAGCTTGTCAATTTTGTTTATCTTTCCAAATAACCAACTCTTAGTTTGGTTAATCTTTTCTATTGCTTTTGTGTTCTCTTTTCCATTTATTTTTGTTCTAATCCTTATTATTTCATTTCTTCTGCCAACTTTGGGCTCAGTTTGTTCTTTTTTTTTTTTTTTTTCTATTTCCATATGGTGTAGAGCTGGGTTGTTTATAGGAGACCTTTCTTTCTCCTTAATGTAGGTGTTTATTGCTATGAACTTCCCTCTTAGAACTGCTTTTGCTGTATTCTATAAGTTCTGATATGTTGTGTTTCTATTTTCATTTGTCTCAAGAAACTATTTACTTCCTCTTAATTTCTTTTTTGTTCCGCTGGTGGTTTAGGAGAATGTTGTTTCATTTCCACGTGTTTGTGAATTTTTCAGTGTTCCTTTTGTCACTGATTTCTAGTTTATGCTGTTGTGGTCAGAGAAGATACTTGGTATGGTTTTAATCTTTCTTAATTTGCTAAAACTTGTTTTGTGGCCTAACATACAGTCTATCTTAGCAAATGTTCCAGGTGCACATGAGAAGAATGTGTATTCTGCTCTTGTTGGATAGAATGTTCTGTATATGTCTGTGAGGTTCATTTGATCTACAGTGTTGTTCAAATCCTTTCTTTCCTTATTGACTCTCTCGATGATCTGTCTGTTGTTGAGAGTAGGTTAAGGTCCTTAACTATTATTGTATTACTGTTTATTTCTCCTTTTAGCTTTGTTTCTTTTTGCTTTATATACTTAGGTGCTCCAAAGTTAGGCACATAAATATTTACAATTATTGTATCTTTGTGATGAATTGACCTCTTTATCATATGTAATGACCTTCTTTGTCTCTTTTCACCATTTTTAGTTTAAACCTATATTGTCTGATACAAGTATGGCTATCCCCCCCGCCTTTTTTTTTTCTTTTTGTTACCATTAGTTTGAAATTACTTTTCCATCCCTTTACTCTCAGTCTATGTGTGTCTTGAAGACTAAAGCAGGTCTCTTTTGGGCAGCATATCATTAGATCTTGGGTTTTTAAAAATCCATTCAGCCATTCTGTCTTTTGATTATAGTATTCAATCCTGTTTACATTTAAAGTGATTATCAATAGCTAAGGATTTACTACTGCCATTTTGTTAATTATTTTGTTTTGTGAATATATTGTTTCTTATTACTACTTTTTTTGGTGTTCTGATGTCTTTTGGGTATTACTATGCTTTCACTCTTTTATTGTGTTATTTGTGTAGTTGCTACACAAATTTGCTGCACAAATATTGTGCAGTTTCTCCCTTGTGGTTACCATGAGGCTTATATAAAAATCTTAAAATTATAACCTATTCTTTTCTTCCAAATTTTTATTTAAGTTCTAGTTAGTTAACATACAGTGCAATATTGGTTTCTGGACTAGAACTTAGTGATTCATCACTAACATATAACTCCCAGTGCTCATCATAACAAGTGCCCTCCTTCATACCCATCACCCATTTAGCTCATCCCCCATCCACCTCCCTCTGTCTACCCTCAGTTTGATCTCTATTGTTAAGAGTCTTTTATGGTTTGCCTCCCCCCCTCCTCTCTTTTTTTTTCCCTTCCCACATGTTCATCTGTTTTGTTTCCTAAATTCCACATATGAGTAAAATCATATGGTATTTATTTTTCTTTGACTGACTTATTTTGCTTAGCATAATACACTCTTGCTCATTCCACATCACTGCGAATGGCAAGATATCATTCTTTTTGATGGCTGAGTAATATTCCATTGTATATATGTACACCACATCTTCTTTATCCATTTATCAGTCAATGGACACTTGGGTTCTTTCCAGAGTTTGGCTATTGTTGGTAATGTTGCTGTAAATATGGGGGTGCATGTACACCTTTGAATCTGTATTTTTGTATCCTTTGAGTAAATACCTAGTAGTGCAATTGCTGGGTGATAGGATAGTTCTATTTTTAATTTTTTGAGGAACCTTCATACTGTTTTCCAGAATGACTACAGCAGTTTGCATTCCCACCAACAGTTCAAGAGGGTTCCTTTTTCTCCATATCCTCGCCAACATCTGTTGTTTCCTGTGTTGTTAATTTTATTCATTCTGACAGGTGTGAGATGTTATCTCATTGTGGTTTTGATTTGTATTTCCCTGATGATGAGTGATGTTGAGCAACTTTTCATATGTCTCATAGCCATCTGGATGTCTTCTTTAGAAAAATGTCTATTCATGTCTTCTGCCCATTTCTTAACTGGGTTATTTGTTTTTTGGGTATTGAGTTTGATAAGTTCTTTATAGATTTTGGATACTGTTTATCTGATATATCATTTGCAAATATCTTCTCCCATTCCATAGATTGCCCTTTAGTTTTGTGGATTTTTTCTTTTGCTGTGCAGAAACTTTTTATCTAGATGAAATCCCAGAAGTTCAGTTTTGCTTTTGTTTCCCTTGCTTCCAGTGACATGTCTAGTAAGAAGTTGCTACAGCTGAGGTCACAGAGGTTGCTGCCTGTGTTCTTCTCTAGGATTTTGATGGTTTCCTGTCTCACATTTAGGTCTTTCATCCATTTTGAATTTATTTTAGTGGTCCAGTTTCATTCTTCTGCATGTTGCTGTCCAGTTTTCCAGACACCATTTTTTGAAGAGGCTGTATTTTTTCCATTGGATATTCTTTCCTGTGTTGTTGAACATATAGTTATGTGTCCATTTCTGGGTTTTCTATTCTATTCCATTGATCTATGTGTCTGTTTTTGTGCCAGTACCATACTGTCTTGATAACTACAGCTTTGTAATATAGCTGGAAGTCCAGAATCATGATGCCTCCTGCTTTGCTTTCCTTTTTGAAGATTGCTTTGGCTATTTGGTATAAGTTGATTTTAAGTTGATAACAACTTAACTTCAACAGAATTCCCAAACTTTGCACTTTCACTTCTCCCCATCACAGTTTAGGTTATTGGTGTTACAATGTACATGTTTTTTTTTTTAAAGGTTTTATTTATTTATTTCAGAGAGAGAGAGAGAGAGAATGAGAGAGAGAGAGAGCATGAGGAAGGGAGGGTCAGAGGGAGAAGCAGACTCCCCGCCGAGCAGGGAGCCCGATGTGGGACTTGATCCCGGGACTCCAGGATCATGACCTGAGATGAAGGCAGTCGCTTAACCAACTGAGCCACCCAGGCGCCCACAATGTACATATTTTTATATTGTATAACTAATAGGAGCTTATTGTAGTTATGGTTATTTTTACTATGTTCATTTTTATAACTTTTAATCTACAATTATAAATGAGTTGTCCATCACTATTACCAAGTTACAGAATCTAACTTTCACAATATATTTACCATTACAGTGAGGTTTACACTACCTTTTTTTTTTTTTTTTTTTAAGAGAGGGGTTGGGGAGGCACAGATGGAGAGGGAGAGAGAGAGAATCTTAAGCAGGTTCCATGACCAGCATGGAGCCCAACATAGGGCTCCATCTCAAAACCCTGAGATCATGACCTGAGCTGAAATCAAGAGTTGGATGCTTAATGGACTGAGTTACCCAGGTGCACCTTTTTATGTTTTTGTGAAGTTAGTTAGCATCCTTTTATTTTCATTCAGGAACTTCTTTTAGCATTTCTTCTAAGGCAGGTCTGGTGGTAATGAACTCCCCCAGATTCTGTTTGTTCAAGAAAGTCTTTATCCCTCCTTTATTGCTGAAGGACAGCTTTGTTGGGTATAGAATTTTTGGCTGACAGTTTTTTTCTTTCAATATACTTTTTTAATAGATTTTTATTTATTTATCTGAGAGAGAGAGGATGAAGAGAGAGAGGGAACATGGTGGGGAGAGCGTGAGAGGGAGAAGCAGACTCCCCACCAAGCAGGGAGCCCAATGCAGGACTTGATCCTGGCACTCCAGGATCATGACCTGAGCCGAAGGCAGTTGCTTAACCAACTGAGCCACCCAGGCTCCCTCTTTCAATATTTTGAATATGCAATTGCATTCTCTCCTGGCCTGAAATGTTTTTGTTGAGAAATCTGCTGATAAGTCTTATGGGGGTTCCCTTGTATATAACTTTTTTCTTTTCTTTTGTTGCTTTCAAAATTCTTTCTTTGTCTTTAACTTTTAACAATCAGAATGTGTCTTGGTATAGCCCTATTCGGGTTCAACCTATTTGGAATCCTTTGGACCTCATTGGTCGGGATGTCCATTTCTCTCCCCAGGTTTGGGAAGTTTTCAGCCATTATTGTTTTAAATATACTTTCTGACTCTTGCTCTTTCTCTTCTCTATTTGGATTTCCCATTATGTGAATATTGTTTCTTTTCATTGTGTCCCATGAGTCTTGTAGGCTTTCTTCACTCTTTTTTATTCATTTTGTTTTCCTCCTTTGACCAGATACTTTCTACTACTCTATTCTCCAGGTCTCTGATTCTTTCTTCTGCTTGGTCAAGTCTGTTTTTAAAATTCTCAATTGAATTCTTTAGTTCAGTTATTGTATTTTCCCCCCTGGGATGTTTGTCTATTTGCTGGTTTCTATCACTTTGCTGATCTTATTTTATTTGTAAATTGTTTTCCTAATTTCATTTAGTTGTCTGTGCATTCTTGTAGTTCATTAAATTTCTTTAAGAGGGTTATTCTGAATTCTTTGGCAATTCTTTCTTTAAGATCAGTTGTTAGAACTTTGTTAGTTTCATTTGGTGGTGTCATATTTACCTTGTTTTTCATGATCCTTAATTCCTTATGTTGGTATCTGTGTGTTTGAGTAATTAGAATTCTCTTTCAGACTTCACAAGTTTGCAGAGATGGATCTTCCCCAATCAGCATAGTTTGAGTTTTGGGTCATGTCTGCTGGTAATGTCTTTGGGTGGGTGGGGCCTGCTATTATGGTCTGTTTTGGGGTGAGTTACCTGTTCAAACTCTGAGGTTGGGTATGGGGCCATTGTCTGAGAACAGTTGGATAGGACTGCTGGCTTGGTTCTCTACTCAAGTGAGGCTGTAGGATGGGCTCTTCAGTTGCCTGAATTGTCTGATCAGCCTTTTTAGATGGTTGGGAAAGGGTATGATATTCAGTAGTACATGGGGCTATGAATTAGTTTCCTTGCCCTGGCAGGGTGGCAGGATGGGACCCAGGGCCTGTATGGCTCATTGTTTGGGAATCTGATTGAGGCAAGAGTGTGCATTGAATTCCCTAATCAGATGAGGCCACTGGTTTTACTCTGCAGATGGGGAAAGCCACAAGCTGTGCTCTCTGTTTAAGTGCCTCTATAAGCAGGGGTGTTGGATAGGCTACAGTTTCCTATGTGCCCTGGTTAGATTCCCTGGTTAGGCAGACTGGTGGGTATATTCGGGGATGAGCCAGGCTATGAATTCATTTTCTTGCCCAGGTGCTGTGGGAGAAGCAAGTGAAGCTCTTTGTTGTCTAACTCAAACTGACCCATGCCCCCAAGTTTTCTGGCTGAAGATCTCCACTGGCTTTGCTGTGGAAACTACGGCCTCTTTCTGTCCTTCTTTCAGCTTTAGGACCACTGGACCACACAGCTTCCAAGTCCTATGCCCCGGGTCAGATGGAGCCAGAATCCACAGAGGGTGGGTAGAGCTATCTCTCAGCTCCCTGGCCTGGGTGGGGAAGGGAGGGGACACTCCAGGCAATTTTCAATTTCCCACACAGATTATCTGGTTGGGAGAGGCCAGGAATACCCTCAACCTTTGCTATGAATTAATCCTCTTGCCTATGCATCACATGGGAACCGTCTGCACCTGCAACTAGCTTTGCTGTGTGGGTGGTCAGCTTTGCCTACCTGCCTCTCAGCTCAAGCACCCGGGGTCATACTTCTTCCTGGTGCTTCCAGGCCTTTGGTCAGACACTCTCCACAGGGGTTGTGGCTGTGATTCAGCTTCTTACCTGGGCATGGGCAAACCAGGCTCTAGGGCTGACAGAACTGTTTGAGGATCTGAAACAATCAGATCTGCACTGTGTTATGTTCTCAGGTCAGATTGTACCACTAGCTTGGTTTTGCAGATGAACAAAGTCACTGTTGGGAGTATTACATGGGCACTACAGGTTTGAACTAGGTCTGTCAAGATCTGTGTGCTCGTTGTTGCTGGCTGCTCCCCTGACTCATTCACAGTCAGATTTCCCGTGGTTGAGCCCTGCAGATTCCCGTGCAGTTCCAAGGTGTGAGATCAGAGTAGTAGCTCCCACAAAGTGACACACAATGCTGGGGGCACTTGTCCCCCTTGAGTTTTTTTTTTTCCCATCAAAGGTGCTGAGACTTAAGGAAGACCTCTCAGTGCGGTGCTATGCTGGGCTGGGCAGAGGCAATTGGGTCAGAGTGTAGCTGCTTCTCTTACACTTCTAATGTAGTCTGTCTCAGTCTCTGTGATGCAGGGTAGGGGGGTGCTTCAGCCTCACCTCCACATTGTAGGATTCTTCCAGTAGTATCTTGTTCTTGAAGAGTTGTTAGTTGTTCTTGCAAGAGGAAGCAAAGTCAGGAATGGCCTATGTCACCATCTGATGGTGTCTTTAATGAGAGAGCTAGCTTTTTTTTTTTTTTTTTCTCTTCTCCCTCTGAGAAGAGAATATTTAAGTCCCAGACCTTGGTCTTCCCTTGGCCCAAAGGAGAATTTAGAAGTCTTTGTTTTGAATGTTGCAATGTCCTGTAGTTGTAGAAGGCTGGGCTTCTTCACCTCCACTGTGCTTCTCTGCTTCACCAGACTGTTACCCTGTTATATTAACCCCTCATGGCCTGGTCAAGGATCTAGGTAGAGTATTACCCTCAGCTGGCTCCAGGCTTTTCACATATGTGCTTAAAAATAATATTTCAACATGTTTTCTGATTATAAAAGTAATACATTATTATTGTGGAAAATTTGGGAAACAGAAACTAGAAGGTATAAATAAGAAAATAAAAGCCATCCTAAATCCCACTACTCAGAATAACCACTGTTAATATTCTATGCATTTTAACATAATTGAGATCATAGTTTGCATATAGCTTTTCCCACTGAACATGACATCATAAACACTTATTAAGCCTTTAAAATGCTTCTTTTTAAAAGATTTTATTTATTTATTTGGGAGAGAGAGAGAGAGAGTGCAGGGAGAGGAGTAGAGGGAGAAGGAGAGAGAATTCAAGCAGACTCTGCAATGAGTGCGGAGCCCAACTCAGGGCTGGATCTTATGACCCTGAGATCATGACCTGAGCTGAAAGCAAGAGCTGGACACTTAATCAACTGAGGCACGCAAGCACCCCTAAAATGCTTCTTAAGCATTGTTTTTAATGGGTACTTTACATGAAAGAAGATCCATAGTTTACATAACATATCTTCTATTGTTATGTAGGTTGTTTTAAAACAATGACTTTACACATAGAATTTCCTCAACTCACTAGATTATTTTGTTCGGATAATTTCCTAGAAATAGAATTATAATGGCAAAGAGTATGAGTATTTTTAAGACTCCTGATATGTACTATTTTTATAGAACTGTTATGGTGCCATATTCTCTGTTTAACCTTGAGTCTTCTCTTCTCACACATTGCTGATAACCTGCAATATTTTCTGACACTGTGTGAATGACTATGGCCACCCACTTTGGGCTATTGGTGCCAGTCAGCCAGTCAACAGGGCCTTTGACACAACAAGTTATGGTTGTGTTTCATAGACGTTTATAATCTAAGTGGGATAACAAAATTAAAGCATATGGTAAAATTAACAAACTACTCAAGACAGTATCTCTGTTATCTTCCTTTATAAGCCACATCCTTCATTAGGAATCTGAGGTCTCTACAACATAGGTTCTCCATGATTAGCCTGAGCTCTAAACTGAGCCTGAACCTCAAACTGCTCTGGGCTTCTGGAGAATTTATTATCCTGTCTTCTCAGTGAATGGCATCATGAGACACCAACAGTTTCTAATCCCCCACAATCTTCTGGATAATGACAATAATGGTGATGATGCCTAACAGTTATCAAGCAATTTACCTTGTGCCAGGCAGTTAAACACTTGATGTGCAGTATCACATTTTGTCTGCTCCAGGTCTTTGTGAGGTGATATAGTATTATCCATATTTTATGAATGATAAAAAATGGGGCTTAGAGTGATTAAGAGATTTCCCTCAAGATCACACAATAGAGAGGGACAGAGCTATTATAAAACCCCAAGTCTGTCAGTCCATGGCCCATTATCTTTTTTTTAAAAATTTTTTTATTGTTATGTTAATCCCCATACATTACATCATTAGTTTTAGATGTAGTGTTCCATGATTCATTGTTTGTGCATAACAACCAGTGCTCCATGCAGAATGTGCCCTCCTCAATACCCATCACCAGGCTAACCCATCCTCCCACCCCCCTCCCCTCTAGAACCCTCAGTTTGTTTTTCAGAGTCCATCATCTCTCATGGTTCGTCTACCCCTCCGATTTCCCCCCCTTCATTCTTCCCCTCCTGCTACCTTCTTCTTTCTTTTTTTTTTTCCTTAACATATATTGCATTATTTGTTTCAGAGGTACAGATCTGAGATTCAACAGTCTTGCACAATTCACAGCGCTTACCAGAGCACATATCCTCCCCAGTGTCTATCACCCAGTCACCCCATCCCTCCCACCCCACCCCCCACTCCAGCAACCCTCAGTTTGTTTCCTGAGATTAAGAATTCCTCATATCAGTGAGGTCATATGATACATGTCTTTCTCTGTTTGACTTATTTCGCTCAGCATAATACCCTCCAGTTCCATCCACATCGTTGCAAATGGCAGGATCTCATTCCTTTTGATGGCTACATAATATTCCATTGTATATATATACCACCTCTTCTTTATCCATTCATCTGTTGATGGACATCTTGGCTCTTTCCACAGTCTGGCTATTGTGGACATTGCTGCTATAAACATCGGGGTGCACGTACGGATCCGTACTTTTGTATCTTTGGGGTAAATACCCAGTAGTGCAATTGCTGGATCGTATGGTAGCTCTATTTTCAACTTTTTGAGGAACCTCCATACTGTTTTCCAGAGTGGCTGCACCAGCTTGCATTCCCACCAACAGTGTAGGAGGGTTCCCCTTTCTCCACATCCCCGCCAACATCTGTCATTTCCTGACTTGTTAATTTTAGCCATTCTGTCTGGTGTAAGGTGGTATCTCATTGAGGTTTTGATTTGGATTTCCCCAATGCCGAGCGATGTTGAACTCTTTTTCATGTGTCTGTTGGCCATTTAGATGTCTCCTTTGCAGATATGTCTGTTCATGTCTTTTGCCCATTTCTTGATTGGATTAGTTGTTCTTTGGGTGTTGAGTTTGATAAGTTTTTTTATAGATTTTGGATACTAGCCCTTTATCTGATATGTCATTTGCAAATATCTTCTCCCATTCTGTCGGTTGTCTTTTGGTTTTGTTGACTGTTTCCCTTGCTTTACAAAAGCTTTTTATCTTGATGAAGTCCCAATAGTTCATTTTTGCCCTTGCTTCCCTTGCCTTTGGCGATGTGTCTAGGAAGAAGTTGCTGCGGCTGAGGTCGAAGAGGTTGCTGCCTGTGTTCTCCTTTAGGATTTTGATGGACTCCTGTCTCACATTGAGGTCTTTCAACCATTTTGAGTCTATTTTTGTGTGTGGTGTAAGGAAATGGTCCAGTTTCATTCTTCTCGTGTAGCTATCCAATTTTCCCAACACCATTTGTTGAAGAGACTGTCTTTTTTCCATTGGATGTTCTTTCCTGCTTTGTCAAAGATTAGTTGACCATAGAGTTGAGGGTCCATTTCTGGGCTCTCTGTTCTGTTCCATTGATCTATGTGCCTGTTTTTGTGCCAGTACCATACTGTCTTGATGATGACAGCTTTGTAATAGAGCTGGAAGTCCGGAATTGTGATGCCGCCAGCTTTGCTTTTCTTTTTCAACATTCCTCTGGCTATGTGGGGTCTTTTCTGGTTCCATACAAATTTTAGGATGATTTGTTCCATTTCTTTGAAAAAAGTGGATGGTATTTTGATGGGGATTGCATTGAATGTGTAGATTGCTCTAGGTAGCATTGACATCTTCACAATATTTGTTCTTCCAATCCATGAGTATGGAACGTTTTTCCATTTCTTTGTGTCTTCCTCAATTTCTTTCATGAGTATTTTATAGTTTTCTGAGTACAGATCCTTTGCCTCTTTGGTTAGATTTATTCCTAGATATCTTATGGTTTTGGGTGCAATTGTAAATGGGATCGACTCCTTAATTTCTTTTTCTTCTGTCTTGTTGTTGGTGTATAGGAATGCCACTGATTTCTGTGCATTGATTTTATATCCTGCCACTTTACTGAATTCCTGTATGAGTTCTAGCAGTTTTGGGGTGGAGTCTTTGGGGTTTTCCACATAAAGTATCATATCATCTGCAAAGAGTGAGAGTTTGACTTCTTCTTTGCCGATTTGGATGCCTTTTATTTCTTTTTGTTGTCTGATAGCTGTGGCTAGGACTTCCAATGCTATGTTGAATAGCAGTGGTGATAGTGGACATCCCTGCCGCATTCTTGACCTTAGGGGGAAAGCTCTCAGTTTTTCCCCATGGAGAATGATATTCGCTGTAGGTTTTTCATAGATTGATTTTATGATATTGAGGTATGTACCCTCTATGCCTATACTCTGAAGAGTTTTGATCAAGAAAGGATGCTGTACTTTGTCAAATGCTTTTTCTGTATCTATTGAGAGGATCATATGATTCTTGTTCTTTCTTTTGTTAATGTATTGTATCACGTTGATTGATTTGCGGATGTTGAACCAACCCTACAGCCCAGGGATAAATCCCACTTGGTTGTGGTGAATAATCCTTTTAATGTACTGTTGGATCCTATTGGCTAGTATTTTGGTGAGAATTTTTGCATCCATGTTCATCAAGGATATTGGTCTGTAATTCTCCTTTTTGATGGGGTCTTTGTCTGGTTTGGGGATCAAGGTAATGCTGGCCTCCTAAAATGAGTTTGAAAGTTTTCCTTCCATTTCTATTTTTTGGAACAGTTTCAGAAGAATGGGTATTAATTCTTCTTTAAATGTTTGGTAGAATTCCCCTGGGAAGCCATCTGGCCCTGGGCTTTTGTTTGTTGGGAGATTTTTGATGACTGCTTCAATTTCCTTAGTGGTTATAGGTCTGTTCAGGTTTTCTATTTCTTCCTGGTTCAGTTTTGGTAGTTGATACATCTCTAGGAATGCATCCATTTCTTCCAGGTTATCTAATTTGCTGGCATAGAGTTGCTCATAATATGTTCTTATAATTGTTTGTATTTCTTTGGTGTTGGTTGTGATCTCTCCTCTTTCATTCATGATTTTGTTGATTTGGGTCATTTCTCTTTTCTTTTTGGTAAGTCTGGCCAGGGGTTTATCAATCTTGTTAAATCTTTCAAAGAACCAGCTCCTAGTTTCGTTGATCTGTTCTCCTGTTCTTTTAGTTTCTATTTCATTGATTTCTGCTCTGATCTTTATTATTTCTCTTCTCCTGCTGGGTTTAGCCTTTATTTGCTGTTCTTTCTCCAGCTCCTTTAGGTGTAGGGTTAGGTTGTGTATTTGAGACCTTTCTTGCTTCTTGAGAAAGGCTTGTATTGCTATATACTTTCCTCTTAGGACTGCCTTTGCTGCATCCCAAAGATTTTGAATAGTTGTGTTTTCATTTTCATCGGTTTCCATGAATTTTTTTAATTCTTCTTTAATTTCCTGTTTGACCCATTCATTCTTTAGTAGGATGCTCTTTAGCCTCCATGTATTTGAGTTCTTTCTGACTTTCCTCTGGTGATTGGGTTGTAGTTTCAAAGCATTGTGGTCTGAAAATATGCAGGGAATGATCCCAATCTTTTGGTACCAGTTGAGACCTGATTTATGACCTAGGATGTGATCTATTCTGGAGAATGTTCCATGGGCACTAGAGAAGAATGTGTATTCCGTTGCTTTGGGATGGAATGTTCTGAATATGTCTGTGAAGTCCATTTGGTCCAGTGTGTCATTTAAAGTCTTTATTTCCTTGTTGATCTTTTGCTTAGATGATCTGTCCATTTCAGTGAGGGGGGTGTTAAAGTCCCCCAGTATTATTGTATTGTTGTCGATGTGTTTCGTTGCTTTTGTTATTAATTGCCTTATATAATTGGCTGCTCCCATGTTAGGGGCACAGATATTTACAATTGTTAGATCTTCTTGTTGGATAGACCCTTTAAGTAGGATATAGTGTCCTTCCTCATCTCTTATTACAGTCTTTGGTTTAAAATCTACTTTGTCTGATATAAGGATTGCCACTCCAGCTTTCTTTTGGTGTCCATTAGCATGGTAAATGGTTTTCCACCCCCTCACTTTAAATCTGGGGGTGTCTTTGGGTCTACAATGAGTCTCTTGCAGACAGCATATCGATGGGTCTTGTTTTTTAATCCAATCTCATAGCCTGTGTCTTTTGATTGGGACATTTAGCCCATTTACATTCAGGGTAACTATTGAAAGATAGGAATTTAGTGCCATTGTATTGCCTGTAAGGTGACTGTTACTGTATATTGTCTGTGTTCCTTTCTGGTCTATGTTGCTTTTAGGCTCTCTCTTTGCTTAGAGGACCCCTTTCAAGATTTCTTGTAGGGCTGGTTTTGTGTTTGCAAATTCCTTTAGTTTTTGTTTGTCCTGGAAGCTTTTTATCTCTCCAATTTTCAATGACAGCCTAGCTGGATACAGTATTTTTGGCTGCATATTTTTGTCATTTAGTGCTCTGAATATGTCCTGCCAGTCCTTTCTGGCCTGCCAGGTCTCTGTGGATAGGTCTGTTGCCAATCTAATGTTTCTACCATTGTAGGTTACAGATCTCTTCTCCCGAGCTGCTTTCAGGATTTTCTCTTTGTCTCTCAGACTCGTAAGTTTTACTATTAGATGTTGGGGTGTTGACCTATTTTTATTGATTTTGAGAGGGGTTCTCTGCACTTCCTGGATTTTGATGCCTGTTTCCTTCCCCAAATTAGGGAAGTTCTCTGCTATAATTTGCTCCATTATACCTTCTGCACCTCTCTCTCTTTCTTCTTCTTCTGGGATCCCAATTATTCTAATGTTGTTTCGTCTTATGGTATCGCTTATCTCTCGAATTCTGCCCTCGTGATCCAGTAGTTGTTTATCTCTCTTTTCCTCAGCTTCTTTATTTTCCATCATTTGGTCTTCTATATCACTGATTCTGTCTTCTGCCTCATTTATCCTAGCAGTTAGCGCCCCCATATTTGATTGCACCTCATTAATAGCCTTTTTGATTTCTACTTGGTTCGATTTTAGTTCTTTTACTTCTCCAGAAAGGGTTTCTCTAATAACTTCCATGCTCTTTTCAAGCCCAGCTAGTATCTTTAAAGTGATGATTCTGAACTCTAGATCTGACGTCGTACTAATGTCCATATTGAGTAGGTCCCTGGCAGTCGGTACTACCTCTTGTTCTTTTTGTTGAGGTGATTTTTTCCATCTTGTCATTTTGTGCAGAGGAGAATAGATTAATGAGAGAACAAAATGCTAGCAGGGTAACAACGTCCCCAGAGAATATACTCTAAACAAATCAGAGAAGACCTGAAGCAGTGGGAAAAGAAAGGGAAAGAGAAAAAAAAGAAAAAAAAAAGATAAAGATAAAAACAAACAAAAACAGAACAAAACAAAACAAAAAAAACCAGAATGTGATCAAATATGATCAGGCTGGTATATAGACCAGTGCCACACACTAGATTTTGGGTGTATTTTGGTCTGTTAGAAGAAAGTGCCTCCCAAAATTTTAAAGAAAGAAAAACTTATATATGTACAAAAATAAGGGTTGATATGATGAAGAGATAGAATATGAGTGTAAAGATGGAAATTATAAAAAATTTTATAAAAGGAATTGATAAGAAGTTGTTTGAAAAAAGAAAGAAGAGGATTTAAAAAAAAAAGAATAAAAAAAGGGAGAGAGTGTGATCAGGCAGGGGAGTAGAAAAAACCATACACTAGAGATTTAGGGTATATTTTTATGTTAGAAGAAACTATCTCAAAATTTTAAAGAGAGAACAACTTATATATATATGCCAAAAATACGGCTAACTACTATGAAGGGATAGAATATGACTCTAAAAATGAAAAATAAAAATGTTTTTTAAAAAAGGGATTGATAAGATGTTGGTTGAAAAAGGGAAAAAGAAAAATTCAAAAAAAAAAAAAGACAGTTAAAAAAAAATTAACTTTGAAAGACTAAAGAATCATGGTAAAAAAGCCATGAATTTTATGTGTAGTATTCCCCTAGCGCTGGAGTTCTGCTGTTCTCATTGACAGGTAAACTTGGTCTTGGCTGGCTGTTCTCGCTGATCTTCTGGGGGAGGGGCCTGTTGCCGTGGTTTCCAAAAGTCTTTGCCAGAGGCGGAATTTCCCCGCCCTTGCCCAGTCCAGGCTAAGTAATCTGCTCGGGTTTGCTCTCCAGAGCTTTTGTTCCCTGCAAGCTTTCCGTACAGCTTTGGAGGCGGAGAGTGAAAATGGCGGCCTCCCAATCTCTGCCTCGGAGGAGCCAAGAACTCGGGGCCCCGCTCCTCAGTGAGCCCCCAGAGAAAAGCCATCAGTCACTCCCGTCTCCCCGGTCTCCGGCCGCACTCCGTGCTCACCCGGCCTGTGACTGCGCGTTTCTATCTCTGGCACCCGACCCCGTGTGGAGTCTCCAAACCCAGCAGATCCCCGCGGTGCGCTCCTGCGCTGCTCCTCCCAGGGGAGGAAGGTAAGTCTCCCTGGATCTGCCGCCTGCTGGGTCCCTGCTGGAGGAGCAGTGGACCGACCGTGCCGCGGATCACGGTTTATGGCAACCCTGAGCTGAGAGCCCGCGCCTGCGCTCCGTCTCTGCAGCCGGCTTCCCTGCTCCGATACCTGGGAGCTCTGCCGCACTCAGGCACCCCCGGTCTCTCTGTGACCCCGAGGGTCCTGAGACCGCACTGTCCCACGAGGGTTCCACCCCACACTTAGCCACCGGAGTGACGTCCCTCAGCGGAGCCGACTTCTAAAAGTTCCAATTTTGTGCTCCGCGGCTCTATCACTTGCCAGAAGCGGCTGACGGAGGCCCCTCCCCCGCCGTCTATCCTCCCGAATATCGCCTCGGATTCACTTCTCCGCACGTCCTACCTTCCAGAAAGTGGTCGCTTTTCTGTTCAGAGAGTTGTTGCTATTCTTTTCTTCGATCTCCTTTTGAGTTTGTAGGTGTTCAGAATGGCTTGATCCCTATCCAGCTGAATTCCTGAGAGGAGACGAAATCCAGGTCTCCTACTCCTCCACCATCTTCCAGCGAAGCCCCATCCCATTATCTTGAACACAATGCCATATAGCCTCTCATGCTGGAAGGGCCGAGAGGCTGAGCCACTGCTGGGAAATGTTCCCCAGCCAGACTCCCTAGCCAGAGTCTAGCTGCTCTTTGCAAAGGCAATTCCAGACAAAGGATTTTGCTGTGTTTGTGGCCACAGTGTCAGGAGCCACTCTCCTTAGTGTGTCTTGTCAGGAGTGTTACTGGTTGAGAGTGCTCCCAGGGGACTCACCTATCAGAGCATTTCTCAGAGACACTTTCATGTCTGCTGGAGTCTGGCTTTCTGAGCTCTCAGCACCTGCACATTTAGCCTTACTTTTAGCATCACTTCTGGGAGGGCGTCTTACAGTTTTTACACCTGCAGTTCTGCATTAATTCACAACCCTTGGGAGGAATGAAGGAAGCCACAAAAGCCCCTGTATCAAGCAAGGCCTGAGTGTCCACATCCTTGGCTAATGGTGAGCACTTGTCCTTCTCCAGGAAGCCCCTTTCAGAATTGCAAAGTTGTAGAATATTAAAGACCCTATCAATCTCTCCTTTCAATATTAAAATCCACACTACGTGTAGACTTGACAAAAGCCCCCAATTCCTCTTTTAGTGCCCTTTTAGTGGGCTTGCAGCACATATGGAAATTGGGCTTCAGGAATATTTTCCCAAGCTAGATAGGCAAATTCAACTCTTTCACCTAGATCCCATGGAGGAGATACTAGGTCTAAGCATTGTAGGAACTCAAAGAAGATGCCAATAATGGGTGCAATAACCAGGGAAAATTCCTTGGAGTAGGTGAATCTAGAGTCTTCAAAATGGCTAGGATTAGAACAGCTGGGCTTAAATAGGGAGGACATTCTGAGAGAGAGGACCCTCATGCAAGATGTCAGCATAGAAGAAATTGTAACTACTGGAATGTGAAAAAGTTGGGCTGACAGCAGGTCCATGCTATGTGCATGGAGATTACTTAACCTTCTCTTTTGTTGCTTATGCCCCACAGCTGCTCTATGTAATGTACTATTCACAAGGCCAATGCTGAGCAACTCTGGATGTGACAGCTCTTACATTACTGCTTCTTCTAGGCAGATGTTGGCAGAAATTGCCTTGGAAGTAGCAGCCCCCTCTGAATGTTTCTTTTGCAGGAAAGCTAGCTAACTGCCTACTCAGCACTTTCTAGTTGTTATTGAGACAGGTGTTTTAGGTTTTTCTTTCTTGTGATTTTTTTTTTGTTTGTTTGTTTGCTTGCAGATGTCAGAAATTGAAAATAGCCCAAAGGGAATGTATTGGCTTGTGTAACCAAAAGAGAAGTTCAGCTTAGGTTTCAAGAATGGCTTGATTTAGGAACTCAAGGTTTCCTTGTTTCTATCTTGCAACTCTTCATCCCTCCATTTTGGCTAACCAGTTCAAACACAGTCTGGCCATGTTCATGTGCCGGGAAGCTTCAAACATTCTTCCTTATAGGTCCAAACGTAGGAAACAGATTTTTTCTTACTGGTTAATTTGAAGAAGTATCCTCAGCCTGACTATCACTGAACTGAGTTGCACCACATGCCTAACTCCGAACCAAGTCCTGGGGCAAAGAAGGTAAGATGCTCTGATGGGTCAACTCTGAGTCATATGCTCACCCTTGAAAGGAGAGATGGAGTACATCCACCTCAACCATATGGATTGAGGAGAGAACATGTATGATTCCCAAGAGGAAAACTGGGATGATGTTAACAGAAAAGTGGCAAGTATAGGCTAAGTGGTAAAAAACAACCTATGATTACTATAGTGAGTCTCTGAATCTCCACATATTAAGAACTGGTGTTTTCCTTGGAAGACACTTTAGTGTTACCTGGATTCCCTAGCAAGCCATATGGCCATCCTGCTCTTTGATGGATGTGCCTGCTTCAGATGGCCACTGCAAACATCCCAGAAATCACAGCCAGGATTGAAGAGTCACTTCAATCTCACCGGGAGGATGTAATGGATGCTCTGGATGTGCTTTGGATCTGGTGAGAGGGAAAGGAGAATAAGTTTATAATCTGACCTTACTTTGTTGGAAGTAAAGATGCTTAACTCACCCTCTTGGAGGCATCTTTGTCAGAAAATAGTACAGTGGTTAAGACCATTGCCCTCCAGGGGCGCCTGGGTGGCTCAGTTGGTTAAGCATCTGCCTTTGGCTCAGGTCATGATCCTGGGGTCCTGGGATTGAGCCCTGTGTTAGCCCCATTTTGGGCTCCCTGCTCAGCAGGGAGTCTTCTTCTCCCTCTGCCCTCTTCCTTTCTCTCCCCCTGCTAGTGGTCTCTCTCAGATACATAAATAAAATCTTAAAAAAAAAAAAAAAAGAACCTTTGCCTCTGAAATCAGACTGCCTGAGTTTGAACCTGTTTTTTTCAATATCAATAAACCTCCATTTTCTTTCTCTACAAGGGTGTCCTGAGGATTCATGAAATTATGCCTATGAAGTACTTGACACAGTGCATAGCATATAACTAAGTGTGTATAGAATACAAGTTAAATACTCTTTGCTGTAGCAGGTGATGTCACAACAGCAGGTGCTCAGGAGGGCCAATCTATCTAGAAGCATGCGAAGTGCAGGGCATATTTTCTTTTATTGGATATGAAAACCTTCTTTCCATCCCCACCTTATTTCCTGAGGGGTGAGCAAGTCTGACTAGAATCTTTGTACATGCTCTCTGACAACTAATGGCTTTTGGGAGTCACTGCAAAACCCCTTTTTCGCTCCCACACCAGTCAGTCCTAGAGTCTTGCCTGTTCTATCTCTGAAATATTTCTTCAATCTGACCTCACTCTTCACTGCCCCTGCCCCGGCTCTAGTTCACAATCCCCTCTCTCCTGTCTGGTTAAATCAGGAATTTTTCTAACTTAGTTCCCTGTCTCACATGTCTTTCTATCTGGTCTGCTCCTTTCCTTTGCTCCTTTCCCTTGCCTACACAATAATGTCCTAATTCCTTAGCAAGGCATTATTTAAAGACATTTTCAGTCTGATTCCAGCCTACCCTTCCATCTGCAAGAATCTCTCCCACAAAACATCTATTACAGCCATAGCTGCTGATGTTCACTCTTCCCTAAAAACTCCATGCCCCAGCACCCCTGCAGGCTTTTGCCCACACTGTTTTTGCTGGCTGTCTGCCCTTACCTCTTCTCTGCTTGGCTAATTTCTGCATATTTTTTAAAGTTCAGCTCTTCTCCCCTGGGTCCCTGCTCCTGTGCTTCCATAGCTAGATGTACATGCTATTACTGTACATTTATCACCCTATTTAACAATTGGCTGTGTACTTATCTCTACTCCTATATGCACCATAAATTCATGGAAGAAAAGGAACATGGTTTATGCATTTTTATATACCCAGGGCCTAGAAAAGTGTTCAAAAGCACTATTATTTTCTGCAATGAGTATCTGTTCTTAGGTTGTAAATCAAGAAGGGTAAAATGCGCTCCTATGCATTTCTCTTATTACAGCACCATTCTGAGTGGTTCTTCTGACTTTTTCTTCCTTTTTTTCAATATATTTTAAATTATATAGTAACAAGAAATACAGGAATCCATTCCTATTCTTAAAAATATATATTAATTTCTTCTGCCAAGGTAACCACTGTTATTAGGTTGGTGGATATTCTTCAGGACTTTTCAAAAATTATTTATTTAAAATAACAGCTTTATTTAGATATAATCCACATACGATGAAATTCACTCCTTTAAAATGTACAATTTGGCAGTTCTTAGCATTTTCACATTTATGAAACCATCACCAGTATCTAATGTTAGAACATTTTATCATTAGCAGTCACTCCCCATTTTTCGCTCCCCATCAGCCCTTAATAACCACTAATATACTTTGTCTTGGTGGATTCGCCTATTCTGGATATTTCATGTAAATGGAATTGTACAATAAGTGTTTTGTGTCTGACTTCTATTATTTAGAATAATGTTTTCCAGGTTCATCCATTTTGCAGCATGTATCAGTTTCATTCCTTTTATGGCAGAATAATATTCTATTTTTAGATATAACATATTTTATTTATCTGTCTATCAGTTGAAAGAAATTTGGGTTGCTTCCACTTTCTGACTGTTGTGAATAATACTTTATGAACATTCCTGTACAAATTTTTGCGTGGACATATGTTTTCAGTTCTCCTGGGTATGTGCCTAGGAGTGGAACTGCTGGGTCATATGGTAACTCTATGTTTAAAAGGTTGAGGAATTGCTAAATTTTCCATAGCAGCTTCAACATTTCACATTCCCACCAGCAATGTATGAGGATTCAAACTCTTCTACATCTTTATCACCACTTGTTCTTGTCTGTGTTTTTCACTATACTCATTTTAGTGAGTGTGAAGCATTATTTCATTGTGGTTTTGAGTTATGTTTCCATAATGACTAATAATCTTGAGCATCTTTCATGTACTTATTATCCATTTGTATATCTTCTTTGGAGAAATGTTTATTCAAATGCTTTGTCTATTTTAAAATTGGTTATTTGTCCTTTTATTGAATTGTAAGCATTCTTTTTTTTTTATTATGTTCTGTTAATCACCATACATTACATCATTAGTTTTTGATGTAGTGTTCCATGATTCATTGTTTGCATATAACACCCAGTGCTCCATGCAGAACGTGCCCTCCTCAATACCCATCACCAGGCTATCCCATCCTCCCACCCCCCTCCCCTCTAGAACCCTCAGTTTGTTTTTCAGAGTCCATAGTCTCTCATGGTTTGTCTCCCCCTCCGATTTCCCCCCCTTCATTTTTCACCTCCTGCTATCTTCTTCTTCTTCTTCTTTTTTTAAACATATATTGCATTATTTGTTTCAGAGGTACAGATCTGTGATTCAACAGTCTTGCACACTTCACAGCGCTCACCATAGCACATACTCTCCCCAATGTCTATCACCCAGCCACCCCATCCCTCCCACCCCCCTACACTCTAGCAACCCTCAGTTTGTTTCCTGAGATTAAGAATTCCTCATATCAGTGAGGTCATATGATACATGCCTTTCTCTGATTGACTTATTTCGCTCAGCATAATACCCTCCAATTCCATCCATGTCGTTGCAAATGGCAAGATTTCATTCTTTTTGATGGGTGCATTCTTAATATAATCTGGATACAAGACCCTTTTCAGATATGTGATTTATAAATATTTTCTTCACAACCTTTTTATATACATTTAAATACATATGTATTTTTGTGCTTATATTTATATTTGTA
The DNA here is from genome assembly GCF_964656455.1 of Halichoerus grypus. NCBI lineage: Eukaryota > Metazoa > Chordata > Mammalia > Carnivora > Phocidae > Halichoerus > Halichoerus grypus. The sequence goes on from NC_135712.1 coordinate 171,812,593, forward strand.
AAGATTTAAATATGTTTCTCTTTTATACATATGGGATTATATTGTTTGTATTGTTGTGTAGATATCTTTCCCAATCATTATACATGTAAATCTACCTCATTATTTCAATTGCCAAATAGATGTACATTTAACCATTCCCCTGATGATGGACATTTTGGTGAGTGTCAATATTTTTACTATTATGAACAGTGCTATAGTGAGCATCCCTATAAAGGTCCCTTTCCACACATGTGTAATTATCTCTCTAGGATATCTTGAAGAAGAATCACCTGAGTTTAAGGTTATCTGCATTTTACATTTTAATACATACTATCAAAATGTCTATTGGAAAGGCTGCACAAATACACTTTCACAATAACAGTGTATGAGAATATCATTTCCTTGTATACTGGCCAATATTCACATTTAAGTGTTCTTGCCAGGTGATGAGCAAAAATGGTACTTAACTATTCTTTTAACTTGCATGAAGTTTGGAACGCTCTCTGGGACAGTATCGTCTCAGGACCCTCAGGGTCACAGAAAGACTGGGTGTGCCTGAGTGTGGCAGAGCTCCCGGGTATCGGAGTGGGGAAGCTGGCTGCAGAGATGGAGCTGAGGAGAGGGCTCTTAGCTTGGGGTTGGCATAAACTGTGATCCACGGCACAGTCGGGCCACTGCTCTTCAGGCAGGGACCCAACAAATGGCAGATCTGGGGCGACTCCCCTTCCTCCCCTGGGAGAAGCAGCGCAGGAGCGCACTGCAGGGATCTGCTGGGTTTGGAGACTCCACACGGGGTTGTGTGCCAGGGATAGAAACTCTCGGTCACAGGCCGGGTGAGCGTGGAGTGCGGCCGGAGACCGGGGAGATGGGACTGACTGACTGATTTTCTCTGGGGCGCACTGAGGAGCCGGGCCCTGAGTTCTCGGCTCCTCTGGGGCGGAGATTGGGAGGCCGCCATTTTCAATCTCCACCTCCAAAGCTGTACGGAATGCTTGCAGGGAACAAAAGCTCCTGAGAGCAAACCGGAGCAGATTACTTAGCCCCGACCGGGCAAGGGTGGGGCAATTCCGCCTCCGGCAAAGACATTTGGGAGCCACGGCAACAGGCCCCTCCCCCAGAAGATCAGCAAGAACAGCCAGCCAAGACCAAGTTTACCTATCAATGAGAATGGCAGAACTCCAGCATGAGGGGAATACTGCACATAGAATTCATGGCTTTTGTCCCATGATTCTTTAGTCTTTCAAAGTTAATTTTTTAAATTTTCTTTTTTTTTTTAAATTTTTCTTTTTCCCTTTTTTCAACCAACATCTTACTAATCCCTTTTTAAAAAATCTTTTTTATTTTTCATTTTTGGAGTCATAGTCTATCCGTTCATTGTAGTTAACCTTATTTCTGGTATATATATAAGTTGTTCTCTCTTTAAAATTTTGGGATACAGTTTCTTCTAACAGACCAAAATATACCCTAAATCTCTAGTGTATGGCTTTGTTCTAGTCTCCTGCCTGATCACATTCTCTCCCCCCCCTTTTTAAATTTCTCTTCTTTCTTTTTTCAACCAACTTCTCATCTTATCAATTCCTTTTATAAAATCTTTTATAATTTTCATCTTTACAGTCATATTCCATCCCTTCATTGAATTTACCCTTATTTTTGTACATATATAAGTTTTTCTTTCTTTAAAATTTTGGGAGGCAGTTTCTTCTAACAGATCAAAATAAGCCCCAAATCTAGTATGTGGCACTGATCTATTCACCAGCCTGATCATATTTGATCATATTCTTTTTTTTTTTTTTCCTTCTTTCCCTTTCTTTTCCCCCAGTTTCAGGTCTCTTCTGATTTGTTTAGTGTATATTTTTCTAGGGTCATTGTTACCCTGTTAGCATTTTGTTCTCTCATTCATCTATTCTTCTTTGGACAAAATGAAAAGATGGAAAAAATCACCTGAAAAAGTAAGAACAAGAGGCAGTACCGACTGCCAGGGACCTAATCAATACGGACATTAGTAAGATGTTGGAACTAGAGTTCAGAATGATGATTTTAAAGATACTAGCTGGATGTGAAAACATGGAAGATACTAGAGAAACCCTTTCTGGAAAAATAAAAGAACTAAAATCTAACCAAGTCGAAATCAAAAAGGCTATTAATGAGGTGCAATAAAAAATGGGGGCTCTAACTGCTAGGATAAATGAGGCAGAAGAGAGAATTAGTGATATAGAAGACCAAATGATGGAGAATAAGTAAGCTGAGAAAAAGAGATAAACAACTACTGGATCATGAGGGCAGAATTTGAGAGATAAGTGATACCATAAGACGAAACAATATTAGAATATTTGGGATCCCAGAAGGAGAAGAAAGAGAGAGAGGGGCAGAAGGTATGTTGGAGCAAATTATAGCAGAGAACTTCCCTAATTTGGGGAAGGAAACAGGCATCAAAATTCAGGAGGCACAGAGAACCCCCCTCAAAATCAATAAAAATAGGTCAATACCCCAACATCTAATAGTAAAACTTACAAGTCTCAGAGACAAAGAGAAAATGCTGAAGGTAGCTTGGGACAAGAGCTTTGTAACCTACAATGGTAGAAACATTAGATTGGCAACAGACCTATCCACAGAGACCTGGCAGACCAGAAAGGACTGGCATGATCTCTTCAGAGCACTAAATGAGAAAAATATGCAGCCAAGAATACTATATCCAGCTAAGCTGTCATTGAAAATAGAAGGAGAGATAAAAAGCTTCCAGGACAAACAAAAGTAAAGGAATTTGTAAACACCAAACCAGCCCTAGAGGAAATCTTGAAAGGGGTCCTCTAAGCAAAGAGAGAGCCTAAAAGCAACATAGACCAGAAAGGAACACAGACAATATACAGTAACAGTCACCTTACAGGCAATACAATGGCACTAAATTCCTATCTTTCAATAGTTACCCTGAATGTAAATGGGCTAAATGCCCCAATCAAAAGACACAGGCTATCAGATTGGATTAAAAAACAAGACCCATCAATATGCTGTCTGCAAGAGACTCATTGTAGACCCAAAGACACTCCCAGATTGAAAGTAAGGGGGTGGAAAACCATTTACCATGCTAATGGACACCAAAAGAAAGCTGATGTGGCAATCCTTATATCAGACAAATTAGATTTTAAACCAAAGACTATAATAAGAGATGAGGAAGGACACTATATTATACTTAAAGTGTCTATCCAACAAGAAGATCTAACAATTGTAAATATCTATGCCCCTACCATAGGAGCAGCCAATTATATAAGCCAATTAATAACAAAATCAAAGAAACTCATTGAGAACAATACAGTAATAGTAAGGGACTTTAACACCCCCCTCAATGAAATGGACAGATCATCTAAGCAAAAGATCAACAAGGAAATAAAGACTTTAAATGACACACTGGACCAAATGGACTTCACAGATATATTCAGTACATTCCATCCCAAAGCAATAGAGTACACATTCTTCTCTAGTGCCCATGGAACATTCTCCAGAATCAATCACATCCTAGGTCATAAATCAGGTATCAACAGGTACCAAAAGATTGGGATCATTCCCTGCATATTTTCAGACCACAATGCTTTGAAACTACAACCCAATCACCAGAGGAAAGTCAGAAAGAACTCAAATACATGGAGGCTAAAGAGCATCCTACTGAAGAATGAATGGGTCAACCAGGAAATTAAAGAAGAATTAAAAAAATTCATGGAAACCGATGAAAATGAAAACACAACTATTCAAAATCTTTGGGATGCAGCAAAGGCAGTCCTAAGAGGAAAGTATATAGCAATACAAGCCTTTCTCAAGAAGCAAGAAAGGTCTCAAATACACAACCTAACCCTACACCTAAAGGAGCTGGAGAAAGAACAGCAAATAAAGCCTAAACCGAACAAGAGAAGAGAAATAATAAAGATCAGAGCAGAAATCAATGAAAGAGAAACCAAAAGAACAGTAGAATAGATCAATGAAACTAGGAGCTGGTTCTTTGAAAGAATTACTAAGATTGATAAACCCTTTGCCAGACTTATAAAAAAAAAAAGAGAAATGACCCAAATCAACAAAATCAGGAATGAAAGCAGAGAGATCATAAGCAACACCAAAGAAATACAAACAATTATAAGAACATATTATGAGCAACTCTATGCCAGCAAATTAGATAATCTGAAGAAATGGATGCATTCCTAGAGATGTATCAACTACCAAAACTGAACCAGGAAGAAATAGAAAACCTGAACAGACCTATAACCACTACGGAAATTGAAGCAGTCATCAAAAATCTCCCAACAAACAAAAGCCCAGGGCCAGTGGGCTAACCAGGGGAATTCTACCAAACATTTAAAGAAGAATTAATACCTATTCTTCTGAAACTGTTCCAAAAACGAGAAATGGAAGGAAAACTTCCAAACTCATTTTATGAGGCCAGCATTACCTTGATCCCCAAACCAGACAAAGACCCCATCAAAAAGGAGAATTACAGACCAATATCCTTGATGAACATGGATGCAAAAATTCTCACCAAAATGCTAGCCAATAGGATCCAACAGTACATTAAAAGGATTATTCACCATGACCAAGTGGGATTTATTCATGGGGCACAAGGTTGGTTCAACATCCACAAATCAATCAATGTGATACAATACATTAATAAAAGAAAGAACAAGATCCTCTCAATAGATGCAGAAAAAACATGTGACAAAGTACAGCATCTTTCTTGATTAAAAGTATTCAGGGTGTACGGATAGAGGGTACATACCTCAATATCATAAAAGCCATCTATCAAAAACCCATAGCGAATATCATTCTCAATGGGGAAAAACTGAGAGCTTTCCCCCTAAGGTCAGGAACACGGCAGGGATGTCCACTCTCACCACTGCTATTCAACAAGTACTAGAAGTCCTAGCCACAGCTATCAGACAACAAAAAGAAATCAAAGGCATCCAAATTGGCAAAGAAGAAGTCAAACTTCACCCTTTGCAGATGATATGATACTTTATGTGGAAAACCCAAAAGACTGCACCCCAGAACTGCTAGAATTCATACAGGAATTCAGTCAAGTGGCAGGATATAAAATCAATGCACAGAAATCAGTGGCATTTCTATGCACCAACAACAAGACAGAAGAAAGAGAAATTAAGGAGTTGATCCCATTTACAATTGCACCCAAAACCATTCGATACCTAGGAATAGATCTAACCAAAGAGGCAAAGAATCTGTACTCAGAAAACTATAAAATACTCATGAAAGAAATTGAGAAAGACACAAAGAAATGGAAAAACGTTCCATGCTCATGGATTGGAAGAACAAATAATCCTAAAATTTGTATGGAACCAGAAAAGACCCCGAAGAGCCAGAGGAATGTTGAAAAAAAAGCAAAGCCATGGTATCACAATTCCGGACTTCAAGCTCTATTACAAAGCTGTAATCATCAAGACAGTATGGTACTGGCACAAAAGCAGACACATAGGTCAAAGGAACAGAATAGAGAGCCCAGAAATGGACCCTCAACTCTATGGTCAACTAATCTTCGACAAAGCAGGAAAGAATGCCCAATGGAAAAAAGACAGTCTCTTCAATAAATGGTGTTGGGAAAATTGGACAGGCACATGCAGAAGAATGAAACTGGACCATTTCCATACACCACACACAAAAATAGACTCAAAATGGTTGAAAGACCTCAATGTGAGACATAGGTCCATCAAAATCCTTGAGGAGAACACAGGCAGCAACCTCTTCGACCTCAGCCACAGCAACTTCTTCCTAGACACATCGCCAAAGGCAAGGGAAGCAAGAGCAAAAATGAACTATTGGGACTTCATCAAGATAAAAAGCTTTTGCACAGAAAGGAAACAGTCAACAAAAGCAAAGACAACCGACGGAATGGGAGAAGATATTTGCAAATGACATATCAGATAAAGGGCTAGTGTCCAAAATCTATAAAGAACTTATCAAACTCAACACCCAAAGAACAAATGATCCAATCAAGAAATGGGCAGAAGACATGAACACACATTTTTCCAAAGAAGACATCCAAATGGCCAACAGACACCTGAAAAATTGCTCAGCATCGCTTGGTATCAGGGAAATCCTAATCAAAACCTCAATGAGATACCACCTCACACCAGACAGAATGGCTAGAATTAACAAGTCAGGAAACAACAGACGTTGGCGTGGATGTGGAGAAAGGGGAACCCTCCTACACTGTTGGTGGGAGTGCTAGCTGGTGCAGCCACTCTGGAAAACAGTATGGAGGTTCCTCAAAAAGTTGAAAATAGAGCTACCCTACGACCGAGGAATTGCACTACTGGGTATTTACCCCAAAGATACAAATGTAGGGATCCGAAGGGTTACATGCACCCCAATGTTTATAGCAGCAATGTCCACAATAGCCAAACTATGGAAAGAGCCAAGATGTCTATCGACAGATGAATAGATAAAGAAGATGTGATATATATATACAAAGGAATGTTATGCAGCTGTCAAAAAAACCCAAAATCTTGCCATTTGCAATGACGTGGATGGAACTAGAGGGTATTATGCTATGCAAAATAAATCAATCAGAGAAAGACATGTATCATATGATCTCACTGATTTGAGGAATTCTTAATCTCAGGAAACAAACTGAGGGTTGCTGGAGTGGTGGGGGTGGGAGGGATGGGGTGGCTGGGTGATAGACATTGGGGAGGGTGTGTGCTATGGTGAGCGCTGTGAAGTGTGTAAGACTGTTGAATCACAGACCTGTACCTCTGAAACAAATAATACATTATATGTTAAAAAAAAAAAAAAAGAAGAAGATGGTAGGAAGGGAAAAATGAAGAGGGGGAAATCAGAGGGGGAGACGAACCATGAGAGACTATGGACTCTGAGAAACAAACTGAGGGTTCTAGAGGGGAGGGGGTTGGGGGAAAAGTTAGCCTGGTGATGGGTATTAAAGAGGGCACATATTGAATGGAGCACTGGGTGTTATACGCAAACAATGAATCATGGTACACTACATCAAAAACTAATGATGTAATGTATGGTGATTAACATAACATAATAAAATAAAATTTAAAAAAATAAAATTAAATTATAAAAGAACTTGCATGAAGTTGTTTTGATATCATGATTTCCATAACTTCTATTAGTTGGTGTTCAGAATAGAATCTGTCTCATTTAATTCTGTAGATCTCTCCTTCACATGGGAGCCCGTTCATGACATGGAAAAGAAATGATAGAAGGGCTGGAATAGTCTGGATTTATATTATGTATATAATATATTATGTATATATATATATATTATATATTTATTATTATGCTGTTATGTATGGTGAGGCCAGCTTAAGAAAAATATGGTTCTTAAAAGACTTTCCATTGAATTTAGAGCTGACCAGACTTTTCACCACATTCCAGAGATTTTTAACTTCACAAAGATGTGGCATTTTATTTTAATCAGGCTATCAACAGTGCTCCCTTTTCGAGTGACTTTTCAAAAGCATCTTTTGTCAGCAGAGAGCTTTTATTAGCTAATGTAACCTTGCTGTATTCCATGTTAGCAGAGAGAGAAAAGAAATGTCCTTGGGTACCGAATATGGGAAGTTGTGCAAAAATTCTCAAGGGGAAAGAAGTTGTTCAGCTTTTTGAAGCTACATTTGTCACTCTGTTGTATCTTAACTAAAAATAATGAAGTTTTCCAATGCTAATGTCCAGAAGGTAAAGGTTTATCAGATTATGCCTCCAAACTGACAGTTGGATGAAAAGAAATCACAGGGGATTAATATGGAGACACCAGGTAGAAGTGTGGGCATGATAGTTTGGATAGGCTCAACTGTAAATGTCTGTGGTCTGAGCCCCTAAAAACAGGGTGTTAGGCAAGAATATCTAGGAGTAAGAGTGATAGCCTTGGCTATGGAATGTGGCAGCTAGCTAATGAGGACTTAATCTGATCCATTACTGATAACTGAGCAGTGCCAATAATCTGCAGGATCATGGGGCAGACATACATATTGTGGGTTCTGGGCACAGTCAGGTGGGGAGTTAATGGTATGATTCCAGTAATCAGTCCACTGATGCAAGTGCTCATTCAGTAATCAGAGTATGTGGACTGGGTCTTACACAGGTGTCAAGACACTGGAAAGCAGATTGGGATTCTGGGACAGGTCCACTGCAGTGTGGGAACTGATGTGTTGTCGGGACAAAGCCCCCCGACCTTGCTTAACATGGTAGGAATGGTGAAAGTTGAATCTCAGAGTGAATCTATACAAAATCTTCAACTGAATGGCTTAATTTCAAAACCCATGAATAGACCAGGTGGGGCAACTAATGCCTCTTCTGTTTTGTTAGGGATTGGCTCACAAACTGAGGAGGGTACTTAATTGATACTGTGGACTTAGGGCTCACAGTGAGGAGTCACTGGAGAAGGTAGGAAGGACATTCTGACAGCACTGTCCCTGAATCCCCAGATAACACTATAAATTATCTCTCATCTTTGCTGGGAAGTGGTAGGTAGTGGTACTTGATGTCTATAAGACTCCAATTCAATTTTGAGGTCCATAATTCAATGAGGATAGATATAAAAAGGGTTCCTTTTTCATCAAAAGGGTAATTACCTAGTTATCAGTGTGCTGGGAGGATGAGAGCTTATGGATTTTTCATAAAATCATAAGTTCATAAGGGGCTGGGTGAAGTCATTTCATTCTGTCTTCAAGCAGGGCTGAATTTAATTCATCCTTGATAGATGGGACACTGTTTAAGAAAGATCTCTAGAGAATAATAGTTGACAACCTTCAGTATTTTAGCTATCCTCTATTGTGACATTCCTTCTACCTTAGTGAACATGTTGACATAGAATGGAAGTTCCTAGTCTTTTGTGTCCTTTTTGGGTAGAAAGAACAGTGCTGTAAGTGTCCCTCATTTTCATTAATTCAGAGAACACTATTGGATACCTATTCTGTGCTAGATGCGAGTGATACAAGGGTGAAGCAGTAGAAAAGACATTTGATTCTTGTAGATATTTAGCTGAAAGACACATGATGGATAATAATCAATAACCAAATAAATAAGTGATTACAAGTTGTAATAAATGCTATAAAGGGAATGAAGTGCTCCTATAGAAAGGACCTAAAGGAAGCTAAGGCCTAGTTTAGATGAGTGGACAGAGGACTTATAAGTAGAGATTTATAAGTGACATTTACTACAAGCCCTGAGGTATAAAAGGGTACAGCATTTTAGCATGGAGAGAAGAGTGTTCTTGACAGAGGAAGCAGAATGTGCAAAGGCCCTGAAGTAGAAAGACCATGGTATGTTTGAGAGATTGAAGAGGTCAGTATAGCTAGAGCAGAGTGGTCAGGGAAAGGCTGGCATGCAGTGAGGTTAAGGAAGGAACTAAGGGGCCAGGTAATATCTGACCTTGTAAGCAATAATGGGGAATTTGGATTTTATTAAAATAGAATGTTTTTAATAGATCACCTGCCTGCTGTGTGGCAAATGAATGAGAACTGGGAAAATCAGAATAGAGAGACCATTTAGGAGGTAATCTGTTGGTGTTGGTGCTTTGGACTGTGTTGGTGGCAGTGAAAATGGATGGAGATATTTTTGAGATATACTTAGGGGTCTCATTGATGGGTTGGATGTAGTACAAAGGTAAAGGGAAAGCATCAATTCAAGGCTGACATCTTGGATTCTGGGTAGAGGAACTGGTAAGATGGTAGTTTCATCTAGTAGCTGGAAAACAGTTCAGGAGTAGATTTGTAGAGGGAAGGATGGGAATTGAAAGTTTGCATCTGCACATGTTAAGTTTGAGATATCTGTGAAACATACAAGTGAAACTGTTAACTCGAAGTCTGAAGTTCAGAGAAGTTGACACTGGAGAAATACATTTGGATGTTAGTCTGATAATAAAAGCTATGGGAAGAGAATAAGATCATGGAAGGAAGAGGAAAGAGAAGGAAAGGGGGCCGAGGAATAAACTGAGGAACTCTAATATACCCCCATAGCCTTTAGAAGAAGGAGTTGAGTAGAGAGAGCACCAGACTGAAAAGCATGTAGGTTCTGATTACCTTGGGCAAGTCATTGCCTGTCTCTGACTATCAGTATCTGCATCTTTAAAATAAGCAATTAAAGCTCTAAATTCTCTTCAATTGCCAATATTCTGTCATTCATTTCTTAACTCAGTATTAGGCTCATTTTCCAATTACTTTGGCAATTATCTGTAACTTCCTCTACTTACCTAGAATTAGCATACTCAGAATACCCTTTTCTAATTCACAATTCTAATTCTAGGTCTATTAACATCCCTCTACATTTTGCCCCTCCTCTGCCAAGTTGTGATTCCTTGGGCAGTTTGTGCTGTTACATTCCAGTTCAGTTTGGTGGGGGGTGGAGTCTATGTCATAATGGAGATTGATATTGGTAGGCTTCCTTTTTCATTAAAAATGTGCCTCTTTATTTTTCCCATTCTTATTCAACTCAATTTTCCAGTTTTTTTAAATCAACTTTAGAAATTTGAGGAGTGCAAGGGCCCCTGGTTGTCTCAATTGGTTGAGCGTCTGACTCTTGGTTTTGGCTCCAGTCATGGTCTCAGGGTCATGAGATCAAGCCCCACATAGTGCTCCGAGTCTGCTTGAGATTCTCTCCCTCTCCGTCTGCCCCTCCCACAACTCTCTCTAAATTGATAAAAAGATAAATAAATCAAATCAAATCAAATCTTTAAAAAAAAAAGAAATTTGAGGAGTGCAAGTGGGCATTTGTGTTTGGTCCAGATCATAAAGCAAACCAAATTGATGGCCACTGCTCAGTAGCCAATAGGACTTTTAACCTAGTTGAAATTTGGGTTGAAGGATGAATTCCCAACTGCAATGCAGTGGATGTGTTTGTAGCAAATGAAGTTTCAGAGCACTGCTTAAGGATCTCAGGGTGATATCTGTTCTAGATATCTTTTTTTAAAAAAATTAACACTGTCAATTATTCATGTTGGAATGATATTTTAACAAAGTGCCTTTGCGGGGCACCTGGGTGGCTCAGTTGTTAAGCGTCTGCCTTCGGCTCAGGTCATGATCCCAGGGTCCTGGGATTGGGCCCCACATCGGGCTCCCTGCTCAGCGGGAAGCCAGCTTCTCCCTCTCCCACTCCCCCTGCTTGTGTTCCCTCTCTTGCTGTGTCTCTCTCTGTCAAATAAATAAATAAAATCTTAAAAAAAAAAAAAACCCAAAAACCCACAAAAAAACAAAGTGCCTTTGCTGTCCTTTCATGATGCCTTATTGCTAATTTTTTTTGTGTGACATGATTCTCTATTGTTTTTGCTTTTGTCTCACAATGTACCATCTGAACCTGCTGAGAAAGTTGGAAAAAAGTGAAAAAGAAAAAAAGAATTCATGCTGAAAAACACATGTTATTGGTTAGTGAAAAATAATAGATAAAATAGCAATTACATGTCACATGATAGACTTTCTTTTTTACTCCCCAAATGCTCTGAAAGTGGCATTGGGTCATCTCAGCAAAGGAACACAATTACAGTGATGACAATCCTCCTGTCATAGATAAAGCCTTGTCAGCAATTTATTTCTTCTACATGTCACTATTTTCAGAATTCAGGACTCTAGTCATGACTGATATGGTTATTAGAGAAAGAAGAGGTTAGATTAAATGAAAAAAGTTATTACTTATTACAGCTGGGTGATTTGGCTAAATTAACAGTAGTGTTAAATGCATAATACAGAAAGTGGTAAAAAAGGTGTGAACCAGTAACATAATTGTGCTTAAATGAGATGGGACATTATCAATCTAATTTTGTATTTTTTTCAGATTTTAGAGCTCTACCTGGAAAACCTTTCAAATTCTCCAAAATAGACCCGGGCTTGGGTCAGCCTCAATATTTGTGTTTATATGAGGCAAACATTTCCAAACTGTATTATGTGAGTTTGGCTGTATTATTTGCCCTTCCCCTTTCCCACCTGTATTGAGTTGAGTATAGTCCTCCATAAAAAGTTATATGCAAGACCTAACCCCAGTACCTGTGGATATGACCCTGTTTCCTTGTTTGGAGAAAGAATCTTTGCAGATGCAATTAAATGAAAGATCTCTAGAGGAAATCATCCTGGATTAACTGGGTGGGCCCTAAAGCCAATGATAAGTGTCCTTATAAGACACACAGGGTATAAGACCATGTGAAGACTGAGGCAGAGATTGCAGTGATTTGTCTATAAGCCCAGGGACACAATAACTGTAGCAATCACCACAAGTTAGGAGAGAGTTATGGAAAAGATTCTCCCTCAGAGCCTCGAAGTTTGCTCACACCTGGATTTAGAGTCTTGATCTCTAGAATTGTAAGATAATACCTCTCTGTTATTTTGAGGCACCTATTTGTGGTAACTTGCTACAACAGCTCTAGGAAACTAATATACCACCTTCTATTAGACATTTTGTAGGCCGCAGCATGATGGAGTAGAAAGGCATTGGAGTTAGAATTAGGAAACATAGTTTCTAAGCTTAAGGCTGCTATTGGTAGCTGTGTGATCTTGGGTGTGTCATAACCTCTGTGTGACCTTGGATGTGTCATAACATCTGACCCATAAAATGAAGACTTGGAAATCCCTTTCAAGTCCTTCTAGGTCTACTCTTATTATCCTACTTAAAAAAACAAACTAGAAAACTGTACAAAACAAAATAATGCTTTTTGGAGAGTGGACAACAGGCAGCGTAGGAGTGTATTCACTGAGAAAAGAGAGAAAAAAAAAAAAGATGAGCCCTAAGATTATTCTAGCTTTTGCTTCCAGGCACTTTATGCACTGTATCCCAGAGATGGGAAACCAAAGCAAAGCCCAGTGGTATTGCTTAGTTAAAAAGAAAAATGTTGGAATTTGTGGAGGACAGGGCACAGAAATTTGTGGTTACAGAGTGCCAGAGAGGAGAGAATTATGCCGAAAGACAGCTCCAAAAATCTGCATAGTATTTCCCTTGAATCATTGCTGGATACTAAGATGTAAATGCATATGGTGAAATTTCACAATGTTGGACAATGGAGTGACTGGGTAGTGGTGAGCTACATGGTTTCCAGATCTCACACAGCCTGGAAGCTATTTTAGTTCTAACCAGTAATATTGGAGAGACTTCATTGAACACCTGGCATATCATTAAAGACACCACAAGAGTTATGTCTTAGTAGTAGAACTAAACTAACTCTAAAATAAAGGGTACTCTTGACCTACCTTAACAGAACAGAAAAATAAGAAAAGATCAGGCCCATTTGCAAGTAATGTTAACTGCCTACCAAAAGAAACTTCAACACTCTTTAAAGGAATGCAACAAAATCCAGACCCAATAATATAACATTTTTGATATCCATTATCTAACAAAAAATTATTAGACATTCTAAGTAGCAGGAAAATGTGACTCATAATCATTCAGTAGAATCAGACCTAGGAATGATAGAAACAATGGAATTAGCAGACAAGATCTGAAAACAGCTCTGGTAAATATGCTCAGAGATTTAAATGAAAATGTGAATGTAGCAAAAGGATAAATGGAAAATATTTAAAAAGTATCAAATGGAACTTCTAAAATGGAGAAATACCATATCAGAAATGAAAAATTAACAGCAGGTGAATCACACCTTTCACCCCCCCACCCCCCAAAAATAGATCATAGAACTTGAAAACACAGCAGTAGAAACTATTAAACTGAAGCACAGATAGAAAAAAAGAGTTTTAAATGTAATTAACAGATACTCAGTGAGCTCCTGGGACCACAGGCAGTTTAACATATGTAATTAGAATTCCAGGAAGAAAGGATGGGACAGGGACATAAAAAATAATAATAATGGCTGAAAAATCTCCAAAGTTAAAGAAATCTTTAAGTCTCCTGATCCAAGTAGTTCAATGAGTCCCAAACAGAATAAACACAAAGAAAACTACACCAAAGTATATCATAATGAAATTATGATTAATTGATTAAAAAAAGTCTTAAGAACAGCTAAAGAGAAGCCACATTACCCACAGAGGAACAAAATAAGAATAATCACTGATTTCTTATTAGAAATAATGCAATACAAAAGAAAATAGAATGACATCTTTAGTATGCTGGGCAGAAAAAAAACACTTAGAATTCTATATCTGTGGAAAATATCCTTCAAAAATAAATGTGAAATAAAGAAATTTTCAGATAAACAAAAGCTGAGAGAATTCATTGCCAGCACATTTGCACTTTAATAAATGATAAAGGAAGTTTCAGGATGTAGGAAAATGATACCAGATGGAACAGAATTAAGGGCTCAGGATATGGTAAATATGTGGGAAAATACAAAAGATTTTCTTTCCTCATGTATACATATATTTCTTTGAAAAATAATTTTCTTTATAGTAAAAATAATGTAGAATTTATAACATATGTAGGAATAAAATATGACAATAGCAGAATGGATAGGAGGGAGAAATGTAAGCATTCTGTTGTAAGGGTCTTCAATTGTATGTGAAGTAGTTTAATATTATTTGAAGGTAGACTGTGATAGAATGAAGATGCATATTGTAATTCCCAGGGCATCAAAGTTGTATTGTAATAGCCTCCTAAGTAATCTTGTTTCTGTCCTTAATTTTGTAACTAAGTTAGATCATATCACACCTCAGGTTAAAACTCTCCAAAGACTTTCCATGTTAGATCAAAAACTGAAGTTTTATAAATCTATACTTAATCTGATCCAAATCTACTTCTCTGATCACATCTCCAACTTCTGCTCCTCTCACTCACTCTTCTCTAGCCATGCTGGTCTCCTTGTTATTCTTTGAACTTGATTGGCAAGGTCTCTTTTGGGGTTTTTGCACTTGCTGTGTCCTTTGCCTCTAACACTCTTCATCCCAAATATATTTTTTCAAATCTTTTTTCAGACTTTACCTGCTCACTGGTATCTTCCCTGAACACTGATTTAAAAATGTAAACCGGGGGTGCCTGGGTGGTTCAGTCGGTTAAGCCTCCAACTCTTGGTTTTGGCTCAGGTCATGATCTCATGGGTTGTGAGATAGAACTGGGCATTGGACTCCCCACTCAGTGTGGAGTCTGCTTGAGATTCTCTCCCTCTGCCCCTCCCCCCACATGCACTCTCTCTCTTTCTCTCTCAAATAAATAAATTAATCTTTAAAAAAAAATAAAATAAAATTGTAAACCTACCATTTGCTTTCCTGACACTCCCTATACCTCTTCCTTTGAGTACATGGTAGTACTTCTGTTTTCTCTGTAGTACTTTTCCTTGGCTTAATTGTCCTTGTAGTACTTATTATTTTCTAAGGCATTACAAACTTTCTTATTTGTTTTATTTATTGTCAGTCTCTCTCCCCAGAGTCCATCACAACATAACTTGAGCAGGTTTTCTGTTTTCTTTCTTTTTTTTCTTTTTGTTCACTGATGAATCCAAAGGACCTAGAATATTATCTAATATATATTAAGTGCTCAATAAATATTTGGTTGAATGACAGGATCTGAAACCAAAAGCTTGGAAACTCTAGAAAGAGTACCCAAACTCCTTTTTTTCTGCTATAGCTGCCCCTGTGTATTGGACCCTGTATCTAATGTATAACACATGGCACTTTCCTGCCCTCTTCAACAATTTCCCCATCATCTCCCTGTCCTCGTTTGCCTTAAGGCTGCAAGGGATTGGAAAGATGTTCCTTATCACAAAAAGAGAGACTTGAGAGCCCTGCTCTAGGCTTTTTTATTTGCCCTGACAAATATGACAATCTGTTTTTATCTTTAAAGCATTTGTGTGTCTGGAAAGTAGCCACTCTGAGAAGGCTGGTTTTCTGTATTTCAAAGGGAACTTATGGTCTTTTTTGGGTTTTGATTTCTATCTTTTGGAAAAGTTGGCGCCTGCAGCTCTGTTGCGCTCAAGGCTTGAAATCTTTCATCCCTGACAGTAGGAGGATAAAAGGGGGCTCATCATGGTCTACCAAGGAGACTTTAGTTTCAGGTACCTCTGGATGTAAGTAAAGGCCACAAAACAGAATGACCACAAGACTCTTGCTCTTTCCTAGGACCAGGGTTGAGGAAAAGGTAGAGTCTAGTTTGCCCCACACTAACTAATTTATTTTGCAGACATAGCATTTTGAAGGGCCAGGCAGTTTCCAGAGAGAATCTGTTTCCCAGTCTGCCTCTTTGCCTCATGATTGGAGATCTGGTAGGAAAGCTCAGAGCGCTTTGATCACAGCCTCAGCCTTTAGCAGCCAAGTTCCTTGGTATCTAGGGCACTGAAAGGGAAGGGCAGCACAAGACAAATGGGCAGATGTTCAGTGGTTGAAGGTGCAGTTTCTGAGTACAGCCTACTTCGCTAGTAATGATTAAGTACCTTTTAGGTAATGTTTTTGCACCATATCTGAAGGTTAAGAGATTAGGTGGCTGTTTGCTGTTTTAAGCTGGCTTTATCTTTACATGCAGCCAGAAAATGAATAGTGGTAGTTTTCATTAGTAAATTTAATTTTCTTTTGAATTGATTATCAAAATAGCAATGCTTCTCCATTCCCCTAACATATTCAGTGCAGCTAATGCATAAGATTCATTTCTTTGGTAGTAGTGAATAAGGCTTCCTGGGCTCAGGACTTCTGAGCATCTGTTGAGGGTTAGAGGTATTAGCTATTGTGCCAACAGATGGCAAACTAAATTTTATCCTTCCTTTCTTGACTCTTTCCCCAACTTTGAGCTCATTTTGTGGCATCCTGGAGGGATAACATGTTGTGAAATAGAAATTAAAAAACAGGGTGAGACAAAGCCTGTCTTGGTATATGGTTAGGAAGGGGATCCAAGTGACTTTGTCAGGACTTGTCTGTCCCTCGCTTTTATTTCTGTCTGTGGATCTCGTATTTTCCTATAGAAGTAAAGGAGAGATAAGTCCTGATAACCTTACTTGGGTTCCCGGATCCAGCCATGCCTGAAGCCATAATAGCCTTTAACTTTAAAATTATGTGAGCCAATGAATTCCCTTTTATAATTCAAGTTAATATAAGTTGAATTTCTCTTGGTTGCAACCAAAAGAATTTTGAATAAAAAAATTAGGGCATGAAAGGCATATTGAGGTCATCTGAGGCTTCTATAAATTGTTTGGACAATTACTCTCTTAGGATAAAAGCATCTCTAATCTTAAAAATATGACTCTGGTTAGAACAAAGGAGATGTGTGATACCTTAACCCCAGTCACCAACCTGATTGTATCCCTTACCTTCTAGTTGAAGCCCTTCCTCCTTGAACCCAGTCTTTCTTCTTATAGCAGGGAAGATGATGCTAGCAGTATTTGATTCATATCCTTTTGTCTCAGTGACTCACATTCTAAGCCCTTCCTCCATTAGCTCTAAATCTAAAAATCCTTAGGTGGTAGACTTTGATTCAATTGCATCACATGTCCAGTTCTGAGGCCAAGGAGGCAGAGTATTATGATCCTCAGTCCTATTAGAATCACACATTTAAATCTGGGGAGATATTGTTTAGTTAAATTTAGGTAGTGATTTTACAGTTTATTTTTATTTTTTTTCTTTTATCATTTGCTTACTTGTGCATAAAATATCACTTGTAAAAAAAGGAGCATTTTCACTGAATGAATGAGATGGTAATGTGAATAAGTGTTGACCGCAATGCCAAGGTTTAATAAATTGATCTCATTATTATCATTTGCATGTTACAACATCTCTTGGGGTGGATAGGGCTAGAATCATCTCACCTGTTCATTTAAGAGAACTGAAGCTCAGGATAGATTAGGAAATTAGTACTTTTAAGGAGAACCAAGCAGAAGAGCAAAAGTAATTTAATCTGTACTCTTTTTATGTCTACTTTTTGGGGAAGGGGGCTAATATCTTATGGGTAAGAATAAAGTATTAAAATATAAATACTGGGGCACCTGGGTGGCTCAATTGGTTAAGTGTCTGATGCTTGGTTTTGGCTCCGGTCATGATCTCATGGATTATGGGATCAAACCCTATATTAAGTTCCCAGCTCAGCAGAGAGTCTGCTTGAAGATTCTTTCCCTCTACCCCTTCTCCCACTCTTGTGCTCGCTCACACTCTCTCTCTCTTTAAAATAAATAAATAAATCTTAATAAAATAAAATATAAATACAGTGCATAGTCCATAATCTATATTGTGTTATCAACAGCAAAATTTAAAAATGTAAACTAGGCTTCTCCTACTTTTGTCTTCTACTTTCCTTAACTTTTCTAAATTCCACTTTACTCCTTGTGGAATGAGCAAGAATCAATAGACCAAAAGTATTTATTGAGCCCTTCTTTAGGTTAAAAAGTTCTTAAAAGTAAAAGTCTTACATAGTTTCTTGGTTCACCCACAGTAATTAATCCAGATGCTCACACATAACAGGAAATACTTGCTGAATGCATGTACAGATGAATAAGTGAATAAGTAAATGAATGAATAAGTGATTGAAAAAGTAAGTGAAGAAAAAAGGCCATGGTCCGTTATGATTTTCTTACTTTAATGGGCGGTAAGTATTAGAAAAACATATGCAGCCATGACAGCAAAGCAATCTCTTCATGTATTTTCTTACTTTTTAGAGTTGCATTTTGCTATATAACTAATACTCTCCTTTGAAGAAAAATATTGTGGCTCTTTGATTATCACTGCATAACTAACGACCCTTAAACATAGTGGTTGAAAACAACAATCATTTATTATTTTTTCACTGTTCTGTGGGTTGACTGGACTCTACTGGATCATTCTTATGCTCCACGTGGTGTTGATTGGAGCTATAGTGATCATGATGTTCTACTGGCCTGGGATTGTCAAGATGGTTTACACACATAGCTGACATTTGATGTTGGCCTACCTGTTGGGGCTATTAACTGGAATATCTTATTTTTTTCCCATGTGGTCTCTCATGAGGCTTGGGCTTCTCTATGACACAATAGTCCCAAGAATGTTCCAAAAGTGTGATAGCACAAATCTGCAGATCTCCTTAGCCTGAGCCTGAGACCATATTCCACTGGTCAAATTAAGTCACAGGACAAGCCCAGTTTCAAGGGAAGAGGAAATGGGCTTTATCTCTCAATTTAGTAGAGTGACAATTTGCAGCCATCTTTCTCCTACAGTGGCATATCTTTAAGAAAAACATTCACTTGGTGAATGCATACATATATGAATGAATAAATGAAAGAGATACAGAGTGTCTGAATTCTAATCTTGGCTCCATCATTTACTTATTATTTGATCTGGTCAAGCGATTTAAGCTTTTTGAGCCTCAGTTTTCTGAACTGTGAGTCGGGTTCTTTTGAAGATTAAATGAGGTCATGTAGGTAAAGTACTAAGCTCAGATATTCAGGTCCATAGTATGTATTCAAGGAATTGTTAACCATTGTTTTTATTGTTATATTTCACTGGTATTGTTAAAACATAAAAAAAAGCCAACTGAATTTTAATTATGGACAAGCATTTGATACTTCCCTGGGAGTACCTTGGTGTAATAATGTTTGGCCTGGGGAACTTCTGATACTGAGCCATTGAGCCTTACTATTTATGTAATTAAATCATTTGTCACCTCAGTGCTGCAGGCTTCACACAGAAAGAAAACGTCAGAATCATTAGTAGGTCATTGTGATCTTTCAGATACCCTGAATAAGTAAAACTCTATGGCTTTGATTTCAAGGATTGATTTGGGTTGTTCAGTTCTAATAATAACAGTAAATTAAATATAATTTCCATCTGGAGGGCAAATGGTGTGAAAGAACAAACATAGCTGTGTACCTTTAAGTAGTTAGAAGTGTACACATAATCTGACAAAAATTACCTCATGGATAGAGCTGTAAAGTGATACTGGTCAGGAAGCAAGCATTAAAACACATAATAAATGTGCAATTTATTGTGCCATTATATTAATCTTGCTGTGCATAAAGGCTGAATGTTAGTTGATATCCATAGCAGAAAAGAAACAATGATTAAAATGGAGCTCTTCCCACCCAAATCTGTTCCTCTTGCAGTTTTGGAGATGTCTGAATAAATGGCTCAAGCCAAAAACACAGCCCCTCTCTGTCTTAACCCTAATCTTACCCAGTCTAGAAGCTGGTCATTTAAGGTTTATCTTCAAATGTATATTCCAATTTGACTGCTTCTCTCCATTTTTCACTTTTAATCCTAATCCCAAACTCATCATATCTAGCCTAGATTATTATGATAGCTCCTGATACCTCCTACTTCCACTTTTGCCTCCCTCCTGTTCCTTCTGTGCACAGCCACCTGAAAGTTCCTTTAAAACCTTCCAGGGGTGCCTGGGTGGCACAGTCAGTTAAGCCTCTGACTTTTAGTTTCAGCTCATGTCCAGATGTCAGGGTTGTGAAGTCAAGTCCTGCTTTGGACTCTGTGCTCAGCATGGAGTCTGCTTGAGATTCTCTCTCCCTCTCCCTCTGCCCCTCCTCCCACATGCTCTCTCCCTCTCTAAAATAAATAAATCTTAAAAAAAAAAAAAAACCCTTCAGTAGCTTTTCCCATTAGTCTTAAAATAGAATTCAAATTTGCCCTCTTGTCTCACTTACTCTCTGATCTCATCTCCTATCAGTCTCCTCTTTGCTATGTGGGCACCAGATAGAGTTGCCCTTTTTTTGTACTTTTAATACACCAAACTCAAGTTTGAATTTGCCAAAATGTTTCGTTATTTGCTGTTTTTTTCTGTCAGAAATTCTTTGTGTTCAGTTTATCCCCATGCAGCCTCCTTCTTGTCATTGAGGTCTCAGCTTGGAGAAGCTTTCCTGGACCTTCCTTGACTGTGGAAGCTAAATCAGTACCCTCCACCTAATCACTTAATCACTTCTGTAGTCTCCTTCATAGCTTTGTAGCATTTACCATGTTGTGCAATTATTTTGGCCATTTATTTGTTTATCATTTGTTTCCTTTTTAAAATCATCAGAGCAGTGGTCTTATTTTTCTATCTTATTCACTACTATAACCGCAGCATCTAGAAGGTGTCTGGGTATATAGTAGGTGCTCAATAGATATCAGTTGAATATTTCCAGGTGCCTAACAAGGCAGAAATGATCACTACCTTCATGAAACATATCCTTCTTTAGTCAATTATACTCATATACTTATTTTTTAAAAAAGTGTTACAGCTTTTTAGAAGTAATCAGTGCTGAGAATATGTGAAAGTAACTTGGGATTCTCAGGTATTTGAATTAAATTCACATTCCTGTTTTCACTGACTGATCTTCCTTCCTGCTGATTTTAGTGATTGTTCTGCTGATAGGCTAGACAATGTGCAGGAACAGTATAAAGGCTGTCATATTCAGGTCCAGGGCTGTCATATTTTTTTTTTTAAGATTTTATTTATTTATTTGACAGAGAGACAGCGAGAGAGGGAACACAAGCAGGGGGAGTGGGAGAAGGAGAAGCAGGCTCCTGCTGAGCAGGCAGCCCAATGCAGGGCTCGATCCCAGGACCCTGGGACCATGACCTGAGCCGAAGGCAGACGCTTAACAACTGAGGTACCCAGGTGCCCCCAGGACTGTCATATTTTATTGATGTTGGATATGTGGATGATACTTAATAGAAAACAAAAAGCTCTATAGGTTCTTCACTTTTCAAAATTTGCCTTCAGTGAATCAGAGCAAGAGATCAGAAGGATTTTTAAATAAATCTATTGAATAATATGAGAACTGAAAAATGAGCCGTTCTATAGTTTTCTTCCTCACTTTGAAATGGTGTTTCATTATTCACAAATAATCTTTCTGAACATTTTGATGCACTTTGTGAAAATAGGTTTTGAAACAGTGCTTACATACTCAGTTTGGGGGTCTTTCAAAAGTGAACAATTTTTGTTTCATCATTAATGTGTGCTCATTACAACAATTTAAAATACATTTCTAGATGTTATAATTCTTCATAGTTCAAACTGAGGTACATTTCACACGTTCAATAGTCTTGTCACAATTCAGTGGCAAAGTTAGAGGAAGCACTTTTATAACTCCCTGTTCCTGTAATTTTTATTTTAAAATACACAGGATTTGGGGGGGAAATTTGCTTAAAACACTGCCATATCATTTTATCAAAAATGTATTAAGCATATCTAGAAGGATTAAAGTTGAATTCTCTTGATTCTTTCAGGGTATTTTGGTCAAGTTATTGAGATAAAATAACTATAATATTGAATGCCTGCTAGATGCATTAATTCAAGTTTTCACATGCTAGCACCTTTATGTACATATTACTTATTAGCCTCATTTCTTAGAATAGAAAACACATTCTTAAGCAGCTGAAATAACTTGTTCAAGGTTATGTAACCAATATGGCAGAGTCAGAATTTAATGCAAGTTCTGCCTAGATCCAAAAGTTTTTGATCATCCCGCAGTATTAAATTCTCTTCCTTAGGGTTGGGATCACCTTATGTGTTCTTCATCATCATTTGAAAGATTAGTGTTGAAAGCTAGAGGGCACAGGAAGGGAATTTAATGTTAGACTACTAAGCTCAAAGAAGAATTAATGGGAAAATTCCTAATGTGGGATACTAATTACTAATTTGGGATACTTATGCAGCCATAGAATTTCATAGCAGGGGAAGGATACCTTCAAGAAGATCTATCTCTTCTTCCCTTCACCCTCCTCCTCCTCCCTCCTTTTTTGAGCATAGTTGACACACAATGTTACATTAGTTTCTGGTATACAACATAGTGATTCAACCACTCTGTTGAACCACAAGTGTAGGTACCATCTGTCACCTACCACTTTTAATCCAACCTCATTTTGCAGATGACAATGTTGAGGCACTGATAGCCAGGCTTATAGCTAAGTGCTTCGCAACACTGTCTCTTTTTATTTCCATAATAGCTTGTTGGGATAGATGATATAATCCCTATTTTACTCTAGTTAATACTAGAACTGAAAAAGGCTAAATAACTTACCCTTTCAATGGGTGAATTGGGAGTCCAGCCTAAATCTGTTTAACACCAAGGTGTGGTGGTCCCTAGGATCATTTTAGGGATAGTAATCTTTTTGGAAGGAGATCTGGGGGAGGGGACTTGAAGGTCCATGGATTGAGAAAGATCACAAGAATACTACCAAACTCTTGATTTAGCACTGCCAGTGATCCTTTTCCAAGCACTGACTGCTTAGAAAGTACCTTATTACATGCTCTGCTCACACCAGATACCCAGAATTCTATCCTGTGCCTGATTTTAAGATCCTGTTCTTTGGTTGTTGTTGATTGTGGCTGTTGTAAACATATTTTAGGCTATTTGCAGAAAGATGAGTAAATTAATTTTTTAGTTGACTTTTTATTTAAATTCCACATATATGTGATACAGTGAATTATTTGTTTTTCTCTGTCTGGCTTATTTCACTTAGAATAATGCCCTCAAGTTCCATCCATGTTGTTGCAAATAGCAGGATTTCCTTCTTATGGCTGAATAATATTGTATCACACATATATACCACATCTTCTTTATCCATTCATCCATCGACACACACTTAGGTTATTTCCATATTTTGGCTATTGTGAATAATGCTGCAGTGAACACCGAGTACAGTTATCTCTTTGAGATGTTGTTTTCATTTCCTTTAGGAATATACACAGAAAAAATATATACCCAGAAGTGGGATTGTTGGATTTTGTGGTAGTTGTATTTTTAATTTTTTTGGAGGAGAATCTCCATACCATTTTCCATAGTGGCTGCATCAGTTTACATTCCCAACCTTGCACAAGAGTTCCCCCTTCTCCACATCCATACCAATACTTGTTCTGTCCTCTTTTTGATGACTGCCAGTCTAACAGGTGTGAGTTGGTTTTGATTTGCATTTCCCTAGTGGTTAGTTATGTTAAGCACCTTTTCGTGTACCTCTTGGTTATTTTTATGTCTTCTTTTGAAAAATATTCAGGTCTTCTGCCTATTTTTTTTGTCAGATTTGTTTTTTGTTTTTGTCTTTTTTACTATTGAGTTATGTGGGTTCTTTTTATATTTTTGGATATTAACCCCTTATCAGATATATGATTTACAAATATTTTCTCCTATTCAGGTGAAGGTTGCCTTTTCATTTTGTTGATGGTTTCCTTCACTGTGCAGATGCTTTTTAGTTTGATGTAATCCCACTTGTTTATTTTTGCTTTTGTTGCTTTTGCTTTTGATGTCAAATTTTAAAAATTATCACCAAGACCAATGTAAAGGAGCTTACCTTCTATATCTATATCTAGTTTTATGGTTTTAGGTCTTAAATTTAAGCTGTAATCCATTTTGAGTTGATTTTTGTGTATGATATAAGATAGGAGTCTAATTAATCTTGAATCTGAAAGTGGTCAAGTTATCAAGAAGGAAGCTGAAGAACTAGTTCTGTTAGCTTTCTAAAAAGTTACCCACTTGAATGATATGTTGGAATTGTTCTATTCCTCTTTTTTTTTTTTTTAAAGATTTATTTACTTATTTTAGTGGGGAGAGGGGCACAGGGAGAGGGAGAGAGAAACTTAAGCAAACTTCATGCTGAGTGCGGAGTCTGACGTGGGGCTTGATCTCACGACCCTGGTATCACAACCTGAGCTGAAACCAAGAGTTGGACACTTAACCAACTACACCACCCAGGCCCCCCATATTCCTATCTTTAATTTCCTTTACTTTTTAAAAAAAAATTTGCTTGTGATTCTTTAATCCTCTTAGCAATAATTCTGTGCTTCTGTCACTTTCTGTACCTATGGCCTCCTTGTATCCTCCATCTATCAATCAGTGGGCTTTGGATGCCTCCAGGACTCTGCTTCTTTGGATTTGATCCTGACCTGCCTTTTCTGTTATGTCTGGTGTTTCAAACTTCTGATTTTTGCTGTACCTTGTCCTCCCATGTAAAAATATCTATTTAGAACAAACCATTTCAGCCTACTTAAACTGTACTGTTAGCTCATGCTGAAAAGAAGGTCTGTAGTAGAACAAATATAAAATCACTTTAGCTTGAGTTGATTAGAGTCAATAAAATAGTGAACTTATAACAAATCCCAGTATTAAGGACTTTGCATTGGTGACTTTGAAAGGTATCTAAAACCAGTTAATTTAGCTCTCATTTTGTTCTGTTACTATTGGAAATGCCCTAATGGTTTTGAATGGCACTAACATAGTCCTCTACATGTGTACATTTCTCAAAGATAGACATAAAATGCATATTTGTACTCCAGGTGGTAATGATGCCCTTGAAATTGGTGCTTAAGGAGTACCATATTGGAGAGGCTGAGTTATAAGTTCCACTGGTTTTATTTGGAAATAAAGGTTCTGTAGATAGTAATAAGGGTGATAATGGTGACGATGAAGGTGGAAATCATAATGGTGGTGGGTATAATTGTAGTGCCACTGTGCAGAACACTTTCCACTACTTATTTTGTTCTTGAAACAATTCCATTCAGTAAGTTCTATTATTACCCTTATTATAAGATGAGGAAACTGAGATAGTTCAAGATACTTGTCTACCATCAGACAGTAAGTGGTATTGATGAGATTATATTCTAAGTGTTCACAGAGCTTGCTTTTTTTTCTTTTCATATCAGTTTAAGGGTCACAGCAAAACTTAGAGGGAGGGACAGAGATTTCCCATATACCCTCTGCTGCCATACATGTATAGCCTCCTCTCTTATCAATATCCTCAACCAGAGTGATACATTTGTTACAATTGATGAATCTACATTGACATTTCATGATCACCTGAAGTCCATAGTTTACATTAAGATCCACTCTTGATGTTGTATATTTTATGGGTTTGACAAATGTATAATGACATGTATCCATCATTATAGTATCATACAGAATATTTTCACTGCTGTAAAAATGCTCTGTGCTTGGTCTGTTCATCCCTCTTCTGTCCCCAACCCCTGGCAACTATTGATCTTTTTACTGTCTCCATAGTTTTGCCTTTTCCAGAATGTCATATAGTTGGAATCATATAAGATTTCCTTCTTTCATTTAATAGTATGCATTTATATTTCCTCCATGTCTTTTCGTGGTTTGATTAGATCATTTCTTGTTAATACTGAATAATATTCCTTTGTCTGGGTGTACCACAGTTTATTTATCCATTCACTTACTGGAGGACATCTTGATTGCTCCTGAGTTTTGACATTATAAGTAAATCTGCTATAAATAGCTGGTGCATGTTTTTATGTAGACTTGTTTTCAACTCTTTGCGTAAATATCAAAGAGCATGATTTTTGGATTATATGGTAAGAGTATATTTAGTTTTATAAGAAACCACCAAACTGTATTCCAAGCTGGCTGTATCATTTTGCATTCTCACCAGCATTAAGTGAGAATTTCTGTTGCTCCACATCATCACCAGCATTTGGTGCTGTCAATGTTCCAAATTTTGGTCAGTCTAACAGGTGTGTAGTGTTATCTTATGGTTATTTTAACTTGCAATTTCCTGATGACATATGATGTGGAGCATCTTTTCATATACTTATTTTCTATCTGTTCATTTTTTTTGGAGAGGTGTCAAGGTCTTTAGCCCATTTTTTAATTGCACTGTTTTTTTCTTAATTGTTGAGTTTTAAGAATTTTTGGTATATTTCAGATACCAATCCTTTACATATATCTTTTCAGATATTCTCTCCCTGTCTGTGGCTTATCTTTATTGTATTAACTATTGTCTTCTACAGAGCATAAATATTTAATTTTAATGAAGACCAGTTTATCAGTTCTTTCTCTCATGGTTCATGACTTGGGTGTTATATAAAAGTCATCGCCATACCCAAGATCATCTAGGCTTTCTACTATGTTATCTACTAGGAGTTTTATTGTTTTGCATTTCACATTTACATCAGTAATCCATTTTCAGTTAGTTTTTGTGAAGGGTGTAAGATCTAGGTCCAGATTCATTTTTTTAATATGTGATGCCCAGTTAATGCACCATTTGTTGAAAAGACTTTCTTTTCTCCCTTGTATTACTTTTGCTTTTTTGTCAAGATCACTTGACTATATTTATGTGGGTTTGTTTCTGAGCTCTCTATTCTGGTCCATTGATCTATTTGTTTATTCTTTTATTAATACTACACTGTGTCAGTTACTATTGTTTTACAGTAAATCTTGAAGTTGGATGGTGTCAGTCCTCCAACTTTGTTATTCTCTTTCAACATTGTGTTGGCTATCCTGTGTCTTTTGCCTCTTCATTTAAACTTTAGAATCAGTTTGCCAATATCCACAAAATAACTTACTGAGATTTTGCTTGCGATTGCAATGAATCTATAAATTAATTTGGGAAGAACTGACACCTTGACAATATTGTCTTCCCTTCCATGAACATAGACTATCTCACCATTTCTTTAGTTTTTCTTTGATTTCTTTTATCAAAGTTTTGTGGTCTTCCTCATAGATCTTGTACATATTTTGTTCAATTAGTACCTAAGTTTTTCATTTTTGGGGTGCTAATGTAAATGGTATTGCATTTTTAATTTCAAATTCCACTTATTCATTGCTGAGATGTAGAAAAACATTAACTTATGTATATTAACTTTGTATCCTGCTACTTTGCCATTATCAATTATTAGCTTTCAGAGTCTTTTGTCCAGTTTTTCAGATTTTCTTTATAAATGATCATGTCATTTGCAAACAAAGACAATTTTATTTCTTCCTTCCCAGTCTGTGTATCTTTATGTCCTTTTCTTGTCTTAAGGCACTAGCTATAACTTACAGGACAATGTTGAAAAGGAGTAGGGAGAGGAAACATCTTGCCTTATACCTGATCTTAGTTGGAAAGCTTTGTTTCTCACCATTAAGTTTGATGTTAGCTGTAGGATTTTGTAGACATTCTTCATCAAGTTGGGGAAGTTCCTCTCTATTCCTAGTTTACTGAAGGTTTTTATCATGAATGGGTGTTGGATTGTGTAAAATACTTTTTCTTCATCTGTTGATATGATTGTGTGATTTTTCTTTTTTTACCCTACTGATACAATAGATTATATTAATTGATTTTTGAGTGTTGAACCATTCTTGCCAGAGCTTGCTCTTCTAGTCACTCTGTAGTAAGGTTCTATTGAGCTTGTATAAGAGACAATGGGGAGGGTGTGTGCTATGGTGAGTGCTGTGAATTGTGTAAGACTGATGAATCACAGACCTGTACCCATGAAACAAATAATACATTATATGTTAATAAAAATAAATTATTAAAAAAAGAGACACTCTGTTTTGTAGGAGACTAGCCCAAACAGAAAGACTTTATCATGATTATGCCTAAAACGCCATCACCCATGATGTTCAATGCTTTTGATGTTGAAAATTTACAATCTCAGTACACAACATGTAGATCTCTAGACCTTGACCTTTGGGTTATTTTCAACATAATATGCCTCATTTTCTTTCCAGCCATAAGTACTGAGAGTCATAAAAATAATTTGGAGGAGAGCCTTGCAATAATTTTACCTATATATAGTCAAAGTAAGATATAAAGGGGCACCTGGGTGGCTCAGTTGATTAAGCATCTGCCTTTGGCTCAGGTCATGATCCCAGAGTTCTGGGATCAAGCCCCGCATCGGGCTCCCTGCTCAGTGGGGAGTCTGCTTCTCTCTCTCATCTCCCTCTGCCCCTCCTCCCCCACTCGTTCTCTCTCTCTCTCTCTCAAATGAAAAAAAGTAAGATATAGGGCGACTGGGTGGCTCAGTCAGTTAAGCATCTGCTTTTGGCTCAGGTCATGATCCCCGGGTCCTGGGATAGAGTCTCATGTCGGGCTCCCTGCTCTGCAGGGAGTCTGCTTCTCCCTCTCCCTCTGTCCCTCCTCCCCACTTCTTCTCTCCCTCTCTCTCTCTCAAATAAATAAAAATCTTGAAAAAAAAAGTAAGTTATAAATATTATCATATGCACTTTCTTTCTTTTTAAAAAGATTAATTAATTTATTTGAGAGAGAGCAAGAGAGAGAGCACAAGCAGGGGAGGGGCAGAGGGTGAGGGAGAAGCAGGCTCCAGCTGAGCAGGGAGCCCAATGAGAGGTTTGATCCCAGAACCTCAGAATCATGAGCTGAGCCAAAGGCAGATGCTTAAGCAACTGAGCCACCCAGGTGCCCCTCTTTCTTTCTTTCTTTTTTATCTATCTCTATCTATCTACCCCCAATATATATTTCTTGATATATAGTGTAATACATACTTGGTTTGCCAGGTTTTAATGTTTGCATACATGTACCTCTCATCTACAACTTGCTGAACAGTATTTTATTTTGTATCAGGATAATCTAGAATTATTCTTTTCAGTGGTTTTGAAACTAAAGTACGTAGATTAACATGCACAGCTTATAAGTGAACTTCATGGTATGTGTATTGAGTACAAACTTTATTCTTGGCTTCAGTTTGCTTCTATACACCTATTTTCCTTTTGCTTTGTCTTTGTTTATTTTTTTCTATTTTTGCATCTTTTAAGTTGCTTTAAAAACCTTTTAGGATAAAACACAATATAAATAAATGATAAAACATATTTGCATTATAATTCAGTATTTATGCTTCATATTATTATTTATGAACTATTGAGAGATACATTTAATACTTTTAGCTTGAAAATAGTCACTTGCCCCAAGTAAACAGAAATCATGTTCATTGCATATAATTTGTTGTCTGTTTCTAGACACAGGGATTGTAAAATGAAAGGATAAGAACAGAGCTGGCTAGGGCGCCTGGGTGGCTCAGTTGGTTAAGCGACTGCCTTCGGCTCAGGTCATGATCCTGGAGTCCCGGGATCGAGTCCCACATCGGGCTCCCTGAGTCTGCTTCTCCCTCTGACCCTCCTCCCTCTCATGCTCTCTGTCTCTCATTCTCTCTCTCGCAAATAAATAAAATCTTAAAAAAAAAAAAAGAACAGAGCTGGCTTTTCATTTTTAAAATAATTTGCAAGACTATAAACTCTGTGGTGTATTAATTTTCCTAATCCTGTTAATAGATTATTTAAAATTAAATGGATTTTCATCTTTAAATATTTTGAAGAGGTGGATACAATGTCTGGAAGCATTTCTCAGAAAAAAATTTTGGTTTTCCTTACAAATGTAGTAAGCAGCAATGTATAAATACTAAATATATCATAATTTAGGAAGAAGAGCTACAGGCTATTTTCTGTTTCAACTGGAAGTATGAAGAGTTGGATTTTTCCCTGAGGAGCTAATTATTCGCTGAGATTACTATGGTAGCAGATTTTACAAGAAGTTCAAGATCTCTGTAAATAGTCATAAAAAAAACTATAGATGTCATTTAAGTGCAACACTGAAACCATATAAGCCAGTTCATTTTTTTAAATGGCTGACTACATAAATGGTTAACTATGAAGAATTTTTTAATTAAAAAGTTATATAGTCCTGGGGCACCTGGGTGGCTCAGTCAGTTGAGCGACCAGCTCTTGATTTTGGCTCAGGTCATGATCTTGGTGTCCTGAGATTGAGGCCCGCATCGGGCTCTGGGCTCAGCAGGGAGTCTGCTTGAGGGTCTCTCTCTCCTTCTCTCTCTAAAATAAATAAATCTTTAAAGAAGAAAAAATTATACAGTCCTATGAAGTAATATTTGAAATTGTTCTGATTCTCTAGTTCCTTGGATGAAAAGTCGGTAATATTTTATAATTTTCCAATTGGCATATCAAGTTCATAGTCTTTCAAAGATGATATCTTTATTTGTAAGGTACTAAAAGTTGGAGTAATGATCATCCATAGGACAAAGTATATGTCTTTAAATATTATCTTTGGGAATATTCCATGGTATCATATGTGTTTTCATGAGGTTCTTATGTTTTTCCTTCAGTATATATCCTGTAATGGACATTTCTATTTCTTGCCTCTGTGACCAGCATCTATTCTCTCTTTAGGTAAGAGAACCAGGTTTTTTTTTTTTTGCAGGAGGGAACTACTCCTCCCTTCCAATCAGTCTGTAAAATTTGGGTGTCAGTCTGTATAGTTTAGGTGGGCCTGAGTCCATCTTCTGACTCCAAAGAGCATAAAAACTCAGATTGGACCAAGGAGAAAACTGATATGCTATGGCAAGGATGGGTGCATGATCCAAACCAGGTCATGATGAGGGAGCATCAGTCCTGGCACATTTTGCCGGAACTTCTGGAAAGAGGTGCTTTCTCTCCACTAGGGTTGCTAAGCTAAAAGGACGTAAGTGGGAAGTTTCTATTGTTCATATTTGCCACAATATGGATAGAGCTTCCCTGAGAATACTGTGGTATCAGAAAAATGGAAATGGAAAAAGAGAGTGTTCTGATTATCTTTTGTATCCTCGGATCTCCTATACCTATAGCTATACCTGAATTGCCTGGCTATTGAGCCACTCTTACCTTATTTGGCTTAAACTAGTTTGAATTATGATGTGTCATTTACCAAGAAGGCTGGAAAGTTTAGATTGGACCACTGTACTATGGCTTATAGTAAGTGATTTAATAATCAGATACAGTTTTACTAAGGTGAAGCCTATGTATTTTTATGGAAGGGATTATTGTATGTATTTTTATGGAGGGGATTATTGAGTTAATTATCTTGACAATTCAAAAAAATCTTTAATTACTTACCTATTTTCCACTGAATTATTTGTGTTTTTAAAGTTTTAAATAGCAGAACAATTTAGCCTTGATTAATATTAATCTTCAATGGACAAAAGGAAAAGAGCAGCAAGATAAAGCATAAAGAGCACAAGGTTAAGAGTGAGAAAATGAATTCTGCTCAGCAGGTTTAAAAGAGAATATTCAAAAAGAATTGGGAAGAGTTCTAATAGGCAACTGGCATAAGACACAGAAGTCTGGATCAGCAGACGTTCCAAGCCTACTTCGGTGTGCTTTTCATTCCTCTCCATTCTCTTTAATATGCTTTTACATCTTGGTGATATCTTAATTATTTTTTAAATCATTAGCATGATTTCCTACACATTTTTTTTTGTTTTGTTTTAGAACACTTTTACAGTCTCCTTTTGTGATGTGGATTTAATAAATTAGTTAGAGCTGGTATTCTTTATTACCCCACTCTTTGCTATGCAGAATTTATATAATTTGGGGGTTACCTATTATTTTGTCTCCTAATATTGTGGAAATGATGTAAGGAATCTCAGTGATATCTTTGACCTAGAAAAGTGAGAGCTACTTGGAATCATCTGGGAACATTTTCCAGTTCTAATTAAATAGTGCTATAACAATATCGATCTTCTGTGAGACAAGATCCTTAGATCTCTGAAAAGAGATATCAAAAACTTACCTCTTTTGCCTGTCTTGGCAATGGACCCTACTGTGCTTTTTATGAGATGTGGTTTATGTATACCTTTATAGGTATATACATACACACACACATAGATATCTTTATATATAGATACACATATAGGTGTATATATATATTGGTATATACATATAAATTGGTGTATATATATATATATGGTATATATATATAAAGGCATAGGTATAGGTATATACATAAATAAAATAAGATATCTTTTATATGTAAAGGTATATGTATGCATATGTGTGTATATGTATAAACACACACATACCCTTTTATAGCTTTTTATATGTATATACCTTTTCATATGCTACTCCTTTGGATAGGGTTTGTTATGTGACCTTGTCTGCCTATATGTAATAATACAAAGAAAGTATCTTCAGTACTAGATGTGTCTCTCTTTTGTCTATTTGTCTATTGCCTGCTGACCACTTGGAGGTCAAAACTACTGAGCAGTGCCTATTATTAGTAACAGGTTCTATTCCTGTTTTTTTCACTCTGTGGCTATATGACCTTGGGTGAGGCACTTTATTTACTTGGGTATTTGCCACAAAGATATCTTCAACTCTAAATATTTTATTCTCTCAGAATGTTTTAGGTCATTCTAATATTAACACCAGAAATATTTTGGGCTGAAAAATGTGAGTATTCATATAATTTCAGTTTCTTTAACATATTGCTTTTGCGTAGTTATCTAATGTTGCTCTCCATACCCTTGGGGAGCCAAGTACGCTGCATTAATGTAGACATTCTAACTAGAGAGAAAACTCAGTAATTATTTATCATTCTGTGGGTTTACAAGTAACATTCCAGTGGATCAGAGCCCCTTCTGAGACATTTTGTTTATTTTTGATACAAGTTGTCCTTTATATAACTGCCACCTTGAATTCTCTTACCTTGTTAATCTCCTAATTTGAACTGTAACAGGTTCTTTTAATGTTGCCACTTGTTACAGAGATAGACCAGTTCCTGATAATAACTTGTACAGATTGGTGACATGTTTGAAAATAACATAGCATCTCTTAGAAGAGTGCTGTCTTCTGATTGCATCATTGATTTTTTTCCTCCTGCCATTCTGTTTCTTACCAAGTATACTGTGAATTTCTTATCAATATTATCAGGGATATATGAGAAACCTAGCATTCCTCTGGGAATATTATTTATTATTATTATTATTCTCTCTAAAAACACAATGGAAAAAGAGGTTCTATAATTTCACACAGTCTTTCAGAGTTAAAATACTAAAGAGTTGTAGCACAATTATATGTTCTAGCTGTAAAACAACCACTTGATAATCTTAACATTAATTAATAATCTTAAATATTAAAATAAATAAGAGACTTTCAAAATTAGTATCACTAAATTGGCATCATAAATTAGTAATTATGACTTCGAGGTTATGAATGATACATATTTAAGGACAATTAATGAACAAAATCTTGTTGTGTATTCTATGCAAGATTTAATATTAGCTAAGATAATCCAATTCACTGGAGTAGGAACCTTACCTTCGTCAACATTTGCTTTATACTTAGAATGCTAAGGCTAAATGGGACCTTATCCAATTTCTGTGTTTCATAGATGATGAAACTGACTAAGGGGTAAATGACTTAGCTAAAGTGAAATAGTGATGGAGGTAAGATAAACTCACAGATCTTGTAATAATCACTTATTTATTAAAAAGTAACTCATAAATGAACAACAATTCTTCCCATTCTTGAAACATTTTAAAGTATGTATCTTTGGGAGTCTCCTTTATTTAATGTTTTAGTGACAAATTCAAAACAATAATGTTCAATTCAAAGGTAAAAAAAGATTAGTTTGTAACCAAGCTAACGTAGATATCAGTCTATGCTTAAAGTTCACGTGTTCAAAAAGGAAAGCCAAGGAGTCTTTGGTACTTTATATTTCTTTCCCCTATATCTAGGAAGGTTGGTCATATTTCTTCAGGCGTGTAAGAGCTGACATATATTTTAATGATTTTGTTCAACATGAAATAACAAGGAACTAGGGGATGAATCCTAAAGAAGGGTAATATATAATACAGACATAAAAAGTATGATTTAAAGGGATCTTTTATAGTGTTGTTTGATTGTTTATATTGTGGATACTGTTATTTAATTAGCATTTTGTTTTTAAGCTTCTAAATTTAGTATAGCACTTAAAATCATTTTCTATCTTTGTGTGATTATCTGTGCATAGATGTGTTTTTATGTTGGTTCTAACTGTGGTAAACAAAATAATATATACTTAAAGTAGCCTAAATATTTTTTTAAAGTGTAAGTGGATTTTCACAAAGTGAATACACCTATTTCATCACCACCCAGGTGAGAATAAAACATCATCATTCTTGAAACCCTCCTCATGCACCCTCCCATGCCCAGAATCAACAATTATCCTGACTGCTATCATCATTAATTAGTTCTTCCTGTTTTTGACCATTACATGAATGGAGTCTTACCCTTTGTACTCTTTTGTGAATATTATAGTTTATATTATGTGTGAAATTCATTCATGTTGTCACATGTGGTTGTAACTTATTTATTTTCATTATTGTATAGTATTCCGTCACATGAATACACCACAATTTATTTACCTTTTCTATTGCTAATGGACATTTAGGTTGTTTGGTTATATAAATAGTGCTTCTATGACCATCATCCACAGGTCTTTTGGTGCACAAATGTGTATGCATGTCTGTTGAGTAAATACAAAGAAGTGAAATTATTGGGTCATAAGGTAGATGTGTATTCAGTTTTTGTAAATACTGCTGAACAGTTTTCTAAACTTATACTTCCTAACAGCAATATGAAAATTGTAGTTGTTTCTCAACCTCATCAATCTTTGGCATTTTCAGTCTTTTAAATATTGCCATTCTGGCAGTTATGTAGTAGTATTTCATTGTTGTTAAAATTTGCTGTTAATTTCATTGTGGTTAAATTTGATAACTAAAAAATACCCCTTTGCAAACATTTATTAGCCATTCATATATATACTCTTTGGAAAGTGCCTATTCAAGTTTTTTTGCCCATTTTTTCTATTATCTTACTATTGTTCTTTATAGAGTCTTATATATGTTATTTACAAATTCTATATATATATATAGAGAGAGAGAGAAAAATAACTTTTTCTGCTCTGAGGTTTGCCTTTTAAATATCTCTTTTGATGAACAACAGTGTTTAATTTTAATGCAGTTCAAGTCATCAATTTTTTTCTTTATGGTTACTGCTTCCTTTGTATTGTTTAAAAATCTTTGCCTGCTCCAAGGTCATGAAAGTATTTTCCTGTGATATATCCTATACCTTTATAGTATTACTTTTATAATTAGATCTACAATTAAATCAAGTCGTCACATAAATGTGAGACTGTTTCTGTTCTCTTCCATTGGTGTATTTGTTTATCCTTAGGTCAAAACACACTATCTTAATTACCATAGTTTTTCATAGGGCTCAGTGTCTGGTAGCATAGGTCCTCCAGCTTTGTTCTTCTTCAAGATATTCCTGAAGGGAGGATTCTGGGTGATGGTAGAGTAGCTAAATGTCAGGAATCTGTGTTCTTGTCTAGACAGCAATTGTACTACTGGAATCTGTCTGATGTAACTACAGATGCTTTATTATGTTTCACTTTATTGTGCTTTGCAGGTACTGTTTTTAACAAATTGAAGGTTTGTGGCAATCCTGAGTCAAGCATGTCTATTTGGCATATTTTTCCAATAACATTCTCTTACATCATGTCTCTATGTCATGTTTTGGTAGTTCTCACAATATTTCAGACCTTTTCATTATTATTATATTTGTTATAGGGATCTGTCATCTGAAATTACAACTCACTGAAAGCTCAGATGTTAGTGATTTTTTAGCAATAAAGTATTTTAAAATTAGGGTATGTACATTTTTTTTAGATATAATGCTATTGCACACCTAATAGATTACAGTATAGTGTAAACATATTTTTTTTATGCTTTGGGAAGCCAAAAAATTCATTTGACTTATTTCTTTGTAATATTTGCTTTATTGCAATGGTCTGGAAATGAACCCCCGATATCTCTGAGGTATGCCTGTGTTTTGGAACTCTAGAGTGTGTTGAAGGCTTGTTACCTCCAGGGTAAGTCTTAGATGGTAAATTGTGGTTAGTTTGGCTCATTTTAGCTCCAGCACAGTACCATCTACCCATCATCCATTCCTAACCATTCTTGAAACAACCTGCACATAGTCTGCAGGAGCCAGGGTTGGCAAAAAGGACACTGTCCTCCAAATATTTGGGATCTGTACCCTGATCACTGCTGTTTCTGATCACAGGTGTGCAAAGAAACAGGTGGCCACTGCTATTGCACCTCTCCTCATTGTTGTAAGCCCTTCCTCCTCTGGATATAGTGACTTCCAGGGGATTTCATTTTTCTCTTTTTCCCTTTTTTGGGAGCCAGGCACTAAATATTATAACATTCAAGAGCAACTGCATATACGAGGAAAATTAGGAAGTGATTCCACATGTCTAGGGAAAGATGCACGTTCGTTAAAGATCTGAGAAGACCTTAAGTTTACAGTTCAGGCTGATCCTTGGCATAGAAGCAGCCTACAACAATAAAAACACAAACACAAAAAGCAAAAATAAAAAAACAGCAAGACTTGGAAAGGGGGAGAATCTGATTTCTAGAGTTACCACATCATTAGATTCAAATGTCCAGTTTTCAACAAAAATATCACAACGCATACAAAGAAATAGGAAAGTATGACCCATCCAAAGGAAAATAACAAATCAATAGAAACTGTCTCTAAAAAAGATATACTTGGATATTCTTGGATTTTTGAATTTCTGTATAAAATTTACAAGGAGCTAATTTATGTTATCCATTTATGTTTTAAAAACGCTGAGATTTTGATTTGGGTTACACTGAATCTATAGACTAACTTAGAGATAATTAATATATTACTATATTAAGTCTTCCAGTCCATGAGCATTGTATAATTTTTCATTTAATAAGATTTTCTTTTTTCTTTCTTTTTCTTAGTTTAAATAAAAGAGGGAATTTATTAGATGAATACAAAGGTTCTTGGGGGGATTCCAACAGCTGTAATGGCCTAATAGCTAGAAGCACACCTTTCTGAAGGACAGATCATGTTGTAATCACAAACTTCTACTTCTGGGTTTTGCAAGATCATGAAGAGAATATCCTAGAGAACAGTCCTCCCTATATAGTGCATAAGGGACTAGAATGTGGATTCATTTCTGCTTGCTTTTTGATCCTTATATTCCTTTATTCTGGCCTATTTGTCAAGCACGTGTTGGCAGATATTCATGAGCCCATTCAGACCTCTCCAAAATGGTTCAACAGCTGGAAGAGCACCTCAAGTCTGAATATGTAAATTGATTTTGCTCTCTGAAGAATGGGTTGTAGTGTAACTACAAAATTCCACTTCCAGATTCTTCATGATCATGTAACAAAGAGAATTCCTAGGGTATGGTCCTCTTTGTGCAATACAAATGTCATACAGTGTCTATCTCTTCCAGCTGCCTGGGCTGTTTCCAGGGCTGTCCTCCTCTAGCTTTTAGCCACTGAGGTCTTCAATCCAGTTATTTTTCTCTCCAGCTCCTGATTCTTTTTCATCGCGTGGCAGGGGTGGGGGGGTTGCCTCTTCTGGGATCCTCTGGTGGTGCTGGCTGATTGGAGGCTTTAACCCATATCATGAAACATGTGGGAGAGGCAGCTAGTAAGGTTTTCTTTATCTCAATGTTTTTAATAGGATTTATTTTTAGAGCATTTTTAGAGTCACAGCAAAATTGAGTAGAAAGTACAGAGAGGTCTCATGTATCCCTGGCCCAACACACTCACAACCTCTCCCACTATCAACACTTTTTTTTTTTAAGATTTTATTTATTTATTTTATTTTATTTTATTATTTATTTTTATTTTTATTTTTATTTTTTCTAAAGATTTTATTTATTTATTTGAGAGAGAGAGAATGAGAGAGAGCGAGTACATGAGAGGGGGGAGGGTCAGAGGGAGAAGCAGACTCCCTGCTGAGCAGGGAGCCTGATGCGGGACTCAATCCAGGGACTCCAGGATCATGACCTGAGCCGAAGGCAGTCGCTTAACCAACTGAGCCACCCAGGCGCCCTATTTATTTATTTTAGAGAGAGAGCATGCATGAGCAGAGAGGGGCAGGGAGGAGGGAGATGGGAGAGGAAGAGGGAAAGGGAGAAAAAATCTGAGGCAGACTCCACACCGAGTGCAGAGCCCGACTACAGTGAGATCATGACCTGAGCCAAAACCAAGAGTCAGCCTCTTAACCAACTGAGCCACGCAGGCACCCCACACTATCAACACTTTCAACCAGAGTGGTACATTTGTTACACCTGATGAACCTACATTGACCATCATTATCACCCAAAGTCCATAGTTTACATTAGAGTTCACTCTTGATCTTGTACATTCTGGATTTTAACAAATGTGCAATACCTGTGTCCACCATTATTATATCATACAGAAAACTTTCACTGTCCTAAAAATCTTTTATGCTCTGCTTGTTTATCCCTCTCTCCCTGCTAACCATTGGCAGCCACTGATCTTTTTACTACTTCTATAGTTTTGCCTTTTCCATTATGTCATATAGTTAGAATCATAACCCTTTCATCTGGCTTCTTTCGTTTAGTAATCTGCATTTACATTTTCTCCATATCTTCATGGCTTGATAGCTCAGTTCTTTTTATCACTAAATAGCATTCCATTGTTTGGATGTACCATGGTTAATTTATCCATTCATCTACTGAAGGACATCTTGATTACTTCCTAGTGTTGGTGATTATAAAAAAAAGCTGATATAAACATCCATGTGCAGGTTTTGTGTGGATGTAAGTTTTCAACTAATTTGAGTAAATACCAAGGTGCATGATTGCTGGATCATATGATAAGAGTATGTTTAGTTTTGTAGAAAACTGCCAAACCATCTTCCAAATTATTTTACCATTTTGCATTCCACTCATAGCAATGAATGAGAGTTCCTGTTATTTCGCATCCTCATGAGCATTTGGTGTTCTTGGTGTTTTTTTCCATACCATTTGTAGTGGTATCACAGTATTTTAGTATGCAGTTCCCCAGTGAAATATGATGTTAAGCATCTTTTTATATGCTTATTTGCCATTTTTATATCTGCTTTGGTTAGGTATCTATGCAGTTCTTTGACCCATTTTTTAAATGGGTTGTTTTTATTATTGAATTTTAAGAGTTCTTTGTATATTTGGCTTAACAGTCCTTTATCAGATTTTTTTTGGTAAATATTTTCTCCCATTCTGCACCTCGTCTTCTCATTCTTTTCACAGTGTTTTTCTTACAGTACAAGTTTTTAATTTTAAT
Source organism: Halichoerus grypus (assembly GCF_964656455.1). Classification (NCBI taxonomy): domain Eukaryota; kingdom Metazoa; phylum Chordata; class Mammalia; order Carnivora; family Phocidae; genus Halichoerus; species Halichoerus grypus. The sequence continues at coordinate 171,852,046 of NC_135712.1, forward strand.
GAAGTCCAGCTTATCAATTATTTCTTCCATGGATCAAGCTTTTGATGTTGAATCTAAAATGTTATCACCATACCCAAAGTCATCTAGATTTTCTCCTATGTATCTTCTAGGAGATTTATAGTTTTGCATTTTACATTTAGGTCTATGATGCATTTTGAATTAATATTTGTGAGAACTGCTAAGATTTGTGTCTAGTTTTTTTTTTTTTTTTTTAAGTAGGCTCCATGCCCAGCATGGAGCCCAACATCGGGCTTGAACTCATGACCCTAACATCCAGACCTGAGATGAGATCAAGAGTCGAATGCTTAACATACTGAACCACCCAGGCACCCCAAGATTTTTTTTTTTTTTTTTGGCATATGATATTCAGTTGTTACAGCACCATTTTTTGAAAAAACTCTTCTCCATTGTATTATTTGGTTGATGATCAGTTGACTATACTTATGTTTGTCTATTTGTGGGCTCTCTATCCTGTTCTAGTGATGTATTTGTCTATTCTTTTGTTGGTACAACACTGTCTTGATTATTTTAGCTTTATAGGTCTTGAGGTTGGGTGATTTCAGTCCTCTGACTTTGTTATTCTCTAGTGTTATATTGACTCTTTTGAATCTTTTCTTTTCCATATAAATTTTAGAATCAGTTTGTCAATACCTACAAACTAGTAGAGATTTTGGTTGGGATTTCTGTGAATCTATAGATCAATTTGGGAAGAACTGGCATCTTAACAATATTAAGTCTTCCTATCTGTAAACGTGGAATATCTCTCCATTTATTTAGTTCTTTGATTTCTTTCATCAGAGTTGCATAGCATATCTCTTATAAACCTTGTATATATTTTGTTAGATTTACACCTAAGTATTTCATTTGTGGGGATGCTGATGTAAATGGTATTATTATTTTATTTTTATTATTTTTTAAATATTTTTTAAGATTTATTTATTTGAGAGAGAGAGAGACAGAGAGAGAGAGAGAGAGAGGGAGGGAGAAGCAGACTCCCTGCTGAGCAAAGAGCCCGACATGGGGCTCAATCCCAGGACCCTGAGATCATGACCTGAGCGGAAGACAGAAGCTTAACTGACTGAGCCACCCAGGTGCCCCATAAATGGTATTATTTTTCATTTCAAAGTCTACTTGTTCATTGCTGGTGTATAGGAAAATGATTGACTTTTGTAAGTTAATGTTAAATCCTGCAACCTTGCTAAAATAGCTGTTTAGCTGCAGGAAATTTTTTGGTGATTTTAGTCTACTAATGAGCCCATCAAAGGCATTCTTCATTTCTGTTACAGTGGATTTTTTTTTTTTTTTTAGGTTTTACATGTTTCTTTCTTTTAAAGATTTTATTTATTTATATGAGAGAGAGAGAGAATGAGAGAGAGAGAGAGAGAGAGAGCATGAGAATGGGGAGCATCAGAGGGAGAAGCAGACTCCCCGCTGAGGAGGGAGCCTGAAGTGGGACTCTATCCTGGGACTCCAGGATCATGACCTGAGCTGAAGGCAGTCACTTAACCAACTGAGCCACCCAGGCGCCCTCTGTTACGGTGTTTTTGATCTTTAGCACTTTTAAATTTTTTCTTTGAATTTCCATCTCTCTGCTTACCTTATCCATCTATTCTTGAATGTTGTCTACTTTTTCCATTACAGCTTTTAACATAGTAATCATAGGTGTTTTAAATTTGCAATCTAATAATTCCAACACCTCTATCATGTCAAGTCTGGTTCTGATGCTTGCTCTGTCTCTTCTTACTGTACTTTTTGCCTTTAGTATGGCTTCTGACATTTTGTGAAGAACCAGACATGATGTACTGGGTAAAAGGATCTTAGGTAAATAGACCTTTAGTGATGTGGTGGTAAGGCATGGCAAAGGGGAAGTGTTCTTTAGTCTTATGATTAAGTCTCAGTCTTTTAGTCTGCCTGTGTCCCTGGGCTGTGAACTTCACAAGTTCTTCTCAGTTTCCCCCAGTTAGGTGGGACAGGATGGCTAGAGGGGTTTGGAGTTGGTATTTTCCTTTGTCCATATCAATAATGTTGTATAGTTTTTGGTTTGGCACGATTACTCATTTTTTTTTAAAGGTTTATTTATTCATTCGAGACACAGAGATACAGAGAGAGAGAGAGAATATGAGCAGGGGGAGAAGCAGAGGGAGGGGGAGAAGCAGGCTTCCCGCTGAGCAGGGAGCCCAATGCGGGGCTCGATCCCAGGACCCTGGGATCATGACCTGAGCCGAAGGCAGACGCTTAACCATCTGAGCCACCCAGGTGCCCCATGATTACTCATTTTTTAATAGACTTATTTATAAATATTTGATTTTGGGGGGCTGCTATTTTAAGTAGTCTTGTTTTTATAATTTATTTCTCTCATATTTTTCTATGGATAAAAGTGAAAGAGATTTTTTTTTAAATTTTTTTTATTGTTATGTTAATCCCCATACATTACATCATTAGTTTTAGATATAGTGTTCCATGATTCATTGTTTGTGCATAACATCCAGTGCTCCATGCAGAACGTGCCCTCCTCAATACCCATCACCAGGCTAACCCATCCTCCCACCCCCCTCCCCTCTAGAACCCTCAGTTTGTTTTTCAGAGTCCATCGTCTCTCATGGTTCGTCTACCCCTCCGATTTCCACCCCTTCATTCTTCCCCTCCTGCTACATTCTTCTTCTTCTTTTTTTCTTTCTTAACATATATTGCATTATTTGTTTCAGAGGTACAGATCTTAGATTCAACAGTCTTGCACAATTCACAGCGCTTACCAGAACACATACCCTCCCCAGTGTCCATCACCCAGTCACCCCATCCCTCCCACCCCACCCCCCACTCCAGCAACCCTCAGTTTGTTTCCTGAGATTAAGAATTCCTCATATCAGTGAGGTCATATGATACATGTCTTTCTATGTTTGACTTATTTCGCTCAGCATAATACCCTCCAGTTCCATCCACATCGTTGCAAATGGCAAGATCTCATTCCTTTTGATGGCTGCATAATATTCCATTGTATATATATACCACCTCTTCTTTATCCATTCATCTGTTGATGGACATCTTGGCTCTTTCCACAGTTTGCTATTGTGGACATTGCTGCTATAAACATCGGGGTGCACGTACGGATCCGTACTTTTGTATCTTTGGGGTAAATACCCAGGAGTGCAATTGCTGGATCATATGGTAGCTCTATTTTCAACTTTCTGAGGAACCTCCATACTGTTTTCCAGAGTGGCTGCACCAGCTTCCATTCTCACCAACAGTGTAGGAGGGTTCCCCTTTCTCCGCATCCCCGCCAACATCTGTCCTTTCCTGACTTGTTAATTTTAGCCATTCTGACTGGTGTGAGGTGGTATCTCATTGAGGTTTTGATTTGGATTTCCCTGATGCCGAGCGATATTGAACACTTTTTCATGTGTCTGTTGGCCGTTTGGATGTCTTCTTTGGAAAAATGTCTGTTCATGTCTTCTGCCCATTTCTTGATTGGATTCTTTGTTCTTTTGGTGTTGAGTTTGATGAGTTCTTTATAGATTTTGGATACTAGCCCTTTATCTGATATGTCATTTGCAAATATCTTCTCCCATTCTGTCAGTTGTCTTTTGGTTTTGTTGACTGTTTCCTTTGCTTTGCAAAAGCTTTTTATCTTGATGAAGTCCCAATAGTTCATTTTTGCCCTTGCTTCCCTTGCCTTTGGTGATGTTTCTAGGAAGAAGTTGCTGCAGCTGAGGTCGAAGAGGTTGCTGCCTGTGTTCTCCTTTAGGATTTTGATGGACTCCTGTCTCACATTGAGGTCTTTCAACCATTTGGAGTCTATTTTTGTGTGTGGTGTAAGGAAATGGTCCAGTTTCATTCTTCTGCATGTGGCTGTCCAATTTTCCCAACACCATTTGTTGAAGAGACTGTCTTTTTTCCATTAGACATTCTTTCCTGCTTTGTCAAAGATTAGTTGACCATATAGTTGAGCGTCCATTTCTGGGCTCTCTATTCTGTTCCATTGATCTATGTGCCTGTTTTTGTGCCAGTACCATACTGTCTTGATGATGACAGCTTTGTAGTAGAGCTGGAAGTCCGGAATTGTGATGCCGCCAGCTTTCTTCTGGGATCCCAATTATTCTAATGTTGTTTCGTCTTATGGTATCATTTATCTCTCGAATTCTGCCCTCGTGATCCAGTAGTTGTTTATCTCTCTTTTTCTCAGCTTCTTTATTTTCCATCATTTGGTCTTCTATCTCACTGATTCTTTCTTCTGCCTCATTTATCCTAGCAGTTAGCGCCCCCATATTTGATTGCACCTCATTAATAGCCTTTTTGATTTCTACTTGGTTCGATTTTAGTTCTTTTACTTCTCCAGAAAGGGTTTCTCTAATAACTTCCATGCTTTTTTCAAGCCCAGCTAGTATCTTTAAAGTGATGATTCTGAACTCTAGAGCTGACATCGTACTAATGTCCGTATTGAGTAGGTCCCTGGCAGTCGGTACTACCTCTTGTTCTTTTTGTTGAGGTGATTTTTTCCGTCTTGTCATTTTGTGCAGAGGAGAATAGATTAATGAGAGAACAAAATGCTAACAGGGTAACAACGTCCCCAGAAAATATACTCTAAACAAATCAGAAAAGACCTGAAGCAGTGGGAAAAGAAAGGGAAAGAGAGAAAAAAGAAAAAGAAAGAAAAAAAGAAAAAAGAAAAAGAAAAAGATAAAGATAAAAACAAACAAAAGCAGAACAAAACAAAACAAAACAAAAACAGAATGTGATCAAATATGATCAGGCTGGTTTATAGATCAGTGCCACACACTAGATTTTGGGTGTATTTTGGTCTGTTAAAAGAAAGTCCCTCCCAAAATTTTAAAGAAAGAAAAACTTATATATGTACAAAAATAAGGGTTGATATGATGAAGGGATGGAATATGACTGTAAAGATGGAAATTATAAAAAATTTTATAAAAGGATTTGATAAGTTGTTTGAAAAAAGAAAGAAGAGGATTAAAAAAAAAAAGAAAGAAAGAAAAAAGGGAGAGAATGTGATCAGGCAGGGGAGTAGAAAAAAACCATACACTAGAGATTTAGAGTATATTTTGATCTGTTAGAAGAAACTATCTCAAGATTTTAAAGAGAGAACAACTTATATATATATGCCAAAAATACAGGTAACTACTATGAAGGGATAGAATATGACTTTAAAAATGAAAAATAAAAATGTTTTTTTTTTAAAAAAGGGATTGATAAGATGTTGGTTGAAAAAGGGAAAAAGAAAAATTCAAAAGAAAAAAAGACAGTTAAAAAAAATAATTAACTTTGAAAGACTAAAGAATCATGGTAAAAAAGCCATGAATTCTATGTGCAGTATTCCCCTAGCGCTGGAGTTCTGCCGTTCTCATTGATCGGTAAACTTGGTCTTGGCTGGCTGTTCTCGCTGATCTTCTGGGGGAGGGGCCTGTTGCCGTGGTTCCCAAATGTCTTTGCCGGAGGCAAAATTGCCCCGCCCTTGCCGGTCCGGGCTAAGTAATCTGCTCGGGTTTGCTCTCCGGAGCTTTTGTTCCCTGCAAGCTTTCCGTACAGCTTTGGAGGCGGAGAGTGAAAATGGCGGCCTCCCAGTCTCCGCCCCGGAGGAGCCGAGAACTCGGGGTCCCGCTCCTCAGCGAGCCCCCAGAGAAAAGCAGTCAGTCACTCCCGTCTCCCCGGTCTCCGGCCACACTCCGCGCTCACCCGGCCTGTGACCGCGCGTTTCTATCTCTGGCACCCGACCCCGTGTGGAGTCTCCAAACCCAGCAGATCCCTGCGGTGCGCTCCCCGCCGCTCCTCCCCGGGGAAGAAGGTGAGTTTCCCCGGATCTGCCGCTTGTTGGGTCCCTGCTGGAGGAGCAGTGGCCCGACTGTGTCGCGGATCACGGTTTATGACAACCCCGAGCTGAGAGCCCGCGCCTGGGCTCCGTCTCTGCAGCCGGCTTCCCTGCTCCGATACCTGGGAGCTCTGCCGCACTCAGGCACCCCCGGTCTTTCTGTGACCCCGAGGGTCCTGAGACCACACTGTCCCGCGAGGGTTCCACCCCCCACTTCGCCACCAGAGTGACGTCCCTCAGCGGAGCAGACTTCTAAAAGTTCCAATTCTGTGCTCTGCGGCTCTATCACTTGCCAGAAGCGGCTGACGGAGGCCCCTCCCCCGCCGTCTATCCTCCCGAATATCGCCTCGGATTCACTTCTCCGCACGTCCTACCTTCCAGAAAGTGGTCGCTTTTCTGTTCAGAGAGTTGTTGCTATTCTTTTCTTCGATCTCCTGTTGAGTTTGTAGGTGTTCAGAATGGTTTGATCCCTATCCAGCTGAATTCCTGAGAGGAGACGAAATCCAGGTCTCCTACTCCTCCGCCATCTTGCTCCGCCCCCTGAAAGAGATTTTTTTGTACTAATCTTGTTTCCAAGGGACTTTCTACATTCATAAAGTAATATTAAAATTTCACAAACTTGCTTGGATTTTCTGTGTACATGATCATGTTATCTGCATATAACAATTTTTATTTCTTCCTTTTCAATTATTATATCTTTTCCCTCTGCCTTATTGCTGTGGCTAGGACGTCAGATACCATGATGGGTAAAAGTGATGATAGCAGAAATCCTGTCTCATTTTCAGAGGAAAAGCTTTCCGTATTTTACTATTTAAGTATAAAGTTTGTTGTAGTTCCCTCCTGCCCCCACTTTTTTTTTGTTGTTGTTGGTAGATAACATCTGTCAGATTAAGGATATTTCTTTTTATTCCTAGTGTATTGAGTTTTTGTCTTAAATAGGTATTGAATTTTATAAAAGGTTTATCTGCATCTTGAGATGATCATATGATTTTATTCTGTTTCATTAATATGGTGAATTTTATGGATTAATATCTTGAAAGTGAAACCATTCTTGCATTTCTGGGAGAAATTCAACTTTGTCATGATGCAGTAGCCTTTTTATGAGTGGCTGGATTCAATTTGTTAATATTTCTTAGAATGCATTTATATTCTTTTTTTAAAAAAAATTTTATTTATTTATTTGAGAAAGAGAGCACAAGCAGGAGGGAGAGAAAGAATCTGAAGCAGACTCAGTGCTGAGTGCAGAGCCCGTCGCTAGGCTCAATCCCACAACCATGAAATCATGCCCTGAGCTGAAACGAAGTTTTATGCCTAACTGACTGAGCCACCCAGAGGCCCCTATGCATTTATATTCTTAACAGAGATTGACTTGTATTTTTTTTGGTGTGACTTTTTGGGATAATATTAGGTTGGCCTAATAAGTTGAGTAACTATTTGTTTCTCACTTTTTCTAATATCTGCAAGAGTTTGTGTAAGATCAGTATCATTTCTTCATTAAATATTTATAAAAATTCAAGAGGACCTGGAGATCTCCTTGTAGGAAGATTATAAACTATGGATTCAATTTTTGAAAAAAATAGAAAGGGAAATATTTACATTTTTCATTTCTTCTTGAGTGGGCTTTTTTTCTGAGTTACTTTTAAAAAATAGAAATATTACTGGGGTGCCCACGTGGCACAGTTGGTTAAACATCTGACTCTTAGTTTTGGCTCAGGTTGTGATCTCAGGGTCATAGGTTTGAGCCCCAGGTCAAGCTCTGTGCTCAACACAGAGTCTGCTTAAGGCTCTCTCTCCTGGGGGGTGGGAGGGATGGGGTGGCTGGGTGATAGACATTGGGGAGGGTATGTGCTATGGTGAGCACTGTGAATTGTGTAAGACTGATGAATCACAGACCTGTACCTCTGAAACAAATAATATATTATATGTTAAAAAAAAAAAAAGATAGTAGGAAGGGTAAAATGAAGGGGGGGAGATCGGAGGGGGAGATGAACCATGAGAGACGATGGACTCTGAAAAACAAACTGAGGGTTCTAGAGGGGAGGAGGTTGGGGGGATGGGTTAGCCTGGTGATGGGTATTAAAGAGGGCATGTATTGAATGGAGCACTGGGTGTTATATGCAAACAATGAATCATGGAACACTACATTAAAAACTAATGATGTAATGTATGGTGATTAACATAACATAATAAAATAAAATTAAAAAAAGAAGACTCTCTCTCCCTCTCACTCTGCCCTTCCCACCTCACTCTCTCTCTCTAAAATAAATAAATCTTTAAAAAAAGAAATATTATTGACATATAGTAGCCTATTCATTTCATGTGTGTATCATAGTGATTCAGTATTTTTATCCATTACAAAATGATCCCCACAATAATTCTCATTACCCTGTTACCATACAAAATTATTACAATATTATTGATTATAATTCCAATGCTGTAAATTATATCCCCATGATTTATTTATTTTATAACTGGAAGTTTGTACAGGCATATCTAGGAGATATTGCGTGTTTGGTTGCAGGCCAACGCATTAAGCAAATATCACAATAAAGTGAGTTAAGTGCATTTTTTGGCTTCCCAGTCCATATAAAAGTTATGTTTATACTATACTGTAGTCTATTAAATGTGCAATGGCATTATGTCTTAAAAAACAATGTGTATACCTTAATTAACAAATACATTATTACTAAAAAATGTTAATTGTCATTTAAGTTTTTAGTGAATTGTAATCTCTGTTTCAAAGATCTCCACAACAGGGGCACCTGGGTGGCTTAGTCAGGGAAGTGTCTGACTTCGGCTCAGATCATGATTTCAGGGTCCTGGGATCTAGCCCCTCACTGGGCTCCCTCATCAGTGGGGAGTCTGCTTGTCCCTTTGCCCCTCTCCCCTGCTTGTGCTCACATTCTCTCTCTCTCAAATAAATAAAATCTTTAAAAAAATCTTCACAACAAATGTAATGATAATGAAAAAGTTGGAAATACTGTGAAAATTACCAAAATGTGACACAGTGACATAAAGTGAGCAAATACTGTTGGAAAAATGGTGTCAGTAGACTTGCTCAGTGCGGGGTTGCCACAACCCTCAATTTGTTAAAAATGCAATTATCTGTGAAGCATAGTAAAACAAAACACAACGCAGAGACGTATGCCCATACCTCTCATCCCCTTCACCTGTTTTGCCTGCCCCTATTCTTCCTCTGGTCTGGTAACCAACATTTTGTTTTCTCTATAAGTCTGTTTCTGTTTTGTTTGTTCATTTGTTTTGTTTTTTAGATTCCATATACAAGTGGAATCATACGGTATTTGCCTTTTTCTTAGTTATTTTACTTAGCATAATACCCTGTAGGTTCATCCATATTGCCACAAATGGCAAGATTTCATTTTTTGTGGCTGAGTAATATATTCCATTCCATTGTGTATGTGTCTCTTTATTTATCTACTGATGGACACTTAGTTTGCTTCCATATCTCAGCTATTATAAATAGTGTTGCAGTGAACATAGGGGTACATATCCCATTTTAAATTAGTGTTTTTGTTTTCTTCAGATGAATACTCAAAGGTGGAATTGCTGTATCATATGATAGTTCTATTTTTAATTTTTCTAGGAATATCCATTTCCATAGAGGCTACACAATTTATATTTTCACTAACAGTGTACAAGGGTTCCCTTTTCTACACATCTTTGCCATCACTTGTTATTCTTGTCTTTCTGATAATAGCTATTCTGACAAGTGTGATGTGTTATCTCATTGTGGTTTTGATTTGCATTTCCTGGATAATTAATGATGCTGAGCATCTTTCCACATGCCTGTTGGCCATCTATATATTTTCTTTGGAAAAATGTCTATTCAGGTCTTCTGCCCATGTTTTAATTGGGTTGTTTGGTTTTTTTTTTTTTTTTTTTTGCTGTGGAGTTTTATGAGGTCTTTATGTTTTAGATATCAACTCCTTATCAGATATATTATTGGTAAGTATCTTCTTCCATTCAGTCGGTTGCATTTTCACCTTGTTGATGGTTTCCTTCACTGTGCAGAACATTTTTATTTGTATTTTTACTTATTTTTTAAAAGACTTTATTTATTTGACACAGAGAGACACAGCGAGAGAGGGAACACAGGCAGGGGGAGTGGGAGAGGGAGAAGCAGGATCCCCGCTGAACAGAGAGCCCAATGTGGGGCTCGATCCCAGGGTCCTGGGATCATGACCTGAGACAGAGGCAGACACTTAACCACTGAGCCACCCAGGCACCCCAGTGCAGAATCTTTTTAGTTTGACGTAATTTCATTTGTTTATTTTAGCTTTTGATGCCCTTACCCGAGGAGGCTGGTCCAAAAAAAAATTGCTGAGACCAATGTCAAAGAGCTTACTGCCTATGTTTTCTTCTAGGAGTTTTATGGTTTCAGGTCTTACATACAAGTGTTTATCCATTTTGAATTTATTTTTGTAAGAGGTGTAAGACAGTGATCTATTTTCATTCTTTTACGTGTAGCTATCCAGTTTCCCCAGCACCATTTATTGAAGTGACTGTCTTTTCCCCATTGTATATTCTTACCTCCTTTGTCATAGATTAATTGACCATATAAGTGTGGGTTTATTTCTGGGCTCTTTTCTATTCCATTGGTCTATGTGTCTGTTTTAATGCCAATACTATTTCTTGTAATATAGTTTGAAATCCGGGAGCATGACACTTCCAGAGTTTTTCTTCTTTCTCAAGATTGCTTTGGCTATTTGGTATCTTTTGTGGTTCCATACAAATTTTAGGATACCTTGTTCTAATTCTGTGAAAATGCTTTTGGTATTTTGATGGGAATTCCTTTGAATATGTAGATTGTTTTGGATAGTAATAAATCCCATTTGATCATGGTGTATGATCTTTTTAATGTAATGTTGAATTCAGTTTGCTAATATTTTGTCAAGGATCTTTGCACTATGTTCATCAAGGATATTGGCCTGTAATTTTCTTTTCTTTTCCTTTCTTTTCTTTTCTTTTTTCTTTCTTTTCTTTTCTTTTTTCTTTCTTTCTTTCTTTCTTTCTTTCTTTCTTTCTTTCTTTCTTTCTTTCTTTCTTTCTTTCTTTCTTTCTTTCTGTGTGGTGTGTTTGTCTACTTTCGGTATCAGGGTAATGATGGCCTCATAAAATGAGTTTGAAAGTATTCCTTCCTTTTCAGTTTCTTGGAATAATTTGAGAAGGATAGGTACTAACTCTTCTTTAAATGTTTGGTAGACCTCTGTGAAGCCATCTGGTCTTGGACTTTGAGTGGGTTTTTGTAAGCTGTACTTTTCTAGGAATTGGTGCATTTAATTTAAACTTTCAATTTTTTCTTTGGCATGGAGTTGCTCATTATATAACCTTGTTATATTTTTAATATTTATAAAATTTGTAGTGATGTCACAATTTTTTATTCTTGATGTTAGAAATTTATGTCATCACTTTTTTTCCTCAGTCACCTTTTTTAGGTGTTAATCAAATTTATTCATTACTTTAAAGAACCATTATTTGGCTTTACTGAATGTGTTTTCCATTGAATGTGTTTTTATTTTATTAATTTTTGCTCTTATCCTTATTACTGCCTTCCTCATACTTTGAGGGAGTTAATTTGATGTTTGTTTACCTAATTTCATGAGATGAATCTTAAATCATTAACATTCAGCCATTCTTCTTTTCAAATAAATGCATTCTAAGGCTAAAAAGTTTTCTTCTGGGTACAGCTTTATCTCCATGCTACCTATTTTTTCTTTGTCTGGAAATGTTTTTAATTTGCTTTCATTTTTGAAGGATTTTTTGCTCTGAATAGATTTTGAGTTTATAAATTCTTTTACTTTAGAATTCCAAATATGTCATCCTATTTTTTCTTGGATCTTATCACTTATTTTGAGAAGTCACTTTTCAGTGTTATTGTTCTCTGAAGGTAATATTCTTCTTTAGCAACTTAAGATTTTATTTGCTTTTTCTCTTTCATTAGCAGTTTTACTGTGATGTGCCTAGGTGAGATTTTCTTTATACTTATCTTTCTGGGAACTTATAGCACTTTTTGGTTTTATGGATTAATGTCTTCCATTACTTTTGGAAAATTCTCAGCCATCATCTCTTTATGTTGGTACTTTATTCTCTTTCCTCTTCCCTTCTAAGATACAGTTACCCTTATGTTAGGCCTCTTCATCATGTCCCCTATAGTATATTAATGTATATTATAGTATATTAAATTAATATATTATAGTATATTCTTTGCCCCTCTTTCCATCAATGGGCAGAATCTATTTTTCCCCTGACCATACCTTCTTGTAATCTGGACTGGCTCAATGACTTGATTTAACTATGAGTACCTCATTTCTGCAGCCAGTGGTACACAAAATATAGTCCCCGGACCAGCAGTATAAGCATCATCTAGAACTTGTTAAAAATGTGCATTTTTTGGAATTATTCCAAATCTACTAAATTTGAAACTCTGATGATAGGGCACTCTGAATGTTTTTTGACAAATCCCGTGGGTGATTTTGATGCATGCTAAAGTTTTAGAGTAACTGTCCTAGGCAATGGTGATTGGTCCATGGGATGATCAGATGAAGCAGGACATTTGATTCCTTTTCTATGATTGTATGAACCCTAGAAGGAGGAAGCTCTCTTTTCCTGGTGCTATTGCCAAGGGGGTATGATATAGCCCTGGAGCTGTTCACAGCCATTGTCTTTTACTTTGCAGAAAAAAGTCCCTATGGAGTAAGACAGAATGAAATGGACACATACATGAGATAGAGCCCAGACAACTTTGTTTGAACTCTGAATCCAACTATGCCTAAAGCTCCAGATTAGCCCTTGACTTTTCAGTTATATGAACTTCTTTTTTCTCAAGCTAGTTTGATTTGGTTTTGCACTTAGAAGTAAAGAATCTTGACTAATACACAAGTAAATTCCCACTTCTTCCAAATGATAATCTCATGCAGTGCCCCTAAAATAGATAATTATAGATCTTCTCTGAGTGGAGCAGAGATAGAAGACTTCACATCTTACCATGTGGCTTTCCCATGCCTCCCTCAGCAACTCCTGGAGATTTTTTGTAGAACAACCCTAAAGCTCTAGGCAACATAGATTAAAACCATTTGTGGTAGACCTTTTGATGGCTTATTATACAACCTCTTGTTCTGCCTGATTTCAGCGGCAACTCTGATGGAAGGTTGCTTAAAGTGGCCAACTCAAGCATCCTGCTGTGTCTCTCTGCTTGGCAGTTGCTGGGCTTTCTCTCAACTAGGGTTTGCTTAGCACAGAATAGGCAACCTGAAAATTCAGAGTAGTTCATTCCTCTGAGGTGAAGCTTCTACAGTAAGTGTCCTGGCCTTCCATTTTGTGGAAGCAGGTTTCTTAAGACACATTTTCTATAATTCCAGAGGATCTCCAGTGGGATTGGGTTCTAGGAATCCACAGAAGTAACAAGATCAATGCTGTATTTTCTTTTTCCCTCTTTCCCTGCCTCATTTCTATTTTTTTTTTTTTTTTTTTTTGATGATTACTTCCAAAATAAACTACCTGTATCCAGTCCTTTTCTCAGACTCTGCTTTTGGGAGAATCTAAACTAAGATATCAGTGTTATAAAGTATAGAACTGGGAGTTAGAACATATGTTTTTGAATCTTAGCTCTGTGAGTTAAGTTATGATAGAGGCCTCATTTCCTTTCTCTAGGTCTTAGATGTGTTATTTGTAAAACAAAGAGGTTGAATTAGCTTCTTAGTTTATTTTAGCTCTGAATTATCAGGTTCCTTCTGGCTCTGACTTTCATGTAACTCTATCTACTGTTTCAGAAGCTGAAGAATTACACATGAAATGAGAGTGATGAGGCTGGCCAATCTGAATATTCAAGTCCTTGTGGTTCCCTCCTTTCTGAACACTCTTCTTCATATTCCTCCATATTCACCACCCCCCTGCCCCAAGAGTATCCAGATGACTTGTCTCACCCTTCTCCTTGATTGGACCTTGTAGATACAGACCCAGAAAAACAGAACCAGCCCTGAGCAGACTGCACATGGCTATTTGAACAGGCCAGCAGCTCTCAAAACCACAGATATTTAGAGCCTCATGTTTATGTAGGACATAAAGATTGAGAGTAAAAACAACGATAGGCTGAATATAATCAACTATCTGGGTGACTAAACACAGCATAATAGACTTAGTACTTTAGGGCTGGAGCCAAAAATACTTAACAAAAAAAATGGCTTCAATTTCATATTGATTTAAAAAAATGAAATGTTACACCTGGGGATCCAGCCATAGATTTCAATCTATTTTTCCTTGTAATTTGAGACAAATTGGAACCTATGATAATGAACACAGTCAGAAAGAAAAGTCTGTTCTTTTCTTCCTTCAGCAACTAGAAATGATCAATTTTAAATTTTATTGTTGTTGTTGTTTTCACACAGTGGTGGCTTCCAGTGGGGCCTTAATACAATGATTGTGTTGATTCCTGTTGAGAAAAGAAGAGAGGGAAGAGATACTTGCTGTTTTAAAAGGAAGCAGGAGGAGTGTGGAGGTGTGACAAAGAGGACATTCCTGCATACTACTGTCAGGTGAGACAGATTCCCCCATGCTCCCCAAGGGTTCCCTCTGCAGGGCTGTTCTTAACACAGGAGGGTTAGGAGCCACCTACAAATGTTGTTTAAGGGATTCATGCAGAGTTTCTGTCTTCCAATATGCTTTCTCCATTTAGTCCTTAATGTGTGAAATTCCTTTGAGGTCAGATCCCTTCCTTTTCTAAGTAAAGAAAAACTCTATTGGAAAACACCTTTGAGGAGTTATAGTGGATAGAGTCCTGAGTTGGGAGTCAGGAGGCAGAACTTTTGTCTCTGTTCTGCAGATAATTAACTCCGAAATCAAGGAGGTCACTTAACCTTTCTCTGGTTTGTTCTCCACCTCTCTAAGATGAGTGAGTTCAGAAACAATGATTTCTGCCATCCTTTACAGATCTAAAATCTGGATTATTGATGGAAATTAATGGTAATATTTAAATGGCAGATATATTTTTTCTTCGAGTGGATTTGATGAGAGGAGGTGTGTATCTGGGCTTAGAGAATCTGGAGGGCCATGGATAGAAAAAAGGATGAATGTGCTTCTTTACAATTTTTACCTGTCCTGCTTATTGCCACCCCATCTGCAACATTGTATGAAATCACATGAAATAAAGTAGGAGGTTTAGAATAGTCTAAAATGAATGGCTTTTATTGAAAGACAGACCTAAGTTCTAATCCTAGCTCTGTCACTTATTAGTGTTCACAGGAAGTTACCTTACAGATCTGAGCCTCAATTTATACACCAATAAAATGAGGACAATAATACCTTCATTATGGGGTGTGAGATATCCTGGGAGTGATGGTCAGGCGGAAATAGTCATGCGGAGTAAGATTACAAAGTTTTATAAGACAGTTTTGTCCTCTGGGTGACACTGTGTCTCCCTAATACAGAAGATCATAGAGCTCTGCTATCTGCAGGGTATTAATGTGAAAGATGAAGGGAGTCATCGGGCATACTAATGCTTTGGCAATTACACCAACAGTTAAGTTACATTATTTCTGCTCAGTGCTGTGTCATTTCAAAGATGGCAACCAGTGTTGATATCATTAGAGCTTCCAACATTTTCCAAAAGCAGTGATGCATCATAGATCTCATCAGTATCACTTTGAAAATGGACTCATATCCAGAGACATGAAAAGCAAAAGCACAGTTATAGATCATTGCTGTGCAGCACATGGGCTGTATTCAACACAGAAAACAGTCTGAAATAACTGAAACCATTATTTTTATGAGAACAGTCTGCACTGAAACCCATATTTATTATCAATATTCAGGATGTTGTTAGAAAATCTTACTAATTTTCTTGTATTCTAATTGGTTTGTTAAGTGTAAAGCTTCAACCACAGCAAAGAGCAAAACATCTAAGGATATATTTTTAGTTGACTCTGGAAATTCATCATTCTACAATGTGCTCTTTATACTTTGGAGATGATTTGATGTTTAAAAAAACTCCTTTTATGTAATTCCTGATTTTTTATTAAAAGACTTTTAAATTCTTCTTTAGACCCATGACTCCCAATCTTTCGAGTGTTATATGATCAGTCTCAAACCAAGGGCATTTGGAAATTCGTCTTAACTATGAGGATGATGGATTTTGAAATTCTTAAAAATGCTATAATAGTTTGGGCCTAATATGTGGACCACTTAAATTTAAAATGCTGCAGCTTTTCAGCTCTCCCTATTATAGAATCAACAAAATTTATTCCTCCTTTTATTTCTGAACAGTAAGAATAATATTTAGATTTCCTGCAGTTCGTTCCTGCAGGCTGGGGCATTGAGATGCAGATTACGAATTCCTACTATGAAAAGTTGGTGTGGGAAAACATGCAAGTTTCCAGTAATCTTCCCTTCCTCATATATTGATTAATAATTCCTTTTAAGTAAAATAATGCAAAATATACTTTATAGGTATTACATGGCTCCTTATTAGAACTAGAAAGAAGAGCCATAAAATACAACAGGCTACCTGCTTCTTGGTAGTTATAGTACATCTCTAGGTAAAACTACTAGACACACATTAAATTCCTACCTGAAAGATTTTTTTCTGTATGAAAACAACAACACATACATCTTAACTTCTTTTATAACACTGAATGCCAAGTACTTACATGAAGAACGGAAATAATATCTAGAGTCATTCAAAAGATTACTGATGAGTTTGACAAGGTCCCAACTTGCAGCATCCACACAAAATCATTTTATTAAGAAAAATTTCTTTTTTTAATGGGAAAACAGTGGGCTGTGTATTTCTGTTTCAGTAGAAAACTACCCAGCTCTTTATTACCTTGGAGCACCTTTATTCTCAGGAACAACAGCATTATAATGGATGTACCATCAGGCAGCAACCAGATTTATTTCCTGAAACAGAGGAGCTTTGCAATGTATAGTAAGTAGGACATTTCTATGAGCAGAGAATAAAAACAGCTGAAGGAACTTACTAATGTAGAGCATGCTATTTGACCCCTTATAATTGTATACTATTTGCTAAAAGGTCAAAACTGAGGTGATAAGGGAGGAAGAAAGTATGGGAGGAGACAGAAGAAATGACCGGGTGTCCAGAAACAACTTGAATTCTTTCTGCTTTGCAGCTTGTTGAATCCTTTGAAGGATTTCCTGCATGGCCAGTTTGGTATTCTGATCTTAAGACAGTTGGATTCTAGTTGTGAGCTCATCACAGGGTGACCATCTTGGTGTGCGATCTGTATCACGAAGCTATTACCAGGTTAAATAAAAGTCTTGCCTGGACATCTCTGCTCTGGCAGGATAAATTATTGAGATATTAGTTTGTGTTTTGTTTTGGCTGATGTGAAAGAATCAGAACTACTCCGAGCTATATGTGTGATATTTATAAATGTTGGTCTCTTTTTTTTACAATGTATCCAAGTCTTTTGTGTTCTTTGTCTCAAGGGTATTTCCTAGGCCTAATACAGAAATTGGTTGAAGGCAGTCTTTTCACTTAGCTTTTGTGATCACTTCCGAGGAAGAGGTGGCAGAAGCAAGAGAGAGATGTAAACTTCCCTGAGAGTGAGAATGGGGTGGAGGATGGTGGACCCAAGTATATCGGAGACCAGCACCCTAAGCTTAGTTGCATGCCAGGTGGTGGGATCTCAGAAAGGTTTGGTGGTGTGTCCAGACTGTGGGATCTGTAGGTAGGCTGGTCAGAGGATGACCTAGACACACTTTCCCAGAGTCAGCTCTTTGGCCACATTGGAACCTGAAAAGACCTCTAGAGCAGGGGTGGGGTGGGGGTGGGTGGGAGCAGAGGGAATGTTTCTAATGGTATAGGTTGAATCTCCCAACAACTTGGCAGGATGGAGACTTGCATTAGTTCGCTAGGACTGCTGTAATGAAACACTACAAACTGAGTGGCTTAAACAACAGAAATGTATTGTCTTGTAGTTCTGCAGGCTGGAAGTCTGTGATGAAAATGTCAGCAGGGTTGGTTCTTTCTGATGCCTGTTACAAAGAATTTGTTCCATGCTTCTTCCCTAGCTTCTGGTGGTTTACTGGCAATCTTCAGCACCTTTCACTTGGAGGCGTATTATCCTGATCTCAGTTTTTGGCTTAATCAAACTATGCGCATAGTGAATGTCATTCAGGGCTGCCGTAACAAAAATACCAGAGACTGAATAGCTTAAAAGACATACAATTATTTTTCACAGTTCTCGAGGCTTGGAAATCCAAGATCAAAGCACTATCAGAGCTAGTGTCTGGTGAAGACACTCTTCTTGGTGTTCAGATGGTTATCTTTTCCTTGTATCCTCACATGGCAGAGGGGAGGGAGAGGAAGTAAACTCTCTTGTGTCTCCTCCTATAAGAGCCCTGATCTCATTCATGGGGGCTCCACTCTCATGACCTAATCACCTTCCAAAGGCCCTACCTCCTATTATCATTACATTGGCAGTTAGCATTTCAACGTGTGGATTTTTTGGGGAAAAATTCATTCCATAACAGTGATGCCACTTGCCAAAATGGGGAAAATTGTGGGAGGGAAAGATCTACAGGGTGGAAAAATCCAACAGTCTTTTGGCCAAGTTCAGATCGAAATGCCTGTAGACACACAGATGAGGATGTCAAGTAAATAGTTGGATAGATGAATTTTGAGCTAAATTGAGAAGTTAAAACTAAAAAGTCATTGTCATATAGATTATATTTAAAACCAAGGTCCAGATGAGATTGTTTGGGAGAATGTATAAACAGAAAAGAAGACCAAGGACAAGTTTTGGTGTACTCACATTTCAGTGATTAGAAAGAGGAGAGAGAACTAGCAAAAGTGATTGAGAAGGAATGGCCAGTGAGATGGAAGGCAAGTCAGGAGAAATAAAGAGATGGGAATATTTCAAAAAGGAGGGAGTGGACAACCACGCTAAATGCTGCTGAGAGGTCAAGCCAGACAAGGATAGAGAAATAATCATTTGAGTTGGAAATATGGAAAACACTTTGCTAAGTGTGATTTCAGTGGAATTGAGAGGTGGGGTGGAAAGCCTGATTGTAGAGGATTAAGAGGAAGATAGAAGGTGAAGAAGTAGAAATATATTTGTATAGAGTTTTTTTCAAGAATTTTGCTAGGAAGCAGAGCAGAGATATATATGGATGGGTAGAGGTGAATGGGGTTATACCGCAGTGACAAAGACCAAATAAAATCAAACAGAACTTGATTACATTAATTCAGTAGCTAGAGGTCAGCTATCACCCTACACCATGGATCTTCTGATTTCTGGACACAAGCTGACAGAGGTTTCCCAACCTGGGACATGCTCTTTTGATGGAAGAAGGAGGGAGCAAGAGACAGAACTATACTAATCCATGTCTCAAATCTTCAGCTGGCACTTGCCATAGTTGATGTTTGTTCACATTCCATTGGCCAAAACAAGTTACATGGCTAAGCCCAATGACAATGAAGTAGACAAGTATTCTTCTCCAGAAGGCACTGTATGTACCTCACATGGTAAAGGATAAGTGTATATACTCAACATTCTAAGGAACAGGTAGTGAATACTTGGAAGGAATAATGCAATCCAGCCCCCCCAGTTCTACATGCATACATTTCTTTCCATGGGTGATATAAAGCATGTTTGTATGCTACTGAAAATAATGTAAGAGACACATTTATTGCAGAAAAAAAGTCTGTAAGAAGGTGAGGAAATAGGTTTTTTGTTTGTTTTTTAGGGATAAGCACTTTCTTATTAATAGGAGGAAAGGCATAGAGAGAGTACAGATATTAAATAGTTGGTAGTTTTTCTTTCTAAACTTTGGTTCCATTCTGACTCCCCAGTGACTTCTCAGATCAGGGTATCTGGGAGTTATATTTTGTGAAACTTGAATATTTAGGAATCTTCTTTTGTTGCCTTCAACAAAAACAAATAGATTGGTCTAGAATTATCTTTCAATCTCCAAATGTCTTAGAGACATTGTTACATTGCTGTAAAAATTAGGACTATAGGGGAGTTTAGGACTAAGGTCTCATTATCTCCAGGACATGCCTCCTGCGTGTTATAGCAACTTAATACTTACTTATTAATGACTGCATGCATGAACCCCACCCACCACATTTTTCAGGCAACTTTTTAATGCCTAATTCTTTAATATTTTAAATTATATCATCTCTTTTAATTCTGGGAGAATGAAACTCAATTCTCTTTGATGAATACGAGGTATGAAAGGAAAAGATAAATCTTATAAGCATATGCTTTGAAGATGAAGTCTTTAAATGTAGATAGATCAAGTACAATTAAAAACTCTTACATGTAAGTTGTAGCCTCAATTCTGAGACCAGTGAAGAAAAGTTACATATCTATTAGGGTGGTAAAGTAGCCGGGCTTTCATAGTGAAAACTGGATCTTCTGTACAACGTATGTATTAAGAACATCAATCTTAGTAATAACTTCTACTAAATGAACAAATATGAAGGATTTCACCTACCTAGAGTTAAGAAATGAATTCATTTCTTTCTCATAAAATGTTCTTTTCTTCATAGCAGTGGTATAAGGTAGTAACTCAAGAAATTATCACTGAGCAATGAGAACACCTACTTAAAGTGCTCTTATGTAGATGGTTTTCTTCCTCTCTTCACAAAGCAAAGCCTTTGGGATTGGAGAAATGAGTAAGAATGCTCAAGTGTGTGGGCACTTCAATATTCAATAGAATTTTCAGCAGGTTTTGAGCTATTGAGTTGCCGCTTGTTTCCTCTGAGAGTCATGATTCTTAATTATGAAAAACCCATTTTGACAAAGATTGAGAGTGGCAGAGACTTATGTGGGAAAGTTAGCTGTCAGAATATCATCTGCCCCCATTTTTCTGAGTTAGGGAGAGTATTTGGGAACAAAGTCCCAATTTCACAGCTATTGCTCCTTAGCAGATAAATTAGCAGTGATTTGGGAAAGAGGCCCATGACATTTCTGCCTGATAAGTTTTTTATCATTCTTTTTAAAAAAAAGTCTACTTGGTTCATTTTTGAAACTTAAGCATTGTCTCAACCAATAGCAAGCTCAGAGATCTCTCTAGGAGACAGCAAGTCTTCTGCTACAGTTTGGAAATAAATGGACCAAAGTTTGAAAACCAGTTCTGCCATTTACTAGCTGGCCGACACTGGGCACATTCTTTTACTTTGCTGAAGAAGGTTTAACTCATCTATAAACAAGAATACTAGTACTTGTCTTACTAATTTATTAATTTATTCTTTTAATAAACATGAATTACTATATTTTCATTCCTGGGTTGTGGATCCTAGGGGTGCAAATAACAATAAATAATGTTTGGTGAATATTAACCAAGTCATTCTAAATATATCTCCTTTATTCTTTCCATCAGCTTTATGAGAGAATAGATACCCTCATGCTCATTTATCAGGTAAGGAAACTACACTTAGAATTTAAGTAACTCATCTAAGTTACATAAGGTAGAAAGCATGAAGACTAAATTCAAACTAAGACAGCTTTCAGTTGAAAGTATATGTTCTTAACCATAATGCTGTAACCATTAGGAAGTTGCAAAGATACAATCCCTGCTGCTAGTGTGGACCCATACAAGAAAGTGAGTAGTTATAGTGACTGGACATGCACAGTATTCAGGCATTGTGGAAGAACAAGCACTTAATTCCTTGGGATTAACTTTGGTTTGAAATCTAAGACCATGATGAATCTACAAAAGTTTTATCTGTTGTGTTTGGATTGTTGCTGATTTCAGAGCTACTGGTATTTTTAGAAATGTCAATATTTATCACTTAAAAGTCAACCTCTTTATAAAAATTCATGATGTCATAGTGATAAAGTACCAGAAGTTTTACCAAAAGTCTGCTATTAAGGAAATACTTAGCCTATGGCATCATTTACATTGAAAGGATGATTGGACTATTTAAAAGATTCTGATTTTGTTAATGATGGATACTATTAAGAATACACTTCATGGAAAATATGCTAATATTATTTTCATTAATCAAGTGCATATTTTAATAATAGCTGAAAAGTGATTTTTATGAGCATATTGTAGGAGGATGTGATGTGTGAACTGTGCTGTAAAGGCACCAATAAATCAGAATGGAACAAATGAAAGTGGTACATTTTTAATGATTTGAAGTTTGGGTCAGATAAAATGAAGCTGGAAAGTTTTGAATTAATGGCACACCAGAAGCTTGGAGACTTGCATGCAATCCAGTATTTGTGTATATATACTGTGTGCTATTAACTTGAAAGCAAAAATGCCTTCTGTAAAACATTGCTTTTTGTTAATTAGACAACATTGAGCCTTTGAACATGAATCATTAACTGCTGATATTGCCCTAAGGACAAATGTTTGTGATCTTCTGGGGCTGATAGAGATAAAGAAGAGGGAAAAACAATGAGGAAAGTGCTTATTTCTCAGTTTTAGATTATCTAATTATTTCAAGTAGAGAAATATCATTAATAGCATCACTTAAAATAGAATTAAGTGGGAAAATAGGAAGAAAGCATCTCAGTTGCAGGCATGGAATTTTGTGACAATTATAAAAAATAAGAATAGCTATTTATCATTTTAATGGTGACAGGAGACTAATGCATTGCAAGTTTCTATATGTGAGGAAAATGTGGCATGCACCAGTAATATCCATATTAATACAGACTATGGGACTCTGTTTGCAAGCAAACTGATCAGTCATTATTAAGGAATCCTGTGATGTTCTTGGCAGAGGCTAAGTAGATAGAAAGGAAAATTACATTATATCTTTAAACATTTAAATATTTGGATTTATAGTTCACTGATCTTGAGCAGCCCGACTCTCATTTTGATTCAGGTTTCTTTTGTTCTTTGGGTCTTTATTGATGGTGACTTTTGTTTTTATTATATCACATGGAGGGATTTTTTTCTCCCCTACATATACATAGGTTTACTTCCCATGTACTGTTTTTGTCAGTGCTGCTGAGTGCTTTATCCAACAACCCACGCTTCCTAGGAACATTTGTTCTGATGTCACTATCCAGGGATACTTTCCTATTTTATTCTGCAAAACTATATGTAATGAAGCCTTGCCTTCTTTCCTCGGCTCTTTCATCTCCTCTGTGGCCTCTGCTAGTGAGAAATAAAAGGTATAGAGATGGTATGTGAGAACCAAGGTGTTGGCCATTCCATTGACAATAAGAGATATCAGCCCCCAGCGATTATAGGCAGTAGATAAGGAGAAATGGAGTGGGGAGGTCATGTCAGGGGAAAATGGTTCTTAAACACTTTGTAAGTTATAAAATGCTGTATTTAAAGATTACAGATATTATTATTGTTTAATGCTTTGACAGCTTAAATTCCCTGAGATTTCTCTGAAATTATGTGAGGGACTAGGTTACATTTTTCCTTCTAACACTTCCCTTCCCTTTCTTTTCTTCTCTGCACTCCT
Organism: Halichoerus grypus; assembly: GCF_964656455.1. Taxonomy (NCBI): domain Eukaryota; kingdom Metazoa; phylum Chordata; class Mammalia; order Carnivora; family Phocidae; genus Halichoerus; species Halichoerus grypus. The sequence continues at coordinate 171,875,280 of NC_135712.1, forward strand.
CTTCCCGTTCCTCCTATTCTGGGTCAGTAAGTGGAGGTTGGAATGTCCAGCTGGAGCTACTCCCTGCCCTCTCTTCCTGTTCCCCCTCACCTTCAAGCCATGAGTAAACTAATGGCAGCATATTTTGTGTCTTTTTGAATGACCATTTCACAGCACTGCTGTGTTCAGAACCTTCTATTTGAGTGACCACTAGTTTCTCCTCCAGTATCCTGGCCCTATATGTCTGCCTCTCCCATGTCCTGTTCCTCATACCTAACTTATCTGTGACCTCTTCCTTGCCTCCATATATGCCAGGTGTTTTTCTTTTATCTTTTTCTTTTTTTGGAGGGGGCCTCTTTATGTACTACATTTTAATAAAAATGCTGGCCCTTTTGTACTGGCTGGTGACATTCCATCATGGTCTTCAGGCAATAAAAGAGATAAACACATTTTAAATGAAAGCAACAGGCACAGTGTGCTCAGATTGCCTTTGTTGGATGCAAGCCAGTTTGCACAGCTAATGGTCTTCTTTTTGCATGGATGGTCATTAGATGTTTAATGACCATCATTGTTAGAACTTTAGATGGTCTTAGATCTGGGTGAGCAGTTTGAAATCTGGCTGCATTAGCTAAGGCCTTACTCTAGGAAGGCTTATTTCTACTTATTTCTAGGTGAGATCCCAAGCAAGATTTACTTTTTGACTTGGATAAACCTTATTTGGGGAGTGGGGTCTTGAAAAGTCTGGGTCTGTTTGTTAATGATTGTTATTAATCATGTAATGATAATTCATCATATAATAAGCATTTGGATATTTAGAAAGAAGGAAGATTCAAATGTTTGGAAAGACATCTTGTTTATAATTTCATTTATGGGGGCAACACATTGCTCCTTGATTACAGATTTGGGGATTCTGTTTTTTTTTTTTTAAGGATTTAATTTATTTATTTAATTTTATTTTATTATTTTTAAAGATTTTATTTATTTACTTGAGAGAAAGAGAGAGCATGAGTCGGGGAAGGGACAGAGGGAGAAGGAGAAGCAGACTCCCTGCTAAGCAGGGATCCTGACACAGGGCTCGATCCCAGGACCCTGAGATCATGACCTGAGCTGAAGTCAGATGCTTTACTGACTGAGCCACCCAGGCACCCCATTTATTTATTTGAGAGAGAGAGGAGAGCACGGGGGCAGAGGGAGAGGGAGAGAGAGAATCTCATGTAGACTCCCTGCTGAGAGCAGAGCCTCATGCGGGGCTCAATCTCAGGACCCTGAGATAATGACCTGAGCTGAAATCAAGAGTCAGGTGCTTAACTGACTGAGCCACCCAGGTGCCTCTTGGGATCTATTTCTTTCTGTTTGTCTGGAATCCAGGAAGAGATTTGGTCTGTAAGGGACACTCATTAAGTATTTACTGAATAATGAATGCAAAATGAAAACATAGGAAAGGAAATACATTGCAAGCAGAATGTAGATGCTCAGGCACCATGAATGAAGCCATTAGTTAGAGGCTACATCTCCAGTAGAAAAGGTGAATAAATAAAGTGAATCTTGCTTTGTCTTTGTGACCTCTCTATGCCTCAGTTTCTTCATCACTAAGATAAAGGGTCTGAATTAGATCAATATTTTTAAAAAACTTTAGCTTTGTGCATGATAATCATGCACTTGTTGAAGTGTAGGTAGGATCTGGGACTCTGTCACCAGGAGGCTGATCTGGTGGTTCTGGGTTGATAGTAGGGGGTCTGCATTTTTCGCAAGCCCCAGAGGTGATTCTAAGGCACGAGGTCCTTGAGTGATATATAAGCCCTTTATTTGCCTTAGAAACTTTCCTTCTACTTGTCCCAAGGTACTGACATCTGCTAAAAGGCCTTGATATCTTCATGAAGTCATCATTATGGTGCTGCTCACAACTCATTATTCCCGCTACAAATCCAAGAGTTCCAATCTTCAGCATCTCTGTTGGGCAGAGATTTTCATGTTCAGCCACCTCCATGGATCAATGGCTAGTCTAGGAGTTGGCTGCCCTTGGGTCAAGTTCAAAAAAGTTGTGGCTAGAGTGAGGCCAGAGTCCTATGTACAGAAGATGGTCATCTCTGCTTGAGGTACTATTTCTCTCAGAAGGGGCTGTGCATGTGGGAAGCATTGTGACTGATCCACTCAGGACAGTGCTATCCAACATGGCTCTTACATGCTCATCTCTTTTTTTGGAGACTGCCCTGCTCAAGGTCACTGAAATATTTCTGGTAGAGTTGAAGTCACAATGGGTTTAGCAGCTCCCTATTCCACTGAGGAACATCAGCTTTCAAAATGCTGTGCTTATGTTAACAAAACTGACACACTCTTCATGAACCTTTGCTGATGTCATTGTTGAAAAATTGGTACCTGTTTTCTTCTCCCTTCCTAAATCTCTTTTGGTGATGAATATTCTTTTTTTTTTTTTTAAAGATTTTATTTATTTATTTGACAGAGAGAGATACAGCGAGAGAGGGAACACAAGCAGGGGGAGTGGGAGAAGGAGAAGCAGGCTTCCCACTGAGCAGGGAGCCCGATGTGGGGCCCGATCCCAGGACCCCGGGATCATGACCTGAGCCGAAGGCAGAGGCTTAATGACTGAGCCACCCAGGCACCCCATGGTGATGAATATTCTTTAGTCTGGTTTATATACTGTGGCACTCCTGACTTGAGCTCCAGTATATATGCCTTGAGTAAAAGTACATTTATTTCCCTTCTGTTTAATTTTTCACATGATTTTTATAGGAATATATTTTATAGTTTTTTAGCAAGAAAAAGTGAATAAGCACAGGTAAACCTGTTAAATATCTCTCTCCTCTGAGTGCAGTGGAATTTCTTTTAAATCTGATAAGTCTTTCTCATCAGCTTGACATTTCTTCCATCTTTTCCTTAGGTCACTCTTATTTTCTGGTTGGTTAAGAGTGTCTGTAGCATTCTACAAATGGCTCTCCCATAATAGGGCCTTGTAAAGCACATAGTATTGTCCTTTGCCTCAAATTGCAAATATTGTAAGAGTTTATTTCCATGATATGTGTTGGGGACTAGTATGATGTTGAAGCAAGAATACAGTGCTTGACACATAGTACATCCCATAAATGCAGTTGAATGAATTGATTAATGCTTGGATGCTGGGTGTCAAAAAGTTGAAGGTCTAGTTCCTACTATGCTACTTAAGAGTTCTGTTTTCTCAGGCAACTCTTTGTGAGCCTCAATTTTCTAATCTGTGAATGAGGAACTCAGAGTAGATCACTTCTTTCTGCTAAAAACACAATAATTCTAATATAGCCCAAAGCATAAAAGACACCCTGGGTAGGTGCGGTTGTATATTGAATATTTGCCTCGCCCCTCAGTTAGGATATTTTCAACTGCAGATTCAAAATAATAAAATCCCAGACTCAAATGGCTTAAACAATAAGGCATTTATTCTCTCATATAATAGGAAGATAAGAGGTAGTACAGGCTTTGCATTTCAGTGATTCAACAACTCAACAATGTCATCAGGAGCCCAGGAGCTTTCAGTCTCTGCTCAGTGATTTCCCATTTAGCTGGTTCTCATGGCAGTTATATGTAAATTAAAGCATCATGCTTCCTTTTTTACATCCACTGGGAGAGAGAAGAAAGCTTCCTAACCAACACAACAATATGATTCCTTTTCTGCAATCTATTTGGGCCAAGTGAAGACCTGTGTCCATCCTTGGACCACCTGAGTCCTGGGGCACTTGAGTGGAGTGATTGGATTGGACTGGTTATCTGGGGTAGAATGGACATTGGGGTGCCAACCACATGTCTACTGCATGTAATTAACCATTATGTATTTAGTTGTGCAGTGCTGAGTAGAAGGCAAAATCTACTTTCAAGTCTTTATACATCTACACATGCAGTGCAGTGTTACACCTGCCATTGTAACTGTGACAGACCAAGAACCCAGGTTCAAGTTGCCCACTGTAGAGTGGGTACCTTTGATATATTTCAATCCAACTTTGTCACCTTATAAAAGATTCAGCTGAAGTAAACAAAACAGTCCTTGCTGTTCTTGTGGGAGAAATAAGAAATAAATACCTGAAACAAAGTAAATGAGAGTACAAAGAAAGTGTATGTCAAGTGTCAAAGGAACCATAACAATAAATAACCAATTACTAGACACCTACTGTGTACCTAGGCATTGTGTTAGGTGCTTTGCATATGTGATTACATTTAATTCTTGCAACGACCTTATTAGGTAGATGGTGATATCACTATTTGATAAAGGAGAAAACTGAGGCTAAGATTAAGTACCATGCCCAAAGCCACTTAGCTAGTTAGTGCCAGGGAGTTTGAACCCAGAGCTGTCTCCAAAGCCCGTGCTCACTCTACTAAGTCAAGCTTTGGACAATAAGTGAAAGTTGGACCACAAACTTCCAACTAATTAAGCCATCTTATTATACTATCCAACCAATTATACCATCTTATTTTGATGATGGGCTGAAAGAGGGTATAATTAAGAGGACTAAAGTCACAGAATAAAAAGAGGTAGTTGTCGCTGGTTGGGTTCTTCAGACGATGCTGAAATGGAGATTGAGGTGCAAGATATTTATTGGAGATCAATGCTTGTGAGGGGAAAGAGCGAACAAAACTGGGCAGAGGAAGAAGTCAAACTATGATGGCGACCCAACAAAGCTGTGGCCAACCTGGAGGGGAGCACCAGAGTAAATATTGTCCTGCAGAACGTCCTGCTCCTGGCTGAAGAGTAAGGGCTTTATACCTTCACTTTGCTTAGCACCCTGGGAAAGCGTGACCTCAGTGAGCCGGCTCTCTGGAGCTGAGGCAGGCCCTGGAGAAGAAGCTGACAGCTGGAGGTCGTCTGCTAACCTTCCTCCTTGCAGCTAGGTGGTACATTTCTGTGTCTGTCATAGCATTGCCAGGGAAAACTGCCTATGTATCCCAATTCTGCCCATATTCTAGTTTGTCTCCAGTGAGTGTTCCTAAAAGTGGTGACTGGGGGCCTGTTTGACTAGGAGACTGGGTCTGATAAGACCACAGATGTCATTTCCATGCTTGCTAAAATGCTTATAGGAGGCCATCTTTAAGTTTGGCTTCCTTTCTTTCAAACCGGGGTCTCCTTTACTCCTCCAAAATGCGATTTCACAAATGGGCTACACAAGACGGGAGTTAATGTTTTCTCATCACAGCAATACATGTCACCAGATTTCTTTGTTTTTCTGAAATTGTTAAATTTCTAGGATTAGGCTCTACTAAGGCAATTGCAGGATGTTCACAGGCTTTTACAGGTCAAAATGCTCCTCTCATGTAATATGTTGATTAGATTGATTGTAGTAATCATTTCACTCTGTATATTTATATCAAATCATCATGACTATATATGGTTTTTATTATTTAAAAAAAAGACAAATATCTGCCCAGTGATAAAGCCACTCTTGGTGTGGCTAAGAAAACAAATACACATTACGAAGTAAAGCGAGGATCAGATCAGTGCAAATTTGAATTCTGCATTATCAGTTACTGGTTGTATGACCTTAAGAAAGTTTCTCTCCAAAGCTGTGTCTTCCTTTGTAGAATGGATTAGCTGTCGCTGTTGCTGATGTTATTATGTTGGTTTCCAAACGTATAATCCTGTTGGTTATTCTCTGCCTGCATTCTAGAACTTGCTTCTTAAAATGTGGAGTTCAGATGTGAATATAATACGCTAGACCCAGTATGACCAAAGTGGCCTGTAGTGAGACTCAGCTGTCCTTGTTCCTGGACCATACACATGTATGAACCCAGGACAGGTCCGCAATAGCATGGTTCATAACCACACACATGCTTGGTTCCCTTATGATCAATATCTACAGACTTGTTTCTCACAAACTGCAGATAAGTCAGGTTTCCCCATGCCCGACCCTGATTCCTGTCTATCAAATACAATCGAATTAACCAAAAAGGAGGAGTTTATGTTTATTTCAGCTAAATTCCATGCTATTTGAAAAACAAGGGAGATATTTCTCACCTATTATACATCCCCTCTCTACCAGTTGTCTATGGTTTACTGGTCCATGCAAAGCAGGAAAAAAAAAAAAAAAGCTTGTTCCTTTCATTTGGGGACCCTGGCTGACCTCCTGACTCATCTGCAGAAGACTTGGTGAGCCAAGTGACCTGATGATGTTTTCATTCCCATACTGCCTACCTGCGTTTTTGTGTCACAATTAAGAGATATAAGAAAGTCTAAACCCACATTAATATCCTTATAGAACAGGGCTGAAGGAGAGGTGTGAACTCTCCCTTCTCACTCAGATATCATATGAAATAATCTTCCAACTTGCTTAGTGGCCAGACAAGTCTGGAGTAGCCCTTCCTGGCTCTCTAAGATGCTGGGGTGACTTGAACAGGAGACCAACCCCACATGGGTTAGTGGGGCTTGGTGCAAACGAGCAGTTTGCACCTGTGAAAGAATCCTTCAACAGAGGCTTTGGGGCTGCCAATGGATTTTTAAAAACCACTCTTGCCTTTTGCTACCCAGAATGTGGTATTTTCCTTCATAAGCCTTACCAGGCTCCTGGGCTTGCTGGGTGGGCATGAGAGGCCTTGATCTACCCTGTCTGGGCTCCCAAACATTAAGCCAGCAGCAACCGTAGTTGGTGGAGGGGCCTGGCTTTTGGCAGGTTTCCACATCAGCTCTATTGGAGTGATAGTTGGAGGGGCTGTCATTAGGTACCTCTTAATGGCTTTCTTAAATGTGCTCACTTAAATTTATTTAGTTCCAGAGGTTCTCTGAGCAGCCATAACTATATTTCAAATAGCGATTTCTATAAATTAGAAATGCCATTTTTCTTCAGCCCAAGCATTTCAATGAACCAATTATTCAAAACCAAATTTAATGAAGTTCACTTTTTTTTCTTTCCTTCTGCAAGTGTACGTTCCTTGGGCCTGTAAAGAAACATGATGTTGCCATCGGATTGGCTGAACAGAGCTGATGGATGGGGCTGTCAGAATTTAGCTAATTTGGCTGTTAGGCCTTGGAAGGACTTGACAGCACTGGTGCCTTACATAATGATGTTTAGTGTCTGGTTTTGGGTTTGAACTTCACTTTCCCAAATATTGGTAAACACACAGCTTTGCTCTGCTTTTGCAATACATACTCTCAGCTTAGTCCATTTCCTTTGGTAGAGGACAATTTTCAGGTGTGTCAATACTGCTAGTGCATTCTCTCTTTGTTCTAATTAGGCCCATATGCTAAGACTTACATTGTGTCTTTCAAGTGACCACCTTTGACTGTGACATTGAAAATCTAGGGTATGGGAGAAATAAAACATGCTTGAAAACCTAGGGTATAGAAAAAATAAAACCTGCAATATCTTACTTTACTTCCTTGGTTAAGGGTAAGGGTTCTAGCCAAAGGAATAAAACTCTGAGAGTTTGTCAGAGTAGTATAGGATGGGAAAAATTAGAAATTTGTTTATCATTTAAGACCCAAAATGTATTAAGAACATAAGATCAAATGTTAAGAGCCCAATATTGCCTGGACTTGAATCCTGGCATCATTACTTACTACTTGTGTGACCTTGAGTGAATTACTTAAACTCTCTAAACCTCAGTTTTCCCATTTATAAAATGGGAATGATAATCTTTTTTTTTTCTTCCCAGAGTTGTAATGAAGAGATAATGTTAAGTCGTTGCCCATTGCCTGAGTTGAAAGTACTCACTTCATGTTGGCTATTGTTACCATCAATTCAAGGGTAGAAGGTACTGTTGAATGATTGTTTCCCAGAATTCTTGGGCAAAGTAACCCCATGTGACAAAAACAAGTCATAAGGACCAATAAATGATTCCCTTCTTACCTTCCACAAATATTCATTGAGTTTAATAGGTGCATAGCACTGTAATGGGATTTCTGGCTATCCAAAAACTAACAATAACAAGAGAGCAAGGCCTTGTTCTCAAGGATTCCATAATCAAGATATGATTAGAATAAAAGATATATAAGGTATTTTTCAGCATAAAAGTCTTCTGTGACTGGGGGGGTCTCTTCACATTCAAAAAGGGTGTTTTTATCTTCTAACATATCCGGGGAATGCTGGGATGAATTTAATAGTGAAGTCTTTGGTTTGGGGTTTGTGGCTATATATGGAGGAATTTGGAAATGCAGCCAGAACCTATTCCCCATTGCTACCTCAGGCTTTCAGGACCTGTCTCAGTCGTGGAGCTAAACTGAATGACAGAAGGATTTCCCCAGGTAGTATGGCTAACTCCTCAGCAATATGATAGGATTTGTGTTTTAGGGTGGCTGTCTGCTATGGATAATCATTCCAATAGCTAATATTTATTGGGCACTTATTATGTGCCAAGCATTGTGCTAAGTACTCTATGTGCATATCTTATTTAATGCTTACACTCACCTTACAATATAGGCATTTTTAGAATCTTTAAAATTACCTAGGAGGAAATTGGAGCTAAGTGGGATGAAATAAGTGGCTGAGTTGGAACATCAGTCCAGATTGCCTGACTCCATATCTCATGCTCTTAACCACTGTGTACCATGCTTTTGGTCTTGGCCTTGCCCAGTACCAGCATGGTGGCATGGACTAGTCCTTTCTTCACTCTTGTTCTTACTCTTCCATCTACAAACTGAGTTGTGCTGGGCTCTAGCATTCTTCCAGTTATAACATTCTATGACTTTAGATGTTTCAAATGCTTTGTTTCAAATAAAATATTGGCAACATCCTCAAGCATGTAACTCATTTCCCTCTTTCTTCTCTCCTTTGACTTTCCCTTATACTACCTGATGATGGATTGCAGAGAAGTAATGTATACCTGCATTTTCTTTTTCTTTTTTCTTTCTTTCTTTTTTCTTTTTCTTTTTTGTTTTTAGTTTAAACTGACTTTTCAAATGGGTCACCAACACACTTTGGACATTGCTGGGCTCTGTGTCTGGTTCTAGCCCTGAAGGACACCCATCCTTACCTACAGTGCTATCTGAGAGCAGCTCTCTGGGGACATTTGACAAGTCTTGGGTGAAGCAGGGTAAAGGGTCTGTTGGATAGAATGTTTTCAGCCAAGTTAGAGCTGAGACATGAGGAGAATAGATAACAGTTGACTATCATATAGAAAGATTTGACAATTTGGGAAGACTTGGGAATGTGTGATAATAAATATATAGTATAATTTTACTCAGATTTAGCCTATCACCCCTTCAGGTTTGATTATTAATGAGGAGGCTCTGAACACTGGAGAGTGATAAAGCTCTCCCTGCTCTCTAATAAATGATATGTGGAATTGAATGAAGTAAAAAGACATAGCAAAGAGAAAGGAAGGTGAACTAGAGAAGCTTCAGGTCTAGTCCTCAGAAATAGTTAGTATAAACCTTCAACTTCTTAGAGATTTTAGTCTCTTTCTTGGAGCAATACATAATATAAATATAAACTTACCCAATGATTGTGTTTTGACTAAAACAGCATTACAGAGTTTTTGACCATAACCCAACAATTAGTGGCTAAAGATGGGTGATAAACAAGAATCATTCATCTTTTATTTATATACTTAGTTACCCACTCAGTAATTTTAGCAAGTTATCTGAAGCTCAGTTCCTTTACCCCACTACCACCTAGCTAACTCCTTCCATTGGCCTGCGTTCAGCTTAATTATTTCCGGTTGGCTCCAAACTGTATTGGTGCCCTGATATGTGTTCTCAAAGGTCTTTAGCACTTCTCTTGTAATAGCACTTAACACATTCTATCGTAATTGTTTATTTCTCAGAGAGCTTTTGGCATTTTGCTCAGGACAATTCTTCATTGTGTTAAATTATTCCATATGTTGCTCAGTAAATGCCAGTGGATTATCCAGTCATTGAACAATCCAAGATGCCACCATTCATTTCCAAAGGCCCTATAGGGGCGAATATTTTTCCTAGTTGAGAACAAATGGAAGAATATAAATTGCAAGAAAGCAAGCATCATACACGCCTTGCTCAATATTGGATTCCTTGTACCTAGTGTGATGCATGGGACACAAACAGTGCTCAGTAAAAGAATATTTTATTGAATGAGTACAGTTTGGGACTGGTGTGGAGAGAGGGGAAGATAATAAAGCTGTTTGAAGTGCTGGTTGAGAGAATGCTCTACAATGCTGTCTGCCAGCCAGTTTGCTGCTAGTTTCGTTTTTCTAAATCTTTCTTCATTTGATCAGATGATAGAGGAGGGAGAATGGTAGAGAATAATGAGGTCAATGCTATATATTGAATTAGGATAGAGTAGGGGGCTTCTCCCACCAGTTTCATTTCATCTATCTTTTGGGAATCTGGACATAAAATTTATGAAATATTGAAACATGGGGGTGTTTTTAGGAGTCATACTAAGATTTCCCTATTGATGGCTATTTCTCCTACTTAAGACGAGTAACATCTCTCCTTCAGCCTTTGAAAAGCAGACACAAAGCCTGATAGATTTTTCAGTCCTCCGTCTGTGGCTGGGGTCAGAATTGTTCATGTAGGATTGTGTCTGAACTTTGGACAGCTGTTTGGTACTTTTACTTCAATTTCTTTCTTCGTGCAATAAATTAGAAATTGCTAAAACCCAAGGACCTTGACATTTGAAGGCCACCATAAAAATATTTGAGAAGGCAAATTTTAGGAGACTCTGCTAAGCTGAATGTATTTGTTTCTTGGCTCCCTGACTCTTTAAAGACTGAGCAACTAGTTTCAGGCACCTTCTGAAACTTATACATAGAACATATAAAAATAAGGATGAAGGGATGGAGAACAAACAAAATTCCAACCATTAGAGTTATCATAACTGGCAAACATTAAGATTTGGCTTAGAGCTTCCTGGTCACAGGACAAAAATGGAAACACTGAAAGTTATAAAGTTCTCTTTTTTAACCAGTTTCCTCAGGTGGCAAAAAAAGAAAGATATATTTTTATTTTATCTGAGATGATAGAGATTTTACTATTAGAATATTCCAGAAGGTAAGGAAAGAGTAGAAACCCTCTCAGTAACCATATAGCCATGCCTCACTCAGCTCAAGTGTTCATAATAGCATAGCAGTTTTAGTGACCTAAGAACAAACTTGAAGTGAGCTGCCTTCACGACTCAGACTTTTTCTGTCCTTTTTTATTTCCACTTCCTTACTAAGTGGATTGCCACTTCTCTGTATATCATGCATTCCATTTCCCTAGGAGAGAAAAACTGATTGGAATAGTTTCCTATCAGGCGAATTCTCAAGCCAAGTCACCCCAGAGATCACTTCCCACCACACATTTCAACCAGTTGTGGCTAAGTTGGCCTGGGAAAATGGAGAAAGAATGCCAACCTCTGGGTAAACATCTACCAGTAATAGTTTTCTCAGAAGAGAGCAGTGTAACTGGCAGAAACTTTGAGACTTCATGACCATTTGAAACACTCTCCTTGTTAGAAAGGAATAAGTCCATGTTGACTCCTTACTCTATGTCTGGGGCAAAGACACTTTCCATTCCTGGGATATAAGAAGACTAGGGTGTGTATTTGTTCCATTTCATCCAACTCATTCAGGGTGCCAGGAGAATGAGTCCTGGGCTCCTGAGACTTTGTTTCAAGCAGTCATGCTAACAAGTTGAACAGGTGAGAGAATTTGAATAACCAATATGTTGTTTTTTGCTACAAGGACTTAACTAGCACCAGTGAGAGAAACAACAGGCCTATAGAATCTAGAGATCCACTTGATGGTATATGTTCAAGTTACCTTTTTTGTTCATAGCTTAATTCTTCTGTTTTATTTCCCAAAGTCCTCTCCTTGGACCTTTTCTCAAGATGGAGATAGTAGATAGTTGTGGCTCCACTTCTAATTACTATTTGCTTCATATTATGGACTGAATGTTGGTGTTCCCCCAAAATTCATATGTTGAAACCCTACCCCCCCCCAACGTGCTGATATTAGGAGGTAGGGCTTTGGGGAGGTCATTAGGATTAGATGAGGTCATGAGGATGGAGCCCGCATGAATGGGATTAGTACCCTTATAAGAGACATCAGAGAACTTGCTTCTTCTCTCTGCTCTCCAATAGGTAAGGATATAACAAGAAATCTGCAGTCAGCAATGTAGAAGAGGGCCCTGACCAGAACCCAATGATGCTGGCACCCTAATCTTGGACTTACAGCCTCTAGAACTGTGAAAAAAAAATTTGTTGTTTACAAGCTATGCAGTCTAAGGTACGTTGTTATAGCAGCCTGAACTAAGACATTTGATCAGTATGTAGATTTTCTCATTTTAGTGCCAGGACAAGTAGCAGTGAGGTATCTACAGTGAAGTGTTTATCAAGACACATTTCCACTTTTTTAGCTTCCTACTCTGTTTTGGCTCCTCCTTACTCTTTAAGTAAGAAGAATGCAAACCTTTCCAAATTTCCTCTTGATTTCCCTTACTATATTATTTCCCTCTTTCATCATGATTTCTGACTGTGACCTGAATTTATTTACTCTTTATGTTTTTACCAACCAACTTTCATATCTTTGCTTCTCCTCTTATAACTAGGTCCCCTTCCATTTATAATATTGCTCATTCAATATGTAGCACTTTTACAGAAGTAACAAAGCTTTTCTTAGAATCCACTTTGAAAATAAGGTTCTGAAATGGATTCTTTGGGAATTGAGTAGCGCAGTTAAACAATTGGTGATGAGTTATATAAACACCCAGTGCTCCTGGGCAGGGAGCTGAGAAGTCATACATGAGATTCCCAAGAGTGGAAATATACGAATTCCACTTTTTACCTTGGTTTTTTTTTTTTTTTTTTTTTTGGCCCTGTATTTCCTGCCTGTGACAGATTTATCCCAATAATCTGTCCCTTTGTTGTTATCCAGGATAGTTTCTCGAGATGGGAAATGTCAAGTCAAATAGTGTGACAGGACTTGCTGAATGACTGAGTCAACTCTTGACCACCAATGGCATTGTCAACCATGGCTGCTGAATTAATGAGGAAAATTAAAACTCATTTTTCAGAGGTCAAGAGAAGCTCACTTTTATAATTTGACTTCATGTGATTAATGACCATTTTTCCACCCTTTATTTTAACATCTTTGATATTGAAAACTACCTGCAACAGAACACCATTTAAGATCAATGACCCGTGTCAGAGACACTGTTCAAATTTGAGAGGTGGCACCTTAGAAGGAACTGGATGGTAAATGATCTGTGCTGGAATCCTAGCTATGTGACCTTGGGCATATCATTGAACCTTTTAAAGCCTTGGGTTGTTGTTGTTTTTTTTTTTTAATCTATAAAAGTAAGGTCATAATCTTACTTTATTTCACTGATCAAATAACATGATTAATAGAAAGTTTGTGATCTGTAAGGCACATTACAAATCTGCATATGGCCATGTACTTAGTTTTTCTGTTTTTTTTAATTTTTGCTTAAAATTATCTCTAAAAACATTATTGATCTAATTTTTCTTAAAGATCTTAGTGCTATATTTGATCTGCTTTTGATAGGCAAGTGCTATTAAGAGATATTTCATTAGGAATAGGATACTTCCAAACAAAAGACAAGAAGATTTTCCTTTATTTTATTTTATTATTTTTTTTATTATGTTCAGTTAACCACTGTTTAGTACATCATTAGTTTTTGATGTAGTGTTCAATGATTCATTAGTTGCATATAACACCCAGTCGACAATAGCCAAACTGTGGAAGGAGCCGAAAATTTTCCTTTAAACAAAAGGATTCACTAAATTCCAAAAAGATTGTCCAGAACTCTGAATAGGAGTATATCTACTTAAGTGATATGGCTGTATTAGTTATCTTTGCTATATAACAAATTAGTACAAATTTAGCAGCTTAAAACAACAAATGTTTTTCATCTCACAGTATCACTGGGTCAGGAATTCCGCATAGGTGGGTGACTCTGGCCCAGCATCTCATGAGTTTGTAGTCAAGATGTCAGTTGGGGTTATAGTCATCTAAAGCCTTGAACATGGCTGTTGGCAGGAACCCTTAGTTCATTGCTGCTTGTTTTTTAGAGGCCTCAGTGTTTCACCTTATAGACCCATCACTAAGGTTATTTGAGGGTCTTCACAAAATGGCAACTGGCCACCCCCAGAGAGACTGATACAAAAGAGAGAGGAGAAGTAACAATGCATCTTATGACCTAGTCTCTAAGACCATACACTGCTACTTCTATTGGGGTTGCCAGCTATAATACAATTCAAATTAAAATTTGAATTTCAGATAAACAACAAATAAAAAGTTTTAGTATAAGTAATATCCTATGTAACATCTGGCATATATTTATACTAAAAAATTCATTATTTATCTCAAATTCAGATTTAACTGGGCATCCTTTATTTTTTCCTCAGTTCATAGTACATTTATCTTAGAAAATGACATAGGGAAAGACATTAGGGTTCGAAGCCAATGGCCAAGGAAGAATTCTTGAGATGTCTTTGGTGCAAAAAACGTGGTTTTATTAAAACACAGGGACAGGACCCTTGGGCAGAAAGAGCTGCACCAGGGTCATGAGGAGTGGCCCATTATATACTTTCAAGTTGGGAGGGGGTTTGGGATAGTGTAAGTCTCTAAGGAATTTTGGAAGCAAAGTTTCCAGGACCTTTGGGGGGCTAGCTATTGTTGGGAAAGGGTCATTTATTACCATCTAATAAAACCTTAGTCATGAGACAGTTCAGATAAATATTGGTGGGCCGTATGCTTGGGGAATGATTGCCAACGTGTATCTTGTGGGGTTTAGAGATAAAAGACGTTTCCAAAAGAATTTTTATACGTTAAAGTAGACTTACAGGATCCTGGGGCGGGGAGGGGGGTGGGGGTTGGGCTAGGATTGCCTTTTGCCCTTAGCGAAGTGTCAATATTGAGGCAGTTGAGTCCCTAGAGGAATGTTACTCTGCCTGTTTCAAGGACTTGTTAATGGGCTCTAGATAGTAAGGAAGTTTAACGATTTTTCTTCTGCCTCTGTTTCCCACATTAGAAAACATATTGAATCAGACCACTCCTTCCTTGCTGTGTGTATTACTGTCCTCCACTTGAAAAAACATACAGTCAAATATCTTTGTCCATCATTGCTTCAAAGAACCATTTAGAGTCAAACTCTAGGAATCTTAGTCCTATTTCCATTTTTTGCCCCCCCTTACTTCACTTGGTTTGTCAAACTCTAGCTCTTTTCCTATGCAGATTTTCAGTCAGTAACCATCAATCTGAGGAATGCTTTCTGCTGCGGCCACCTACCAGTTTGTTTCACCACTGCTAGCAGGCTGGGGCTGGGCCTGAATCCAAACCACTGCATTTACCACTCTTATGGTAATGCTGCATTATTGGAGGAAGGGGAATTTAGAAGAGCACTGACCCCAAAAGTTCTCAGTACTTCTTACTTATCAGGAAATGGGAAAAAAGGAAAGGTTTTTCTCTGGGTATTACTTTGGTTGGTTAGTTTGGTTTTTTTGGCTCCTGAAAAGGATTTTCTTAGGATCATGTCTCATTTCCTATATAGGCTATAAACTTCAAAGAGAGTGGGCCAGGAGAAAAATATGGCACCAGAATTTTTTTTTTTTTTTTAAAGATTTTGTTTGTTTATTTATTTTAGAGAGAGAGAGAGAGTGCACATGCACGCTGCCAGGGGGACGGGGCAGCTGGGGAGGGAGAGAATCTCAAGCAGACTCTGAGCTGAGTGCAGAGCCAGAGGTGGGGCTCCAACTCAAGACCCTGAGATCATGACCTGAACCAAAACCAAGAATCTGACGCTTAACCAGCTGAGCCACCCACGTGCCCCAGGCACCAGATTTGATTTCACAGTGTCTCTATTCTTCCCAGACCCCAAACGGGATTCATTGCATAAAGAGAATTTGTTTTTCCATTGTTTTCTTCTTGAGAAAGAAGAGATGATTTTGAAAGTCAATGACTTCTTTCAATGTCTTTGATAACTTTTCAAAGTCTGATACAGTGCTTGATGAAAGCAAGTCTCTTGTTAGGTTCCAGGGTACTTTTCTTATTGATAGAATATAGGGAAAAATTTCAAAGTTCAGTGGAGTAAAAGCCAGCAGAAATGACCAATTTAGGCACCAAAAAAGGAAAAAAGCTATTAAAAATTTAAATAGAATAGTTCATACTTGTGTGTGTGTGTATTCCAGTTTTCATTATGGGTAACATAAAAACAGTATCAGAAAGAATTGCTTTTTTTTTAAAAGATTTTATTTATTTGACAGAGAGACATAGCGAGAGAGGGAACACAAGCAGGGGAATTGGGAGAGGGAGAAGCAGGCTTCCCGTAAAGCAGGGAGCCTCATGTGGGGCTCTATCCCAGGACCTTGAGATCATGACCTGAGCCGAAGGCAGACGCTTGACGACTGAGCCACCCAGGCACCCAAGAATCACTTTTACAATGCAATTCAGAATTACAGTTTTAACAATACACAAAAATTTTACAGTAATTCAGATTTTGGCATGATAATGACTATACATATTGGATAAATACACTTTTATTTCTCAGGAAGATTATATGAAAGTTATTAAACATTTATGAAAGCATATTTAACTTTCACTTAAATATATGGGCCATTCATTTAGTTTCTTTCAGAATGACTTGTTCTTATTCTTTACCTTAATTTATGAGGGAATTTAAGAAGATATCCATGTTTTTGAAGCTTAAGATGACCATTCCTGCACTTTTCATTAAAATGCATCCTGTTTTTATTTTTTTAAATCTGGCACTCTAACTTCCTTTTTACATTATCTGTTAGAAACTAGTCACCAAGTCCAGCCTACACTCAAGGGGAAGGGAATTGAGTTCTACCTCTTGGGAGTGAGAACTAACAAAGAATTGTGAACATATTTTTTAAACCACCATAATGGCATAATGGAGAGAATGTGGACTTTTAAGGCTGACAGACATTGGGTTCAAATCCTATTTCTTCTATTCATTAGCTGTGTCACCCTAGGCAAGTCATCTGTCTTCTCAGAGCCTCTGTTTCCTTATGTGTGTATTGGAAATAGTAATGCCTTCCTGCTAAAGGGTTATACAAAAGCCATTTCCAACCTTCTCTCTTGCTGGATCCCACCACACAGGCTGAAAAGCTTAATATTCACATCCCCAGCTTTCTTCGCAGCTAGGGATGGCTAGGTGCCCCAGCAGTGGTCCCTGGAAAAGAATAGAAGTGTGCTAAGTTGGGGCCTTCTGCAGGAAAGCTTTCACTTTCCTTATATAAAGGTGCAGACCTCTGTTGGCACCAGCATCTGATTGGCAGAGTCTAGGTCACATCCCCGTGCCCTAGTGGGAAGGGAAGTTAAGAAAAAAGTGGCTAGCACTTTCAGCTTCTGGGAAGGCAATCTTTTGATATGATTGCCATATATATATATATATGACATTGTGCTTTATAATAAGAAATATTTATTTCATCTTCATCCCCATTTCTGGCACAGAGACCCTAAAACCCTTGGACTTCCTAAGTGAGGACAGCAACTACAAAGATATCTTTTGTTATGTTAATAAGTTAACTTTTAGAAATCCCCTAACCTTAGAATGGAAGCTAGTTGCCAGGGGAAACCGACCCGGTGGTTAGAGGGTTGGAACTTCAGTCCTACCCCTCCACTTTACCTTCCCCACACCCTGACCTCTGGGGAGGGAAGAGGGACTGGAGTTTGAGTTCAATGACCAATGGCCAGTGCTGTGATCAGTAATGGCTATGTAATGAAGCTGCCATAAAAACCCAAAAGGGTTTGGTTCAGAGAGCTTCTGGGTTTGTGAACACGTGGTTTTTCAGGGAGAGTGGTGTGCTTGGAGAGGGCAGGGAATCTTCTTGCCCTTTCCCTGTACATTGCCCTATGCATCTCTTTCATATGCCTGCTGCTGAGTTAAATCCTTTAAAATAAATTGGTAGTCTAGTAAGTAAAATGTTGTTCTGAGTTCTGTGAGCCACTCTGGCACATTAATCAACCCAAGGAGGGTGTCGTTGGAACCTCCAGTCTGTAGCCAGTTGGTCAGAAGCACAGATGGCGACCTGGGCTTTGCATCTGAAGTGGTTTGGGTGGGTACAACCTTATAGGACTGAGCCCTTAACCAATCTTCAGATGGATAGTTAGAATTGAGTTCAGTTGTAGGACACCTAGCTGGTATTGGAGAATTGTTTGGTGCGGGGGAAAAACCCACACAGTGAAATTGGGTGCAGAATCATTAATATAAAATTAATTTATGTTTTTAGACTTTATAGATGCTCTGTAGTTAAATGTCAGACAATATAAAGAGTGAGTAAAAATAGTAAAGATATAGAGATAAAACCTGAAAAACGCAATTCTCCTTGAATAAGTGATGTGCATTTCTGCCAAATTAGCCAATATGAGTAATTTGCATTGATCATAAAAATGAAGTCAAGAGGGAGGAACAGTATAGCATAGTAGTTAAGAGGATAGCCTCTGTAATTCCCATTCTGGCTATATGACTTGGTGCATCATTTATCTTGTAGAGACTTGATTTCCTTATCTGTAAAATGGGGTTTTCTTGTCTTAGGATCAAGCAAATTTTCCATATAAAAAGAGCTCAAAAACTGTTAGTTGTAATTATTCAGGAGTGAATTAAATATAGGAATGAGTAAGAATTGGTCTCAATGGAGGGAAATTCTCTTTGAATAGCTAATCACAAAGAACCTCTAGCATCTATGTGTCTGGGTTTGATGAGTTATACATGTGAGGGATGTAATTTGTCTTCTCTGAAGCACTGGCAGATCATCATCAGATTGTACCCCATATCCTCTATATGGGAAGCCATTAGAGGTCCAGTGATGAACCACACATTAGAAAGCTTGGTTTGAGTGTCTCAGGTAGCTATTGCTATAATAATGCTGCATGACAAACCACTCCAGAGTCAGTGGCTCACAATAATTAGCATTTATTTTTGACTTATACATGTCTGAGTTAACTGGGTCTGCTCCATGAGTTTCTCATTTTCCTTGGATCAGCAGCTAGTTACTAATTACCAGGATATGCTCTTCTCATGGCAAAAGACATGAGCACAAGAAGACAAACCCAACCATTCAAGTGCATTTCAAGCCATTGATTGTCTCAGGCCTGTGGATATCCTGCTGGGTAAAACAAGACACATGGCCAAGTCCAAAGTCCAAGGGCAGAGGCAGTACTCTTCTCTTGCTGCAAGGCCATAGCAAGGGTGTGGATGTGTAGTACAAGTACAGAGAAATGAAGAATTGAGATCAATGACTGGATTTATCATAGAATCATAGCTCTGTTTTGAGGTTTTGGCTGTGTATTTATGGGTAGGTCATATTTATGGGCCTTTGTTTTTTTATTTGTAAAGTGAAGAGGTTGAATTTGATCAGCTGTTCTGAGCTCAGTATTAGAATCACCAGGGGGAGATTTAAAAAAAAAACAAAAACACCAATTGCTTGGGCTCCACCCAAGGCTAATGAAATCATATTCTTTAGGGGGTAAGGCTCAAGCATTGGTATGTTTATAAAACTTTCTAGATGATCCTACGATACAGCCAGGATCAAGAACTACTGTGTGAGACAGTTTCTAATGTTTTTTCTCTTCTAAAGCTCGTTTAGATTCTAATAGGACTGGCTGATTGGCCATCATGACTTTTTCAAGATTGACATGCTGTTTGGTAGAGTAAAACAGTTTGTATCCTTTAATAATTGCTGAGTTTTCCCATAAATAGCAGCAACTATATTGTTTTCTCTCAGTTCCTTTGCTTGAATACATTCCTGCATTTCCCCAAATGTCTTCTTCCTTTTTTCCCTCCACCTATTGCAGCTGCTGGAAAGTTTTCTGAAATAAATGAGAGCTCTTCTCCCTCTTCTCTGTCATTTATTTTCTAGATCTTGCTTAAATTATACTTCAAATGCTGCTTTCCCCCTTTGCCACTTAGAACTAGTAAGTGTCACCCACCTTCCCATCAAGGCTGGCAGTGATGATTAGCACACCCCCACATGCTGCCACTCTTTACCCACCTACCCCAGTGTCAGCCTGTGCAAGGGAATTTACATTTCTACAGCAGCAACTCTAAGACCCGTTGAAAGGGGCTCTGGAATGAAATGCAGCATAAATATTTTCTGTGCATTTCAGAGATGCTATAGAAGAGATACTTGCAATGGATGGGAGGGGAGACAAGTGACCAAGAAGTTTTCATTCCCTGCAAGGACTCCATGAATATTGTGGGAAATATATGGTTAATTAACCATGATCATATTTTATGATTCTTTATTGGCTCTCTCTGGCAAGTTCCTTATTTTCTTCCTCACTAACAAGAATTATAATATGGGGTATGTAAGTGAATGAAAAATTCACAGATAGATCTGAGGTCACTGAGAAATTAATTAATGAGAATTTTCTATTTTGCCTTTTCCTCTTCTCCCTCATCTTTTATCATTATACTATTTATTTGAAACTATTATATCCCATCAATTCTAAGGTGCATTTTTTTCCCCCAGAATTTTATCTCTTTGCAATATGGATGTGTCTCATGGTTGGTGGTGTCTTACAATTAATTGGCAGAAATTTTTTTCTTGGGGGCACATGCAATAATGGTGCACCTGGATGACGTCTTAAAGTCATTGAAATAAGACATTGTCTAGGCTTTGTGCTAAGTCTGTCGCATACATTTTCTCATTTAGTCCTTATAATAATCTAGTGATTAATTAATTGATCAGTACATTTCTTCCTATTAAAATTATTCATTGAGGTAATATAATTAAAAATAATAATTAACATCTATTGAGTAGGCATTATGTAAGATGTTTACAAATACGGTCTGTACTTAGGATGATCCTGGGAAGTAGGTATTGATATTATTTGCATTTTTATAGATCAGTCAGAGAGGCATTCATAGGTGAGGAAACTTGCCAAAGTCATAGAGTTGGTAGAAAGTAAGACAAGACTCAAATCCCAGTTGCTTTGCCTTCAAAGCCTGTGCTATTAACCATCACCCTACATTGCCCCAAATGTTTATTACTATTATAATTATCATTGGTGAAGTACTTTACCATTTACAATAAGCTTTCTCAAGCACCCAATTTTATCTCAGCCTAATAACTTGGCAAATGCAAATTCTTACATATCTTTTGCACTTAAAGATGTAAAACGCTGCTGAAAAACATTCTTAAAAGCCCACTTAAAAAGATATTAGCAGGGGTGGAGCAAGATGGCGGAGGAGTAGGAGACCTGGATTTCGTCTCCTCTCAGGAATTCAGCTGGATAGGGATCAAACTATTCTGAACACCTATGAACTCAACAGGAGATCGAAGAAAAGAAGAGCAACAACTCTGAACAGAAAAGCGACCACTTTCTGGAAGGTAGGACGTGCGGAGAGGTGAATCCGAGGTGATATTCGGGAGGATAGACGGCGGGGGAGGGGCCTCCGTCGGCCGCTTCTGGCAAGTGATAGAGCCGCAGAGCACAGAATTGGAACTTTTAGAAGTCGGCTCTGCTGAGGGACGTCGCTCCAGTAGCTAAGCGGGGGGTGGAATCCTAGTGGGACAGTGTGGTCTAAGGACCCTCGGGGTCACAGAAAGACCGGGGGTGCCTGAGTGCGGCAGAGCTCCCAGGTATCGGATCGGGGAAGCCGGCTGCAGAGACGGAGCCCAGGCGCGGGCTCTCAGCTCGGGGTTGTTATAAACCGTGATCCGCAGCACAGTCCAACCACTGCTCCTCCAGCAGGGACCCAACAAGCGGCAGATCCGGGGAAACTCACCTTCTTCCCCTGGGAAGAGTGGCATGGGAGCGCACTGCAGGGATCTGCTGGGTTTGGAGACTCCACCCGGGGTCGGGTGCCAGAGATAGAAATGCTCGGTCACAGGCCGGGTGAGCACAGATTGTGGCCGGAGACCAGGGAGATGGGAGTGACTGACGGCTTTTCTCTGGGGGCTCACTGAGGAGCAGGGCCTGAGTTCTCGGCTCCTCCGGGGCGGAGATTGGGAGGCCAACATTTTCACTCTCCTCCTCCAAAGCTGTACGGAAAGCTTGCAGGGAACAAAAGCTCCCGAGAGCAAACCCGAGCAGATTACTTAGCCCGGACCGGGCAAGGGCGGGCCAATTCCACCTCCAGCAAAGACTTTTGGAAACCACGGCAACAGGCCCCTCCCCCAGAAGGTCAGCGAGAACAGCCAGCCAAGACCAAGTCTACGGATCAATGAGAATGGCACAACTCCAGCGCTACGGGAATAATGCACATAGAATTCATGGCTTTTTTACCATGATTCTTTAGTCTTTCAAAGTTAATTTTTTTTTAACTGTCTTTTTTTTTTTTGAATTTTTCTTTTTCCCTTTTTCAACCAACATCTTATCAATCCCTTTTTTAAAAAAAATTTTTTATTTTTCATTTTTAGAGTCATATTCTATCCCTTCATAGTAGTTACCCGTATTTTTGGCATAAATATATAAGTTGTTCTCTCTTTAAAATTTTGAGATAGTTTCTTCTAACAGATCAAAATATACCCTAAATCTCTAGTGTATGGTTTTTTTCTACTCCCCTGCTTGATCACATTCTCTCCCTTTTTTTTTCTTTTTTTTTAAATCCTCTTCTTTCTTTTTTCAAACAACTTCTTATCAATTCCTTTTATAAAATTTTTTATAATTTCCATCTTTACAGTCATATTCCATCCCTTCATCATATCAACTCTTATTTTTGTACATATGTAAGTTTTTCTTTCTTTAAAATTTTGGGAGGGACTTTCTTTTAACAGACCAAAATACACCCAAAATCTAGTGTGTGGCACTGGTCTATATACCAGCCTGATCATATTTGATCACATTCTGTTTTTTTTGTTTTGTTCTGTTTTTGTTTGTTTTTATCTTTATCTTTATCTTTTTCTTTTCTTTTTCTTTTTTCTCTCTTTCCCTTTCTTTTCCCACTGCTTCAGGTCTTTTCTGATTTGTTTAGAGTATATTTTCTGGGGACGTTGTTACCCTGTTAGCATTTTGTTCTCTCATTAATCTATTCTCCTCTGCACAAAATGACAAGACGGAAAAAATCACCTCAACAAAAAGAACAAGAGGTAGTACCGACTGCCAGGGACCTACTCAATACGGACATTAGTACGATGTCAGATCTAGAGTTCAGAATCATCACTTTAAAGATACTAGCTGGGCTTGAAAAAAACATGGAAGTTATTAGAGAAACCCTTTCTGGAGAAGTAAAAGAACTAAAATCTAACCAAGTAGAAATCAAAAAGGCTATCAATGAGGTGCAATCAAATATGGGGGCGCTAACTGCTAGGATAAATGAGGCAGAAGACAGAATCAGTGATATAGAAGACCAAATGATGGAAAATAAAGAAGCTGAGAAAAAGAGAGATAAACAACTACTGGATCATGAGGGCAGAATTCGAGAGATAAGCGATACCATAAGACGAAACAACATTAGAATAATTGGGATCCCAGAAGAAGAAGAAAGAGAGAGAGGGGCAGAAGGTATATTGGAGCAAATTATAGCAGAGAACTTCCCTAATTTGGGGAAGGAAACAGGCATCAAAATCCAGGAAGCACAGAGAACCCCTCTCAAAATCAATAAAAATAGGTCAACACCCCAACATCTAATAGTAAAACTTACGAGTCTCAGAGACAAAGAGAAAATCCTGAAAGCAGCTCAGGACAAGAGATATGTAACCTACAATGGTAGAAACATTAGATTGGCAACAGACCTATCCACAGAGACGTGGCAGGCCAGAAAGGACTGGCAGGATATATTCAGAGCACTAAATGAGAAAAATATGCAGCCAAGAATACTATATCCAACTAGGCTGTCATTGAAAATAGAAGGAGAGATAAAAAGTTTCCAGGACAAACAAAAACTAAAGGAATTTGCAAACACGAAAAGAGCCCTAAAGAAATCTTGAAAGGGGTCCTCTAAGCAAAGAGAGAGCCTAAAAGCAACATAGACCAGAAAGGAACACAGACAATATACAGTAACAGTCACTTTACAGGCAATACAATGGCACTAATTCCTATCTTTCAATAGTTACCCTGAATGTAAATGGGCTAAATGCCCCAATCAAAAGACACAGGCTATCAGATTGGATTAAAAAACAAGACCCATGGATATGCTGTCTGCAAGAGACTCATTTTAGACCCAAAGACACCCCCAGGTTGAAAGTGAGGGGGTGGAAAACCATTTACCATGCTAATGGACACCAAAAGAAAGCTGGAGTGGCAATCCTTATATCAGACAAATTAGATTTTAAGCCAAAGACTGTAATAAGAGATGAGGAAGGACACTATATCCTACTTAAAGGGTCTATCCAACAAGAAGATCTAACAATTGTAAATATCTATGCCCCTAACATGGGAGCAGCCAATTATATAAGGCAATTAATAACAAAAGCAAAGAAACACATCAACAACAATACAATAATAGTGGGGGACTTTAACAGCCCCCTCACTGAAATGGACAGATCATCTAAGCAAAAGATCAACAAGGAAATAAAGACTTTATTTTTTTTTTTTAGAGTTTATTTATTTATTTGAGAGAGAGAGAATGAGAGAGAACACATGAGAGGGGATAAGGTCAGAGGGCAAAGCAGACTCCCCACTGAGCAGGGAGCCCGATGCGGGACTCGATCCAGGGACTACAGGATCATGACCTGAGCCGAAGGCAGTCGCTTAACCAACTGAGCCACCCAGGTGCCCAGAAATAAAGACTTTAAATGACACACTGGACCAAATGGACTTCACAGACATATTTAGAACATTCCATCCCAAAGCAATGGAATACACATTCTTCTCTAGTGCCCATGGAACATTCTCCAGAGTCGATCACATCCTAGGTCATAAATCAGGTCTCAACGGGTACCAAAAGATTGGGATCATTCCCTGCCTATTTTCAGACCACAATGCTTTGAAACTAGAACTCAATCACAAGAGGAAAGTCGGAAAGAACTCAAATACATGGAGGCTAAAGAGCATCCTACTAAAGAATAAACGGGTCAACCAGGAAATTAAAGAAGAATTAAAAAAATTCATGGAAACCGATGAAAATGAAAACACAACTATTCAAAATCTTTGGGATGCAGCAAAGGCAGTCCTAAGAGGAAAGTATATAGCAATACAAGCCTTTCTCAAGAAACAAGAAAGGTCTCAAGTACACAACCTAACCCTACACCTAAAGGAGCTGGAGAAAGAACAGCAAATAAAGCCTAAACCCAGCAGGAGAAGAGAAATCATAAAGACCAGAGCAGAAATCAATGAAATAGAAACTAAAAGAACAGTAGAACAGATCAACGAAACTAGGAGCTGGTTCTTTGAAAGAATTAACAAGATTGATAAACCCCTGGCCAGACTTATCAAAAAGAAAAGAGAAATGACCCAAATAAAATCATGAATGAAAGAGGAGAGATCACAACCAAGAGCGAAGAAATACAAACAATTATAAGAACATATTATGAGCAACTCTATGCCAGCAAATTAGATAACCTGGAAGAAATGGATGCATTCCTAGAGATGTATCAACTACCAAAACTGAAGCAGGAAGAAATAGAAAACCTGAACAGACCTATAACCACTAAGGAAATTGAAGCAGTCATCAAAAATCTCCCAAAAAACAAAAGCCCAGGGCCAGATGGCTTCCCAGGGGAATTCTACCAAACATTTAAAGAAGAATTAATACCTATTCTTCTGAAACTGTTCCAAAAAATAGAAATGGAAGGAAAACTTCCAAACTCGTTTTACGAGGCCACCATTACCTTGATCCCCAAACCAGACAAAGACCCCATCAAAAAGGAGAACTACAGACCAATATCCCTGATGAACATGGATGCAAAAATTCTCACCAAAATACTAGCCAATAGGATCCAACAGTACATTAAAAGGATTATTCACCACGACCAAGTGGGATTTATCCCTGGGCTGCAAGGTTGGTTCAACATCCACAAATCAATCAACATGATACAATACATTAACAAAAGAAAGAACAAGAATCATATGATCCTCTCAATAGATGCAGAAAAAGCATTTGATAAAGTACAGCATCCTTTCTTGATCAAAACTCTTCAGAGTATAGGGATAGAGGGTACATACCTCAATATCATAAAAGCCATCTATGAAAAACCCACAGCGAATATCATTCTCAATGGGGAAAAACTGAGAGCTTTCCACCTAAGGTCAGGAACGCGGCAGGGATGTCCACTATCACCACTGCTATTCAACATAGTATTAGAAGTCCTAGACACAGCAATCAAACAACAAAAAGAAATCAAAGGCATCCAAATCGGCAAAGAAGAAGTCAAACTCTCACTCTTTGCAGATGATATGATACTTTATGTGGAAAACCCCAAAGACTCCACCCTAAAACTGCTAGAACTCATACGGGAATTCAGTAAAGTGGCAGGATATAAAATCAATGCACAGAAGTCAGTGGCATTCCTATACACCAACAACAAGACAGAAGAAAGAGAAATTAAGAAGTTGATCCCATTTACAATTGCACCCAAAACCATAAGATATCTAGGAATAAATCTAACCAAAGAGGCAAAGGATCTGTACTCAGAAAACTATAAAATACTCATGAAAGAAATTGAGGAAGACACAAAGAAATGGAAAAACGTTCCATGCTCATGGATTGGAAGAACAAATATGCTGAAGATGTCAATGCTACCTAGAGCAATCTACACATTCAATGCAATCCCCATCAAAATACCATCCACTTTTTTCAAAGAAATGGAACAAATCATCCTACAATTTGTATGGAACCAGAAAAGACCCCAAATAGCCAGAGGAATGTTGAAAAAGAAAAGCAAAGCTGGCGGCATCACAATTCCGGACTTCCAGCTCTATTACAAAGCTGTCATCATCAAGACAGTATGGTACTGGCACAAAAACAGACACATAGATCAATGGAACAGAATAGAGAGCCCAGAAATGGACCCTCAACTCTATGGTTAGCTAATCTTTGACAAAGCAGGAAAGAATGTCCAATGGAAAAAAGACAGTCTCTTCAACAAATGGTGTTGGGAAAATTGGATAGCCACAGGCAGAAGAATGAAACTGGACCATTTCCTTATACCACACACGAAACTAGACTCAAAATGGTTGAAAGACCTAAATGTGAGACAGGAGTCCATCAAAATCCTAGAGGAGAACACAAGCAGCAACCTCTTCGACCTCAGCCGCAGCAACTTCTTCCTAGAAACATCGCCAAAGGCAAGGGAAGCAAGGGCAAAAATGAACTATTGGGACTTCATCAAGATAAAAAGCTTTTGCACAGCAAAAGAAACAGTCAACAAAACCAAAAGACAACCGACAGGATGGGAGGAGATATTTGCAAATGACATATCAGATAAAGGGCTAGTATCCAAAATCTATAAAGAACTTATCAAACTCAACACCCAAAGAACAAATGATCCAATCAAGAAATGGGCAGAAGACATGAACAGACATTTTTCCAAAGAAGACATCCAAACGGCCAACAGACACATGAAAAAGTGTTCAACATCGCTCGGCATCAGGGAAATCCAAATCAAAACCTCAATGAGATACCACCTCACACCAGTCAGAATGGCTAAAATTAACAAGTCAGGAAACGACAGATGTTGGCGGGGATGCGGAGAAAGGGGAACCCTCCTACACTGTTGGTGGGAATGCAAGCTGGTGCAGCCACTCTGGAAAACAGTATGGAGGTTCCTCAAAAAGTTGAAAATAGAGCTACCATATGATCCAGCAATTGCAGTACTGGGTATTTACCCCAAAGATACAAAAGTAGGGATCCGAAAGGGTACGTGCACCCCGATGTTTATACCAGCAATGTCCACAATAGCCAAACTGTGGAAAGAGCCAAGATGTCCATCGACAGATGAATGGATAAAGAAGAAGTGGTATATATACACAATGGAATATTATGCAGCCATCAAAAGGAATGAGATCTTGCAATTTGCAATGACGTGGATGGAACTGGAGGGTATTATGCTGAGCGAAATAAGTCAAACAGAGAAAGATATGTATCATATGACCTCACTGATATGAGGAATTCTTAATCTCAGGAAACAAACTAAGAGTTGCTGGAGTGGGGGGTGGGATGGGAGGGATGGGGTGACTGGGTGATGGACACTGGGGAGGGTATGTGCTCTGGTAAGCGCTGTGAATTGTGCAAGACTGTTGAATCTAAGATCTGTACCTCTGAAACAAATAATGCAATATATGTTAAGGAAAAAGAAAAAAAAGGAAATAGCAGGACGGGAAGAATGAATGGGGGGAAATCGGAGGGGTAGACGAACCATGAGAGACAATGGACTCTGAAAAACAAACTGAGGGTTCTAGAGGGGAGGGGGTTGGGAGGATGGGTTAGCCTGGTGATGGGTATTGAGGAGGGCACGTTCTGTATGGAGCACTGAGTGTTATGCACAAACAATGAATCATGGAACACTACATCTAAAACTAATGATGTAATGTATGGGGATTAACATAACAATAAAAAAATTAAAAAAAAATTAAAAAAAAAGAAGACTTATAGTCAAAAATGAATATTAAAAAAATAAAGTTAAAAAAAAAAGATATTAGCAAACCAAAGAAACACCGAAGAAAGCTAAAAAGATGGAACTCTTCGCTTCATTAGGGCCAAGTAAATAAAAGTTGGGTCAGAGTTCATGCTGATTGCTATCTGAAGGACAATTACCTACTTGATTTTGGAAAGGCAAATTATCACAATGTACTCTGAGATGTAATTCTGCATTTCTAACTAAGTAAGGAAAATACTATCCAAACCAGATGGAATTTAAAAACAATGGATAATGATAGTTTGTAAAATGGATCATTGGAATTGGTAAATATGCTAAATTGAACTTAGGCTGATAACTCTTCCATATATCGCTTCAATTTTATAAGGAATGACTTGAAAATTTAGGAATTAATGTATTTGGGTTAAGTCTATTGTTTTGTTGTTCAAATGATTTATGGCCAACAAAGAAGTCCTCAGAAAAAGGACTGTGTCTGAAAATGAACAGAGGAATTATAGTTAGATTGACATTGCTTTCAAATAATTCTATTCCTATCATCTATTAAATAACCTAGAAACATCATAAAGCCACAAAATCATAGGATTCTAGAGGTAGAAGTGCCCCCAAGAGGTTAAATGTTTTCCACTTACACAAGTAGAAGCATAAATTTTCTAAGACAGCAATCACCGTTTCGCTTCATTTCCTCTTTGCTGGATGGCTTCTTTAATATATTTTGTTCTGTCGCGTAAGTCTTCATAGGTATCTGACTTGGGCTTATTGGTTTTGGAAACTCCTATTTTGGGACTACCACCTTCTATCTATTTATTTATTTATTTATTTATTTATTTATTTATTTATTTATTATTTATTTAACAGAGAGAGAGAGAGAGGGCACAGGCAGGGGGAGCAGCAGGCAGAGGGAGAAGCAGGCTCCCCTCTGAGCAGAGAGCCCGAGACCGGGCTGGACCCCAGGACCTTGGTATCATGACCTGAGCTGAAGGCAGTTGCTTAACTGACTGAGCCACCCAGGCACCTCGGGACTACCACCTTCTAATCTCCTTTTGGCTACTGAGGGTAAAAATGTGGTATCTAGCTTTAACAAAGGGCTAGAAATCTTGCTGTTTTGAAAACTGGACATCCTTTTCCAAAGTACCCCGTGATTTATGCCAGAGATGAATTATGCTTGGTCCTAGATGATTGCCTTTTAGTCAAAGATCTCAAGGGTGAATGAGGTCCCTATCAAGTTTAAAGGGTTATCCAACCTCAGAATTTTTGTTCTTCCTGTCCTCAATTTCTGTGGTATAAAAAAACAGCCTTTATCCCACAAAACAGATAGTATTTCTTTATTTTTGCTTTATGGAATACCAACATTTCATTAGAGTCTATTGTAAGGTACTTTGCTTTTTTTTAATAACTCAATATATTTGTCATAGAATTATAAGAGATCTAGGGCTGGAATGTACCTCAGAGATCATTCATTCCAATTCCCATATTTGCAAATGGGAAATTTTGTTCCTGGAGTGATTAAATGCTTTATCCAGGGGTGTATAGCCAACTAATGACAGATATAACTATAATCCTGGTCTCCTGACTCTCAGCTTAAACCCTGTTTACCCCCAAAAAATCTTCTAGTTAGTACTGGTAACTTCTTGCAAATGAGAACAATGTCCATGAAACCCTGACTAGGTTGCAAGAGATTTCTCCTTAAGACAAGGCCTCAAAAATGACCTTTGAGGGCATTTTCCATATTTCTGATTAGTGGGTGCAATAACCTTTAGCTGAAGAAGAAAAGGGCACCCAAAGAGCAGAGTAATAATAGAGGAATTATTTTGGCAATTACCATTACAATTACAAGTCCACCTTTGAAAATAAATGCAGAAACCAGTAATCGAAAGAGCATCACAGCCTATGAGAAGAACAGAAATGTCAGTATCAAACATCTAGGCCATTCCATTGACTTTTCTGGTTGAAATATAATTGAAACCAAACGAACAGTGCCTTTTTTCCACCATAGTAAATGCTATTTTCTACATAGTTACATGCTATTAAACTGGAAGAATTACTTGGTACCTTTTCATTACTATGAACCAAAGCCTCATCATCTCTAAAATGGAAGTAATATAACCTAACCAGCCTACCTCATGCGATAAACATAAGTTTAATAAACGATCAGACTGAGAAACCGTTGTGGTATTGAGTGAAATGTTTTAGCTCTGTTGGGGCTTTCTTTTAATGAGAGTAGCTTTTATTTGCAGTTTTGTAGACCATTTTATTTAAGTGTTGACTCCAGCCTCCCAGGTGTCTGTAGGATATGGAGAAAGACAAAGAGTATGTCGCCTGACATCAAAAAAAAGCTTCAGGTCCCCTTTATTTAACCTATTCAGTTTAGGATAACTGAGTGAGAGTCATTACCAGATGTAAATAAGAGTATGCCTTCAGCACTTCCCAAAATACAGCCTTTGCTCTGCCCATGATGGCATCATTAACAGAGCCTACCTTAGCATAACAGAACATTGACTGGACCCATTAAACTCTTCATTTGAGCAAGTGAAATTTGCTCTAGCTTTCTTCATCTCTCTTAAGGATGCAATGAGAAATTTTTTTTTTTTTACCTTTTTCTCAGACATCCACTTTTCTAGATATTCAAGTTCCTAATTTTCTATTTTTTTTCCCCCCCAGAATTAAGAATTTTGGTTTAGGTGACATGGAGTATCAGTGGGGAAGAAAAATCTTCACAACTCTGCCCACCATCAATTCACAAACCTACTTGGGACCAGAGAAACTCCTTCTCTGTTTCCTCCTTGGAGGAGAAAAGCAGTGTCTTTTAATAGTTTACCCATTAGGGATATCCTGAGAATAAATGAAACCATTATGTGTCAAGATAATCCTCTAAACAAAGATGCTTTGAGAATCTAGATAACATTCAGAGTTTTAATACACAGTCACAGGGTCCAAACTCCCTTGTTCTCCTGTGCCAAGCTATCCCTGAGGTTTTTGAACACACAAAGGTTTTACTCTGAGTTCTCTTATTGGTTTAGCCATAGGGCCAATTGAACACCACTTCTCAGCCCTGTGCCAGGCCTTTTCTATCTCTAAAGTAGGTATTATCATCTTTGACATCTTTTTTTTTAATTTTTTTTAAAGATTTTATTTATTTATTTGACAGAGAGAGAGATAGCAAGAGCAGGAACACAAGCAGGGGGAGTGGGAGAGGGAGAAGCAGGCTTCTCGCTGAGCAGGGAGCCCGATGTGGGGCTTGATCCCAGGACCCTGGGATCATGACCTGAGCCAAAGGCAGATGCTTAACAACGGAGCCACCCAGGCGCCCCATACCATCTTTGACATCTTAACCAGAGCTTCTAAGGAGCTTCCCACTTCCAAGTTAGCATAGGACTCTACCTGGACAGATGATTTTAAAAGTCATATCAAATAAAAATATTGATACCTGTGTAGCATCTTTTTAGATATAAACCTATTTCCTCATTCACTGATAAAACATTAAGCTAAGATTTTCAAGACTATGCTTTCCCCAAATCTGAAGTATTCTTCATGAACTAGCTATCAAGGCATCAGCCCATCTCTGCCGCTTAAAGTTTCTGTTTCAGTTTTCCCCTCTGGGGTGAGGGCCAGAGATTTTATAAGAATAATGAAGCCACCACTGGATTCAGATAATCCCCTGGACCAAAAATGCCCTGTGAACTCAAAATAACATTAGTTATTCTGTCGGCTTTGTGTGTTGCTGTGCACATATTTATGCATGAGCATTCCCTGGGCACTCCTTCATTAAATTAAGTTGTTTTCATGTTTGTTGGTTTATATTACTTTTAATACTCC
Organism: Halichoerus grypus; assembly: GCF_964656455.1. NCBI lineage: Eukaryota > Metazoa > Chordata > Mammalia > Carnivora > Phocidae > Halichoerus > Halichoerus grypus. Next base: position 171,907,472 of record NC_135712.1, read on the forward strand.
TTAACCACATCAAGATCCTTGATTCCATGCTAGGCTTTGAGACTTTGAGAATGAGCTGTGCTACCTGGCATAAATGGGGGTTCCAGTTCAGTCTAAGGATTTCAGAAATTGCCTTCAGCTGTAGTCAGAGCAAAGGAGCAAGTATCAGAATATTTCCATCTGTAATGGAAATAACCAGAGAAATGCAGAAAATCTTTCTCTACTCTGTTTTAACCAATTCTATTTTAGATTCCAAGGCAACTGTCAATTTAATATCAGGGCCCCTTTAAGCAGAAGTTTTGACTTGCAATGAATTTAACAGGCTGCAGCCTATTAAATGACTCTTTTTATAACAACTCCCTCTCTCCTTTGTTTAAAGAATTGAAAATGGAAATCACATAGCCTACAATCCCTGATTATTTTACCTTCCTAACCTTACCCCTCTAACCCATTGGGAGCAACAGTGCTTCAGGAAGAATGTCTCAATTTTGGTTTCCCTAGAAGCCGACCCTGAGAAAATAATTTGAGTGCAAATAGTTTATTTGGGAGGTAATCCCAGGAAATACCAGTCCAGGTGTGAGGAAGTAAGACCAGGAAGGAGCCAACAAAGGATATGTGATCAAGTAAATCACTACTGTGGGTAACTGGAGCTTATTCCCACTGGGCACCTCTTGCAAATGGTATAGAACACATGGCTCCAAGCTATCTCAGGGGAAGATGAGAGAACTCAGTGTTTATATAACAACTCCAACAATTGCCACCAGATTTTGGTTGAGTATGCAGTTTACTAGCAGTAAGTCCTTGATGATGCCATTTAAATCATCTGAACTTCGTTGTCTCATGTGCAAGCTGGAAATGAATCTTGTGTCATAAGATTGTGGTAAGACTTCCATGCACGAGTATATTAGAGTGCTTTCTAAGTTACAAAGTTACTATACAAATATTATTTTACAGATAACAGATTATAGTTATTAATATAGGTAAATGCATGTTCCATTCCCCCAAGGACTATTAAACCTTATGAAGAAGTGAAGCCATATACATAGATAAGTATCAAAAGTGGTTCATGATCAATGCCATTAGAGAAGAGCAATCTTCTCTGACAGCACAATGAGCTAAAAACACAGGTATTGGAGTTCCAGCCTTGGCTCTGCTGTTTATTAGCTGTGTGGCCTTAGGAAATTTACATACCTACACTGAGTCTCCCTTTTCTTATCTATGAAATGGGAATGAGAAGATTGTTCATGGGGTTTTTACAAATATTAAATTAGAGAATGCAGGTAAGGTGCTTAGTGCTTATTAAACGGTGCTATTATCATCATTACCATCATTATTGTTATTTTTGCTACTATTCCTGCATGGGATTCAGAGGAGGGAGAGATCACAACTAATTTGAAATGTGGTAGGCTCCAGGAAGAGTGTTATTAAAAGAGATAGTGGACATGAAGGCCCTTAGTAAATTCTTCTTTCTGTCATCAACTTTAAGGAATGATTATTTATGAATAAGGTTATGACTTGGGCATTACAGTGGTTAGAATTATGCCAGGAAGAGATGAGAGCAGAAAGGCATTGTAAGTGTAAGAAACAGCATTTGGAAATGAGTACAGGCAGGGGCATGATGGGCAGGTTTTGCAAACAGTGAGCAGTATGTCTGGGTAAGAGCATGGGGCATATTCAGAAGAGGAAGAAGAGCTAAGTGGGGGATGGGATCAGAGCATGTAACACCTTGAGGGGAAAACCAAAGAGTTGGAGACCCAGTGAATGTTTTGAATAGATGAGTGACTTGGAATCTTTGTCTGCTGGTTTGTGCTCCTGAGCCTTCATCCACTCACATGCTGCCTCTTCAGTCCTGAATTCAGAGCTCTCATTGTCTTGCTCAGCTTTAATTTCCTGCTTCTTACTCTGTCCTTCCTGTTCTTCATCTCACTCTCCCACATCATATTCATCTCTTCTTGCATCTTTGTTTATGCTGAACTCATCACCTGGAGTCCCCTTTCCCTATTCCTTTCTCCTTAATCAAATCTGTCCCAAACTGTCATGTGTTTACCAACCTGCCCATTAGTGATCCCTTCTGCCTTAGCACTTTAACACTTTTTGCCTCTACCACCTAACTGACCCATCTGTCAGTAAGAGTAAGGCCTTGGAATGCAGAAAATGTCCTTTCTATTTTAATATTCCACACATTGCTAAATGTACAGAAAATGTTCAGCAAATACTTGGCTGATGAGACAAGTAGCCATAAGATACCCAAGGGGCTCAGCTTGTGTCCATCACATCAATGATGTCTTTCTCTAATACGCCTAGTCATGGTTGGTGGAGCAAAATATGACAGGCCTGTCACAGCCCCTTCTCAGGAATGTCTGATGATGTTGACATTACATGGCTGCTCTGTGAAATGGGAACTGTGAGGTTCCAAGTAGCAATTTGGGAAGAAAAACTGATTTATTCTATGATGTTTCAGATATAACTGACTTGTGTGCTATTAAATTTCACCTTGATTTACTTATAGCTCTGAGCTAGAAGTCAAGGGATTCAATTTTATTTCTAGCTTTGCCATTAATTATCTGTGTGACTTTTTTCTCTCTATTAATAACAGCTGTTGTTTATTAGACACTAAGGGCCAGGTACTTTGCAAGGTATTGTATGCCCATTATTTCATTTAAACTTTACATCGACCCTGTGAGGTGGGACAATGATTATTCCTATTTCAAATGAGACTCAGTTCAGTGAAGTACTTTGCTCAGATACAGAGCTAATAAATGACATAATCAGAACTCAAAACCAGGATTGCCTGATTCCAAAGCTTATGAGCTTAACCATTATGCTCTACTTCAATTTCTTTAAGTCTCAGCCTTAAGTGAAGAGATGAGATTGGTATCACTAGGAAGCTTTTCAAGTTTGTGACTCTTTTCTAAGAGCACATGTTATTTCAGGCATGAAATTGACACCTGTAATTTGTAACCTAGCCACAGTCAACCTGGTTTCTAGCTAACACTAGTTTCCCTAAAGAAACTCTCACTTCCACTCTTACCTGGCAAAGTTTTCAGGGTTTGTTGGAGGAGAGTGCTGGCTTATGACTCAGGACTAAGCTGGTCTCACATTTAATCCTTGGGCTGGTGCTTGGTTCAGGTGTTGTCATGTGACTTAATTCAAGCTAGTAATAACCAAGCTTGGGACTTCTACCCTGACTTTTAGGGGAAAAGAAGTATTTGATAGCATTGAAATTGAACCTGGTCAGCAAACACCCGTGTTGGTGGCAGTTACCCATGTTGCTTCTTTTTTTTTTATTTTTAAAGATTTTATTTATTTGTCAGAGAGAGAGAGAGAGAGCAAGCCAGCACAAGCTGAGGGAGCGGCAGGCAGAGGGAGAAGCAGGCTTCCTGCTGAGCAAGGAACCCAATATGGGACTCAATCCCAGGACCCTGGAATCATGACCTGAGCTGAAGGCAGTCGCTTTACCAACTGAGCCACCCAGGCACCGCCCCCCCTATATTGCTTCTTGTGGACCCTGAAAATTAGCCAAGACAGGGCAGAGCATAGCCCAAAGATAACATTGTGTTATTCCCTGAACCTAGCCTCACCTGAAGCCAGGCCAAAGCCTGTACTCTGCAGATAATTGTGTCACTGTTTTCCTTTGGAAGATTCAGTTTTCGGTTACTACTACCAAAAGATAATATGAGATTATGGCTTTTTTCTCTTTTTGGCACAAACATACCAAAATCTTATTGAATGAGTAATTTCTTCAGGATCAGGCCCAGCCAGAGTGCATCGGGCCTTGAATCATCTTTAATTATTGTAGGAAATATATTATTATAGTGGATGAAAAGGTACCTAATTTATCATGTTATAAAATATCTGTTAAGTGGTACAATGAAACGTTATGACTCCCTTTTGCCAGAAGGCTTCCTGATCATTTGCTTGTTTCCAGAAGATGTTAATTGCTAATTGTCAATGTGCATTTCAGGGAAGTGAGCTGTTGCTTATAATGTCTGTTAGCTTTAACTGGCAACTCATTTCTGTCCCCTCCATTTCTTTGTAATTACTTTTGAACTTTGAAACCAAAAATCATTTAGGTTAAGGCAATATGACTTGATTGAATGAATTATTTCTGCACTTTTACATAAGTCATTATATTTTATTGAAAAATCACAGAATTTTAGGGTTGGATCAGACTTTTAGAGAACAGCTTTTCAACCCCCTAATTTAGTTGATGAGGGAAATGGCAGGCAGACATTGGCACAGAGTGTTAGAGTAGTTAGAGGTTGTCACAGACTAGAATCAAGGTCTCCTGACCTCAAACCAGGATGATTTTCACCACATGACACCAATTCTCCACCCTGTCCTTACATATTTCATGAATACAAACTACAAAAGCCTGAAAGACATGGCAAGTAAGTACAAGTCTGCCAAATGAGAACTCACCTCATTTAGTCTCCGCATTCTCTATTCCAACCACCTCTATTCTTTTTTGGGACAGGGTAAAGGCAACAGAAATGCCACCAGGGTAGCCAATCCAATCAGGAAACCTACCAGGAAGTTAACAAAAAGTATGGTTCAATCTTAGGCATTTTCCCCCAGAAATTAAGGAATTTGTGATGGGTTTTGTGCTTGGAAAATAAAAGAATTTTCTAGAAAACCACTTATAAATATAGATAAATCTTGAGTTTTCATTGGAGTAGATTTGATCTATAACTCTGCCTGGGAATCCTGTTAGAATTTCAATTTGTGTTATTAAATATCCTTGAAAATAAGAAGATCCCAATTATTCATTATATTCTATAAGTTTATCTCTTTCTCCATTTCATATTCACTCTGTGCACCAAGATTTAAACCATGTAAGGTTTACTGCCAACAAGAGAGAATATTGAATTTATTTTAGGATCACGGAGTTCACTGCTGACTAAAGCCACTTGGCAGTTAGCGAGATGCAGCAATGTTATCCTAAGTTTTCATCATAAGGAATTTTCTTTCTTTTATTTTTCCCCCTGTAGAAAGTTAATTTGTAGACTGCTGTCAGAAATTTGTCAGAAATAAAAAATCAGAGGAGAATCAGAAAGAAGACCAATAGGAGACTTAGAAGCTTAGAAACTTCTTTGGATTTATAGGGACAACTTTTTAAAGGTGGCTTTCACTTTAGTGACAGTAAATAACTGGAAGTCCCTGAGGTTGGTTAACCAGGACATAGGCTATCACACAGTCTTTTGGAGTGAGGAGGGACAGCTGCAGAAATTACCTTTTGAAAATGGACAATATAAGTGATGGCCCTTTTCTATTGTTTCTGAAAACTGGCTTACATTGCAATTCATCCATAGAGCACTAAAGACACAGTTTAGGATCTCTAAAAATTCCAGCTTTTGATAAATTGACTTAACAATAGAAAGTGAAAACTTTGGTTCAGAATTAGAAACATAAATTAAAGATTTATAAAGTAAACTTTGATTTTGATAATAAAAAAATCATATCACAAATATGTGTTCAATTATTGCTTATTGTTAGTAGGTCATAAGAAGAAGAAGAAAAGTAACTTTGGGAGATATCAAAATAAGACCCAGTGTAATTTTTCCTATAGTGAGATGATTTGAAGGTGATCATACATTTCTCTTAAATAAAAAGCAAGTGGTACTATTGATCCCAATAAACTGGATTTTTGTTTTTTTAAAATGTTTAAGATTTATTTATTTGAGGGAGAGAGAGAGAGAGCATGAGCAGGAGGGGCAGAGGGAGGAGAGAGAATCTCAAGCACACTCCACTCTGAGCGTGGAGCCTATTGTGAGGCTTAATCTCACGACCCTGAGATCATGACCTTAGCCTAAACCAAGAGTCGGATGCTTACCAACTGTGCCACCCAGGTGCCCCCCAATAAGTTGGATTTTTTTTTTTTAAAGATTTTATTTATTTATTTGACAGAGAGAGACAAAGCGAGAGAGGGAACACAAGCAGGGGGGAGTGGGAGAGGGAGAAGCAGGCTTCCTGCTGAGCAGGGAGTCCAATGTGGGGCTCGAACCCAGGACCCAGGGATCATGACCTGAGCCAAAGGCAGACGCTTAACGACTGAGCCACCCACGTGCCCCTAAATTGGATTTTTAAATGAAGACAATAATCTTAGGATCCAGTTCTATCTTATGTAAAAATTGTTGGGAGCTTAGTGAATGCCTTTTAGAAAGTGTTGAATCCCTGTAAACAATTCTGCCAAACAAAGAGGAAAAGTCCCCACTCTCTGCTAGCAGTAAAGCATACTTTATGGACTTGAAATGTTAAAGGTGAATGGACAAGTTTACTGCTGATACAGTGTCCTGTCTCTGCCATTTTCTAAAGCTGCACATAGTAAAGAAAGGAAGGCCTGTTAATAGGAACTGCCCCCTTGGAGCCATGGTTGGGGGTGGAAGGAGAGCTGGAGACTGAGCCGGGGGATGGCCATTTAACAAAGCTGGCAGGTGTTATGAAGGTTGCTGTGTTAACAATGTGAAAAGGCCCTCCAGAGCCTATTCACAAAATCACTACAACAAAATAATCACAGCCACAACCTCCCAGGATAGTGAAAGAAGGGAGAAGAACCAGATGGTAGGCCCTCAATCACATCTGATAGGTACAATGGCAACTCTCCCTGAGCACCCTAACACCCCCCAGGGCCTTTCAGGGTCCATAGTCCTACAAGACTAAGTAACACCAGAGTTGGTCTTTATCTGATGTCTGTGTAGTTATGTGGACCCATATCTGAACCCTTCTCTAAGAACTGAGAATGCCCAAGTTCGAAGAGATCTACCCATTCCAATTAGTTTTGAAGATTAGCTAATGAATGCATTCTTCAACAGATACTTATTGAAACTCTACTGAGTGTCAGACTTCTTTGTCTCATAACCTAGAAAAGGTATTTATTTATTTATTGAGCAACAACTGTGTTCCAGGCATGATGCTAAATTGATAAGATGAACATAGGCCCTAGCCTTTGGGAGTTTTTGGTCTAGTGAGGATATAGGCAGTAAGCAAAAAACAAAACAAAACAAAACAAAAACAAATGAAGAATGTATAAATTGTTATAATTATAAGGAAGAAAACATCAAGTACAATATAAGATAATAATAGGAAGAAGGAAAAAACTGGGTACAAAATGGAACATGACTTGTTCTAGGTCACTCAAGAAGTTAATGGTTGACAGGCATTGCTTGTTGAATAAAATCAGTAAGTAGTTATTGATCTTTTACTATGTACTAGGTACTATTTTAGACACTAATGATATAGAACTGAAAACAAAACAGACTGAAGTCTCTAACTTGATGGGCCTTAAATATTATTTGAGGAGATAGCCAACAAATAAATGAGCAAATAAAACATATAGTATGTTTGAAATTTCTAATTATCATGGAGAAATTTAGAAAAACAAAGCAGGGAAAGGGGATAAGGAATACCAGATGGGGAGTGACTTGCTATACTAAGTATCTTGATTAAAGAAGGCCTTACTGATAAAGTGACATTTGGGCAGGTACCTGAAAGAGGTGAGGAAAGGAGCCATGTGAGTTTGTCAGAAAATAGCACACACACTACACAAGCTCTACGAGTAGGCACTAACTAAAGGTAGCTGTTTACATTTAAATCGATTAAAATAAACACAATTAAAAATTCAGTTCTCAGCTGTGCTAGCCGCATTTCAAGTGCTTAATAGCTACAGTTTTCCAGTGGCTACCATATTGAACAGCACAGGTTTAGAACATTTCCATGATCACAGAAAGTTTTATTGGGTAGACAGACTTATTTGCATGTAAAGACCTTCAGAAGAAAGAGAGGGCCTGGAGTGTTTGAACATAAGCAAAAAGACTGGTGTGGCAGGAGCAGAAGATTAAGTATGAGTGTAGGAGTTAGGGGGGGTCATGGTGGTAGTTGGCAGAGTGATAAGAGCTCATATTGAGCCTTACCGGCAATTGTCAGCCTTTCACTCTGAGTGAGCTAAGAAGCCATTGGAGGATTTTGAGCTAAGGAATCATGTGCTCAGTTTTGTATTTCAAGAGGATTATTCTAGCTATCTCTCAAGAATAGAGTGTAAGAGGCAAGGGCAGGAGCAGCGAGGCCAGTAAGCAGACTCTTGCACTCAACCAGGCAATAGTTACTTGATTCAGGTGAGAACCAGTCTAAGACCCTATAGGATTCTCCAAAAATACAAGTAAGAGGTGATGGTGGTGTGGATTGGGTTTGTATTATTGGAGGAAGCAAAAGTAGTTGCATTCTGATTTTATATTGAAGGTAAAGCCAACAGGATTTGCCAGTAGAACATGTAAGTGATACGGGGGAAAAGAGGAGTCCAGGATGATTGGAGTTTTGAGGTTTGAATGCATGGAGGATGGAGTTGCTCTTAACTGATATGGAAAGGATTTGGGATACAGCATGTTTGGGGGGAAGATCAAGAGTTCAATTTTGAACATTGTTAACTTTAAAATGCCTGTTAGGCATCAGTATAGAGATGTCAAGTAAGCAGTTGTATGTTGAAGACTGGAATTCAGGACAGCGGTCTGAACTGGAGATAAAATTTCAGAGCCATGAATGTGCAGGTGACAATTTAAGCTCTGAGACTGGAGTGTGGATGGAAAGGAGTGTGAGAACTGAGCCCTGGGGCACTCTATTGTGAAGAGGTCAGGGAGATAGGAGAAACCATCAGCAGAGACAGAGAAGGACTCGTTATGGAAAACCAAGAAAGTATGGTGCTGTGGAAACCAAGAAGGAAATAGTTTCCGGGAGGAGGAGGTGATTGTTAGAAGGTGGAGGGGGAGGGACCATAAAGTATCCTTCAAACTGAGATGGTACTTTGAAACTGAAAAATGAAACAGGCAACTCCATACAGTTTACACAGTTCTGTTCAGGGCAATTTACTGACAGAGAGGGTCAGGGCTGATCCAGACAGCTCTGCAGTTGTTCTCTGTAAAATTTGGACCATAGCCTACAGAATTTATCTAGCAAGAGGATGTACAGGAGGACCTTGTAGTGAGGTCAAAGGGTCTGCATACACTTAATTGAGAGCTCACACTTAATGACCTTGTGGTGCATCTGTGTGTTGGGAGGAGGGCAGGAAGCAGAAACTATATTATCTCTAACAGTCATCTGAACAAATTTAGGGAAGACCTAAGAACAAGCCTCCCTGCATTTCAGTCAGGGTATACACTAATCTCCAAGGGGGCTAGAACACGTAGCCCTGAGGGAGGTTGTCGTGTGGACATGGACAGGGCAGCGGGCCAAAGATGGAATCTCTATTGTCAGCGTTCCTACAGTGGCCGACTGTGTCAAATGCTGCTCACTGTTCAGGTAAGATTAGGTGTTAAAATCAGCCATTACATTTAGCAGCATGGAGGCCATTGTTGTCTTCTGTCAAGACTAATTTCAGGGAGGTAGATTCAAAGGAGAATGAGAGAAGGGAAAGTAGATAGGAGTTTTGCTGTAAAGGGCAGCTGAGGAGAAATGAAGCGGTAGCTTTTCAGGGGGATAAGTGGGTCAAGATTGTTTTGTTTTGTTGAGATGAAGGAAATTATAGCAAGGATAATTCAGTAGAGAAGGAAATTTTCATAATGCACGAAAGAGGGAACAAGTACAAGGACAATATCCAAAAGTAGGCAAGAGGGGATCTACTGTATGATTAGAGGGAATAAATTTAGGTAGGAGCAAGGATAGTTATTCCAGGAAGCAAACAGGAGTAATGTGAGGGAAAACAGAGCATATGGACCCAGATGCAGATGGGTGTATAGATGTGGTGGTGAGAACATAATGGAGTTTCTTTTCTGATTGGGTCTGATTTCCCAGCGAAATAGGGAGCAAGGGCATTAGCTAAGAGTGAGGGAGTGGAGGAGTTTGGGAATGGGGGAAGAGAAAAAATATAAAATAATTCTCTCAGGAGAGGGGGAGAGGGAATGATTGGGAAATACAGTAGGTTTACAGATGACCACCAAGATCCTTTTAAGGGCCTTGTTCTGTGAAAGGGAGGTATAATATGCAAAATAATTTCCAAAGACCTCTGGAGCCATAAGACAGACAAAAAAGATGGACAAGTCCATCTTGACAAGAAATGGCTTCTTAAAGGGATTTACAGACAGAAGCATGTCTTGGGTAGCTGCAAGACCAATAGATCTCCACAATCCCACTTCCCATAAGACCTACTTTTATAGTCCCAGAGGCTGGGGAGTACATACTGGAGGACCATCCATGAGGAAATGTTTAAGAATCAGTAATATCTCCAGAGCAGATCAAGGACATTATATCTCAGGGGTATACTTAATGGTGGGGTTAAACAAAACCAAAGAATGTTGGGTGCTCAAGAAGTCTTCACGTCACAGAGTGGTCATCACAGAGCGTTTGTCCAAGATGGTGTTAGTCTGGTTCACACAGTGGTCATGAACTTAAAGGCAGAGCATTTCTAGAGTTACAGTTTTTTCCCCAGCCCTGTTCAGCTACACAGGTATAAATTCAGAGCTGTAAATAGTTGGAGTTAGCTAGGGTAGGGTTTGGGTCGAAAGTATGAAAAGAAGATGGGGCAAGGGAATGGGTGTTGTGTGTACCTCAAAGAATGTAATGATCTATCAGGAGTGTAAACTGGGTAAGGAGGAAATGACAACATGGGAGGTGTAGGGGACAGGAGAATGGCATTAGGACTAATGATTTGCTTGTCCTGATTGTGTACAAAGAATTATCAGAGTGAGCTGGAATGATAGGGGGTAGTAGGTGGGGAGTAGGATATTTGAATTGAGAGTATGGAGGGTTGTTAGGAATGACAAGGTCCACAGTTTGCCTGTGGGGGTAAGTGCCTGAGGTCATGTGGGGAACAAAGTCTTTGGAAGAGAGGAAGGAAGCCAAGGAATTAAGATGCTATGTGATTGAAAGGGTTAGCACATGTGGGTATTAAAGTCATCAGGAATTATGATAGGAGTTGTATTGGAGAAAGTGACAAGTGAGACAGGACCTAAGATCTCCAAGAATAATAGAGAGTGACCTCGGGGTCTGTAGAAGCCAGTAACAAGGAGAAGTAGTAAGTGGTATAGTCAGATATTGGGGTATTTTATAGAGGGAGGAAGGAAGGAGAATGGTCTTTAAGTAGAATGAAGCACCTGCCACATCAGAGCCCTATTCTTTTCTGAACGCTTATGTCTTCACCTAGTTCCCATGAATAGGGAGTTCCTCCTAGGTGAAGGAAAAGGGATAGGTTCTGCTCCCCACCAGACAGAGTTGGCATTGTTCATGACTTTTGTCAGTTGAGAACAATAACTGTGTGCTATAACATTCTTGGGTCCCAAGGTTAAATAGACACATGATTGTAAGAGATGTTGGAGGGAACACAGCCCACTGGTGAAAGGTTTCATTTCCAGAACTAGAGAATCCTATATTCAAATGTCTCTTTCCCTACTTATTAACTATGTGACTTTGGGGAAATCACTTAACCTATTTTTGTCCTCCATGTCCTCATCTGTGTAACTAGAGTTAATAGTAGTATCTACTTTATCAGATTATGATGAGGATTAGAGGATTAAATATTAAATCTAAGTTAAGGGCTTTAAATGTACTTTGTGTTGGATGAGTTTTACTATTATTAATATTCAGATTATGATGTTTATCTTCACTCAGCAAGATTTATTTTACAAAATGCATTCCTAAATTGGGAATTGGTTAATTTCTTTCAAAAACTGTACTTGTAATTCAGGTAGGTGCCATCAGAGGAAGTGAGGGCCTCTTAGATTTCCCAGATACACCTCCCCAGGCTGGCTTGCTGATTATATGTCCTCTATTCAAAATTTGAGAATTTACTTCTGACCTTGAGCAAACCATTTAATCTATTGCACCTTAGTTTCTATGTCTGTAAATTGAGGTAATGACACTTCTTTTACCTAATACAGGATTATGTGAAGAATCAAATAACAAGTGTGTATTACAATGTAAACCATACTGTTATGTAGATATAAGAGCTTTATACTGTTATTATAACATTAGTCTTTCACTCATTTTTAATGAGTTTTCCCTCAAATATCTAACTAAACTGATGTGTTTGTAACTTGGGTTGATCAAGTTTTGCCCTTGTCCTCATGTGAAAGTTTTATGTAGATCTCAAATAGACAAAAACTCTGATGGCAACCTTGTAGCTAACAGTTCACTAGAAGACAAGTGCCATGAGGACAGAGAAAATGTCTTTCTTGTTCCTCATTTTATTTTTAGTGCTTAGCATAATATCTGACACATAGTAGGTGCTTAATAAATATTTGTTAAATCAATCGATCACTAAACTGATCAGTCAGTTGGTCAGTACTTGGAGGAAACCTACCTTTTCAGAAGCCTGGCTCCTTTCTCACTGCTCCCCATCTGGAAATCCATGCTCTTGTCATACCAGACTATTTGCATTTCTAAGAACATATCATTTACTTTTATCCTTCTGTACCTTGCTTCTATTGCTCTGTCAACTGGAATTTTACCCCTGCTTTTCCAAATGGCAAAATTCTACTTTGCTTTAAGGACCAATCATAAAATAATCTCTTTTTATGTATTATGTGACTAGATGGATTTATTCAGACACTTCAAGACTTAACAATGGCAATGAAAACAAAAACTTAGTTTCCATTGTATCCAAGAGCTACAGAGGGAAATGGGGTAAAATAATATCTCTGTGTGGTTAGCAGGTTAGCCTTTCAGGATTATTGATTGTTCCACTAAGTGAGCAATTAAAATGAAAACCTAAGAGCTGAATATCCACATACAAACAAATGCTTATTTGAAATTTTGTAAAGCAAAGACATTAAAGCACCTTCTATTCTTCAGCATTTCTTTGAAGGAAAAGTGGGATTCTGAAACTTGGTATATTCAGCTCATCAAATTTACAGACAAATACACATGGCCCCTAGAGAGGAAAGTAACAGGGGCAGGAAAAAATAAGACAAATGTGATCAGATCCAAATTGTGGGGCCTGATCATTTCTCAGAATTTTTAAGAGATTGGCTTCTAATTTTGTTGCAACTATCATAATTAAAGAATTTATGTTGAAATTGTGCAGTCCCTAAGCAATGAAAAAATTAAAGAATCTCCTAATTAAACTGGGTTGGAGGTGGGGGCCTACGACATTTAGAACAAGAAATGGTAGCCATAGGATTAATCTCCTTTTTGAAATATTCTCCATTGTCTTTATTAAAAGTTCTTCACTCCCTGCTTTCTCTCTCCAAGGTATTCTGAACATGCAGTTATGCTTGTATTAACCATATGTCATATTATAGTGGGGGAGTGAGGAATAAGCATTTTCATTGTTCTTTATGGGCAAAGATGAGTCTCATTATGATTGTATTCCCAATGGTTAGTTCAGTCCTAAAAGTATCTCAAAAGTAGTACATGCCTGAGAAATAATTGGCTATGTATATAGGTTGCAAGTAGGCTCTGTGTTGGTTATTTTATATGTATTATCTTTTATATTTTTACAGTAGTATCCTATGGGGGTAATTACTATTATTATCTTCATTTTAAAAATGAATGAAAAGACCCAAAGAGGTTAAGTTCTTGTCCAAGGTCTCAGTTAGTAAGTGGCAGAACCTGTATTTGACCCTAGACAGTTTGACTTTGGAGCCTCTACTTCTGAAAACTTTTGCAATTAAAATGAGGGTTTTAAATACAGCACTCTTGTCTTGAGCATCTCAAGTTCATGTTTCAACTGCCAACTTTGCAGATCACTTGTGTGAAAAATAGGATTTGCCGAAACTGTGCAGCGCAGAAGTCTGCTGTTTTCTCTTACATGGCACAGTTATTGCTGTCTCTCAACTTTATTTCTATAGGCAAAATTGAGTCACTTCTTTTAATCTCTTCTTGAAAAGTTAATTTTCAACTCCCAGAAGTACTGTGTTTCTGAAGAGTCAGGGGAAAAAGAGCAAAGCATGAAAGAGGAATTAGAAGAATAAGGTAATTAGAGTAACATGTGGCTGAGCCTTTTTCTATGTGCACAGTTTGGTATGAAGCAGATCCTAGGGGGTCATAGAAGAACCTTGCTTGATGTTTTCTTTGCCTTTCTGAGAAATTTTCCCATCCGTTCTCTCCTTCTTTGAACTCCTGATGTAGGAATCTAGATTACACAATGTAGTGTTTGACTTTGTATTGCCTAGATGTTTCTTAACTGTAAAATTTTCTAAAATTCTAAGGTTTTCAAGAGGGAGAATGTAAGTGACTTGCCTAAGTTCATGTAGCAGGCAAGTGACAGGGCTAGGATTGGAAGACAAGTCTGCTTGTTGTTAGACTAGGAGTTGGGCCACTAGATCAAACTACCTCTTGCCTTCTCAATTTGATTTTTAAAGATCTCTTAAAATATTTATTCTTGCATTTAGCTAACATTTATAGAATGTCTCCTGTGTGCCATGAATGCAGTAGATACTGAGTTACAAAGAATAAGTGATGGTGCCCCCTCAGAGTTCAGGTGTAGAGACAAAAAAATTCCCTGAAAACACATCCTCACAGGTAGTGAGCATTAACAGAGATGTATACAGAGTGCTCCCAGGGCCTCTCTGTGTGCCCAGACAATAACCGGAGCAGGAGTTTCCCAGACACATTGGGAGGTAAAGAGCACCCTGGCAGAGGGATGGGCTTTGGCAATGGTGTGCTGCACGAGGGGATGGTGTGAGGAGGAGGTGGGCCACCTGGAGGGAGGCAGCTGCTCAGAGAGTGGTGGACAAAGAGGCTAAAGACTGTGGACAAGGGCCAAACTGTGAAGGGTGTAATATGGTATACCTAGAAGGACAGACTTTATCCTATGAGCAAATTACTGCAGGGTTTTAAGCAGGAAAATAATACGATCAGATAATGTTCCCTTTACTGTTTCTAAAACCCCCACAAGAGTCAGGTTAGTGCTGGGAATATAAAGACATGAAACTAATTGACTTAAAAACAGAAACTAGATCCAATGATAAGTTTCCAATCACATATGCACTTTCTCTTTCAGGAATTTCTGGAAAATAGGATACATTATAAAATTAACATTGTTTTTAGACAACTACAATGCTTTATACATGTGGTGGTTGCTATAAAAGTCACAGACTTTAAAGTAAAGGTATAGTCCATTTATTCTGTCTCTCATTTTTTTTTTTTTACATTTTTATTAAGATATAATTCATGTACCATAAAATTGACCCTTTTAAACTGTCTACTTCATTGGTTTTTATTTGGGTATGTCTGTGAAGCTGTACATCCATCACCACTAATTCCAGAACATCTTCATCACCCCAAAAGAAACCCTGTACCATGAGCAGTCACACCCTATTCTCTGCCCCCTCTCCTAGCTCCTAACAACCACTAATATACTTTCTGTAGCTTTTTTTCTAGAGATTAGCCTATTCTGGACCTACATATAAATAGAATCATACAATATGTGGTCTTGGTGAATGGCTTCTTTCACTTAGCCTTAATGTTTCAAGGTCCAGCCATGTAGGAGTGTGTATACTTCATTCCTTTTTATGGCAGAATAATATTCCATTGTGTGTGTGTGTGTGTGTGTGTGTGTGTGTGTGTGTGTGTACACAGTTGACCCTTAAGCAACACAGGTTTGAACTGTTTTTAGACAACTAAATAAGTGAGTGCACTTATACATGGATTTTTCATAGTACAGTACTGTAAATGTATTTTTTCTTTCTTAAGATTTTTTTTTTTAAGTAGGCTCCACATCCAGCATAGAGCCCAATATGGGGCTTGAACTCATGACCCTGAGATCAATATCTGAGCTGAGATCAAGAGTTGGACTATTAACTGACTGTGCCACCCAGGCTCCCCAAGATCTTCTTAATAACATTTTCTTTTCTCTAGCTTACTTTTTTGGGAAGAATACAGTATATAATACATGTAACCTATAAAATATGTATTGTTTATATTATTGGTAAAGCTTCCAGTCAACATTAAGTGATTAGTGGTTCAGTTTTGAGGGTGTCAAAAGTTATAGATGAATTACTTATTTTGTGGGGGGGTCAGCACCCCTAACCCTGCATTGTTCAAGAGCCACCTGTGTATGTATGTATGTATACACACACACACACACACACACACACACACGCCATATTTGTTTTCTCCACTCATCAATTAAATTGACATTTGGGTTGTTTCCACTTTTTGGCTATTATGAATAACATCACATCTCTATATAAGTTTTTGTGTGAACTTATGTTTTCAGTTCCCTTGGGTGTATGCCTAGGAGAGAATTGCTAGGTCATATGGTAACTCTGTGTTTAACCTTTTAAGGAACTGCCCGACAATTTTCCACATCATCTGCATCATCTAATATTTCCACCAGCAATATACAAAACTTTGATTTCTCCATATCCTTGCTAACACTTGTTATTATTTATCCTTTCTTCATGTGCAGTGGTTCTCCACTTGGCACAAACACCAGAGTCTTACTATAATACTGCCCTACATGCATGCACATAGATGAAGTAGAAGTGTAGAAAGAGACAGCATTCATTGATTAGTGGAAGATGCTCAAAAGGAACTTCAGAGATACATATTGAGCACTCAATGATCAGAGGTTTGACAGTGGATATTTCAAACTCACCTTGGCCTTCATTTCCCTTTGGGTTATTTCCTTATGTACTGCTTATATCCTACATTCCCTTCTATAGATAGTGCCATATAGTAAATTCTCCATTTTTTTTTAAAGATTTTATTTATTTATTTGACAGAGAAACAGCAAGAGAGGGAACACAAGCAGGGGGAGTGGGAGAGGGAGAAGCAGGCTTCCCGCTGAGCAGGGAGCCCGACGTGGGGCTCGATCCCAGGACCCTGAGATCATGACCTGAGCCGAAGGCAGACGCTTAACGACTGAGCCACCCAGGCGCCCAATATTCTCCATTTTTTAAGAGTATTTTTATAGACTTCTTTTGTGATTATAGTATAAATTAAGATCCTTTATTTTTCTTGGGCTTGCTCTGTAGCTGTTTAAAAATTGAACTTTTGTCTTATCTGTGATACTTGGATATTAAACATCTCAGGCGATGTTGCAAAGCTAGGTTTTATAAATGACACCAATGTATTATAAGCCCCTGTCCTTATCTAGGGCCTTTTTCAGGTAATAGACAAGGGCATTTATCTCAAATTGCCAAGAATCCATAGCAAGAAAGTAACATTCTAAGATGAGATTCACAGAGAGACATCAAAGTGTGATTTTGCCTCTTTCAATAATATTCCTCAATCCTTACTCTATGATTGAATTGCTGTGGCAGAAGAAAGGGTGTTTGCTGCTCTGGGAGGAGATTAGGAAATAGGCTGCAGTTTGGTGATATAATAGATGCCATCAGTGTTCCATCCTTATGTGCTGGATGCAGACCAGCCTGAGGTATAGATGCCTACATTTGTATCTCTTTTTCTGAAGGCTTTTCTCACCTTAGTTCACTTACCTGCCTGCAGGCCAGAAATACTGGAGAATTAACACTCCAGGAACAGTCCCTAACCAGTGAGCTGGTGCTATGTATTAGTTTCCTCTTCCTGCTATAACAAATTACTGCAAACTCAGTGGCTTAAAACAATACAGATTTATTATCTTATAGTCTGGATATCAGAAGTCCAACACTGGTCCCATGGGGCTAAAGTCAAGGTATCAGCAAAGCAGTGTTCCTTCTAGAGGATCTAAGGGAAAATCTGTGTCCTTGCTTTTTCCAGCTTCCAGAATTGTTTGGCTTGTGGCACATCATTTTGACCTCTGGTCCCGTGGTCACATTTTCTTCTCTAACTCTGATCCTCCTGCTTCCCTTTTATCATGACCCTTCTAATTACTTTGGGTTTGCCAGAATAATCTCCCCATTCCAATATCCTTAACCTAATCACATCATTGAAGTCCCATTTGCCTTGTAAGATATACAGACTCTGGGAATTAGGATGTGGATATCTTTGGGGGTCATTATTTACCTCGGTGTATAAACACCCCAGTTTCCTCACTCTTTGAGTGGGAGAACTCTAAGCATATGTTCTGCACAGTGCCCAGAGTTTCCAGTGGGATTGAGCTCTATCTATTCACGTTGGTTACTAGCTTAATGACAAACTCTTTTCTAGTTTTTTTTCCATTTCCTGTTCCACTGCTCCCCTATTTCCTGGAATAACCTCCCAAATTCAGATACTTGCATTCAAGTTTGCTTGTAGCTTATTTAACTTCTGTAAACCCTTAGGAGAGTGAATTTCTTTGAGTTCTCCAAGAATGATAGGAACAAACTAAAAGGATACAAGAAACAGCTGGGACAACTGGAGCATCAAAATAAATAATGATCATAAAGGATTACAACCTATTGAATAAATAGGTTGAATAAAATAAGATAAATAAATAAGATAAATAAAAAGATAAATAAGATAAATAAAATAAAATAAGAATCCATGAGTCCATTGATAAATAAAAGCAACAACAACAGACAAGAAGTGGAAACTCTTCATTATAGTCAAATGTTATAAATGTGGAAGGGAGGATGGAATTATAAATCATTATTTGGCAAACACAATAATAAATGATCCAAGCAAGAATATTCAATGGATGCTAAAACCAGGGAATGAAAGGGAGAACAACAGGAATTAACATAATCTCAAAGTGTTTTCCTACAAGCAAGATCATTATAAAGGGTAAATGAGTAACTATGGTGGAAAAAGCTGGTAGACATTATCTTAACCAAATGATCTAATTGGTTAATGGGATGTATTCATAGCATGCGCCTTCTGATATATTGAAAAGAGCTCAACATCACTTCTATGGTATTCCAGCCCAAAGTGCATAACTTGGATCTAATCATGAAAAGAGGGAGGTTTATAAAATAACTGGCTGGTCCTATTCAAAAATGTCTGTGTCATGAAATGCAAGGAAAGATTAAAGAACTATTGCAGATTAAAGATATGAAAAACTAAATGAAGCATGTGATCTTGGATTTTTGTTTTGCTCTAAATAACATTATTAGGGCAATTGGAAAAATCTGAGTAAGGGCTATAGATTTATAGTATTTTATCAACATTAAATTGTCTTGATTTTGTAAATTGTACTAAGGTCATGTACAAGAATATTCTTATTTTTCTATGTTTAGAATACCTAAAAGAATATTCTGATTTTTAGGAAATGCATACTGAATTATTTAAGGATAAAAGGACATCACATCTGAAACTTATTCTTAAAACAGTTCAGTAAAGGGGGGTTGGGATATAAAACATATATAATAAAATGTTATCATTTGGAGAATCTGGATAAAAGTATCTGGGAATTCTTTGTACTATTCTTGCAACTTTCATGTATGCCTTAATTATGAGAAATTTTTAAAAAGTAAAAAAGTATAAGGGCTTTAAATCATTGAGTCATTGCCCTGCTTGCCAGCAGGGTGCTATCTTATCATTATAAGTAAAATGTCCTCAGCATTCTCTTTTTAAAAATATTTTATTTTATTTTAGTTTAGTTTTTAAAGATGTATTTATTTATTTGAGAGAGAGAGAGAGAGAGTTTGAGCAGGGGGAGGGGTAGAGGGGGAGGGAAAGAGAAAGAGAATCTCCAGCAGACTCCCCACTGAGCATGGAGCCCAATGCCGGGCGGGGTTCCATCCCATGACCCTGAGATCATGATCCTGAGATCATGACTTGAGCTGAAATCAAGAGTTGGATGCTCAACTGACTAAGCCACCCAGGTGCCCCTAAAATGTCCTCAGCATTCTTAAGTCACAGTGTCTCTGTCTTCACTGTGTCCCAAGGATGTGTTGACTATTGAGTAGAGTTTCTGATACCTTTAACAGAGCACTGGATTTAGAATCAAAAAACTGTGATTTGAATTCTGGCTCAATAGTTGTGAGACCTTAGAAAAGTCATTTTAATTTTCTTGGCTTCAGACCATGTCTGGAATTTTAAAGGTTTGAATTAAGTGAGTCTTCTTCATCCCTTCCAGAACACTCTATGATTTTCTCATGTCCTTTGAATATTTAAATAACTGAATCTATTCTTCTGGATGTGGTTCATGATGACTGCGCCTTATAATAAATTCCACTTGATGTAACTACTGTGAATTTCCATCAAAGGAATTTCCAATGTAGGGTCATTTGTTTGTCTGTTGTTGTAAAGAAGATAAAGCCAGCTGAAACATTCAACAAAATTATTCAGTTTGTGATTCCATTTACTAGATTTCTCACATAGGAAATTTTATAAGTTTAGGTAAACAAACTTCATATTAATGACTATTGGGAACAATTTTCTTGGTGTAACAAATAAGCCCTTTTGCTGAGTTGGGATTAAGCTGGTTTGCTTCCAGAACCTCCAGGCATGCGTGAGCTGCCAACTTATGCTGAAGGATAGAATGAACAGTCTAGTGGAAAAAGCTAGGAACAGGGGCTCTGAGCTCAGCTACAGCATCAACCCCACAGCTGCTTTGTTCCTTGATATTTGGCTGGTCATTGCCCTTCCTCTTTCTTAAATAGAGGTAATGAGGCTTGAACCTCTCTCTTGCCTCTCAGGAGTGCTGCAGTGATGAATGAGCATGCCATTTGCAAACTGCTGTGAGTCTTCTGCTAGGGAGATATTTAAGTAACAAAGCATCCTCATCAGACTACGGTTGGTTCTCACTACAAAGCCAACACCAAGGGATTTTTCATATTAGCATGATCTGGATTGTATTGTAACTAGCCATGCAGGAGGAAAGGAATGGACTGCCCTCTCCTACACCAGTTATTCTTATCTCAGTCTTTTTCTTCTTTATAGCACTTTATCATATGTGTAATTAATTAACTAATTCTTTAACTTAGTTATTCAAGTTGACTTTGTTCTTCTTGGGTCCCCAGTGCCCAGCATGGTGCCTGACAAATAGCAAGGGCTCAATAAAGGCTTCTTTAGTGGTCAATGAAAGAATTATGTAATCCCTGATACAATCTTGCTATTCCTTTATGACAGGATTTGAGCTTTCAAATTCCAATAACCAAATAGGCAATTTCCCATTTATGTGGTTTTAAAGATACCAGTTATGGACAATAAATACATAAGTTGACACATGATACGTAATATGTGGGCCTCTCATACATCAGTGGGAACCTCTTGAGCTTTAGCATATATACTTGGTAGCAGTAAAATGGATAATTCAGATCGTGGATTCTTTTTTGGTTTGGAAAGTAATTTGTATTATCTCTTTATTTTTCTGGTGAAAAGGCTCTCACATTTTATTTTGTTAAGTTGTTGTAAAAAGTGCATTGCTTTTATGTTAGTTTTGAGAAGCTAAATAACTAACACCACTGAAGGCAGAGAGGTGGTGAGGGAGCAGTAGGGATACACATTGGGATTACTCACTTGCCCTGATAATTCCCAACCTGTATACTTCTTCTATGGGTGATTGATTTTTGCTTCTATACAGCTTTAAAAGATGAGGCATTTTGTGTGTTTAACCTTTCAACAACCACCTGTGAGGATTTGAGTCATCTGTCCCTAAAGCTTTCTTTGTTCTGGTGCCCAAAGCCTGATGACCTGAAGCCATGCATGAAATGGGGGTGAGGAAGGATGGGGACTCTCTTAGTGACTACATCAACTCCTTAATGGTAGTTGAGATTGGGAAATAGCCTTTGTTCTTGAAAGCTGTGCTTTTTTCACTCTCTGTATAAATTCTGGGGAGGTCTTTTTTGTATTTATTTTGGACACATGATCTGTGGTCACAGATCCCTTTGCCTTCCTGAAGAATGACGTTAATTATGTCATTTTCATTGTTCAAAATCTTTCACAGCTCCCCAGCACTTGCAGAATAAGGTCTCAGGCTTTTACTCTGGCACTTGGTTTTCCTCCTAATCAAATTCTAGGATAATTTTGTGGTTATGAGCATAGATTCTGGAATTAAATATCTGATTCTGTCTCTTGGGTGATCTTGGGTACATTGCTTAACCTTTCTAAGCCTTCCCATTTTCTCATGGAGAAAATAATGGAACCTAGTCATGGGGTTGTTTTGAAGATTAAATTAAATTATGCATATAGAGTGCTCACTGTTGTGCCTAGAACACTACAAAGGCTCAATAAAAGCTTATTTTTACCACCTCTCTCTCCTCATCCAGCAACTGAACTAATTACTGTTGCAAGTACTATTGCAGATACCCCATAATTTACATTTTCTTTAGCTGTCTTTTGCCTTATGCTTTTCCTTACTCCTTCCCCACTTTCCCAAGTTCAAGTGTTCTTCGTTCTCTGATGCCCTGTCACAGTGCTGCCTTCTCTCTAAATGCATCCACGAATGTAATTCCTACTTTCCTGCTCTCCACAGTTTTAAGTGATCTCTCCTTTCTCTAAATTCCCTCGACATTTTTTTCTGAGTTTGAAAGTGGCAGCCACTTGAATCAAGGATGCTCTTCTGGATTCTCACTTAGGTAGTTGAGATCTGGAGCAAATTTCTTCCTTTCTCATGCATCTCAGGGGTGAGGTAATGTCAGTCCTCCCTAGCATGCTACCTGACCCTAACTACTAAACACACCCACCCTGTGATCATGTCCAGCATATAATAGATGCTCAATATGTATTCAGGGAAAGGATCTTATGGAGTGAAAGGAACTTTTTGTGGTTATTACGTATATCACTCCATCAGAAGATCTCGTTTCAGCCTAAATTGAAATTCCTCAGGAAGTGTGTATAGTGAAATTCTGAGAGCTTTTGAGCTTTGAGCCTGGGAGGATTTGGTGGCATGTCGGATACATTTTATGATTCATGAATTTAAGTTGGTTTTGGGGATTCCATATGAGAGAGCTGAATCTTTTTGGATTAATAGTTCTTTTCTCTATGACAGCTATCATTTACAGTCATGGCCCAGGTTAAAAACGACTGCATGGGAAGCAGAGTGTTTTGGTATTTGAAAAGATTATGATGGATTATTTCTGTCTTGCCATCTTTTTCCATCACAAGATGGCAGGAAAAAATTAAGTCCCCTATATTTTTAATAAATGTCTCTTTTTAAGAAGAATAGAAATGACCTTAGGGAGGTGCTGCTTATGGTTTTGCTTAGCACACTGATTTGCACAAGATGTTGGGGTAAAAACAGAAAGGAACTTTCCACATATATTATAGGAGCTAAAAGTAAGATTTTCATAACCAGAACTATATATCACCACAGATTATTCATCCTTGATAGACTAAATGAAATAAACCTGAGGCAATTATACTGATAATGCAAGGTAGAAAAGTCTGGGGGCAAATCTTGGTTTTCCTATTTCTGAACTAGGAATATTTCTGAAATAGTTTCAGTTTCTCCACTCACTGGTTGGGAGATCTTGGCCAGGTTGATATCTTTTTCGGTTTCTCCATCTGTAAGAGGAGGGTGTTAAGCTAAATCATCTGTGAAGGTTCCTACAACATTCATTTCTCACTAAGCCTCTGACGAGATGCCGTCAGGTCAGAGGCACCCATTTGATGAATGAGGAAAGCAAAACTCCCTTTGTATGTCATTGTGAAGAATGAGTTCACAGTGACAGCTGGCTAATTGTATGTACCTGTCCAAGCAAGCCTCCCAAGCAGGGCTGTTGTGGGCTGCATTGTATACCCCCCAAAATCATATAATGGAACCTAACCCCTCAGTACCTCAAAATGTGGCTGGATTTGGAGATAGGGCCTCTCAAAAGGTTTTAAGTTAAAGTGAGGTCATTAGGGTGAGCCCTAATCAAGTATGACTGGTGTCCATATAAAAAGACGAAAATGGGACACAAACACACAGAGAGGGAAGAGCACAAGCCTAAGTGCCCAGTCCTTGACGCAGAAGTTGGACATATATTTACTCATTTGGTTGGGGAGGAGAGGAGAAAACACCAGTTAAGATGCTGGAGATTCATTAGTGAATAAGGACAATGTAGTTGCTCCCCCTGTATTTATTTTCTAGTGGTGCATCAGGTCAACAGCCTTTATGATTGCTAAGAAGAGAAAACAGGCTGATGAGAGAAGGTATAACAGGCCGAACTAACTTAATCTGAGGGTTTGAGGAAGACTCGTCTAAAGAAGCTGCAAGGAGAGAGTGAAGATTAAGTAAGGAAAGAGGAGGAGGTGTTCTAGGGAAGGGAGAGGCTGTGTGTGAAGCTGGGAAGGTTTGACCAAGGATCTGAAAAGCGGTATAGTGTGGCCCCAGTGCTGAGAGCAAGAAGCAGGAATGGGAAGAAAACTGAAGCTAGTGAGTTAGAAAAGATAAGCAGCTTAATGCTTTTTATAAGAGGAAGAATCCAAGACTGGAGCTGTGACTATGGGCTATTCTAGACCCTATCATTCATTCTGTAATCTCCGAGAGAAATAGCCAAGGGATGCTCAAGCCAACCATGTGCATTTTTTTTAGAATTCATGGAGAGAACTTTTGCTCTGGATTTTCCTTTTCATATTCCCTGGGGAACTGACTGGTACAACTTAAAACTTGGAACTTAGGAACCTTAGGTCTAACTTGAAGTTCTCCTCACTCCCAGAATATGCATTGCCTGTGAAGAATGGTACCCAAATGAGAGAGGGATTAGGAGTAATTGCAGGAATATTAGACAGTTTTGCTTTGAGAAAATGAGAAATGGAGAGGGAAAAGATCAGTTTAAAAGGCTCTTCTTTCAGCCAACTTTAATTTGTCCTTTCTCCACTTCTGCCATGGTTGCATGGTACAGAGCTTTTAGGGAGGGAGGTAGATATCTGTCTGCACTCTGCCCCTACGAAGTTTTCTGTTCCTAGTGTCTGGCATTTCTGTGGTGGGTGGCTGCATGGCTTTTTTTTCCAATTCCTCCCTTAGTATCATTACTCTTCCCAAAACTCCTCCCCAACAGGGCCATTGGCAGTTATGGAACGTGAGGGAGATTGTTTATGAATTCCTGCTAGTCTTTAAAGTGCAAGGTTTTCTGGGAAAAAACAAAACAAAAAGGATGGTTGTGCTGTTTTGAGTAAAGCTTTCAGAGTTTGGGGATTAGGAAAGTGTACTTCACTAAACTATAAAGAATATGTACTCATCTGCATGGGGAGTATTTGAGGCTACCATATCCACTGACAATTGTTAGATGTCCAGAAAATGTGAACTGTTGTGTCGTGTGTTCAGAATAGCACCTTGGGGGCTAAACACAAATCCCAACACAACACTCGTGGATCACCATGAGTGGCTCAGCCCAAGCAGATGTCCTGGGTTACACGATTTCCACAAACTTGGACTGAAGTTAGGGGAAAATTTCCCAAGCCTCAATACGGAAGAAAAAAAAAGGAAAGAAATGCTGTTTCCCAAATCAACCAAATGGCAGCTTGCTCTCTGCAGCAGTCTAAAAATCTATTACCAGACAAAACAAAATCTAACTAGAAAGATGAGTCTGCTTCTAGCAAAAACTTGTTATTTACTCCAAAGTCAAAGTTATGAATGACTTCATTCATTCAATAAAGCTCTATTGACTTTTGGATTGTCCAGTGTTTTTCATTGTCTGCAAGATGGCTTGTCTCAATTTATGTTGCTAGCAGGAAGCTAACTATAACTTACATTGTCTGTCTGGGGAAATGGAATAGAATGAAGGTATCTGTAGAGTGGTTATTTGAATCTTTGTACAGAGAGAGACCAATAATTCACAGGGTGGGTTGATGGATTCTGAAAACAGGCTTAGACAAATCTCCCAATGATAAAAATGCCATTAAGTATTATGTTCACCAATATACTTGTTAAAAGCAGAATTAGGGAAAAGAAACTTTCGTACTAATCTGTTCTTGCTACCATGAATTTCTATTCTCAGGAATTAATCAAATTAAGAATCCAAAGGAAATCCTGCAGGAATTGACTCTACATTCAGAAGTGCTTTGTATTAGGTTACACTACAATGTCTTTGACCTATTTTACTTTTGGGAACAAGGAGGGTGTAGTGTGTGAGTTTGGGAGTAGATGCATCAAAGTATGACTTGTCCTTTATTGCTATTCCCAGTGCAAGATCTTATTATGCCACTAAAAAAAATCATATTTTTTCCCTAAATAAGTGAACCAGAAATATTTGTATTTAGTAGGCAAGGAGCGAGTGAAACAGAGGATTAATTTGTGCTTTACATCATCAGTTTCCATTTTCTAAGCATGCACTTCTGATTTCTTGGACACTACAGACACCAAAGGAAACCTATACTGACTGCAGGTCACTGACTGGGGTAAACGTAAGAAATTTGGGCAATCTCTCATCTGTTTACAACTTAAGTTTTACGTATTACCACAGCAGAGATTCCACACGGAGGCCACAGGGCTTGGGAGGTTTATCAAACTGCTCTTGCAAGCTTCTTTTATCTCACCAGGGAGGTACTTCCTCAAGAATCACGTTGAATGGCTAAAAAATATTAAATTGGGAGCAAAGCTCTTTCTGGGACCCATAGCCTCCTTGTATTACTCAGCCTCTCCCTCTCATTTTTGCACAAAACCTTGCTCTATCTTCTCTCCTACGTCAACTTCCTATGTAGTTACTCTGTATTTTTGATAGCCTCTTTTCCATCACAGGAATGTCTCCAGAATCTCCAGTTTCTCTGGGAAGATTTCTTCCATGTCCTCCAAAGCTCTGTAATCAGGAGGATTTGCCCCCTCTGCCCAAGATGCCATCCCTCTGGATATTGGCTTGGTGAACACTCACCTCATCTTTTAATTCTGAGCTTAAATTGTGAGATTTGAAGTTTGGAGTTCCCAGCCTGACCCGGCTTCTTCTTCCTTGTGGTTTCGTGCCACCAATTCATCCTTTTGGTGATAGTTCTCATACTAGGTGGTCATTTACGTAGATGTCCGTCTTCCTCTGTGCCCTGGAGAGCATGGGCACAGTAGGCTCATTTTCATGCCCCTAGTGCTTGACATAGAAAAGATAAAATGCCCCCCAAAAGAAAGAATTGTTCAATCCTGGATATCTATGTAGTAGATGATTATACAGACTTTAACATCGTGCTTTCCAAGAATCTTTAATAATATGGAAAAATGCTTATTTTTTTGTGTGACAGAAAAAAAAACACTATACAAAACTATATACACCAGGATTCTAATTCTATACTCATAAACACGTATTTTTATAATTACATGTATATATACATATATAACTATATGCACAGACCAGAAGAAAGTATACCAAAATCTCACTTGGTTTTTTGGAACTGTGGAATTATGTGCTATTTTTTCTTAATACATATTTTTCTCCAGATTCTCTATAGTGAACATATAGTACTGTTATAATCAAAAGAAAAAAAATAGCATTTCAAAATGAATGGCAGATAAGAACTGTCTTCTGGTGTGGGGAAAGGGTCACACCTAAACCGGTTAGAATAAAATTAGGTGAAATCAAGCATTGTTTTAGTGTGTAATGCTCTAACAAGAAGGAAAATAATATGGGAGCATACATTTTAGTTAAGAGTCATAGTTGCCTTCTTTTCAGTTTCATCAGTAGAATGGGAGATACTTAAACCAGTTTGCCTCTTAGAAGATAGAGAGTAATATATTTTTTAATTAAGGGCTATTGAGATCACAAAGATAGGGGATTAGGTGTAAAACATCCCACTTTAACAGTTCTCCAGGGATTGTATCCTCCCTGCACCCCATACTCTGGAATGATTTACAAGAAAGTTAAGATTAGATTACATAGGGAATCGAAACAAGTCTTTGCTCTGAATAATGTGGAATAGCTTTAAAATATAGATCAGAGATATTATTAAAATGTGTGACTAACTTTAAGGGCTACAAAAGAAAAACACTGAGGCAGCATTTTTCCTCTTGCTTAGGCATTAATTAATTAATTAATTGCATTAATTCCATGTTAACAAACTTTTTGTGGGAAGGCCCATGAAAGATCCTAGACAGGTCAGGAAACCTACTCTTTTCCTTGTTTCCCACTCTCAGGAAAGAACTGAACCAGTCAAGCAAATGAGAAGGCCAGCCCAGTACTCTGAGAGCCTCTTCAGCTAGAAAAAAGTTTAGTAGTTAGTCTTGGGTCTTGGAATCTGACAGCCAGAGTTGAAACCCGGGCTTTATCACTAATGACTGGTGAACTGAAACTCAGCTTCTCTATGTGAAAAATGGAGATCTACCTACTCATAAAGTTATTAACAGTTACATGAGATAATAGAGGTCAAATGCTTAGCACATCTGGAATATGCCAAGTGTTTCACATAAAGCAATGCATGATATCTACTCGGACTTCCACCCCACCCCACCATTTTTAAACATTTTTTTCTTCTGCAGCTTCACTCTCTTCCATTTGTTTGTATGCGGCTGTTGTCACAAACTTTGAAAAGTTGTCCTTTATTTTTTCCTCTCTTTGGCTTGCTGTTATTTCCATGTATTGATCTCAGGTTTGGGCCTTAAATTAGACCCCTATAACTCAGATGCCTCATGGCTGGGCATTTCTTCCTTTGCTTCTTTTTTTCCCTTCTGCCTCAAGTGACAAACTGACTTTTGGGCTATGTGTTCTACACGCCAGATCCAGATTTAGCTTGCAGACCATTTTATAAGTGAACAACTATAAGTTTTAGTCATATAAACCCCAAGTTAAAATTCTGCCTCTTACCAGCTGGTTTCAGGTAAGTTGCTTGCATCTCTGAGGCTGAGTACCCATTTTTATCATTCTCTAATGTAGGGACAATAAGATTCACCTCCTGGGGGCAATCAAGAGGATTAAATGTAAATGATCTATGTGAAGCTCCTAGGGGAGAGCTATATGCAGTGTTTTCCACTCCTTATTCCTTCAGAAGTCACTATGATAAATGGTTTGTTTTCCTTCCCCCACGACTACCCTGTTTTTCTGTTTATATTAGTGAGACATGCTAACAAGAAGACTGATGCATTAAAATACCACTTAATTCAGGACAGCCCCCTTATTAGGAATTCACGAGCATTCTGTCAGGGCCCAGGCTGAAATTTACCTTGTCATTTAATCCTATGGGACAAAGAGGGAGGCCAAGGAGGAGAGGAGAAAAGTAGCAATATCTGAACCAGGTTGTGCCTGGAGCTACTTAAGTGAGGTGCATGAGACTGGTTTTGCTTCATAAAAAGTAATATGTAACTGATGATGGGATATGTTGGGGAGGCTATTGCATTTATTTAAAAAAAGACACCTTTTTAATGTCCTATGGCTTCCAGATGGACTTATTTGAGGGAAGTTTCCTGAGTATAAATATCCCACAAACTTGGTGGATTGTACAAAAGCCTTTTGTTTCCAGATATGTCAGATACCACCCTTAAACTACCCAATTACATGAACTTCAAATTTCCCCACATAAGCTTTTGAGGTAAACACTGAGTTTGTCAGTGATTTTCCATTAGCCTTCCCTGGTTTACTGCTAAGGAAAGAATGAGCTTGGAATCTCCTCCACAAAATCTTTAAAACTTTAATTTTCTGAACAGGTAACAGAGAGGAGAGTATAGGGAGAATTGAAGATTAGAATTAAAATTTAGCCTGATATAAACAGTTTTGACGTGTAGCTCACAGATCTCCAGCACATAAAGCCTGTTAAGGGGGAAAAGAGAAGTGCATTTTAATACATAAAGAAAGCTTTCAATGTCCTCTCCCATTAGCTCTCCTTGGTGTACTTACTCTGCCTTACCCAAGTGCCCTGTGACCTCCAGCCTCTGCCTTTTCACAGATGCTCCTCTCTCTCCTTTAGAAGGGGGCTGGATAGAGGAAGAGGAAGCTAGAAGTGAAGGACCCCATCATGGTCACCACTTACAGAGCTTTATGGTGTCAGGCAAATGACTATTCCTATGGACCTTAGTTTCCTTATCTGTAAATTGTAAAGAATAATATCCAGTTCACCAGAATTGTTTTGGGGATCAAGTTAAATCCTCAACTTCTCAGGATCTGTAGGATGGAATAGTACCCTGAGACATACCAATGGTAAATGGCTGTGGGAAATGCTGTGTACTTTATATTAGTGCCATCAAGTCTCTGAGGAATTCTACAATACAAAAAACAAAACAAAACAAAACAAAACAAACCCATTTAGTTCTGTTAACCTGTGCTGGGCAATGCCGAACCAGCAAGTACAGAAATAATGAGTTCCATTGTCATCTCCTTATTTTTACCATAGGCCCTAAGTTTCTGACTTAGAGTTCAGAGAGAAGGAGCTGATCTCAGTGCATGTGGGGAAGGAGGGGAGGGCAGGGCAGAGAAAGCATGCCCACCCCAGAGTCCTGCAGAGATTTCAGGCCAAGATAATTCTACAGCTCTGGAGGGTGATTCTAAAACTCACCTTTAAAGAAATATTTTCCCTCCAGTTAACCACTTATGAATAATAATAATAATAAAGTCTATCTGCAACCAGGGTAAGAGTGAAAGGATGGAGGTGAAGAAAGCACTTTCAGTTGTAGTTAGAATGCATCAGAAGTAGTTAAATTCCCCTTTTCAATGACTAGTAAAGCAGAAAGTATGGTTTTCCTGGCAAAGTGCTAGAGATACAAAATATTTTTCTTCCTCCATTATAAAAATAGGAATGAAGAAAAGAAAATGCTTTGGAAGATGAATGCAGAGATAGAAAGCAAACAAGTAAAGAGTTGATTGGGGAGTTTTCAGCAAATGAATGAATGAATGAATGCATGAATGGGTAGAAACCACATGAGAGAAAATAATGGACTTTGGTAAAGTTTGCTAAAGAATGGAGATGATTCCTTTTTGCTAAACTAAACCCACAGCCAAATTAGAAAACTTGATATTCAAACATTGCATTTGTTTTATATATTCATGGCATCAGTTCAATTTGTCATTAATTAAACAGGCAAATTTGAGAATGCCTGTTTTAAGTAATACCCCCAAAAATAACCTCGTAAAATCATGTTGAGATATATTATATGTCCTGAGGGCAGCAGGAAGCAAAAGGGAAAATATGAAATTAGAAAGTGACCTGTAATTGTCACTTCACTGGTAAAGGTGATATAACCTCCATTATCAATCAGGAACTTACTTTGATGCCTAATTTCACTGGCTGTCTAACTTATCAAATTGAATTAAGCACAAATGAAGAAATACTTGGCTAGGGAAAAAAGTACCATGCCATTTTGCTTTCTGTCAACTGAAAACCAACCCAATTAGGACAGACAAGGAAAAATAAGCTCAAAATATTTTATTGGAGGAATAAAAGTTAAAAGGGATTGTTTCCCCCAAACTGGCCTGGCCAAAGGTAGTTGACAAAAACACCAGGTTCCCTGGTGCCTTCTATATATCCAGAGTTGAAAAATGGTTGTTTTCCTTCATTTATTCCACTAATATTTGAGTGATGATAATGTGCCAGGTTCAAATCATTGCTTTATAGGATAAACGATGCCTCCTCTTTCCTCCCTGCTCTAAGCCTGATGCTTCAGTGTCACTCCCCTTTCCTTGTTTGCAGAATTACAAGGAGTTTGCTAGATGGTGTATACTACTCTCTAGATATTTGAAGACAAGAATCACCCAACAGGAAACTTCCCCAAGGTTGCATCCAAAGCAACATCAATTCTCTGTGTTTCCTACATGTACTTGGTAATATCAACAATGTAGAAGCTTTTCTGACCCTCCGGTTCTGCCCTTGTGCTGAATTTTGTC
The DNA here is from genome assembly GCF_964656455.1 of Halichoerus grypus. Lineage (NCBI taxonomy): Eukaryota > Metazoa > Chordata > Mammalia > Carnivora > Phocidae > Halichoerus > Halichoerus grypus. The sequence goes on from NC_135712.1 coordinate 171,938,893, forward strand.
CTGAGTAAATAAGAACTTGAGGATATAGAGCATTTTTGAAGCAAGGGCACTAGAGGTTGTTGAGAACTGTGAGAAATGAGCTCTGCACGGGAGTCTAGAAAGCTGCAGGACCCAGAGCAATAGACGGGAGTGCAGAGTTCTCAATGGGCAGGGGAGTCTGACCAGGGCAAGTTACAATTCTTCTCTGGGTATAGGTTTTTCTCATCAAGAAATGAAGGCTGTGGGAAGAGATGCTTCTAGCTCAAATACTCGTTTTTCTGCTGCAGCTCATTTGCTTCAGCATATGAAAAAAAATTTCCCCTTTAGAAATGGGGAAAAAATGATCTTTTTTTCTAAACGATTCATGAAACAAGGAATTTTACAAAGAAAAATCCTTTCAGCTTGCCTCACCTGCGTGTTCTTTCTGCTCCCTTCTTCTTGCTTTTGCTCAGCTGGCATGTGCTAGCTCTCAGTCCCTTTTTACAATCTGATCATTCCTGGTGTGACGGCATGTCCCTGGCAGCAGGTGCCATCTGGAGAAGCTTTTCTTTATTTCTCTGTATTATTCATCTGCATTTTCAAATGGTTCCTTTTTCCTCTAAGTATATTTTCAGCTCTCCCCCCACTTCCCCCAACACACATACTTCGTGGAACTGACCTTCTACCTAAATCTAGCTTGTTTTCTGTCCGAAATTTCACACACACATTTCCCAGGAAACACTTAATTCTGCCAAACTGTCTCTATATATTTTTTTGGCTGAAAAATGCCAAATATACAGAAGTTGTTCTGTTTTCTATTAACCATTTTGTCTCAGCAGATATCTTCACATGGATGTATGGGCTAATATGAGTCTAAGCATATAGAAAGCCATTTAAAAAGGAATAACATGTAATATATTTTGGAATACTGCATAGCTCTATGTTTTAGACTTTGATGGAGAGTGTGGATACTACTAAAAAAATTCAGATTTTAACAAAACCCTTACAGAAAAGGAATGTGACATATCTATCTCCTTATAAATGTGTCTTATCTCTATTTTTTTTTAACCACATTTAGTGATGCATGGGATAGAGTAATATGCCTTTTTGTTCGTAAGGATGTTTCCCTCCATTAGGTCTGATCAGTAATATTTAAAATATAGAAATCCTTTTCATTTAAAATATCTTCACTAAAATAGATATTTCTTCCCTTAGAAAAAGAATTCAAAACTTTTTAGGGCCTAGTTTTAAAAAGCATCATGCTTTAGTTGATTCATTTTGGTGGTTGTTTTAGGGATGTGAAATATATCACCACTGCAACTAGCAAGAACTATAAATGATACATTATTGCAAGTGTTCTAAAAAAATCAGAACAAAACTAATTTATTATAGTTCTGTCTTCATTATACACCACATGTTGGTGAGTTAAACACAACAAAATTGTCTTTTCTTTTAAAAGTGTCTACTAAAGATAAAAAGAATAAGGTAACAATTAACATGTAGTTTGTTACATTAAAAAATCTGATATACATATTTCTATTGCCTGTTAGCTTATTCTTAGCCTCTTTAACTATTACAAAAAAAAGAAAAATCATTGTTCAAAGGCAAACATTCAATTCAGTTGATACAACATTACAGTACAGTCAACTAACATCATCCAAGGAAGGTAACAAGTCTAGCCTTAGCTTCTTGAGTTAAAAGTCTGTAGACCAGATTGCTACAAAAGGTTCAATGCTGCTTCACACTGTATGTTAGCTTTTTGGAGGACATGGTAATTTCTACTGATGGCTTCAGAAGAAGGGGTCATGCTATTGGTAAAAGCACAGGGGAACCCCAACCTGTCATTAATAATTTTATTGAGCATCGTAGTTAGAACAACATTATTGAGTTTAGCACAACAACTAAAACAAAATAATCATAATCATAATCATAATAATGATAAGAATAAAAACCAAACACAAACTGGAAGCCTAGAGATGCTGCCAGCCGTGTCAAACCCTTGCGATACGCTATACTAAAAAAATTTGAAATATCCACCCGTCCTCTCCACTCTGCCACAAACTAGCAAAGTCAAAAATACAAAAGTCTTCAACTTGTTACTTTTGCAGAATAAAGCAAAAACGTCTTTGTGCTCCTTACTACCAGAAGCGAAATATCCACTGAGTTACCACATGTAATAGCTTCTGGATGTGTCAACCTGGGTTGGCTTGGTGTCTGCAGAACCATCTTTGTCTTTCTCACTGTCACCTTCCCAGAGGTTAATGAGTGGTGGGTATAGCTCATTTAGTGGGATTGAAGAAGTTTTTTGCATATACTTTTTTAATGAATGGTGGTAGTTTTTTCTCTTAAACCTTTTGGCAATGTACACAGCAATGGACGCAAGGCTAATGACGGCAAACATGGACCCCATTACTGCAGCAAGGGCCGTACTTGTTTCTTGATCAGAAATGTCCAGTGCAAAGGCGGCATTTTTAGTTGTGACATTAACACATGACTTTTGAGTCTGCTGATGAATATTGGACACTGTGAGACACACTTCATAATCTGTGGAAGGCTGCAGATGTGTTAAGTTGTACTCATGAACATCTACTGGGACCCTGGCAGTATATGTTATGTGAGGATTGTCAATCTTCATGGTGGCAGATGACCATTTTAAGTTTGATGTCATGACATTGGAATTAACTTTCCAGGACACTAAAATGGAATGAGATTCTGTCTGCTTGACATATATTTTCAGCACCTGGGTACCATCCAGAAGGGTTCCATTAACCTTAATTGTTACCACACGCGTGTCGGCCCCTTCCACATTCTGGGCAACACAGGTGTATCTTCCTGAGTCTTCAGTTTGTATGTTAGATATTTCTAAAGTACCTTCACTACTTAGCTTGTATTTCTCTGAAAGTGTATCCACAGTTATCTTATTTCCAAGAGGAGTGACCCAGTAAATTTCGGGTTCTGGCTCAGCCATGGCTCGACAGTCTAGGAAAACCGTTGTGCCGATATCCATGTTTAAATGATTTGGGAATGTGTCATGAGATATCATTGGGAGGCACTGTTCACTTGAATCCTGGATTAAAACTTCCTTTACCTGGTGCCCTCTATATTCAGGTGGCATGGCGCAAAACATGGACAAGGGCTCCATGAAGCGGATGTTGGTCTTGTTGGAGTTAATCCAGTGGATGACACAATCACACCTCAGGGGATTGCTGTGGATACTGATCTCACGAAGATTGGGAAGGGATTCTACCGTCTTTTGGTAAACGGCATTCAAGGCATTGTTGTTCAGCATCAAGCTTTCTAGGGCAGGAACACTTCGAAAAGCCAAGCGGTGGATATAAGATAATTTGGGGTTATTGGTGGCTTCTAACTTTGTGAGTTCAGGCAAGTTATCAAGGGCATAACGATCCACAGAAACGAGTTCCCCCATATTGTTGATTCCCAGTTCTTTTAGCCGAAGCATATTTTTGAAATCCCCTTCTTGGATTTTGTGAATGGGGTTTTTGTTGAGGTCTAAGAATTTTAAATTTGGAACTTTTTGCAGGGCAAGCTGAGGAACCTTGACCAGTTTGTTATCATAAAAAGACAAGCTTTCAAGGCTGTCCAAGCCCACCAAGGCATTTCCAGGAATATCAGTGAGATACATTCCTGCCAAAACCAGGCTTCTCAAATTTGAGAGGGGTTTAAAGTTCATATCTAGAATTCCAATCACGGGGTTTTCCCCAATCATGAGAATTTCCAGGTTGGGTGTTGAATCAAACCAGCGGCTATCGATAACTTTCAATTTATTGGAGTTCAAATGAAGCCTTAAAAGATTTTTTAAGCCTGAAAAAGCATTAGCAGAAATAGTGCTAATCTGGTTATGGTTGATATAGAGTTCTTGAAGGTTGCTGAGGTCTTGCAGACAGTAATCAGTCATTTCTGTAATCTGATTTTCCTCCAAATGTAGAGTAGTGAGCTGGGTCAGGTTTGCCAGCCCTACCTCCTTAATATTTGTAAAGTTGTTTTGGGAGAAATCTAGCTCAGTCAAGTTGAAAAGCTGCTGGAGCTCATCCACGGTCTTTGCGATGTTATTGCTCTGTAAGAGAAGCACTTGGGTATCACTAGAAAGGTTGCTGGGAATCCTTGTTAAGCGGAGATCATTGCAATCAACAGTAGTGGCTTCTCTATATGTTGACTGCGGGGTAAACCAGGGCCTAATTTCACATACACAAAGTTGTGGACACTCACTATTTTGTAGGGAAGACCCAGTTAATGAAGTCATTAGCAAGCCCAGCACCAGTTGGCAAGCTGCTAAAACAAAGCTCATCCTAGCCATCCTGGCTTGCCAAGCAAGCTCAACTCCTGACACCCCTAAGTTTTAACAAAAGTTGAACACTAGATAGTGGTATGTAGGACAGCAAGCAGAAAATGTAAACATTCAAGCAAAGTCTTGGTTGAGATGTGTAAAATTCCGGAGTCCAAAGGTATGGTTTTCAGGAGTTTTCAAAAGGCAGGAAGCAATTGGGAGTCTTTTAACTGTGTCTCTCAATTCCAGGCATGCCCACAGCTCTGTGGTATAAGTTACTTCCGTCAAATCAAAGTCTGGAGATGTGCCTGAAAATTAGATTAGGACAGACGTTATGTTTTTTTCCATATACTTTCTATATTATAGATTTTCTTTTGTCTACTAAAAAGGCATAATCACAAATCTATTAACAGAATGTTCAAAGTAACTACACAAGCTTTTAAGTTACAGTATAGTTTTCTACATTCCAGTTACTACACTAAAAATAGTTACCACTTTTACAATTTAATTGGGTAAAATTGTCAAATGCACACACATACTCACATTTAATAGGGACACTCAGAAAAACATACAGATGTCATTTTTTAAAAAACAAAGTTGGCTTTAAAAATTGCAAGGCTCCAAAAAGTCAAAAGCAAAGCATGAAATGCAGTTTATAAGAGACTCAAAGTTCATTTTTGGATATTTATATTTTATTTTATTATTTTTTAAAAGATTTTATTTATTTATTTGAGAGAGAGAGAGAAAGAGAGAGAGAGCACGAGAGAACACAAGCAATGGGAAGGGAGAAGCAGGCTGCCCATGGAGCAGGGAGCCCGATGCAGGGCTTGATCCCAGGAGTCTGGGATCATGACCTGAGCCAAAGGCAGATGCTTAACCAACTGAGCCACTCAGGCACCCTTAATTATTTGTATTTTAACTAATAATTGTTTTTATTTGTTTTCAGCAGTTTTTCTTTTCCAAATGGTATATTCTGTAGATATATTCAGCCAATGCTCTTCTAGCTCAGTTATTCTTATGCAAAAAATAAATTTAATACAACTACAAAAAGAAAATGTCGGGGCGCCTGGGTGGCTCAGTCGGTTAAGCGACTGCCTTCGGCTCAGGTCATGATCCTGGAGTCCCGGGATCGAGTCCCGCATCGGGCTCCCTGCTCAGTGGGGAGTCTGCTTCTCCCTCTGACCCTCCTCCCTCTCGTGCTCTCTGTCTCTCATTCTCTCTCTCGCAAATAAATAAATAAAATCTTTAAAAAAAAACAAAAACAAAAACAAAACAAAAAGAAAATGTCAGTTTTTCTTATATTCTAATAGTCACAGCTGATCTTGACTGAATAAAATAGTCAAAGGATTTTACCCCACTATTATCACTGATCTTCATGAAAAACACACACATACCTACACATGTTTCATTTCAACAATCTCATGGGAATGTCACTGGCCACTTAGTAGCTATAAAGCATGGATATATTGGATATGTTCTTTTTTTGGGATATATTCTTTAATATCTTTAAGCCTCAGCTTCTTCAACTATATAAGATAAGGTTGGATTATCAAGGGAATTAAAGGAATCTCTATAAAGCTCAAAAAGTTATTTATATTTATTGTCATCCTTTTTTTTTTTTTTAAGATTGAGGGGCAGAGGGAGAGGGAGAGAATCTTAAGCAGGCTCCATGCCCAGTGTATGAGCTTCACGTCAGGCTCACAACCTGAGCTGAAATCAAGAGTCAGACACTTAACTGACTGAACCACCCAGGCATCCCTATTGTCATCTTATTATATCTCTCATCCATATTAGTTTTAGCTGAATAGTGGTTGTTAGAGAACAAGTAAATGAAGGAAAGCTGGGGACATTTGATTTTATTTAGTCATTGTCTATTGGTTTTAATAAGGTCTTCTGAGGTCAAATATGTATTGCTCATCTGCTTATAAAGATAATATTAGCAGTTAATGGTTCTAGTTTCCTGGATTCCAATCAGGTATAAAAAGCCACTGTGGATCCATTGTCTATCTTGCTTTCTCAAAACGAGGCCCATCATTCCTAAGCTATTAAAAGTAGAGTTATATATTTCCTTACATTTGTCTTTCTATGATGAACTTCAGCTTTGAGTCCTGAAGGACCTTCAGTGACTAGTGTTTTCTTTGGCCTCATAAAATTACTGTAAGGATTCAATAAAATACAGCATATAAGGTACTTGAAATCTAGTGTCCAACACATAGCAAACTTTTGATTCATATTTACTGCTATTACTTTGTACTTTGCAAAACACAGTTATCCTTGTGATTGACCAAGAAGCAAACTAATACAAGCAGCCAGTCCTAAAAGTTCTGTATTCGTCATATTTCAGTAGAAAGAAAGAGAAGTCCTACATTTCTGTTGTTGTTATACAAAATATGCAAATTAAGCTATGGTCTAACAAGATGGTATTAAAAAAAAAATCACCCAACCCAGATTTGGCAGTTGGAGGAAGAAGAAGGAAATGAATGCGTTGCATAATGCTGATGCTGGATACTTGCTATTCTTTGTGGGGAGGAAACACACTGGCATTCTCCTCTACCTAATCTGGCTATTTTAGCATATATTATGTACGTACAAAACTTTTCAACATTATAAAACTACCTGATTCTGACTTTTATCTGGAAATTCCATAAAATAAAAACATATTTCAGAGAATAATAATTTTCCAAATATTATTGCCTCCACAAATTTATTCCACTCTTTTTGTTTCCGTTTAGAATAATCCTAAAACATGTATAATGACCACAGTAAATTTTCCATTAAGATTTCTACCACATGTTATTGCTTAATTTTACGTCAAAATAGAAAACCAAAAAAAAAATCTACTTTTCATAACTCTGAGATGGAATTTCCACTAATATTTATGTTTTGACTGAATTTAAGGAAACAGCAAAAAGTAAGTATGCGTCGAAGTTGTGTGAGACTCCCAAAACCATCTGTTGCCATTGAAAAATATCTTTTATGGGGCTATGCTTTGGATATTTTCATGAGTAATGCCTCCATTTTAGTTTAAAATATATGATGAGGTAATTGGATTGCAATACTCAAATTTCTGTTTGACATACACATTCCTCTTTATTTTTATTTATTTATTATTGTTATGTTAATCACCATACATTACATCATTAGTTTTTGATGTAATGTCCCATGATTCATTGTTTGTGCATAACACCCAGTACTCCATGCAGAACATGCCCTCTTTAATACCCATCACCAGGCTAACCCATCCTCCCACCCCTCTCCCCTCTAGAACCCTCAGTTTGTTTCTCAGAGTCCGTCGTCTCTCATGGTTCGTCTACCCCTCCGATTTCCCCCCCTTCATTCTTCCCCTCCTGCTATCGTCTTCTTTTTTTTTTTTCTTAACATATATTGCATTATTTGTTTCAGAGGTGCAGATCTGTGATTCCTCTTTAAACAAACCAACAAACCACACAAGTTGAGAATGTTCGACACCATATCAGACATAGAGGGAAGACATTTTCCTCTCCCAGCCTCTTTGAGAGTGGAGAATGAAACTTCCTTGACACAAAAGGAGGTGTTTTAAGATGTTTCTAGTTGTATGCCATTCTGATTCTCTTTAGCATATTTTCCAGCCTAATTTTTGAACATGACATTATACATAGAACAAAGCTTCATAGAGTGCTTAAACCATTTTGTATGTTTGAAACATAAGGCATGTCTCAGAAGTTATTCACTAACAGTGTTTAAAAGTAAATCCATTATCACAACAAGAGTAGAAAACTATAGACCAATGTCCCTGATGAACACTGATGCAAAACTCCTCCACAAAATACTAGCAGATTGAATTCAACAGTTTATTAAAAGGTTTATACACCGTTTCATGATAAAAACACTCAACTGACTAAGAATAAAAGAAAAAACCATATATGAAAAACCCACAGCTAAAATCATAATCAGTGATGAAAGAATATAAGCTTTTCCTCGATGATCAGGAACAATGTAAGGATGCCCACTCTAGCTACTTCTATTCAACTTAGTATTGGAAGTCCTAGCCAGAACAATTAGACAAGAAAAAGAAATAAAGCATCCAAATTGGAAATGAAGAAGCAAAATTCTGTTTGCAGATGGTATGATCTCACATGTAGAAAACCCTAAAGATGTCACAAAAAACCCTAAACTGTTAAAACTAATAAACAATTTCAACAAAGTTGCAAGACACAAAATACATAAAATCAATTGTGTCTTTGTACACTAACAGTGACCAATCCAAAAAGGAAATTAATAATCCAACTTACAATAGCATCAAAAGAATAAAATACCTGGGAATAAATTTAACCAAGGAGGTGAAAGACTTGTGCACTGAAAACTACAAAACACTGCTAAAAGAAATAAAGTATTCAAATATATAGAAATATATCCCATGTTCATGAATTGTATTGTTAAAATGTCCATACTATCCAAAGTGATCTACAGATTCATTGCAATCCTTATCAAAAGCTCAATCACAGTTTTTGCAGAAATAGAAAAAAAAAATCTTGGGTGCCTGGGTGGTTCAGTTGGTTAAGCGTCTGCCTTCGGCTCAGGTCATGATCCTGGGGTCCGGGGATAGAGGCCCGCATCGGGCTCCCTGCTTAGTGGGGGAGTTTGCTTCTCCCTCTGCTGCTGTCTCTCTCTCTCTGTCAAATAAATAAATAAAATCTTTAAAAAAACCTTGAAATTCATATGGAATCTCAAGGGACCCCGAATAGCCAAAACAGTCCTGAAAAAGGACAAAGTTGGAGGCCTTAACACTTCATGAGTTCAAAACATACAATAAAGCAACAGTAATCAAGATGGTGGGTTACTGGCATAAAGAGAGACATATAGACCAATGGAAGACAGAGCACAGAAATAAACTCTCCCATATATGATCAAGTGATCTTTGATGAAAGTGCCAAGACTACACAATGAGGAAAGGATAGTCTCTTCAACAAATGGTGTTGTATATCCACATGCAAAAGAATGAAGTTGGACCCTTACCCTATACCATATACAAAAATTAACTCAAAATGAATTAAAGACCTAAATATAAGACCTAAAACTGGAAAACTCCTAGGAGAAAACATAGGGGAAAAGCTTCAGAACATTGGAGTTGACATTGATTTCTTGGAATATAACACCAAAAGCACAGGCAATAAAAGCAAAAATAGCAAATGTGACTAAAGCAAACTTAAAAACTTCTGCACATCAAAGGAAACAATCAACAGGTTGAAAAGACAATCTACTAAATGGGAGAAAATATTTGCAAATAATATATCTCATAAGGGACTAATGTCCAGTATATATAAGGAAATCCTATAACAACTACCATAACAACAAAACAAATAATCTGATTAAAAATTATGCAAAAGATTTAAATAGTTCTCCAAAGATATATGAGTGGACAATAAGCATATGAAAAGATGCTTAACATCACTAATCATAGGGAAATATAAATTAAAACCATAATGGGATATGACCTCACACCCATGAGGATGACTACCATCAAAAGAACAGAAAGTAACAAGTGGAGGGAATGTAAAATGATGCCTCCACTATGGAATATAGTATGGGGGTTCTGAAATAAATTAAAAATAGAATTACCATATGATCCAGCAATCCCACTTCTGGGTATATATCCAAAAAAATTCAAAGCAAGATCTTGAAGAGATATTTGCACACCAGTGTTCAATGCAGCACTATTCACAACAGCCAAGAGATGGAAACAACCCATATGTGTATTAAGTGGATGAATGGAAAAAGAAAATGTGGCATATACACAAAATGGAATATCATGCAACCTTAAAAAAGAAGGAAAACTTGTCATATCTACAATGTGGATGAACTTCCAGGACATTATCCTAGATGAAATAAGCCCATCACAAAAGGACAAATACTGTATGATTCTACTTATATGAAGTATCTAAAGTTGTCAAAATTATAGAAACAGAAATTAGAATGGTAGTTGCCAAGGGCTGTGGGAAGGGGAGGGGGGAATTTGTCCTTAATGGATATTTAAGTTTTACAAGATGAAAAAGAGAACTCTGTTGTACAACACTACTGAATTGTATACTTAAAAATGGGAGCTGGAAAGTTTAATGTTATTTTTTTATCATTAAAAAAACATGAATCCATTATAATTCAGGCCAACTTTTATCACATACATGCCAACTGATTAACTTAAATTCTGCAACAAATAAAAAATGGCTGGTAGTTTTTTTTTTTTTTTTTTTTGAAAAGTGGAATTGCTTTCTTCTAGGGCTTACTGGGCTAAGTTGGTCAAATGTGAGAAGAAAATATCCTGCTAATTTCTAGAATGATGTTCCATAAACAAGTCTGGCAGTTTAAAGAAACAATCCCTTAAATAAAAACCCATATCTTTAAAGGCCCAGAATTGGCAAGGGATGCATTTCAAATAGGCCCACAAACAATTATATAATTACATTTGATGCTTCTTTTTCCAATAAGATATGTTTAGGACACTCTGCTCTGAATATAAAATTCCAAAGGAAATGGACTGCATGGTCATCACCAGCAGTCAATTTGGCACTGATCCCCATTTTCCCCATAGAATCATATGAGATGGGATGTTATTTTAACAAAATCACCGTATTTAGTATGACTTGGGGTTGGATCCTTATGCATTAAGTTCTTATGAAGTTGGGTGAAAGAAATAAGCAATCACAATAACATGATGATTAGGTTAATTCTAATTATATTAAAACCCAGATAGCTCTCAGTTTGTAGAAAGAATTCTGTCTTGGGGGATCAAGTGATCTGTATTCAGATTCTGACTTCTTCACTTACTACCTTGTATAAACTATGGAAATTCTCTCAGTTTCTGTGCCTAAATTAAGGCTAATTATACATATTTCATATATGAAAATTATGATAACTAAAGAGCCTGGGAAAGAGTCCAGCACGGAGTGAGCCCTCAGATACTTATTTGAATCTCTGGAACCTCATCAAGTTTGCTATTAAATTTCATTTTCACCCTGCAGGAGTATTGGGAGGTAATGAATAAGCAAATCTCTTTAAGACCTTTGGGCATGACAGGTGTTTGGAAAAAAGTTGTGGTTATTTTTTACCATTTCCATTATATTTTCAACCAGTATTATTGGAATTAAGTGTTAGAAATTCAGAGACCAAATATGGCACTGTGCTAAATTAAAACCCTATGCAGGCAAGCAAATTATGGAATACAAACCTCCAACCTGGAAATTAGCATCCTTTCGTAGACATAGTAGTCACAGCAGTGAAAAACTAAATTTCTGACCCCCCTCCCCCCTCCCCGAAAATGAAGAAAAATGCCTTCTTAGGACATGTGCTTTTATGCGTACTGGCCAAATTCACTGCGTACGTGTTTAGGAAAATCAGTTTTTTAGTCTGTTGGTCCCCAAATAGATCCAGAGCTAATGCAGCATTCAAATTTGCTTATCTTCTTTTAGGTATGGCTTAATAATGGGACAATGGGATTTTTGTTCAATGAAGCTTTCCTTCTGGTTAAAAAATGCAGTGTCTCAGGGCACCTGGGTGGCTCAGTCGTTAGGCGTCTGCCTTCAGCTCAGGTCATGATCCCAGAGTCCTGGGATTGAGCCCCACATCGGGCTCCCTGCTCTGCGGGAAGCCTGCTTCTCCCTCTCCCACTCCCCCTGCTTGAGTTCCCTCTCTCACTATGTCTCTCTCTGTCAAATAAATAAATAAAATCTTTAAAAAAAAATGCAGTGTCTCAATACAAATTCTCCCTGTAGCCACTGTGTTGTGGGGGCATGGGAGCAAGGTGGAGCCAGACTGCATTCACTGGATTGACCTCCCAGAAATAATTTCCTATGCTGAAGGCCACCTTGACTTCTGCTGCAGGTACAAGTGGCTGATTGTTAGGCTCAAAAGGCTATACTTTTTTTTTTTTAAGATTATTTATTTGAGAGAGAGGGAGCGCAAGATCCGGGGTGGGGGGCAGGCAGGGGGAGGGAGAGAGAGAGAGAATCTCAAGCAGACTCCCCTCTGAGCGCGGAGCCCAATGCGGGGTTCAATGCGGGCTCAATGCAGGGCTTGGTCTCATGACCCTGAGACCATGACTCTAGCCAAAACCAAGAGTTGGTGAGATCGTGACCTGAGCCAAAAGCAAGAGTCAGCCACTCAACTGACTGAGCCACCCAGGTACCTGGCTATCAGCTTTTGGAAACAGGAGTTTAGAGTGAAAAGTGTGGCTTCTGGAGACAAACCTGGTTTCAAATTCAGTTCTGTGACCTTGGGCAAGTTACTGAAGCTTTCTGAGTCTCAGTTAATTTTTTTTTTAGAAAATGGAGATCATAAAACCTATTTTGCAAAGGTGGTGAGAGAATTAGGATGAGATGTTAAATGTAAAGCTTCTGGCAGAGGGCCTGGCACATAGCAAGTGCCCGAGAGGTGTTAGGTATTATTATTTACAGGTTTGATGTCTCACTGGATCTAGTCTTTCTAATGGGTGTTGAGTATGAAAGGAGTAGCAAGTTGAAATCAGCAGAGGGTACCTTTTGTGGTATTAGCAACCGTGAGTTCTGAAAAAAGCCTGGCGAGGCTTTTTTAACAACATAGATGGCTAGTGTAGGTAGAGCCAGACAGAGAGAGATGGCAGCAAATTCTTTCTGGAGGGTATATTTTATTTTCCTTGGGAAGGAAATAAGATATTGCAAGTACATTGTGAACACTGAACCTGCAGGGGCTATTTTTATTTTTTTATTATTTTTTTAAAGTAATCTGTTCCCCCAACATGGAGCTGAACTCTTGACCCCAAGATCAAGTCACATGCTCTACTGACTTGGCCAGCCAGGCACCCCTGCATGGATTATTTTTAAAGACATTAGTTTCTTGGACTTTTGTCTGGTCCCTGGACCTTTCTGAATCTTAGATTTCTTTCTTCAACCATTTCCTCAAATTATGTTCCTTGCTTCACACATTATCCAAACCAAAACACCCTGTAGTGTGTGTCAGTGATCACAGATGGAGGGTTCGTATGGGAGGAAGAGCTATAATAGTCTCCGTAACGCATTAAGGAAACAATAAAGTCTATCCCCTTGCAAGGACATAATGAAGCTTGCTGAGGCTCTTTTGCATAAGGAACTATTCCTGAGAGCCCACATTATTCATCAGCAAGCAGTGCAGGAGCATGTCTGAGTGGGCCGAGCAACAGAATGAGGACACCAGGGAAGGGATTCTTAATTTTGGCTTCACCACAAACTTCCTAAGTGACCTTGAGCAAGTCTAGTAACTTTGTGTCCTATTTTATTTATCTTATAGTAAGTAGGTTGAGACTAAAGGTAGTCATAACTTCCTTCCCAGGCTAAGAGGAACCTCAGGAAGTCATCTTTCAACCCATTCTCCTGGGTGTCATGCAAAACTACTTCTAGCCATTTTCTGAGAGGCAATCCTCTTCTTCCCTTCCTTTTCTGTTATTAAATTGTTATGGAGGCAACTAGCTTGATTATGCCAAAATCTCAAACTCCAGTGCTTTCAGGGGCTAGGTAGGTGAAGTCAGCTGAATCTAATACAATCATGTAAAAAGCTGGAGTGTGCATGGACTCCCAAAGTGTCCAAAAATGTTAACTGTGTAGGCCAGACAAAAACCATATGCTTTCCAAGGCCTTTTATGGCCTGTGGCCAGTTTGTAACCTCTGAATTATATATAAATATAATAATAATCATATCAGCTATAATGCTGAGCTAATGTATTTGATAAGTAGATGATTAAATATCAATTTTAAACTATTGGCAAATACTCCATATGTAAAAGCCTATAATTAGAGACTCATTATATCATAGTGTGAATCTTTGCTCTGAAGAAAATTTTAGTGGTTTAAAAAAAAGTGTTGCATTTACAAAAAATTCATTTTACACACTTTTCTTTTGGAAGACCTACTTTTAAAGGCAGGAAGAACCTTCCAGGTCCCCTAGGTGATCCAAGATGACCCAGTTACTTGGCAGAGAAATGAAATAAAACCCAAGCCTTGATCCCTAATTCAGCATTTCCTAATCTGATCACTTTAAATGCTTATGGTTTTCCTGGTTCCCAGAGAAAAATTTGATTGTCCGTTCTCTAGTTTTATTTTAGTTTCTTCTTTTTCTCCTCTTCTTCTTGTATTTATTATTATTATTATTAATTAATAAAGTCTCAAAAATTCTCTGGTATACTTGGGTGGTATAAATGCACTACTGTGCAAAGGAGAGGGTAAACACAAGTGATCTTTTGATTCCGCCTCATTTTCCTTCCCCTTTTGGTCCAGGGCAAATCCATCACACTGCAGGTGCAGTGTCGGGCAACATCTCTGGGAGAAACCCAAAGGTGCAGCTGGTCTCCAAACTGAGCATAGAAGCTGGGGTTATAGTTCATTCAGCTTCCAAGAGGAACTGGGCATGGACAGCACATTAGCCCTTGCAGGAGGGTTGGCAAGGCACGGTAAATGGCAAGGCTAGACTAGATGGACTGAAGAATTACAAAAGAAACTTTAAAAAAAGAAAGAAAGAAAAATGAAAAGCAAAAAGCCCAGACACAGCCAGCTGGCATAAATCCAAATCCAAGTAAGTGGCTTGGCATGGTGGGGAAAGGTGCTTGTGGAAGAGCCTTTACTTCAGATTCTCATTTGGCTTCAACTGATCAAAGGCAAACAAGCTGACCTCCCTGTGAAGTATGAGAAACACAAATTGTGAAAGTTGGAAAAGGCCTCAGAGATCACCTAGCACATCTAAAACAACTTCTCATTTTATAGAGGACACCTCAGGGAGGTGACGTTAGATATTTGGAAGCCAAACTTGACTCCATCCTACTCTCCAAACATATGATCCTTTACACTGTAGAACGCCACACTGCTTCACTTAGTGTAGGGTTAGTTGAAATTTATATTCTTGATCACTCGGGCAGGAACTAAAACTCTTTGAAGGATGTTAGCCTCTAGTGCTCTATTAATCAATCACCCTTTATTAGAAGCCTAAGAAAACATCATTCAATTTAGGGAGTAAAATGGCTTATTTAATAACCACTATCTTGACCTTGATTAGGTAGATCAGGGATAGGGTAGACAGCTCAGTCAATCATCCTGATGGCCAACTTATTCCAAAAAATTAAGTCAGGTCAGCTTAACCATGTTCATTGATTTTTTTTTTTTTAATGTGGCAGTGAATTGATCATAGTTGATCTATTCTACATAAACATGGCCAAATCACAAGTTTAATTTTTAGAATGTATAAATTAAACTTCTCTTAATTTGACAATGGATAATGTGTTGCAAACTCTGTGAGGGCACAGAAATTCAAATGTAGGAAATGTAAAGTAGATTTGAACAATTAGTAGGAGTTGGAAATGGGCATTCAAGATAGAAGAGACCTTATAAATAATATAATACTAGGAATATAGCTAACTTTAATAACAGACTTAATTGAATAAAAGACTTACTATTTTTTTTTAAGATTTTATTTATTTATTTGACAGAGGGAGACACAGAGAGAGAGGGAACACAAGCAGGGGGAGTGGGAAAGGGAGAAGCAGGCTTCCCGCGGAGCAGGGAGCCCGATGTGGGGCTCGATCCCAGGACCCTGGGATCATGACCTGAGCCGAAGGCAGACGCTTAACCATCTGACCCACCCAGGCACCCCTAAAAGACTTACTATTATTAACCGCTATAGTGAATGACTATATGTGTATGGTGTAAAGTATACCATCCCTGTTTTTCACAGAGAAGTTGTCACTTGTTCAAGATCTCAAATAAGATAGCAAGTCAAGGACATAGGGCCCATGCCCTAAAGCTATCTAGCTCAGAATCCCTGTCTGGTTTTCAGGTAGTTTGAGAGGTAGTGTGGTACAGAGACTGAAGCACTGGACCACCAGTTAGTGGGTCCTTACCTCTCTTGTTTTGCCTCCAACTCAGATCATGCAGGCTATCTGCCCTACCTGTAAATGTTGAGGTTAGGCTAAACCTAGATGATGTCTTAGTGCTTCTCCAGCTCCAGAATTTTAGGCATTTGATGATTCTTTTCCGAGTTTCTACTTTTAAATGCACCCATGTAAACAGCACTCCTTATGGCTGGGAGCAAAACATTTGGTCCTGGCTTTTAAAAAGAAAACAACACTGTTTAGTATTTTTTTTTTTTTAAGAAAAGGCATGGTCTCAAGAGGCAGACAGAGCTAAGTCCATATCCTGACACTACCTATGGTGCTTTGGATAAATTTTCTACCTCCCTGGGTCTTGATTTCCTTATCTGTTAGGAGATAGCTCTAGATCTTCCTCATGAGAGAACAAGGTTTGAGAAGTGGCTGGTACAGAGTAGAGTCTCAACAATCATAAATTTCCTTTGGAGTTCTCAACTTAGAAAATTAGAGTCAAGTGCTAAAAAAAACCAAGTTAATATTTGCTCTTCCAACAAGGAAATTAATGGTTTTCTTGAAAATTATCTGGAACAGATATCCTTCCCTTCCTTCCTTCCTTTTGTTCTTCCTCTCCCCTCCCCTCCCTCCTTCCCTTCCTACCTTACTTTTAAACCCAACCCTCATTTGGTGCCTTATTTTTTCTTCATAACATCCCTGGGAGGTAAGCAGTATGACTACCCTTTTCACATTGAGGAAACCATGCATAGAGATAGTGAGTAACTTGCCCAAGACATGTAGCTAGACAGTGATAGAGCAGGATTCAGAGATGGCCTGGCTCCAAAGTCCATGCCCTAAACACTATCTCCCAAATGTCACATGGTCATCCCAAAGAACCTTCAATTTTGAAATAGATGAATGGGACTGTCAATGAAGTATCAGAAGTATAGATCAGGTGGCTGGGAACACTTATAGCTCTTGAAAGCAATGTAGAGTCTTTGACTGGAGCTCAACAAATCACAGTGAAGGCCCAGGGATGGTTCATCTCTTTGCCAAATAGCTTGGTTACTACTGAGAAATCCTCTGTCCCTCAGGTAATGATATAATAGATTTCTAGGATATGAGATTTCTAGAATACGAGAAAGGTTTTAAAGCAAAGGTACAGGAATATTTCTGCAGTTTGGTTTGCAATGAATTTTATAGGAGAATCTGGTAGGTCCAAGATTTTCATTTTATTTTATTTTAATATGATATTCAGGTACATAAGCAGGTGTCCTCCATCAGACAAACAATGGGCAGGGCTCAAAAAAATCTCAAACTGCCAACCCCCCCAAGTATCACATGACTGCCTTCGAAGTTCAATCGCCCCTCTTTTCCAACTCATTTCCAGGATATGTTTTCAAAGGCAATGTCATTTTTGGAAGAAAAAAGTCACACATTTATATTAATGAGACCATGCTAATTAAATCTTTGCACGCTAGTTACTTAGAATTCCAATTTTGCAGTTTAATGGTAAACCTCTTTAAAGGATTCTCCTTTGCCACTATGTTAAAAAGTATATACATCTCTAAGAGAGGTCGGATGACACTCAAAGCATTTCTGTTACTGCCTTGGAAAGAAGTGTCCCAAATGAATAAAACCCTGCACCAAAGAAACAAAAAGTAAAGCAAGAGATGGGCATCTAGCAACACATTTCAATCTTAGTTACTCCTGGTGCAAAATATAAACATAAGCAAAGGGAATTAAATTGTTAGGACAAAAAAAAAGACAGGAAACATCCTTTCCAAATAATGAGGAATTTTCTAGCCATATAAACACTTCCCATTATTTACATCTAATGTTTATTGCAGGGTCCTCCTGGCTGAGTAGTAGTCATAAGAATAATAGCAGTTAGTACTTACTAATAGCACTTAGCTCTTACTATGCAGCATGCACAGCACTAAGCACTTCACACAAATTATTTTATTTAATGCTTACAACCACATGAGGTGGGAACCATTTTCCCCCCTCTTTTTACCGATGATAAAATGGAGACTCAGGTATGATGAAGCAATCCGGTCAAGGTCTTGGAACCAGGAGAGTGGTGGAGGTTCTATGTGAATGCTGGCATCTGAGGCCAGAGCCCAATCATGCTCCTCCCATCCCAGCCTGTCTGGGCAGGGGGAGTCCTGCCAATATTTTAATCTGTCAGAACTAGAATGAGTATCACAGGGCAGGGACCCTGTTTCTGTTTTGTTCACAGTGAGTCATCCAGGGCCAGGCACTAGCCTGCCATCTACCTTGTGGGCACTCAATAAATAAATAACTGAATCAATTAAAATGTGCTTTCCAGGTACCCAAATATAACAATAATTTTAAGCTTGCAAATACAGTCCTGCTGGGTCTCTTCTACACTTGGGCTGATATAAAAACAAATAAAAACCCTTGCCATTTAGCACATATCTGCTCCTCATACATCCTAATCCTTGTGGTTTAGGAAAAACCTACTCTGATTCATTCTTTTCTCCAGACTTCAATGAAATCTAGACTCAGACTAAATGCAAAAGAGATCCAAACAACTGGTGCCTAATTTCATTAGAGTAACTAAACACTGATTGGGTGTTTACTGTGTCACAGGGCCAGAAAGACCAGACCCCACCCTTAAAGAGTTTATAATCCTGTGGGGAGAGAAGACAAATGTACAAGTGACTCTGTAAAAGCAGATAACATGTCAGAAGGGAGGAATGAGTGAGTAGATATGTGGACCCTTGGGAAGAAGAGCAGAGTCGCCACCTGTGCTAGCTGTCAGCACTAGCCAGCCCAGCTCTCGGCAACGACGGACGTGTTCTGTGTTGGCCCTCCCTGACTGGGTAGCTCCTAAGTACTGAGTACTTGGAATGTGGCTGGTGTGAACGAGACATGGAATTTAAAATCTTTGAATTGTGAAACAAGAAATTTCTGCTAAACCAACCGATTTTTGGTATTTTGTTGCAGCAGTCCTAGGAAATTAATACAGTGCTCTATGTGCATCAACTACTCTCCTAATTATTTTTATATGAATGCTTATTTTATTAAATACTTAATATGCTGCCTCTCCTCACCCTCCTTCTCCCCACTGCATACCTACTACACATAAGAACTGATTATGAAAGGAGATGTTTTCTACTGTTGCCTGTAATCTTATGGATGGTCAGATACCCATTTCTTAATTTTAAAAGCACTGGTAAACTTAATGATCTTTGCAGCTTCTTCTTCTAGGACCTAGGAAGCAAGACTAACACTTTTTATAAACTATCTCAGCTCTATGCCAAAATAATTTTTCCTTCAATATTTTGAAAGTCATAATGCCAGATACACTTTTTAAAAGTCATATACCAATATTTTATTTTATTTTTTAAAAGATTTTATTTATTTATTTGACAGAGAGAGACACAGCGAGAGAGGGAACACAAGCAGGGGGAGTGGGAGAGGGAGAAGCAGGCTTCCCGCTGAGCAGGGAGCCCAATGCGGGGCTCGATCCCAGAACCCTGGGATCGTGACCTGAGCCGAAGGCAGACGCTTAATGACTGAGCCACCCAGGCGCCCCAGTCATATACCAATATTTTAAAAGTCATTTACCAGATACACTTGAATCTGTGGTCTTTCAAATCCCTTTTAAAAAAACGAAAATTCTGTGACGGACAAAGTAGGACCAAAAAAAACACCCAGATTTTTTTCTGTTTAAATCACTTGTAGGATCAAGAAAGTTTGGGTTTTTTTTCTTTCTTTATAAGAAATTAGCTATTTGCATTGCTGGAATCATAAAGTAGCAATTTAACATTATTGAATTGAGAAACTGACAGAAGGCTAAACAGAACAAAACATGAACCAACTGGGCTATTTTTATTGCTCCTTTTTAGTACCAGCAAGTGTAGTGATATAAAAACTACCATGAAATCAATTACTTTTATTCTTTTTACAAATTATTTTAATTCTCCTCCCATAATATGTCTATATGAAATAACTGCTTTGCAATTACTGACATAATTAAACGTTAAATAAATGTAAAATCTTCAGTTTGGCAGCCTTATATGCCTAGAAGGCTCAGTTTCATCACTTCTTTTTAAGTACTTCACAGTATATTGCTTAGTATTTTCACTGCAGACATAGATTTTTACCATTCCACATTAACAACTGTTGCATAAGGAGCCAGTTGCTACAATGGCTCCTGATTATACATTCAAAACTTCAGATAGACCAGTGAAATAGCAGACTTATCACAGTTGGTCCTGAAAGTGCCAATATGTAGGCTGCTAATACCAATACTGTAGATTTTTGGATGCTAACCAAGTAAAGCAATTCCATTAGACTGTATCAGATTTGCTTTTGCTCCCAGACCAAATTAAAGTTTAGTTCATAATAGTGAAAATAACTTCTCATCAAGAAAATGACAAACATTTTCACATCCTTTCCAGATTATTTACTGCATTTTTCTTTGCTCAAAATGAGTTCTATACCTATTTTGTTATATTTTTTAATCCACTAGTAATCTTTATTAACTATCTGACATTTAAACAAAATTTTTACTTAAAAACATGAAGTATCCAATGTCGTTAAGATGGGAGCCTATATTTTTAGCTCAGATCTATATTTCTCTAAAGAGTCTGACTGCTTAGAATTTGCCAATTAGGAGACTAAAACTTTAGACAGAAAATGTCAAAAACATATCCCTTCCACATTAAAATGTTCCTTTAACATGTGGAGACTGATATATGGAAGTGTACATACGTTTAGCATTAAAGCTCCTGCTACTCAAGGTTAAAGACAGCCCTGTTCGGGTAAATGACAGTACTTGTCCTTCAACTTGATAGACCTCAAGCACATTGTATTTCTACAGAATGCCATCTCTTTTAAAGAAGCAAAATAAGGCCATCTGCCCCTGAACTCTTAAAATAAACCAAGTTCTTTTTCTGTTATGTTTTTATGACTGTTCTAATAAAGGAGTTAAAGAACTTGATTTTCATCAGGAGAATGAATATAGTAAAATGTGCCTGCCTGTTCAAACCTCTCTGAAGGCTGGGGGCTGCAGTAGCTTTCTAAGGAAGCGTCACAATGGCCAAAGGACAGGGATAGAGAGGATACAGAACAAAAGGGGCCGCGCCATGGAAAGTGCTTTATGTTCGTTCTCACAGCACCCAATGGAGGCAGATGTGGTTATTCTTGTTTTATAAATGACTTCAGGGCTCAGAGATTAAGTGACCTATCAGAATTCTCACAGCTAATTGGTCAAAGAGCTGAGATTAAATTCAAGTTTGTTGTGTTCTGAAGTCAGGCCTTTTCTGTGATACCACCTGCTTAGATCGTCTTACTGGATTTCCAGAAAGATTGTGAGTGCATACAGCATTCTCTTATGTACATACAAGAAAACTAACTTGTAGAGTAAAACCTGGGTTAGCCAGAAGATTAAGGGAATTTGCAAATTTTATTTTCTGGGTTGCTGAAGGTTTCCTAGAAAGCTTTTAGTTTCAATCTTTAATACCCACTTTCTTGTTTTTGATAAGGATATTTATGCTTTAGGTGTTTTAAAGACATTTTTCTTCAAGCCCTGATAATGAACTCATATTGGACATCTTATTTTCCCAAATGTAAAGTCTTGGTTATTAACTTATTTTCTTCCAATTTTCCCTTTTCTCCTTAAAGTGCACTCCAGAGGAAAAAAATTCTAGTTAATTAGAATTTCTGGTAATCAGGTTTTAAAATTGTTTTGGTAAATGAAAATCAGGTGAAAGCTACCTCCCTGAATTTGAAATTGTTTCTTATTATAGGTTCTTCCTGATGCCAGTGTGTTCCCCTACGTTAATATGCATTTGAAACTAATGGTCTAATACTCAAAGTGCTCAGATCCTTGATGACCTGGATACCATAAATCCACCAGAGCACATTACTGGGATGGTCCTTAATTACACAGTTTAGGCTTTGTGTAATCAAATGGTGCAAAGGAACAGCTGAGAACATTAAAATGCCAGCAGGCATTATAAATCATAGTGCTTTCTATAGTCTTTCTTTAACTCACGTGTTTTGTTAAATTGAAAGTAAAAAGAATAATTTTAGTTGAATATCCATATTGTCATTTATAGCCATTAAAACATAAAATAATGCAATGCTATTAAAAGATCATCTTTATTATTTACCTCCTAGTTGCCTAATAAAAATTGCAGTTATTTTTTAAACTTTAAATATAGGAATCATTTTTGTTAGTGAAACAAAATTAAAGTTATCTCTTAGAAAGGTAGACTAAATAAAAAGGCTATTTTTAAATAAAATAAAATTTAGATAAATTGCAGTGCAATCTTATCTATCTAGGACTAACATGCACCTTAAAAGTTTTCTGTAGAGTTTTAGGTTTAAGGGGACACAATTTAAATTGTGGAATATTCAAATTGTTATAATGGAGAGGAACTATATTTTAATAGTGTTTTATTACTTTAAATGATATTTAAATGAGGATAATGAAGACCATATTTGAAAACAAGCCCAGCAAATGAGATTCATTTTCTTGGAGAATTAAGTAACTTTAAGTAGTAAGCTTCAGTAACTTGGCATAAAATGTGTAGCTTCTATTTGCTTCAGGGCTTTTAAGTCTCCAAAATCTAACTAGCACCCATGTTAGCACTCAAGAGAAAATTCTGGGTTAAGAAGTATTACCATCAGCATGTGGCTGGTAATTCAGTACCATTCCAAATGCCCACAGGAGTGATAGAAATCAATCAGAATGGCTTACTGAGGAGGTGTTCTCTTTAAGGTCCTGGGGATCATGGGGCAGGAAACAGGGCATTCTTGGTGAAGGGGAAGGTGTATGCAAAGCAGTGGTGTCCTGAGTCAATTGTCAGCATTTCTTTCTAAATCCAAGTTTAGAAACATCATGTCAGTAGCTTGTGGGTGTATTTACACCCCAGAAATTGGTGAACATTACAAATGAGGGCTTTATGTTTTTGGAGAGCTGGCTGTTAAATATTTACCAGCACACCACACAGAGGAGCTTGAATAGGTACATGGAGCAGGAACTATTTCGTTTTTAATGGGATTTAAGATCTGCCAAGCTAGGAATGGAAATCAAGACAGAAAGGTTGGATGGGGCAACGCCTGGGTGGCTCAGTTCGTTAAGTGTCTGCCTTTGGCTCGGGTCATGATCCCAGGGTCCTGGGATCGAGTCCTGCATCAGGCTCCTTGCTCAGCAGGGAGCCTGCTTCTCCCTCTCTCTCTGCCTGCCACTCCCCCTGCTTGTGCTCTCTCTCTTTCCCCCTGACAAATAAATAAATAAAATCTTTAAAAAAAAAAAAAGTTGGATGGTACCTAGATATGGAGGGCCTTTAATGCTTCACTAAGGAGTTTTTTTTTTCATCTATTATCCTTGTTCAAGACCTAGCAGAAAACAGATGGTACGTTCAAAAAGAGTGACTAAAGCAAGTTTTAAAAAGGGACCATTTACAAGGCATGGACAAGGTTAAGGTAGATTCACAGACGATGGCCAAACACCCCTGAGCTAGCTGCTGCAAGAAGCAAAAGCCAACAAGAAGCCAGATGGCAAAGGACCCCACTGATGCAGTCCAATCGAGTCTGATGCCCAGAGTACAAAGAAAAGTGGAGAAGGGCAGGATGGCTCTGGAAGGGTACAGAAAATATCCAGCACAATCCCACAGCAAGTGGAGACCACTAAATGTCTTGTAATGGGAGCTATGGGCTCATTTCTATAATTTAGAAAAATTTATCCATCAGCTATGTGTAAGACAGACTGGAGAGGGAACATGATGGATATAGGGACACCCATTAAGAAGCACTCACAATAAGCTAAATAAGAGGTAATGGAACTGGGATTTTGGCAATAAGAACAGAGAAGGGTCATATTTAGGAAACAATGGAAACTTACAAGTGGAGAGGTAACTGTTAGACATTACACTTGACTAGATGTAGAAATGGGGGAGGGAAGAGAAAAAAAATAATATCAAGGTGTTTAGCCTGTTTGACTTTGATGATAGTGGTTGCCAAAACGAGATAGCAGCATGCAAGAGCAAGAGCTCACTTTGAAAGTGGGTTGAGTTTCCATTTGTCTGATTAGAGGGTGGGAAGAGAAAGGTTAGAGCACACTTTCCTCCAGTTTTCTCCCTGCTGGGCCAGTTTATGGTGGATTTGTTCCTCTGCAGAAGGCTATGGTATATTCTTGTACAGCCATAGCTCATCCTGGATCCGAGAAACCACTGCATCCCTTTGACCCTACGGTGATGTGATTTTTAGGGTGAAAATAGCCAGGAGGCATTTGGAACAAAATTAAAGTTATCTCTTAGAAAGGTAGACTAAATAAAAAGGCTATTTCTAAATAAAATACAATTTAGATTAGAGTTTTAGGTATAAGGGGACACAATTTAGATTGTGGAATGTTCAAATTGTTATAATGGAGGGAAATATATTTTAATATATTTTAATGCCAGTTGGGAGTGAAGTTATAGAGAAGTTGGATGTTTTTCTCATGAAGGTCCAGTGTAGAAGACTTAAGATCTCAAGAGGCATAGAGAGAAAATGAAAGGGCTCAGGGGAGCCAGAGATGTACTACCATAAAACACAGTAGAAGGTGAAGGTTAAGTTTGCATCTCACTGAAAAGTAAGTGATTATCTCCACCATTTCCTTTGATAACTACTTGGTGATAGTGTCTGGATTTAGTTATATGTCAATACAAAGATGGAGCTAAAACAGATTATTATAGGGCCATGCATTAGCAACTCAGTGTTGAAATGATCTCTGTATTATGAACCATAATAATTGAGATGAGGCAGAAAAGTAGATCTCTCCATGGAGGACAAATCAATAACAACTAGGTTTTATGGTCATTAGTGCCCTAATGAAATAAATCTCTTCGAGGGTCTTGAACATTCAACATCCTTCACCTCTTTTATGTTAACACCAGCCAGATGTGGCTAAGTACAATTTACATAATGGAGATCATGAACAAAAATAATATTTCATACATGAAGCATTTGCATGCCAAGCAAGAGGGATTTTTTAAAGATATCCCCAAACTAGTACTAAAAAAAATTATGTCTGTGGGCAAGACAGGTGATGTGCTATATCAATTAGCCAGTACCTTAATCAGGGGTTCATCTACAATAAAAGGGAAATGTATTACAAGGGGGGGAACAGGCAATAGAAAGCAAATAATAAAAGAAGGTAAACTAAATTACTAGACCTTATGTGTCACTTTCACATACATTATATCTAAGAGTCACGCAGAAAATGAAGGAGAGGTTTTCTTCCTCATGTGCCCTTTGGCTCTTGGAGCTTGGCATGTGCCACTCCAAACATTCCAGGCACTAGCTTGCCACCCAACCAGCCAAGGCCCCTGAAACCTTGCTTATGCGATTCGTTTCTCCAGACATTCAAGCCTTCTGTCATCTTCCCCCTTCCATGACTAGATTCAACACATCCCATCCCTCCCATGCATAATGCACACTCTCCTTTTGTGGAACATCATACTAACTAGCAATTCTGTTGTCTCTGAACTCCAAGTACACCTTGGAGGAAGGGGCAAAGGAAGGTTTGAGATGAATGATCTCCCTTTTTTTCTATTCTAAGCCACACTGGTCTTCTCTCTGTTCCTCAAACCCATCAAGCTCCTTCCAATGGCCAGGGCTTGGCTGGCAAAGGTCTTCTCTTGCACTCCCCATGCCTGAGCAACTCACTTATAACTTGAGATTTTGATTGAAATGTCACTTCCTTAGGAAGGATTTCTCTTAGAATCCTCCACATAATATTCTCTTCTGGCCTTGTGTACTTCTCTTTCACTGGACTTAACACAGTCATACTTCCACATTTACTTGTGTGGTAATTGGATTAATGCTGTTACCCCCATCAGATGGCAAGCCCCACATGGGAATGGACCACATTTCATCTGTTTTGCTTGCCACTGTACCACCAGCTCACAGAAAAAGATCTGCACAGAGGTGGTGGTGTTGATATCTGCCAAATGACTGAAATGAATTAACTGTCATGTTCTAAGCACTGTCTCAAGTGCTTTCCCACATATTCTCATAGCAACCCTGTGGGTTCATATTATTCCCCCATTCTATAGATAAGAGAGCTTGGGGGTCAAAAAAATTGAGTCTTTTGGCTGAGATCACACAGCTAGCATGTAATAGAGTTGAGATTCATATCCAGACCCATCTCATCTGAGCTCTTTTCTTTCTTTTTTGTTGTGGAATTTCCATAGATGATCACTTAATTATTTTATGTCTTGTTTCTATTCATTCTCTCCCCACAGTGAGTCTCAAAACACATTTGGGATGGAAGTAACACCATGTACATTTTTTTCATCCCCCACATCACCCTTGTAATAGCACTTGATATTCTACATGCATTTAATGAATACTTTTTGATTAATAACACCTCCTTGGCATTAATATCATAAAAGCATCCCCAAATGAGTTCAGCTTTCTGTAATAACCTCTCTAAAATAGTAATGCAGTACATCTCTGATATAATACAGGTTTATAATCTACTCATTTCTACCAAACTATATAGGAAATAATTTTGTAAAAAATTTTTAGAAAAAGCAGTATGACAAAATGAAATAGGATATGAAAATCCCTTTCCTCTTTCATTCACTGACTATCTGCTAAGTGCCTATTCCATGTGCCAAGTGTTCTTCTAGGTGCCAAGGATCCAAGTCTAAGTAAGTCATAGTCTTCCCTCACGGAGCTGTTGTTGGTGGTATTATTAAGGAGATGAAAATACATAATCCTGAATTAAGATAACACATCCTATATTTGAAGTGAGAACAAGCAAATGTGGGAAAATCAAGGACACTGTGACTAACTCAGCCTGGAGAAAAACCAGAGCAAGTACCTGGTCCTATATACTTATTAGCTCTAAAATATTGGGCCAATTCCTTGTCTCAGGTTTTTTCATCTTTAAAGTGAGGATAATACCTCCCAGAGTTGCTGTGTACTTCTCTCAGCACACTTAGAAAGTGCTATTTATTGGCCTACAAGAGTTGCCAGAGATGACTAGCTTGGTGGTTGTACTAGCTGTCCCCAAGAGCTAAGAGTATAGATATCTCCAATTACCTGTAAATGCACTCACCTGTCAATTGGGGAACTTTGACTAGGAAGATTAAACAAGACAATGAAAATGAAGTTCTTTGTAAATAACTATTATTTCCAGCTCCAAAAGAATTCAAAGAATAATGAGACAGTTAATACATATTCTCAATGCTCTCCTTCATGTGTATATGAAAATCTGCTAGCTGTAACAGGGTAGAGGCTAAGTCTCCTTAAGGGTTACCCAATTTAGCTTGCCTGGTGACCTTCTCTTGCTTTGTAATTGACCCTGCTGCCAAAAGGACTTTTGGTTACACTGCACCGGGTTCTAATCTGGTCCCAACCAGGAGGCTTGCAGTTTGGTCCAGCAAAACAATGATGTTATGAAGATGATGATACCAAGAATCAATAATAACAATGGTAGCAGCATGATTTATTGAGCACTTACAAGATGCTAACCATTGTTCTAAGAGTTTTACAGGCTCCAACAACTTTATTACTGGATCCCTCAGCATTGAAGCTTTGGGGTCTGCTAGTTTTGACAATGTCTTGAATTTAGTTCCTGTTTGAGGAATGGTAGCTCTGAACCAAATCTGTTCTCTGGTTAGAAAATGTGATTATATGAATTACAACTTAGGGGCACTATAATACTTCCAGAGTGAGAAAAGGGAGAGTGGATACAGAACATAATATAGAAACAAAAAAAAGGCTGGAATGTATTCATCTGTCTGGCTTTTCTTTTAAAGCACATCAGCTGACTTAAGATTTCTTGAATGGGCAAATTGAAATCTCTCTTGGGGTCCACCACAAAGGTGACAACCATGTGAATTACTGACTTCACAAACATCTAGTCTGAATCTTGTCATCTCTTAAAATCCCTCCACTTTTCTCTGAGTGAGCATCCTTGGAATGCAGACAGCATACATTCAGAAAGGTCAGATTTCAATGTAATACCACTTCTACTAATTGGTCTTATTTACAAAGTACTTACCTTGGTCCAGGAACTGTGCAAAGGGCTGTAAATGCATGATCTCATTGAACACGTCCAGTGATTCTATAAGGCAGGTTCTATTATTAACTCTATTTTACAGATGAGGATACTGAGGTTCAGTGAAATCACTCCAGACCACACAGCAAAGATGCAGTTTTGGAACTAATTCCTCCCAATTCTGAGTCCTGTCTAGTTATCCACTCTTTTTGCCCTGCCTTGGGCTATACATCCTGTAACACTATGGTAGTGACTCACACTATTCTGATGTATCACTTGCATGTCAGAAAGGTCCCTTAAAGCAAAACAATCTTTAGAAGCAAACTCAAGTAGTTTTTAATATTGCTAGCAGTTTTAAGCTCTTGTATCATTCAATACTTTTCATTAAGAGTCAGCAATCTAAATTCTGCAAATATCAAAGATACTAACTTTTCTCAAAATTAATATTTTACTTCTTTTTTCTGTGTAACAGAAAGGTGCTTTTCAGTTTTTAGAAACCTTCTAAATTTAGACAATGATGATGTAACACGATGCAATGTGATGGTAATGGTTAGAAGAATGCAATCTTTATGCATTTCTATTCATTAAAAATTTTTTTAATCTTAAATATGATTTAAAAATATGCTGTTAATGAGGCGCCTGGGTGGTTCAGTTGGTTGAGCATCCGACTCTTGATATTGGCTCAGGTCATGGTCTTGGAATAGTGGTATTGAGCCCCTGTGTTGGGCTCTGTGCTCAGCAGGGAGTCCACTTGCGACTCTCTCGCTCTGCCCCTCCCCCCGTTCTCTCTCTCTCAAATAAATAAATAAATCTTTAAAAACTATGCTGTTAATAATGCCAATATAAATTTAAAGACTAATTCAATGATGATTGGTTAAATAAAAATACCAAGGTAGATTTCAAAATTTAAATAAAATGCATCGTGTTTTATTTTATATAAACCTCACTTTAATAGTGGAATTACAGAATTTTTAGGGCCAGAAGAGCTACAAGAGCTAGTCTAGTCCAATTCTTTTGTTTTATAGCTGCAATTAAAGATGAAGAAACATAGCCCAGTGTTTTAACAGTGAAAGTTCAGAGTCAGATAGACCCAAGTTCACATCCTTGCTCTGCCACTTACGAGCTCTGAAACTATCTGTCATCCACAGTCACAGAGCCAGTTCTTGCAAATGCCCTGCCTAGAAAGCAGGACTGCTATAAACTGAGAACTCAAATAAAAGACTCTCTCCTCTAAAACAGATGTATATTCATTCATTCATTTGACAAACATTTATTGAGTACACACTAGTTGTATAACCTTGCACAAGTTCCTTGTTTTGTGCCTTAGTTTCCTGCACTGTAAAGTGGGTATCCATATTACAGAGTTTTTGCAAGGATTAAATGAATTAATGCATATAAGATGCATGGGATGGTTCCTGGCACAGTGGAAAGGCAAACAATGTTAGATATCATTACCTTTCTCCTACTGCTACTGCACTCTATATTAGGTAATATAGCAGGGCTCTGGGGATATAATTCAGGAGCCCTATGTAATATTTTCCTCCTAATTACTAAGACATCTCTTTTCCATGGAATGAATCTCTCACTCCATTGTCCTCCTGAGGGTAAAGCCATTTGTAAGCTTCTTTTCTAGGGTTCTGTTTTGACAGTGCTATCCTTCATGCATGAAGAGAAAAATATCTCACCAGCATTTGCCCACATACTTTGTGTTTTTCTTTCAGATGACTTTGAAGACACTCAAGTTTTTTTTTTTTTTTTTAACCTGGTCTCCCAGGTGAGAAATGATGAGTTTGCGAGTATGTGAGGATGTTGGCTGGGATTCCAGAGACGGGTTGCCCCCAAAGGACATAGTAGAACTAACTAGTCCTTTGGGGGTTTTAAACCTTACATGTAGTCCTCACTGCATAGAACCATAATGAGCTGGAAGAACAAGCAGAGAAATCCAGTTAATTGCCACTCCAGTGTCTTCAGTGGTTCTATCATGGCTGGATGAGTTACTATGGATTCCATCAGTGTTCTGGAAACTCTCAGGACATGGGCTGAAGTCCTATGTATCATGATCTTGGAAATCAGAGAATTGTGAAGATGAAAAGAACCTTGAGTGGTCATGTGGCTTCTCAGTCTTGCTTCTCACAAGCAAACATTACGCCATCACAGAGAAGTGCAAAATTAGATCTTTAAGACCTTGAGAGAAGGCTTTTTACAAAACTCATTTTGATGAACAAGTCTTATTATTGAAAACAAAAACATAAACTTGTCAGTATGGAATCTGTCTCCCCTGTTTGTGTATGTGTGTGCACATGTGTGTGTGTACATACACACAAAGTTAAAATACCCCTGCCAAACACAACCAGAAAACCATGCCACTATTGCTTTTCTTTTGTAGGCAGAACACCCTCAGTTCTTCCAATGTTCTGGGATAGCTCATTTTCTTATCCTACCCATCACTCTCCTATGAACCTTTCTTCCCAGCTTGTCACAAGTATTTTTTTTTTTAAGCTTCTAAGGTCAACTTAAGGTAAGATATTAGAGAGAAAGTCTGGTTAGTCCTTAGGTGTCTGGGAAACCCAGCTTAAATTTCCCTGCATGATACATTTTAATTGATACATCCTAGATCCTCACTCTCCTTGGTAGCCCAAATGCTAGAGTGCTGAGTCACTGTCATATTACCTGTTCTATCACACAGTCCAGGAATCAGCAAGCAGGGAGCCTCGGGTCTCATCCCAGATCCAGTCTTAGGCTAGATGTATGACCTTATGTAAATTCACCTTATGCTAGAAAAGTGAGAGTTGCAACCCTTCTTCTTTTACAGCGCAACCTTAGAAATTTATTAAGTGACTTGTCCAAGGTCACACTGAACCTGTCCATGGCTCTCGGTTCCTTAGTTATTGAAAAAAGAGAGAAAGAATGATACTTGGGGTCTCAGAATGTTACAGGTCAAATGAAATACATATTTAAGAACTCTGCAAAATGTGAAGTTCTAAAATATGAGGCACTATTCACTTTCTTTGTCAATGAAGCCCATCTTCTCTTAATGCAGCATGTGCTGTTATAGGTTTCTTACAACTGACTTTCATTCTGTTTCTAGCTTCCTTTCCTGCTTGCTCAAGACACTGAATTCTAACCAGTTTAGAGGGGTCTACCCTCTTGTAAGCAACCATCCCACTCATTTGTGTTCAATGAGACTAGATTTAAAATTGTCTCCTGCCCAACACTTGTGTTCCAGGTGAAAGCCTATTCTGTGAATTAACCATAAGGTTTTTAAAAGACTTTGCTGATGGCCAAAATCTGAATTAAGGCTCCTGTTTCTATACTTTTGTAGCTCACACTTTTGCCATCAGAATACACAGAATACACTCCCCTTTCTGTAACCCCTAATGGGCTTTAACTCCGTGAGGGCAGAGCCAATGTCTTTTAGAGCAGGGTTTCTCAAAACCTTGATACTATTAACACTGGACCAAATAATTCTTTGTTGTGGGGGAACTATCATATGCATTGTAGGATGTTTATCAGCATCCCTGGCTTCTACCCACTAGATGCCAGTAGCATCCTCCACCTTCAGTTGTGACAACTGCCAGAAATGTCTCCAAATATTGCCAAGTTTCTCCGGGGTGGGAGCAAAATCACCCCCAGTTGAAAACCCCTGTGCTTGATCCAGCAGAGTGCCTTTTTCACTCCATAAATATTTGTAGAATACATGACTGATGGAAAGAAAATGCTTCTGATGGATTTAATGTACAAGCTGCAGAAAAATCAAGCTAATTTCTTTTGGTTTTAGTATCTCCTATAATGCCTGGCACACAGCTGGAGCTCAGTATATATTCATTGGGTGAACAAGTGTTCCAAGATCATAAACAGCTTCCTGTATCCCAGGTAAAATTATTTCCCTCAAGAAGGCCCAGGTGAAGTCATAGGGAACTGTCACATTAGGGGGAGAAAATTTTTAAAAGAACAAAAAATTTTCTTAGCTGTGGGATTAGGAACCAGAAAAAAATACCTTGCAGAAAAGAGCATCATGGCTATGTTCCCCAGACCTTTAGCTCTCCATCCCATTGTGGCATTTAGGGCAGAAATAAAATTCTTTGCAGTGGTGATGCTAAAAACATCTAGCATTCCTGCATCTTTTAAAACAACTCAGTTAGGGACATGAAGCACCAGGAGGGTTGCAGGACATCTAGAAGGTCACACATTCAGTCATTAGTGTCAGAGCTGGGAAATGAGCCTGTGCCTTCCTGACTCCCTGTACAGTACTTGATTACAGTGATTATTATGGATGCAAATTAAGACTTATTACTATTGTGAAATAACAATGCAGGTTAATGATATTCTTTATTGCCATGCTAACATTTTTTCTAGAGGGGAAAATTATAGGCATGAAACCAATTAAGCAACCTTTCTTTCTTTGCAAAGCTTTTTAGTGTTCCTAAATGAAGATTCTCTCTTTGTGCTTACTGCTTAATAGTGCAAACTGATTTTTTGTCTCCTAGGTCTTAGTGAGATGGATGCTAATACTGGTGCTGTCTTTTCTTCCTGTATGAATTGAAAATGACTATGCTAATACATTACCTCACAAAGGGCAGTCATAAATAGGAAGAGCAAATATTTTGAAATGAATATTTAATGGGCATCCTGCTATAGAGGTTAGGCATTTTTGGAAATGCCTCCCCTTGGAAATCTTTGTGAGCCAAAGTCTTGCAATTGCCCTTTCCTGGACACAACTGAGGGACAGCTCTCCTCTCATGATTGAAATGGTGGCTCCAGAAAACAATGGCACATTAATTGACGTATCCCCCAAACTTTACATAGTGGTCCTTCACTCCTCATTCTACAAAATACAAAAACCTTCACGTAGAAGGATGTCATGTCACATGTACATTGTTATTGTAACTATGGGAACCAAAACATGCCACCAGAGTGTCTGTTTCATACACAAATGAGGGGACAGCTGTGGAGTCCACATGTCTGCCGGTGGTAGAATAGATGTGAGGTAGGATGGCCTGGGTCAGAAAATTACAACTCATTTATATTAATCAGAGCTTTCAAATGACATCCCAACCCCTTTGCCATAAGGAGCGTAAATGGAAGGCAATAAGCCACTGTAAAAGCAGTTTCATTCCATAGTTTTCAAAACCGTGTTGTAAGTAGATGCAGCAGCATCTTCCAAGAGGACTCTCAAGTCCGAGTTGACGGAACTTCGTTGTGCATCACTGAAAGTTTAAGCTTAGTTTCTTTGCATGTCAGGGATGATTTTTCAGTAAGTATAATAGTTCCATCCAAGTTAAATATTTGTTAGTTATGTTATTGGAAGCACGGCTTCCACAAACCCTATAGCAGTTTCACTGAGTAAGTTAGTCCTTCCAGCTCTATTCACTCAACACTATCAGGTTACAAATGAGAAAACTGAGGGCTGGCAGGGTTATGAAACATCTAAGATAACCCAGCTAGGAGTGGATAGTAGCTTCCTTAGCAACCAAATAATGAGTAAAATTGCTAATAATATCCTACCTTTGCTAGACCTTTTGAAAATACCCAAAGAGTAAAAAATAAAATAATATGTAACCCAAACGTTTCTCTTGAAAAAAGTGTTACATAAAATAGCATATATTTTAATTATTGAATAATATACATAATGGTTCTATAGGTGCCATAGGTCTGGAAATATATACTATATTATTTTATCATGTATTATAAATGCAATGTCAACGATTTATTATGCATTTGTCTATGTTTTAAGCTTTGGAGGCCATACCCTGTAATATATCTATATAAAGCAGGCAGATGGTAATATGTTAAAACAAAAAATTTAGAAAACAAACTTCAGTTAAGATTTGTAGAGCGAATGGTTCCCTTGGACAGTAACTATTGAATTTTACAGATTGGCTTTAACTTTTGTCTCCATTCTATACTTTAAGCCAAAAACAAGAGTGGATACATGTTTTCCTGACTTCATCTATATAATTATATTCTCACCCTGAATAAAATATTAATCAAAGCTCTATTCATGAGTCAAAGAAACTTCCATTGTTCCCAGAAGCCAAAATATGATTCTAAAATGGAATTTGCTTTATCTCCTGACTGGCTTAACCCCAAATAGGTATTCAGCATAATAGTTTTGAAAAATTAAATATAATATTTAAGCAACCTTATGTTAGTGTTCAAGTGAATCATTCAAAGAACTATTGTTTTGTAGCTGAAAATAAATTTTAAGAAAGCATTATGAAAGGCTCGTAAAAAGTGACAGGCAGATCCTATAATTTACTATATTTTATTTATGGTGTATGGCTTATTTATGGTGGCATAAAAAGCCCACCATTCTGTTTATTTATAGTCATACCCAACTGGCTTGGAAAGTAGCAATATAACTCTATAGAGGCAGATTTTCTTTAGTACCTACCAGTTTGTTCCCATGAGTGTCACTGCTTTAGGATATATGGTAATTGCTCCAGCAATTCAGGTCAAGAAACTAGCCTTAGCAGGGCCTAACCGGAGAGAGTGGTTGAGTTTTCCCTTGCTTTTTTTGAATTCCAGATACTATCCAGAGCTATGCGTATTATCGTTCAGGGCCAGAGTCTGCAGTTAGATCTGGTCCAAGATTTTATTTAGCACAGTGATTTTTTAAACCAGTAAGTACTTTATTACTTTTATTTACCAAGGAATGAGCTCTAATCTTCCCTTTTATTAGAATTGCAGAATAAAGATTTCACAAAGGATAATAACCAAAGTTCTCACAAATGTGAGGCTGTGGTCATTTTAAAGTTATCTGGTTTGTTTCAACAATACCTAGATACTTAACAGTAAAATCGTTTATAGCCTAGTTTAGAAAAGTCAACTATTTTATAGTTAACCCTCAAATCCATAATGAGGACAGAATCTCAGGCTTCAGTCACTATTATTATAATGATTTGTTACTTTCTGACTTCTTGATAGCTTTAAGACACAAATGTAATCTTGGCTATAACATTTTCTTACTGAAATTTGACTCAATTCATCTCTCCCCTCCTGGGAAAATACTGCCTTATGTGTAAAAGTCACTGAACCAGCAAAAATAACTTAAAGGAAACACATAAAATAGCAGACTAACATCTGTTGTGCACCCCTCCCCTGCAAACACCAAGCCCTCAAAACAATGTTGTCTTTTGGGTGGGGGGGAGTGGTATTTTACCGTCCCTTTCAGTGAGTATATAGAATACAGGGGCAAGCACTGTTTAGTGAATAGGTTCTTTTTCCCTTCAACAGTGTTTCAGACTGACAAAAGAAGAGGCCAAGGGGGCTGGCTTGTCAGTAGGTATAATCCCAGGGCTTACGTGCAGCCCACACCACCGGCCTTTTGTTTGGTGGTCACACTACTCCAGGAGGTGAGCTGCACAGTGGTCTATTAGCTAATGTTAGACAAGGCAGAAATTTCCCTAGGTTGGGGTCCAATGCATGACTGCCTCCCATTCATT
Source organism: Halichoerus grypus (assembly GCF_964656455.1). Taxonomy (NCBI): domain Eukaryota; kingdom Metazoa; phylum Chordata; class Mammalia; order Carnivora; family Phocidae; genus Halichoerus; species Halichoerus grypus. The sequence continues at coordinate 171,974,445 of NC_135712.1, forward strand.
GTTTGGTCCTGTGACCTGAAAACCCCTCAGGTGACTAGGAACATGATGGTTTCATCACCTTCAGTTCTACAAGTTTGCCTTAACAACTAAAATAATTTTGATCTAATAGTAAACATTCTTCACGTCAGTCAACTACAACTATTTTTCCCATTTGTCTATCTCTGAGGATGGAGAGAAAAGGTGAGAAGGGGGTAAAATTACTAAAAGACAAAAAAAAGAAACTCTGAAAGTTAAAAGGTCAATTCAGTAATCACCTCAAACCACTAGAAATGGATTAAAGTTACTGCCTGCTTCATATAAACATTTTCCTCACTATCCAGCTCAGAACATCCAGCTTGAATGTTGCACAAAAATACTCAGCCAGGTAAAGAGCAAGTAGTACTTTGAGCTTTCAACACAATAGCACTCAGAGAATTTGGCTCTTGAATAAAGGTGTCAGCAAGCCATGGAATTCCTAAACAGAAAAACTCACACTGCGCCATTATTCCATTTTCTTAAGGTCTATTGTTAACTAAAGACTCCTTGTCTTTTCAAATTCCTTCATGTGAATGGATGAGGCCAGACATCTGCCAGGATTCGCTCACATTTGCATGCAAATCAGAGACTTTGGGACACACATGGCCAAGGAGCCAACAACACCACTTTTACTCTAGACTTATACTGATCAAAGTGTCTTCCTGAACTTTCAACATCTCTAGTCCTAGCTCTTAAAAAGAAAGTAATGAGCATATATTATATTATTTAGATCCTGGCGGCAAAGCATACTGCAAAACAAAACAACATACTGTCTTTCAGAAAATCCTACAAGCAAAAGCCCAAATCAGCAATACCTGTTCCCTCACTTAATCTGGCTTTTCCTTTATTATGTAGGTCTGGAAATGAACATGCTAATGGTGACATAAGATTTAGGGAAGGATCCATTTTCTTGGACTCTTGACCTTTGCCTGTGTAGTTCAAATGTCTCAAAACTATTCACACCCCGTCATTCATTCATTCATTCATTCATTCACTGCCAGGCACTGTACTGGTCCCTGGGGCTACAGCGGTGAACCCAACAGACAAGATCCCCCTCTCCCAGAATAGGTACCACCGCCGAGTCTCCCACTCCGCGGATCTACCTCGACTCCTTCGCAAGGGTCCCGGGACGGGTTTTCCACCAGTCCTGGGTGCGTGGCTCCGCTCCCGTGGTTGGATCTTTCTACAGCACCCCAGCCTGCCAAGGCAGGGGACTCCTGCCGCGGGAAGCGGTCGCGACAGGGCCCCGCGAAACGCCGAGTCAGGGGCTGCCCACACCCCTCTACACGCAGCACGAACGACACTCGCTGGCAAACTTTCCTTGCTCCGACCCCGGCCGAGCGGGGAACTCAGCACCGGCTCGGTTCCTGGAGCGGACGGAGACTTGCCTGACATTTCGGCACCCCTGGCAAGCCTCCTGAGGCTGCTGCTCCTGGACTCAAAACGTGTAGGGTGAGGTCTTTTCCCCATTTACACTGCCCGACAGTTGAGTAGATTCTTCCGAATGCTCTGACTTCATTACACTCAATGCTTTGTGAATTGCGTCCCTTGCCCCTTTCTTTATCAACAAGGCCACCACCAAGACATCCTTCCTCTGATCTCTTCCCACTACCTGCCACCTTCCTTTCCCATCTCTTGGTTCTCTTTCCAACTCTCCAGACCCCTTTACCCGCTCTTCTCCGGCCCCGGCTGCCTTACCCGTTCACATCCCAGCAGCCCCTCCTTCCTTTGGATCCCCGGGCACCACCCTCCCCCGCTTTGATCCCTGAAATTCAGCGGGCTTGCCTCCTGTCACTGCCTTTTGCCCATTTCTGTCTGGCCTTCATTTCGAACTATCGCTGTACCGCACCACTGTGGAGGGTTTTTTGGGAGCGGGGTGGTGAGAGGGTAGGGAGAGGGTTACTAGATTCCGTTTCCCCGACTTGGTCATTTTCCCCAGCTCCGTGAGCCGCGCCCCCTCGTCCCCCGTAGGCCCGCAATCTTATCCCGCGGTTCCCCAAACCCTCTCAGGCCCGCCCCGCCGCCAAGTTTGCCTCGACTTCCCCTAGCTGCCGCCCAAACCTCCCGCCATCGCCCGGCAAGGCGAGCGCACTTACCCCGAGGCCCGGCTGGCGGGGGTGTGGGGGGCGCACGGACCCGCGGCGGCAGCAGGAGGAGGACGACCGGCTGAGTGGAGCCTCCCTGCCAGCCCGCAGCGCGCACTGGCTCCTTGGGGGGTTCCCAGCAGAGCACCAAGACAGGAGGAGAGGCAACGACACGAGCAACAGCTGCTGCCCGGGCCTGGGCTCAATCCGACTCTCGGGGGTCGGGGAAGAGGCAGGCAGGATTGGGAAGGAGGGCTGGAGAAGTGGGGTGCAGAGGGCGAGGCAGAGAGCGGCCAGGTCCCGAGGAAGGCACCCGGGGCAACTAGGGATGCCACCGCGCGGATTCCAACGCCTGGGCTAACGCCACCAGCCCCTCTCCCCAACCGGAGGGCGCTGCGGGCGCTGGCGCACGGGCCTCGCCTAGCTCCCCGGCTCGCTGCCGGCGCCCTCGGTGCGCCCCGCTTTGTGCTCCCCGCAGCCGGCGTGCACCTGGTGTAAGCAAAAGCGGTCAGCTGATGGGCTGCGCGCCGATTGGCTGCTTCGCGGTCTCCTCCCCTCCCTCCCGACCCCCTTCCTGGCCTCCCCCTCCCGGCCTCCAGCCCCCGGCTCAGCCCGGTGCTGGGGCACCATCTGTAGCCCGCCCAACAAAGGCGCAGCGCCACGGGTCTCGGGTGGCCCTGCCGTCCTGCGCCGCCTCCGCGACCGCTGCAGGGAGCAGTGGGCCGCCGCTTTTTGTCTGGGGGACGACAGGCTGCGGCTGGGTCAGGGAGGCAAAGCATACTGTCGTTTCTTAGCAAAAGACATTAAAAAAAAAAAAAAGAGCCCTTGTTAGGAGGGCCAGCTAGGTACAATGGGGCCCAATCTGCGCAACGTAGAACTTGGGCTCGGAGGCTGAGAATCAGGCAAAAATCAACCCAAGAGAGAGCCAAGTTTCAGTATGAAATCTGACCTTCCTCTTAAAATGCATGGCGATTACTTGGGAAGCAGCTCTGCTCACCACTATTCCACCAATGCTGCACTCATGGTGATTACTTGGGCTGTGTGCTTGCATGTTTAGGTGGCTGTGGAACTGGCTCGTGCCCTTGTCGTGGGAAGTAGTATTTGCGGACACTTAAATGAATGGTGAAGCCACTTCTGATTTAGGGAGGCTTCAGAAAAACAATTCCGAAACTTTGTAATTACACCTTTCCGATTTGTTAGGTGTGAAAGTGTGTTCAGACAACCGGAAGGTTGGGAATGCAGTCTCTTCAAAGTGGGGGGTGTCTGAGAGCAAGAAGTGGAAATGGGTTTTTGGAAACCGCACATGAACCTGAATCTCAACTTCCAGTGACCAGCTTAGAACCAGGCTGGAGAGAAAGAAGCCTTTGGTACTTTTCACTGGGGAATCTGCTAGACAATTATTAACCCCTCATTACTGAACAGCTTCGGGCAAGAATGTGGTGACATTTCCTCATGATGTCCAAGCTTAGAACTTTTGGAGAATTTGGAAGGATACAGTATTACAGAATCATCTTTTGAATTCCTTGACGACATAGTGTAAATTTAATAACAATAACTTCTATGTTGGTCTCTATAGCATTTCTTGATGTCCTTCATAGATGTCTGATAAATACTGATGCTACTAATGTTCATCTCTTTATGTTATTTTGAAACTATCATGGAGATACCAGTGGGTCACAGCTCTAGGGAAAGGAGATGTTAGGATTTAGGGTAGAAGGTAAGTGAAGAGTAGAACAGCTATGAAAAAAGGCCCATTGCAACTAGGGTAGGAGGGTACTGCCTGTAAATAAGATTTAAGAACTTTCTAAGCAAGTGGAGTCTAGAAACTTTCCCAAGATTCATATTTTTGTCTCTTTTCCCTTTCTCATACTGATTATATGCAAGTTAGAGTTTGTCTGAAAGAAGGCATGCCTCTGGTGAAAATATGGAACTTGGATGATCAGGGAAAGATAGAACACAGTCTTCTTAGGGAGTCTCCTTTAGGTTTTCCAACCTATCTTTCTGGGAATGGAGGGGAGTTGATGCTGTACCCTGCATAGTGGGGCTTTACAGAGGTATGTCGTGGGGGGCAGTTGAAGCAATTAATGGTGTGGAGAATTATCTTTCTAGGAGGCAAGACTGATAACAGCCTCTGGGTTTTGGAAGAGACTTCATGAGAATGGTATGAAGCCCAGCTAAGAAGAAACCAAATCAGGCACCAGTGTGTGAGGCCAACAATGCTTTAAATCTCAGCACTGCAATTTATGAGATGTGTCCCTCTGGGGGAGCCTTAGGTTCCTTGGCTGTAAAGTGGGGTTAATAACAATACCTATCCCAAAGGGTTATGCTGATTGAGAAAGAGTAAGCACATAAAATGCTTAGTGCAGTTCTTGGTATATAGTAAGTAATCAACAAATGTAAGCAGTAGGCATTATTAGCCAGGTAGTAAAAACTGAAGCCAAACATCAGGTCAGACAGGTGGAATAATTAATTCACAAAAGTGACACAGGTGACAGAATATTTTAAAGGCATTAGCACCAACAATGAGAGAAACAGACTTGTCTCCCAACTATTCAATTCATTTCTTTTAAAATCAGCATCTCATTTACTTAAACTTATTTCCTTCTTCCCCAAGGCAAGAGTAAGAGTGGAAGCTCTGCCTATTTCTACTTGACCAGTGCATTTACTTGGCTCCAGAGTATTATCATTATGAAGAAATGCTTGTGTCAGAGATGGGGAGGGGGCTTGGGCAGAAGGATGGGGAATGTTTTGTGTTGGAAAGATTGCTGTGGGACAGAAGAGGACAAATGTAGGCATAGCAATTACAAAGGAATCTGAAATTTAGTCTAGTGGTTGGAAATTTAATAAATTGCCTGAATGGTTAACTGATCCAAATTTTAGAAACTGCCATTTAGTGACTCTGTAAAAGATTTCAGGATTATTTTACCTATAGACACTTAAAAGCCCTTTGTCATTGGGGTGGATGAAGAGGAAACACCCAATCAATGGACCAGGATAACTAAACCAAACTCAGTTATTTCTTTTTTAGAAGTCTATCTGAATTACTCCTAGTGAGCTCACCCAGTCCTGGGGTTCTAAGTTTATTAGTGGAAAAAGACTTTATCTCAATACTTACTTATTTGGGGCATTGTAGAAGACCTTGGAGGCTTTGGAGGACAGTGGAAATGGATAGAAGGGCCTATGAGTTCCCAAGAGAGCTGGCTCTTATTACTGATGTAAGGAGGAGTTCTTGGCCCTGGAGCTGGCCATGTTGAGACACTACAAATCCCTCTGGGTTCCCCCAACATCCCCTTGAGGTTCTTTAGCTTTGGTTTGAAGAAACATTATAATTGGTATTAGCCTAATTGTACTGATCTCTGTGGTAAATGAGGGGAAAAAAAGAAAAATGAAACTGTAGATGGTGATCATACTAGAATAATCTTTAAAAGAACATCTGTATTTTGAGAATAAAATTATAATATGCCATTTAAAACCACAATTTTTAAAAGTTGAAAATATGTCTCTCTCTAATTGAAATATTAATAGAGTGCTGGTAGTCAGTGTTCTTTACAGCCTCTGAATTAATATTATAGTTTTAAAACACACACCACCAATCTCTTAGAGGATAATGACTTTACAGCTCATAATTATGTGACTGTTGTGATTATTGTTAAATTTCATACCAAATGTGTTGTTTCTCTAAAAAAAAATTTTTAAGACTTTTTTATTTTAGAGAGAGAGAGAGAGAGAGAGGGTGTGAATGAGCAGGGGGAGGGGCAGAGGGAGAGAGAGAATCCCAAGCAGTCTCCACACTGAGCTTGGAGCCCAACTCGAGGCTTGATCCCAGAGCCCTGAGATCATGACCTGAGCTGAAATCAAGAGTTGGGTGCTTGACTGAGTCATCCAGGTGCCCCTCTTTCTCTAAAAATTTTTGACAGTTGAGTGGGTTTACTACACATATGTAATTCCTATTCTTCCAGTTTTGTTCTGCATGTATACCAACTCATTCCAACACAAAATCATTCCAACACAACACAAAATTGAGGTTTCTGTAATTTAAATTATTTAAAGTCTAATAATTTGGCATGAAACTAAGGTACCAACCATCTCAGTTTCCCTGGGACTGTCCAGGATTTAGTCCCCAAAGTCTCACATCTCGGGAAACACCTCAGTCCAGGCAGACCAAGATGGCTCTTTGTCCTAAATGGAACTCACATTAGTAAGTGTATGGTACGGTATGCCTGATGGATCAAGTATCTTGTTTTCACTCGCAGAACTTAATTGCTGCAGAGCCCTTGACAATGATCTAATTTAACCTTATTTTATAGATAAGGAACGAAGCCCTAGAAAGAACTCTGCCAGTCTGTTGACAAAGCCTATACTAAAAAGCTAGACTATATATATTGTTGGAAGGCAGAGACCAGAGGGCTAACTCCTAGCCCAGCATTCAGCATGTGTTAAGTACTCATGAAACATTTTTGAATCACTGAATTGAATAAATTAAATAAATGAATGTCTTTATGTAATTGGAGCACATTATAGCATAAGCATTTTCCTCATATCATTAAGAAAAGTCTTTGAAACTATAATGCTTAATGACTATATAATTACACAATCTTCTGTTGATGAGAAATAAGGGCTTTATCAGTTATTTTCTATGACATATTATAATAAACATACATGTTAGAAATGCCCATTTTGGTTACTGAGCTATAGATACATACACAATAGTTTGGATTAGCAATTTAACATTCAATTTTTTCCATTTTTATTACTATTTACCTTTAGACAGCCAGGCCTTACTAAAAAATAAAAGGTCATTTAGCTTTTTTGCTTTTATATTGTAAAGATTTTAGTTGATAAGAGGATTTTAGAATCAAGTTTCTTTGTTTTCAATTATTTGCTCTCCATTTTGATTTCTCTTTTCCCTGTATAATAATAGCTAACATAAATTAAGTACTTTGTGCCAGGTACTACACTTAGTAATGTTTCCTCTATTGAGATAGGCACTATAGTACAATGGTTATAAGCTAGGGCTCTTGATTTGTGCTTCTGAGGTTTATACGCCAGCTCGACACAGCTGTATGAATTTGAACAAGTTAAGCTCTGTGTTTATAACAGTACCTATATCATGGGGTTTATGAGAATTAAAGAGATGTGTATGTGCCTAGCATATAACAAACATTCACCAAATAGTAACAAATTAGTTAATAGACTGCTAGCTTAATCAACCAAAGAACGCTGGTGATTTAAATAAGGCAAGTCTTTTTGTACTCGTGTAAGGGAGTGTGTTCCTCGCTGAGTGGACTCCTCATGGTCATTCAGGGCCTAGGCTGCTTCCATCTGTTGGTTCTTCCTCTTCTATTTCCACAGACTTCTTTCCCTTCACATAGAGGCTGGGGAAAGAAAGAAAGAAGAAAGGACCACAAGGGCAAATTTTATGGACCTGTCTAGGAAATGGCTTACATCGCCTCCACCCACATTCTGTTAGCAAGAACTCCCGAGGAAAGGCTGCATATAATAGCAAGGGAACATGGGAATTGCAGACCAGGTATGTGTCTAAAAGGGTGAGGAAGAAATCTTGCAACATATAATGATCTATATTAAAAATATAGCTACATATGTTAGCAATATAGCAATCTCTCCTACTGCAGACTCTCATCTTACTTAGTCTGAATCACAAGTCTGATAAACTAGGAGGGAGGAAATGACTGGATCAGAGTCATATGGCAAGTAAGAGGCTATCATTACAGCAAACAAAATATACTTGAAACAACTACTAGGCAGGGCTTTCCAAATATCAATTCCTTTTAAAACTGTTCTTGGGTGATTGCCAACTTGAATATTGTCACACATTACCTTTCTGAAGTTCCTAGAGACCTATAGCAGGGAGAGGAAGACCATTACCTGCCTCACCAGCGGCTTATACTCCTTTTTCTTTCAGTAATACCCTTTTTCTTTCAGTAATCATAAAACTTTAAGGTAGTTCAGAATCGTTCCTCATAAGAAAATGCTTAGAGACTATTGCACTGGAATTCAGTGCCCCTATTATCATAAATTTAATATCCACATTTACTTTTGGTCCTAGGGGCCTACCAGGCTATAAAAGAGAGATTGGCAGGTAGAGTAAGTACAACCAGTTTATATACATTCTGCAGAAACACTGAAGCTCACAGAATTTTCCCTACATTTCATCTAACACCTTCCTCTGTCAGGTTTGTCTGCATTTTTCTGCATTTCATTTTATTTTTATAATAGAGATGCTCACACTTTTTATCTTTGAGCATGTTAACAGTCTCTTCTGAGTGAAGCATTGCCCAAATTCCACTTTCATGGATAACTAAGTACCCATCTACCAGACTAATCATCTGTTGGAATCCTTATTCTCTTAAATTTAATTCACATTGTGCCCTTGACTTTGTATCCTTGTCCAAAACCTTGCACTGAATGCGTGCTGTCTTTTGGAAAAGGGACTTTGGTTTTGAGTTTTGTGACTTTGGGAGAAAGAAAAGCTGCAGAAAGATATGTGATGTATAAATGGTGACTTATGCTAGTCATGAGAAGAAAGTCCATACTGCAGTTCATTTTAGCAAATACCATTGGAATTGAGGACTGAAAAAACCTGAGAGATAATCTGGCTCAACCCTTTCATTTTACAGATGAGCAAATCCAAGTCTCAAAAACACTAACACTTCCATGTACTTGAGAGCATCTGGGAAATTTGAGTAGATTTAAACCTTTACTCAAAGTCATAGTGCTGGTTAATAGGAGCACCAAGCTTAAAATCTAGTTCTCTAGATTTTCAGATCAGGAATCTTTTTCTAATATTAGTGTAACCTTCCCTGGGATCCTCAGACCTTCCAGAAGTTTGTGGATATAGTCTCAGAGTCTGCTCTGCTGCTATAAGAAATTCATATTTGTTCTAATTACAATAATAATATGAAAAATAAATATAAGCATATTCTGAATATCTGAGTGACTTTCTTATAATTGAATGCAGAGAAATGATATCTAGTGCCAGCATTCTACATTTGTGTTTATGATTATGTTGATGCCAAGCAGTGCCACTTAAAGTATTTGGAACTAATGAGAAAAAAACAGAGTGGTTTTGATGTATAAATGATGTCTTCTCACCAGTGAAGGCTAGATGATGTCTCAGCACATTTTAAGAAAGAAGGGTCCACAGAAATTTCATGACTTAAAGGTGATGGGAGAAAAAAAGGATAAAAAACTGAGTCACCTCATAATATGGAGTAGTCTAAGCATGTAAAAAAAATGGAAGACAGAGAGAGAGAGCGATTGGGCAACCAGTACCATATTCACACTTCAAGAGATGACTTAATTTTAGAAAAAAGAAAGAAAAAAGTTCAATTATTACATAAAATTGACAGTTGAATTTGGGTTTAATTGTTTGGTAGTTTTTTTCATAAATAGTTTTATTTAAGTGTAATTGCTGGTATGGGTTGACTTGTGTCTCCCACAAATTCATATGTTGAAGTCCTAACCCTAGTACTTCAGAATGCAACTTTATTTGGAAATAAGGTCATTGCAGATATAATTGTTAAGATGAGTCCTACTGGAGTTGGGTGGGCTCCAATCTATTATGACTGGTATCTATATAAAAAAGGGGAAATTTGGACACACACACACACACACAGAACACCATGTGAAAACAAAAGCAGAGATCAGGGTGATGCTTTACAAACCAAGGAATAAATCAAAGATTTCTGGCAAACTGCCAGAAGCTAGCAGCGAGGCATGGCACAGATGCTTCCTCATTGCCCTCAGAAGGAACCAATCCTGCTGACACCTTGATCTCCAACTTAGTGTTCAAAACAATGAGAAAATAAATTTCTCTTCTTTAAGCTTCTCAGTTTGTAGTACTTTGTTACAGTTGTCCTAGCAAACTTTTACAATTGCCATAGAATAAATTACACATATCTAAAATATATAATTTTGACCATATACACCTGTGAAACCATCATCACAATCAAGATAATGAACATATCCATCATCCTCAAAGGGTTCTTTGTGCATTTTGTATTTAATTCCCTCCTACCCACCATGTCCTTTTCTTTGCTGCCCATCCCTCGACTCAGTAAACTCACCTGCTTTCTGTCACTGTAGATGAATAAGTATTTTCTAGAATTTCTTTCATTTTGCATGATTATTTTGAGATTCATCCATGTTGTATTGTTTTTTATTGCTGAATAGAACTCCATTGTATAGATATACCACCATATGTTTATTAATTCACCATTGATGGGCATTTGTGTTGTTCCAGATTTTGCCTGTTACATATAAAGCTGCTTTGGGTATTTGTGTTCAAGTCTTTGGCTTGATATATGCTTTCATTTCTCTTGGGTAAATACCCAAGCATGAAATGATTGTATCGTAGGGTAGGTATATGTTTTACTTCTTAAGAAACTGCCAAACTGCTTTCCAAGGTGGTGGTACCATTTTTCATTCCTACCAGCAGTGTGTGAGTGTCCCAATTGGTCTGCACATTCACATTAAAATCTCTTGAAGACAAATCCCTTTAGGAAGGTAGGAACTTTTAGACGATTCAGTCACACTGTGCCTACTGCCTTACACCCAGCTTGATTGACACACTTATGTTATCCACCTGTATGGTTTTGAGTGTGCAACCTGTGATTTATAAATTGATTCAGAATTGGCTATTCGAATATGTTATTCACACATTATATGTGTACAAATCTCTACAGAGTCCTGGGCCAAAGTCAGAAGATGTGAGTGTGCCGTTGACCAATCATGTCCCTCTCAGTATGTCACAGCTGCCTCTTAGCTTTAATGTGCTCCCTGGAAAGTCAGAGTAAAGAGTAAAGTCCTGCTTGCCTCCTCATAGAGTTGTTTTTGGATCAAATCAACTGTTCAAGGAAGCACTATGGAAACTATAGGATATGTAGACTATATTTTCGTGATGCCACGATAGTGGAAGGATCTTTGAGAGGTGGGTTTCCACAGATTGTGACAGCCTTCATGATGTGGGTGGTGTCTAATGTAGAGTGCACTGACCAACTGTACCTGCTCTCTTCCCCCTCATTTCTGGGCAGAAAACAGGTACCAGTAGACCTTGGGACAATGGCTAAATGTCCTATAGGACAGTTTCTCTCAAAGTCTCTAAGGAGTCTGGGATTGAAAGTCAGGAGACAATAATAATAAATATGGCAGCTAACTCTTATTAAGCATGTATTATATGCTAGGCTGGTACAATTTTTTTTATTGAAGTATAGTTAACGCACACTGTTACATTAATTTCAGGTGTACGACATAGTGATTCAACAACTCTATATATTTTGCTATGCTCACCACAAATGTAGCTACAGGGTGCAATTCTTACATGAATCCCATGTAATTCTTACAATACCATGGATAGATAGTTATGATTATCACTCTTGTTTTTGTTTTTGTTTTAGATAAGGTAAAATTGAGATCTTAACAAAGATCTTAGATAACTTGCCCCAGATACTAGAGCTCTTTCTCTTAGCTATGGTATAATCTATACTGTCCAAACCTATCTATACTATAATAATATAATCTGAAAGGCCCATATCATTTTAATCATATTGACATAGAAACACCTGTTCGGAAAACATTTTTAAAATTAAAAAAATAGAACAGACTGAAATAGTGTTCCAGGAACTGTCCCCAAATATCTTAATACTTTCAGAAAGGAGGAATATGAGGAACATTGCTCAGATTTTATTAGAATAACAGTCACATTCACAAAATAATAAGATTTGAAAGTCAATAGCAAGGGATATGAAAATTGTTGAAATGTAAAAAGCAATGAAATTTCAATTTGTAACACTAGAGCTTTTGGACAGGGCCAGCCATGGGCCACCTAGTTGATTCCTAAGGGCTAAGCAATCCTATGGGATGTAGTTTGCCAAGGACCAGTATTGGTCACTCCTGGAACATCACTAGATGAGCCTATAGAGAGAATTAAGTTCTACACTAAGCTTTACCAGTAATAGTTTCACTTCTCTGAACCCCAGTTTCTTTATATGTAAAATGAGGTTACTGATAAAGTGTGTGAAAACCACAGAACTCCCCCCCAGAATTCTTTAGTTAAATTAAGGAAACACATGACATAAGGAAACACCACATGAGGACATAAAAGCAAATTTGTCCAGGCTCTTGGTTACAACAACCAAACATACTTTAGGGAGTTTAGATAGGAAGAGATTTACTAAAAAGTACTAGTGAGTCTTTGGGTCTTTGGAAGAGCTGGAGAGAAGGGCATGGATGTTGCACATCCAAGAACAAAGCACAAGAGAACACGCCCTACCACCAGGCACCTATTCTAGTGGAAGCACCATTGTCAATGTTGTCCATCTTGATCCCTACCACACTATGGTTTGGAATCTAGAAACTACACAGCCCTCCCTAAGTTGCTGCCATTGTCCTTGCCAGATCTGAATCCCCTGCCTGTGGCATGTAGTTCACTTGTACCTATGTGTTGCTTGACTGAACCCAGGCCTTGTTTAGGACAGGAAGCCATCTTTAGAAAGGGGTTCGACTGGGTGCTGGGTGGGAAAACTCACAGCATCTGCCATCAGTGCTCCTTTAAGATGGCCAGAGCCCCTACTCAACCTTCACCTGTCACTGTTCCTTGATGATGATGGGGCCTTGTTGGCTGGTCATTCACTAAATAGGACCCCAAGGCCCCTGCAGACCAAAGTTAGAAAACCACCAAACTAGATTTTTGTAACATTCTCTCTAGGGCTAAAATTCCTTGATTCTATGCATTTCCAAGATTAAAGTAGAGGTGTTTAAAGAAGTTTTTTCCTGTAGGGCTTGGCTAATTCCAATATATTCTCTGTAATTATCAGTAGTTAAGAATATTATACCCAGGGACTATGGCTTCATGTACATTTGCATGTTAGTTGAATCCCTCAATTAGGTATATTAGCACAAGAACATACAATTCACACAAAAGGAAAGGAAATGGTAAGAGAAAAAAAAGGGGGACATTTGACAAAGATGTATAGGATTTCTTTTCAGAAGGGTGTATTTTGAAACTTCCAAGGGGAGCGTTTTTAAGTTGCGAGTACTTGCAGATGCAGTTAAACTGCTTACAGTGTTTGGCATAAGCTCAGATTTACAAAATCCAAGCACAAAGTTCCAATAATCAGAAGAAAGAGCAAGCAAACTTAAGCTACCTTAAATTGTACACGTATCTGTTTATATAATCTTTTGCAATCTAACATCTTTCAATGACCAGAAAATAACATTCTTGTTATCACCAAGGCACTCCGAAGACATCAGAAATCAGTGAGATACCATATTATTAGACATGGTATGTCCATCAACTGAATGATAACTTGGGATGTACTATGTCATTGTGCCTAAGAGCTTGGGCTCTGGATTCAGCCCCTGTGGAAGCTTTAGCTAACTTACCTAGGAGATGGGAATAATAATAGTAACTGCATCATGTTGCAAGTATTAAATTGGAATAGTGTATGTTAAATTACTGGCATGTTCCCTGGGAACATAAGAAATGTTGTCTAGTGTAGTCATTAGGACACCTACACTGGCCTTTGGTCCTGTGCAAGCTCAACTGGTGTTGGCAGCCAAGAAGTGATCTGGGGAGGCTACTGCCCAGGAGAGAAAAAGTGGCTCCACCAGTTGATTCTCCAGAGGAGAGAGATGTGGTATTCATAAATGTGCAATCAATCCACCATCCTCCACCATCACTGAGACATAAAGATGGATCATCCCTCTTCCCCTGAGTCTTCTTTAACTCTTTAAGATCACTCTTGCAATTCATTAGGGACTGATTTCACCTGTATTTGATTCGAATCTGTATGTGCATTGACTACATACATGCAAAACACTGTGGCCTATGAACTGAGAGACTAGACAAACATGGACACTGATTTAACAAATATTTGTTAGGTTTCTACCATATTCTAGGGGCTGTTTTTGGCTCTGAGCATTCACTAGAGGACCTGATATGGGCTCTGGTGACGACATAGGGGAATGATATTAAATAAGCAGATACTAGGATTGACTGTGTCCCTATATGTATGGGGACACCACAGGGAGAGTAAACAATCATCTTAGTTTGCCTGGGACTGAGGGCTTGCTGGGTGCACACAATTTTCTGTTTTAAACTATGACTGAGTTATTTCTCAGGATGTGGTATTTTGGTGCTTAAACCAGGAAGGTTCTAACTAGACTGGGACGAATTGGTCCTGTTAACAGGTTTTATATCCCTTACTGGACGGTCTCTCTACTTCTGAGGAATTTAATTCCCTTCATTCAAAATGAGGAACTCTGCCCTGGGATGCAGCTGTGATGTGCAAAGAGATCTGGAGTGGGTTTTCAGAGAGCAGCTGAAAACTTGGCCCTAGCTCTCACTATTGTGATGACCCTCGACAAATTACCTCTCTGAACCATAGCTCATTCCTCTAGAGAAGCAAGGATTCCTATGCCCTGAGTGTTTGAACAGGTTAAATGGAATAATATGTGTACAAGTGCCTGGCACAGAGAAGAAGAACAAAAATTTTAAAAAAATTTTTTCTATTTTTGCATAAGAAAACATATGGTACTGGTTTAAAAATAAGAAGTTGCTTATATACATGGTTGTCTACATTAGCTTTGCATCATTTATGCTTTGTGTATTGTCCTGGAAATGCTCTTTAAATGTTTCCACTGGGTGTGTTCCAAGTTACTAACAAAATTGTAAAACTCCCTGAGTGTAAGCATGATCCTTTTACATTTTGGGTGTCTCCTAAAAGTTTCATAGCATGGTCAAATCTTGGGAACACAAAGTGCTGAGGTTGGTTTGTAATGCCCGGGGGATAAAATAAGCAGCAAATGCTGCGTTTATTTTTACCTGCATTTTATTTTATTTTTAAAAAGATTTTATTTATTTATTTGAGAGAGAGAGAGAGAGAGAGATTGAGAGCATGAGCAGGGGGGAAGGAGTAGAGGGAGAGGGAGAAGCAGATTCCCCACTGAGCAGGGAGCCCGATGTGGAACTCGATCCCAGGACCCTGGGATCATGACCTGAGCTGACAGTAGATGCTTAACCAACTGAGCCACCCAGGCGCCCTTTACCTGCATTTTAAACTGCAAGTCTACCACCATAAATGTTATTCTTATATAGATAAAAGGATCTCACTCAGATCAAATCTTTTTGAAGCCTCCCCCTTACCTAAATTATTGCATTTTAATCCCTTTACCTGTGTGATTTGCTTGCAATGTGCAAATTTAATGGAAGGCAAAGGTGGCAGGAGAGGACAGATGTAAACCTTGCCATGCTAAGTAGGCAGAAATCCCTCTGTGCCCGTGAGTCTGAGAAAACAGTTTAAATGTCAAAGCTAACGCTGTGCGTCCTAGAGTTTATAAGCAGCAACAAGCCAGCACATACAACCCACATTAGCCAAATGGAGATAAACTTCTTTGTAATTTTGAATTTTCTATTAACATAATAGGTTAGTGGGTCTGCTCCTTTAGGAAATCCTAAAGAGATTTCTTTAAAAGTACCATTTAGAAGAGAAAATGTCACCCATTATTAGCTAGCTTGACTCTCCCTGTAGTAATTCCCCATCTCTCTTTTTCCAGCTTCTCTCCATATCTTTCAAATCAGGCAATTTCTGTCACTGATTTCTTACCAAATGTTCATTCAGCATCCTTGACATATATTGTTGTGCTATGGCTGTAATGGTCTTCACATTAGGTCTCTTCTCCTGATAATTGAATCAGCCGGGCCACATGCTCTTGTGGCTAAAGGCACCATAGATTCTGAGAGATGGCTCATCACCAGGTCATTGGGATCAACCCCTAAACCAGATTGGAGAGATCTACTCAAATCACATTATTAGGACCATTCCCTTCTGATGCTTGAAGGATATCCCTGAGTTTGTGTCCATAGATTATAAGAGGTTATTTCTAATGTTTTATTTTCAGGGTGGGAGAAGGGCAGGGAGGGATCTACAGAATGTTTATAATTGCTAAAAGAGCTAATGAGACCTCAGGCTGTATTAAAAGCTCTGGAGAGCTAGGGCCAAGTTTTCAGCTGCTCTCTGAAAACCCACTCCAGATCTCTTTGCACATCACAGCTGCATCCCAGGGCAGAGTTCCTCATTTTGAATGAAGGGAATTAAATTCCTCAGAGGTAGAGAGACCGTCCAGTAAGGGATATAAAACCTGTTAATAGGACCAATTCGTCCCAGTTTAGTTTTAATACAGCCTGAGGTCTCATTAGCTCTTTTAGCAATTATAAACATTCTGTAGAACCCTCCCTGCCCTTCTCCCACCCTGAAAATAAAACATTAGAAATAACCTCTTATTGTGTTTTAATTGTGTTTAAAACAAGGGAGGATAAGTTTTAGCAGAACATGAGCAGCAGTCTTCAAATTAAATTATTCATTTATTCAACTAAAATGTGTGACATCTACTCTGTAAAAGGCACTGGGCTGCGAAAGATACAAATATAACAAGTAGCACACTAAGACAGATATAAATCATATTAAGTGATAGTCATGTGCTGCTTTTCTGGTTTGGCTCATGGGACTGCCAGAATCTTTTTTTTTTCCCTCTGTATTTATGAGCCTATTTTTCCTTTTTCTTTTACACACACACACACACACACACACACACATATATATATATATATATTTATTAACATATAATGTATTATTTGTTTCAGGGGTACAGATCTGTGATTCATCAGTCTTACACAATTCATAAAACTCACCATAGCACATACCCTCCCCAATGTCCATCACCCAGCCACCCCATCCCTCCCCCGCCCCTTCCACTCCAGCAACCCTTAGTTTGTTTCCTGAGATTAAGAGTCTCTTATGGTTTGTCTCCCTCTCTGGTTTTGTCTTGTTTAATTTTTTCCTCTCTTCCCCTATGATCCTCTGGCTTGTTCTCGAATTCCTCATATCAGTGAGATCATATGATAATTGTCTTTCTCTGATTGACTTATTTCGCTTAGCATAATACCCTCTAGTTCCATCCACGTTGTTGCAAATGGCAAGATTTCGTTTTTTTGATGGCTGCATAATATTCCTGTGTGTGTGTGTGTGTGTGTGTGTGTGTGTGTGTGTGTGTGTATGTCTTCTTTATCCATTCATCTGTTTATGGACATCTAAGCTCTTTCCATAGTTTAGCTATTATAGACATTGCTGCTATAAACATTGGGGTGCACTTGCCCCTTCGGATCACTACATTTGTATCTTTGGGGTAAATACCCAGTAGTGCAATTGCTGGGTCGTAGGGTAGCTCTATTTTCAACTTTTTGAGGAACCTCCATACTGTTTTCCAGAGTGGCTGCACCAGCTTGCATTCCCACCAGCAGTGTAGGAGGGTTCCCCTTTCTCTGCATCCTCGCCAACAACTGTTGTTTCCTGACTTGTTAATTTTAGCCATTCTGACTGGTGTGAGGTGGTATCTCATTGAGGTTTTGATTTGGATTTCCCTGATGCCAAGTGATGCTGAGCACTTTTTCATGTGTCTGTTGGCCATTTGGATGTCTTCTTTGCAGAAATGTCTGTTCATGTCTTCTGTCCATTTCCTGATTGGATTATTTGTTCTCTGGGTGTTGAGTTGGATAAGTTCTTTATAGATTTTGAATACTAGCCCTTTATCTGATATGTCATTTGCAAATATCTTCTCCCATTCTGTTGGTTGTCTTTTGGTTTTGTTGACTGTTTCGTTTGCTGTGCAAAAGCTTTTTATCTTGAAGTCCCAATAGTTCATTTTGCCCTTGCTTCCCTTGCCTTTGGCAATGTGTCTAGGAAGAAGGTGCTGCGGCTGAGGTTGCAGAGGTTGCTGCCTGTGTTCTCCACAAGAATTTTGATGGATTCCTGTCTCACACTGAGGTCTTTCAACCATTTTGAGTCTATTTTTGTGTGTGGTGTAAGGAAATGGTCCAGTTTCATTCTTTTGCACGTGGCTGTCCAATTTTCCCACCACCATTTGTTGAAGAGACTGTCTTTTTTCCATTGGACATTCTTTCCTGCTTTGTCAAAGATTAGTTGACCATGGAGTTGAGGGTCCATTTCTCTCTAGTCTGTTCCATTGATCTATGTGTCTGTTTTTGTGCCAGTACCATACTGTCTTAATGATGACAGCTTTGTAATAGAGCTTGAAGTCCGGAATTGTGATGCTGCCAGCTTTGCTTTTCTTTTTCAACATTCCTCTGGCTTTTCAGGGTCTTTCCTGGTTCCATGCAAATTTTAGGATTATTTGTTCCATTTCTTTGAAAAAAGTGGATGGTATTTTGATGGGGATTGCATTGAATGTGTAGATTGCTCTAGGTAGCATTGACATCTTCACAATATTTATTCTTCCAGTCCATGAGCATGGAACGTTTTTCCATTTCTTTGTGTCTTCCTCAGTTTCTTTCATGAGTATTTTATAGTTTTCTGAGTACAGATTCTTTGCCTCTTTGGTTAGATTTATGCCTAGGTATCTTATGGTTTTGGGTGCAATTGTAAATGGGATCGACTCCTTAATTTCTCTTTCTTCTGTCTTGTTGTTGGTGTATAGGAATGCCACTGATTTCTGTGCATTGATTTTATATCCTGCCACATTACTGAATTGCTGTATGAGTTGTAGTAATTTAGGGGTGGAGTCTTTTGGGTTTTCCACATAAAGTGTCATATCATCTGCAAAGAGTGAGAGTTTGACTTCTTCTTTGCTGATTTGGATGCCGTTTATTTCTTTTTGTTGTCTGATTATTGTGGCTAGGACTTCTGGTACTATAGCAGTGGTGATAGTGGACATCCCTGCTGTGTTCCTGACCTTAGGGGAAAAGCTCTCAGTTTTTCCCCATTGAGAATGATATTCGCTGTGGGTTTTTCCATAAATGGCTTTTATGATATTGAGGTATGTACCCTCTATGCCTATACTCTGAAGAGTTTTAATCAAGAAAGGATGCTATACTTCGTCAAATGCTTTTTCTGCATCTATTGAGAGGATCATATGGTTCTTGTTCTTTCTTTAATTAATGCATTATATCATATTGATTGGTTTGTGGATGTTGAACCAACCTTGTAGCCCAGGAACAAATCCCACTTGGTCATGGTGAATAATCCTTTTAATGTACTGTTGGATCCTATTGGCTAGTATTTTGGTGAGAATTTTTGCATCTGTGTTCATCAGGGATATTGGTCTGTAATTCTCCTTTTTGATGGGGTCTTTGTCTGGTTTGGGGATCAAGGTGATGCTGACCTCATAAAATGAGTTTGGAAGTTTTCCTCCCATTTCTATTTTTTGGAACAGTTTCGGAAGAATAGGTAGGTATTAATTCTTCCTTAAATGTTTGGTAGAATTCCCCTGGGAAGCCATCTGGCCCTGGGCTCTTGTTTGTTGGGAGATTTTTGATTACTGCTTCAATTTCCTTACTAGTTATGGGTCTGTTCAGGTTTTCTATTTCTTCCTGGTTTAGTTTTGGTAGTTTATACGTCTCTAGGAATGCATCCATTTCTTCCAGATTGTCTAATTTGCTGGTGTATAGTTGCTCATAATATGTTCTAATAATTGTTTGTATTTCTTTGGTGTTGGTTGTGATCTCTCCTCTTTCATTCATGATTTTATGTATTTGGGTCATTTCTCTTTTCTTTTTGATAAGTCTGCTCTGATCTTTATTATTTGGACTACCAGAATCTTTACTAGAGCAATCACATACCAAGATATCTAAACAAGGCTGGCTGATAAAAGTGTTTTCACTAACCGTTCTAGTTTGGGAAATTCTGGTCAAATTCATCTCCTTCCATGCCACCTGATGCTTTTCTCCAACAGCACACCTTGCTGGTGGTCAGTGCAAGGATAATGATGGTGGCGATGAAGGAAGCTCAAATGTATCAAGTGTTGACTAATTGTTAGACATTGAGCTAAGGGCTTTACCTAATTTGTCCCATTTAATACATATAACAATCTCAAGGGACAGATAAGATTATATACATTTTCCCTCTAGTCTTCGAATTTGCTATGAATTCACTCTCTTCTAGGTTTTTGGTTAGGTATTACTTATGCTGCAAGGTACCCCTGCCTAACCTAAAGCCTTGGTTACATGCCTTTCCTTTGAGCTTCTGTAGCACGTATGCTTACTTCTCTTCTTCCATATTTTGAGAAAATAGTAGAGTTTAAAGCTAAGGGTGTGAATTCTGTAGCCACTCTGGGTTTTAAAACCAGCTTTGCTACTCTCTGGCAATGTTACTCTGGGAAAGCTAACATTGCTCTGCAGTTTCCTCTTCCATAAAATGGAAATTTAAATTAGTACCTCCTCACCCAGTCTTGAAGGACTGGCCTCTTGTATGAGATGAACCTTATCATTCAACCCTGCCTCAGCTTTTGGTTGTCTCAAACTTTTGTGCTTGCCCAAGTATCCTGATATATTTTTTAATAGGTTTCTAGTAGTTAAGACCTGTCAGTGTCCCCAAAGGGAGGAACTGAGCACCTAGAATCAGGCAAGCCATACCCTCAGGCAACAGCTTTTAAAACTATGAAAATAAATACAGTCCTGTGGGATCATAAGCATAAGCCTCATTGGCCACCAGAGCCAGGCAATCTGGAGGTGTTTTCTGGGTGGCAGTCCACAAAAATCAGGGCTCCAAATGAGAGTATAAGATCTTTTCTGGATGATACCAGTGAGCTGGAGCAAGGCAGAGGGAGAACACCAAGATGGCATTCACAGCTGTTCTTTGAGAGCAGCTGTATAAGCCACGAAATGTGTGCCAAACCTGAAGGCTTCCCCTACGGCCAAAGCTCCAGGACAAGCAAAGAAGCCTCTTTCCCAGAAAGACCGAGGGGTGTGCCTCAGTTTGCTGTCCCGTGCAGTTTCCCAGGGTGGTAGCCTGCCAAAAGCCATCTCCCTGATTGCCACGGTCCCATGGAACCCAAGAACGAAAGGCTCCTCAGCCACCAGAGCCAGGCGCTCAAGGCTGTCCCCTAGTCAGCAGCCACAAAAAATGAGGCGCCAATCATAACAACCAGGGCACCAGGCACATGTAAAGCTTCCCTCCAGGAGACACCGGCACTCCAGAGCATGGCAGAGGATGAGTGTGAAGATAGCTCCCGCCCTCCTTGGTCTCTGGGAAGCATTTATAGTCAGCCCCTATGTGTCCGTTTAATTAGAAGCCTGCCCCTCAGGCCACAGCCAGGAGCTAATGGGCCCCCTTCACACAAAGATCAAGCTCCAGGGTTTGTTGCCTCTTGCTGTCCCCTGGGGGTGGTAGCTGTGTAAGACCTCTTTCTTCATTGGTTACAGTCCTGAGGGACCCACAAATGTAAGCCCCACTGGCCACTAGAGCCAGGCGATGTAGAGGTGTCTCCTAGGTGGCAGCTACAAAAACTGGGGCCCCAGATGCACGTAAAAGCTGGGAAATACTGGTGCTTGGGAGCATAGTAATGGGCAAGTAGGAAGGTGGCGCCTGCTGGTGTCCATCCTGAAGCGTGTTCTGGCCAGGCTCCTAGGTGTGTGTGTTTAATCACATGTCTGCCTCTCAGGCCAACACTTTATTGCAAGCAGGTGAAACTTCGCTTTAAGTCTAGGTGCAATCAGCTGCTTGTAAGCGGGGCCCTCGGGTAGATCAGTCCAAGCCCAGGAGGCCTTTCAGAGCTGTTTCTCAGATTCCTTCAGTCTTGTGGGCCTCAGGATATGAGCCATTGGTTTTCAGAGTTAGATGTTTTGGGGGCTTGTCTCTCGAGTGTATGTCTTAAAAGCTGGAATGCTTGGTGTAGGGTTCAAACACTTTGCTGTGTAGGGAGAAGCTCTGGGTTGTGAGTGCCCTCCTGGTTGTGGTTCACAGCACCAGGGCTGGCGTTTATAGCAAGCTTGGGTAAGACATATGCACCCCCATGTTCACTGCAGCATTATTTACAACAGCCAAGATATGGAAGCAACCCGCGTCCATCCGTGGACGAATGGATGAAGAGACTGTGGTGTATACATGTACAACGAAATCTAATTAAGCCATAAAAAGAATAAAATCTTGGTGTTTGCGGCAACATGGATGGACTTCGAGGGTATTCTGTTAAGTGAGGTAAGCCAGAGAAAGACATACTGGATGATCTCTCTTATATGCAGAATCTAAAAATAAACACAGGTATTCCCCACTATCAGAAGTTTGCATTATATCACTTTGCTTCTATGAAAGACTTCCATTGGTAGTTTTCACTAACTGAAAGAAATCCAAAGAGGATTTACGCTTTTGTGGAAAAAGGCAAAAAGCAAAAATAGTACTCAGCGTTTGTATTGCAGTGAGACCTTTTAGGGGCAGTGCACGCCCCAGCAGCAGGAATGGCACCACCAAAATGCTTCCCTGGGAACTGCAGTCAGCTTCTCAGCATCAAGCTGCCTAGCTTTGAACTGTGTCTGGGAGCATCTGTGCTTTATCTCGATTTATTTTGTGCATCTGTTAGCAAGATGTGTCCTAAGGTATCAGAAAAGCCTATGAGAGTTTATTTTTGGGGCCTGGGAATGCCAAAAATTTTTTCCATATAAATTAAATGGTAATTGCTTTTTTGCTTTAATCCATTTTGGTTTAGGACAGGTTTCAAAAGGAATGCTCTACTTTGGATAGTGGGAAACCCATAAAACAAAAATAAAAACAAAAACAAAAAACACCAAGTTCTTAAATACAGGGAACAGATTGGTGGTTGCCAGAGGTGTGGGGTAGGGGCTGGAAGAAATGGATGAACTTGTTTTTGTTTTGTTTTGTTTTGTTTTGAGTTTAAAGAAATTGAACTTAAAAAATAAATAAAAATGTGATTTGGAGGAGCACTTTTACCCTTCACTGTATGTCAGATTACATATACAATACAATTAAATTATAAATCATGTAATTGAGCAAAAAATAATTTCTTTATATAAACTATTAATAGATGTTTTAAAAATGAAATCATGTGTATATAGTAGTATTCATAAATGCAAGTACACTAATCAAAAGCTACATAACAACATTAACAGCAAATCCAAATACAAACAAAGATATTCCTCTGAATTTTATGTTTCATTGAACATGAGAAACCATCACTGTACTAAACTGAGTTGAGGACAGAAAAAGTATTTAAAAATTATATAAAAGATTTAACGCTTCCAACTCACTTTCTTTTTGCAATAAGCTAGTTTGGTATTTGATCTAAAATGCACAAAAGGTGGGGCGCCTGGGTGGCTCAGTCGTTAAGCATCTGCCTTCGGCTCAGGTCATGATCCCAGGGTCCTGGGATCGAGCCCCGCATCAGGCTCCCTGCTCTGCGGGAAGCCTGCTTCTCCCTCTCCCACTCCCCCTGCTTGTGTTCCCTCTCTCACTATCTCTCTCTCTCTCTCTGTCAAATAAATAAATAAAAATCTTTAAAAAAAATCTATTAAAAAAAATAAAATGCACAAAAGAATGGAATTCACTGTTTACTATAATTGGAAATGAACTAAAAAAAAATTTCAATTTTTATTACTCCCCTTTCATGTTACAAGAGACCAATTCACCAAAAAAACACTGAAGCAGTGTTAAAGGTGATAATTTGTAGATTTAAAAAATATTGTTAGGTACCACCTAAAAAATTATTCCCAGTCTTTCGGCTAAATTGTTAAGCCTCACTTTTTCCATCAGGTAGCATATATACACAGCATTTTTATTTCTTTTTGTATAATTTAGTTTGTCCATAAACTCAACCTCAAGAAGGAGTACTTCATTAAATAGAGAATAGGCCCAGGAATGGACTAACTGCCTGATAAATGTTACGTAATTATTGTCTTATTACACCAAATTTTTTTTTTTTTAAAGATTTTTTATTTATTTATTTGAGAGAGAGAGAATGAGAGAGAGCAAGCACATGAGAGGGGGGAGGGTCAGAGGGAGAAGCAGACTCCCTGCCGAGCAGGGAGCCCGATGCGGGACTCGATCCCGGGACTCCAGGATCATGACCTGAGCCGAAGGCAGTTGCTTAACCAACTGAGCCACCCAGGCGCCCTTATTACACCAAATTTTGATTGTCCACATCTTGTAGGAAGAGATGACATATTGTTTAATCTTGTATCCCAAGTGTCTGCTGTAAACCCTAGCAGATAATAAGTGTCCAATAATGTAATTGTAATCTGTAGGAGCATTCAGAATAAACATCATAAAGACCTCCAGCCCACACTCTGAACATTTACAACCCTTCCTAATGATACCACTCCACTGTCAATGAATAACAACTTACGCTAGTATTATTTAACTACGTGACTCTGTAAGTGTACCCACTGCTTTGTCTATCAGACCCCCTGGATTTGAATCTTGCTGCATCTCTTGCTCTCTTGACTTGGCATTGGGCAAGTCATTGTACCTCTTAGGTCCTTCTTTTCCTTATCTGTAAACCTGAAATGAAACATCTACCTTGCAGGATAGTAGTAGGATTAGCATGAGAGACATGGTGGACAGTGCCTGTGATGGAAAAGGTGCTCAGGGAGAGTCAGGTAGGCTTATTGTTGCATGGAAGGGGTTCAACAGGAATTTTGTTGATATGGTCTTGGCCTCTGTTCAGAGTTCTTCATTCATGTGGCCTGAAATCTTTTGGGGTCAGATTTCTTTAAGTATTGTGATGGTTGAATTGTGTCCCTGAAAAAGGTACGTTGAAACTCTAACTCCTAGAACTTCAGAATGTGACATTTTTGGAAATAAGGTAATTGCAGATGGAATTAGTTAAGATGAGATCCTACTGGAGCAAAGTGAGCCCTAATCCAGTATAACTGATGGCTTATAAGCAGAAGAGAAAGAGACACAGGGAGAGGAATGCTGGGTGATGACAGAGAGATCCGAGTGATACAGCCTCAAGCCAAGGAGCACCAATGGTTGACAGCCGCCACCAGAAGCTGGGAAGAGGCAAGAAAGGATTCTGTCCAGAGCCTCAGAGGAACCATGGCTTTGCCTACACCTTGACTTTGGACTTCTGTCTTCCAGAACTGTGAGAGAATATATTTTAAATTGTTTTAAGCCACCCATTTTGTGATACTTTGTTACGGTAGCCCTAGAAATTAATACAAATACTATGTTAAACTTAAATGACCATGACTTACCAAAGTTACTCCAGAAAAAAGGAACACTTGCAATACTCGAAAAAATGAGTGAATTGAGGTTTTTCACAGACACCAGATTTTTCCATCCTAAAAATGATTATAACTATAGAACAACTGGTAGACTTCTGGGGAAAAGTGGGGGGAGAAACAAATCCTTGATCTACCACAGTCCACAGAGGCTTTTGTTTTTTATTGTACCCCTGAATTTCCAAAGATTTTGTAAAGAAGTTTGAGTCCCTGGAGAACCAGAAAGCCTTCAGTTGTACTTGTTTGAAAAGGTAAGAAAATCCTGTTTGCATTTACTATTTATGAGCCGTGGTTTCATATTGCCATATGGCCACGTGATGCTTGCTTTTAAGAACCTGAAAATGAGATCAGATTCATTATTTTTTAATGTAAAGAGGATGATGGCAAACTCTGCAGAGTAATATAAACCAGACTGTCACTCTTGCCCTAGAATTTGTAATAACATCATTCCTTTAGAAACTAGTAAACTACATGCCATATTTAAAACATTGTATTTGACATAAAAGCAATTATTTGTTGGAAATAGCATTCAAGTACTTAATTGCAGTTTATGATCCATGGGAAAATCTTCAATTCTGGGCAACTCCATGGTACTAAAACTCAGGTGCACATTTTCCCATGTAAAGCACACATCTAATAAGGAAACACATTGGCTGTGCTCTTGTATTTCTCTTTCATCGAGGGGGCAGCTGCCATTTCTGCTGCTAAGTTTTATTCAACTTCTAAGAACAGGGAGAATGAAATCAAATAGATGAGTTGGTATAAAAACTAAAAACTAACTGTATGGTAATCCAATGAGTTCTAGAAAAGAATTTCATTTTATTTATTTCTAAAAAGTCTCTCTTCTGCAGAAAAAAATGTATTCTGTTGCAAGTCTGAAATAATACAACTGAGAATCCAGTCCTGTTCTGGAAAAGATGCCATTCTCTGACCTTTGCTTATCTTCAACTCTCATGTATCCCTCCTGGTCTCAGCTTCAAGGAAGACACTTAACTTATGGATAGATGAAATTCCTCTCTTGAAGGAAGGAGTTCCACATTTCCTGGGGTGAATTTTTTGGCCAAGGTTCCTGCTGCACAGTTGTGATTTTCTTAGTGTTTTTTTACAGATTAACATTTTCCCCCAGAATTTTCCTAAAATAGCTGGATTACCATAGAATATGTTTTCCTCTTGAAGTCCATCTTCTGTTGCTCCTGGTGTTATCTATCTCTGTTCCCTAAAACACCTAATAAATCATTTTCACTCATTCATTCAACTCTAGTCTGTCACTAGAGTTGCCAAACTAAAGCCCATGGCTATTCACATTTTCACATATGGTTGGGGGGAAAAAACAGTGAAAGAAGAATATTTCATGACTTGTGAAAATTATATAAAATTCAAATTTTAGTGTCCAAATAGTTTTATTGGAACACAGCCACACTCATCTGTTTGCATGTTTTCTTTGGGAGGTCATGGTCTTTCAAAGGCCCATAGCCAGTCTAATACCTCAGGAGTTCTGCTTCCTTCTCAAAGTTTCATATCCACCAGCGCCACCCTGACTTCTTGTTGCTGTCATGGCCCATGGCCTTGCATCTGTTTTAATCTGTTCTCCCTAGTGCCTTTTGTGTGACACTCCAGTAGAGTTCTACATGGCTGGATTCCAAATTTGTTCTTTTCAAAGTAGCTCTGCAGGCCATGATCTAGCACCACCCAATTTGATTCCAACCTATCCATTAGTGTGACATTTGTTTAGAAAGCTTGGGCTGCTATAACAGAATACCAACGTCTGGGTGGCTTAAAAACAAACATTTACTTCTCACAGTTCTAGGGGCCTGTGAAGTGCAAGATCATGGCGCTGGCAGATTCATGTCAATGGAATGGGCCCACTTCCTAGTTCACAGTCAGCCATCTTTTCAATGTGTCTTCACATGATGGAAGAATAAGAGAGAGCTCTCTGGGGTCTCATTTATAAGGGTACTAATCCCATTCATGAGACTCCATCCTCATGACCTACTCACGTCCCAAAGTCTCCACCTACTAATACTATCACATTGGGGGTTAGGAGACAGTGAAGAGATAAAAGTCTTGAATTTTTTAAAAGGGAATAGCTCTCAAGCTGGGCCTCTCATCTTGCACTTGTTTAGTTGTTTCTTTTCCATTTTTTTAAGGCTTAAATATAAGAATCTTCTTTCATACTTGTTGTATTTCTTCTGACTCATTTCAGCCCAGCATAGCTACCTGCAGGGATGGTTTTGAACTTCATTTTGTTGGCCATTGTACTGCTATCTTTCCCAGAATTGTTTTAGTCTAAAGAGTTTTTTACAGACACATGTTCTACATTTTAATCAGATGTATTGATTAAAATATTCAGGAGAATTGGACCCCAAACAGAGCTTTGTGGCACTATTCTAGGGACTTTTCTCCAAATCAATATTGATCTTTTAAGCAGCACTCATTGGGAATGGTTCAAATCATTGCTAATCCTTGTAACAACAGGTGATTATGGAAGACTATGTGAAGTGCTTTGCTAAAATGGACATGAATTGTATCTAAGCCCTTACCTTCATTCAGTAGTTTAGAGATTCCCATCAGGCTATCTGTGAGTAAATTTATCATCCTATATATTTGACTGTAATTCCTTGGCATTAAATTTTTTGATTAAAAAATTTAAATCTCCTATTTAAGTTCTTAAATATTACTGATGGTCTTTTCATTTTCAGACCCCCATTATGTAATTTGCTTAAATATGTGGATATGAACATATGGAAGCAGCCAGGTATTTCTGTATCATCTCTCTTTTGCAAGGCTTCTTTTCAGCTGAAAACCTTGATTTGGGGTTAAGAGCTCAGGATCAGGAATAAAAACATCTAGATGCCAATACTTAATCTGCTCCTTAATTAGCTGTGTAACCTACGATATGCTCTCTAACCTCTCTTAGCTTTAGTTAATTCCTCTGTAAATAATGGGTTCTACTAGATGATTTCCATGAGTTCCTTCTTGTCATAGAAACCATAATCATAATCAACCTATTGAGCACAAACAAGAAACCCTCAGAGGAGTTTATAGGGAGGGAAGATGAATGGTACCATTCAGTAACTACACAATTTCAAAAAATGACAGTGAAAATAAGGGTGGCATATAAACTCTGCAGGAATGTGGAGAGGGAAGAGAGCTGTTGGGGTTAGACTGTTGAGAGTGGATTTCATGGATGCAGCCTAAGCAAAAGGGAGAATAGAGATAGTAAAGTGTTGATATCTGAAATACTTTTCATTCTTGTTTTATTTTGTTGATGTTTTAATCCTCTCCAAGTTCAATGTCAGTGCAAGATACCTTCCCACCATTCTTTGGAATACTGCCTTGACACTTAATTGGGAGTCCTAACTTATACTTTGATTTCAGAAATGGACAAGGTAGTGCCAGTTATTTCCAAGCACACCATTTTGAAGTGATATATCATTTTGTTTGGAGTGAAATAACATTCAATACATAAGAACTCGTAAAACTAGGCAGAACAATTTAGAAATTGTCTTCTGGCCTTAGCAGCATTTGAAGGCAAACAACTCAGGTAATTGCTACTAGTGTTTGCTTTTTAATGTTGAATAAAGGTTGAGAGAAAAAAAACAAGGGAATAATAGATGGCATCAATTTAGCTTGCTCTTTGAGGGATGAAGTAAAATGTGGTGGTTAAGAATATAGGCTCTGGAGTCAGACTCTGGATCCATCATTTGTGGTTGGATGAGGTTGTAGATGTTACTTAACCTTTTGTACTTCAATTTCTTCATTCATCAAATGGGCATAATAATAAAACTTATGGAGATATTGTTAGGGTGAAATGTATTATCCCATAAAGAACTTAAACTTGTAGCTGGATGAAACACCCAATAAATATTTATTATTATTATTATTATTATTATTATTACTATTATTATTACCATTCTTAGTGTTTTTGTATTCTCCCATAAAAGCATACACATTACTAAAAGGAATACAGGATGGAAACAACATGAAATGGAAAGGAGAAATTAGAAGAATTCTGAGTTACAAATTCTGAAGACATAAATTATGGTAGATGGAGCCTTGTCTACTACAAATTCTCTTTATGAAGTGGTCTCTCTAACAGTTGGTCTCTTCATGCCTCTTTACTTTTGAACCCAAAATTGTTGCAAAATTAAAGCAAAAGATCTTAGAATTTTGAATGATCTCTCTGGACCTTAGAAATCATCATGTCATGTGACTCTAATCTGTAATTTTATTATTTAAGATTAATTTACTTATTATCATTCAACTATAACTAATTAAACATGGCAAGAATGCAGCAATAGCAAAACATAAGCATTGTTTTGCCTAACCTGTGAATTCATTGGAATGATTAAGGGTATGAGAATTTAGTTATACAATAAAATAATTTAAAAAATCTATTGGAAATTATTAAAATGAATGACCCAAGATAAATAATCCTTCTAGGAATTTTTGGCAGAAAAAAAAACTACTCCTAATTGTCAAATAGGTATAATCAATACTCCTCTTTCAAAATGTCTGTGATTATTTTTTCTTGAGTCAACTCAGTTGTGGGAATCAACACCTGGAGAATTAGTGGGGTGAGACATTACATGTGGGAGTGAAGAAAGCATAAAAAGGCTTTAAAAATTGGGGGTACTAGGTAGGAAATTCATCCACTCCTATAGAGGATCAACTAGCTAATGATTATAAAGTACTTCATGCATTCTTAATTCTGTAGGAGAGCTAAGACCTGTTTCTTCAACTCTGTATGTCTTTTCTTTTCAAAGCCTTCTGACAATTCTCTCTCCTTTTTTCTCCCTCTCCCCATGCCTACTTTTGTTGGGGACAATATGGGTACCGGTAAGGAGCAGTGAATAGAAACAATGGGATGAACATAGTCCAATGTACATTTAAAGGTAAGAAAGGACACTTCTTTTTTTTTTTTTGAGGTGTTTTATTTTATTTATTTATTTTTATTGTTATGTTAATCACCATACATTACATCATTAGTGTTTGATGTAGTGTTCCATGATTCATTGTTTGTGCATAACACCCAGTGCTCCATGCAGAACGTGCCCTCTTTAATACCCATCACCAGGCTAACCCATCCTCCCACCCCCCTCCCCTCTAGAACCCTCAGTTTGTTTTTCAGAGTCCATCATCTCTCATGGTTCATCTCCCCCTCCAATTTCCCCCCAGAAAGGACACTTCTTGAACAACGAGAGGTCTTAGGCAGTGAAAGACTCTGCTTAATCTACTTAAAATGAGGCTAAGTAAAGCAGTGGAAAATACCTGCCAAGCAAGACTGTGGCTTTGTCAGGAAGATGGGTTAGATGCTTCAAGAGTTTCATCTTGAAGTTCTCTATTTTGGTAGCACAAGACATTATTAGTTCATCATACTGAGTCCTGAGAAAATTGTCTGCTGATATAAAACAGCTAGATTTGAGCAAATGAAAACAAGGTCAATAAAGAGCTGCAAGATAAGACTTATGCATAAAACTAAACTACGTAGTTTCCCAATGAGCCGCTTGCTGAATGCAAGGCTTAGTTTTCTTCCAAGTGGGTCACCTGTGAATGTACTGAAATGTGGACAAACTCAACTTTCCCCCAAGAGTTGGATGAGGCTGTAGAGAAGATACATGCCATATTTGTCACCTAAGCATTTCTTTGTCATTCATTCTCTACTACCTCCATTTTCTTTATTCATGAAGTACAAGTTGACCCTTCTCTGCAAAACCTATTTTTTTTCTACTTTATAAAAAGAATCTTATTTGATATGACATAATGCATGCATGTGTACTATCTTCCACAAAAGGACTGAAAACCATTGAGTATCATGGAAAACAAATTTTTTTAACCTTTTCAAATGTTTTGACTTTTCACATAATGTTTTCACCTCCTGCCTGATTATCCTTCATCACCTTGACAGGGCAAGTGTGTTCTCTTTAGTGATGTCTCCTAAAATGAGTGTGAAAAGTTAAGGCCACCTGTTGCCATTTAAGAATATGGTTTTTCTCTAAATCCACTTGACATTTCAAGGCTTCATATCTGCTACTTTGTGATAACATTTTCCTTTATAGACCACGTGGTTTCTAAAATGGTGTCACGTGAGTCAAAAATCTAGCCAAGAGTGGTGTTTACAATTTCTAAGCTTAGGGTTGTTTTAGGATTTCATCCCCCATAGGCGAAAGGGTGCATGGTGATTATTCTGGGCTCTTATTTAAAATATATGAGCACATTTCTTCTCGAGTGCCCATTCTGATCAGTTGAAAGTGATTGCTCATACTACTGGGTTGAGATTGGTGACTTATGGATGCCCAGGTAAAACAGTCCTTGCCAGTTTGGGATGTCTGTCATTGGTGAGGGATTGGCCAGTGTTCTGTATTGGCCCTTCTTTCTTCAGAGGCTTCTTAAAAGCAAGAGAAGGCTGTCACCTCTGTTCCAAGCACATTTACATATCCGGCTGAGACAGCAGGATGGCCACAGGCATGTGCCAACAAACTTCTACCTACCTGTCCCCCCTTTTCCCCTCCTCTCTTAGCTTGGCTGTTATTCAATCCCTGTGAGTTTTCTGAACAAAGAGGAACTATTGCTGGCCTCGATTAAAAAGCCTAGGCAGGGTGATGTGTGCTTATCAAGATAAACATTTATCTGCAACCCTCCTCTCTGGGCCTCAGGGGGCTCTTAATCACCAAAGAGGTTCAGGTTGCAGCAATATTTGCTCTTGGTGCATTTTCAGAGGCCAGGGTAATTCCATGGCCTGCAAATGAAGATAAGAGGCGGGTTGCAGACGAGGCAGCAGTTGCTGGTAGATAAGAGCGTGTTATTCCATGCCAGAGGTTAATGGGAATTGTCAGTGTGGTGGTGATTTTTCCAATCCTTTGTCTCTATTTTGACAGAGGACATGGCCCAAGCCAAATACAGGATCCTATTTCCAAGAACACCTGTCGCTTCATGGATCAAATGTAAGAGATACTTCTTGGGAACTCCTTCTATCCCAATAAACCGTGTCTCTAGGTCATATTCTGTCTACATTCTTGGCATAAGCTTTCCTCTGGCCGTGCCTCTTGTTGCCAAATGGCTAATCTTCTCTCTTCTGCATGTTGCTTGCTTGCAAAACTTTAAAAATGTTTCTCTGTTTCTTTCTTCTTTGTTTCTGAGCAAGGTATGTAAATGACAAATATATTTCAAGTCAATGCTTAAATATTTCTGTCAGCGTTCACAGAGAGCTCTGGGTATTAATAATCCACAAAGGAGTCAAAGTTAAAGTTTATTTTTATATTCATATTTAGGATACAGTCAGTCAAACAAATATAAACACACCCACTCAGTACCCAGGGTTGCCCTCTCCATGGCTGCTCTCTGCATGTGAGTCCAAATCTAGGGAAATCCTGCTCCTGCAATTGTAAATGATTTGGACCTAGTAACTAAATGACTAGCATTAGTTTTCAGTGGATTTTTTTTCCTTCTGCTTATCTGAATAGCTGCAAATGGGCTCTGTTATTTTAAAAATGCAAATATTTAGTAGACTAATCTATAACATGATAGATACCATTCACCAGCCTAAAGAAAGCAATTTGCCATAATCAGGTTATTTCACCTAGAAAAAAGAAGGGGACTCTTGAGAAAATAAAAAAGACTTGTTGCCTCTGTTTTGAGGGCATTAGTCATTGTGTTGTTATCTACTATAATAATACCATATCCCATTTTTTGAGTGCTTACCAGGAGCCAAGCACTGAGTTAATGTTGCACGTGGGATCCCATTTAATTCTTTTTTTTTTTTTTTTATGGAAAGTTCCTGAGGTGGGTATCTATCTCTCTCTCTCTGATGGATGAGGATACTGACCTCAAGTGATAAAGCAACTTGCCTGAGGTCACACAGGTAAGAAGAGATTGAACTAGGTCTTTCTGCTCCCAATACCCATGTTCTTTTCTGCCTCCTGATAAAGCAACAGACTTGGCCTTCAAAGAAACAGTACCAAAGGATCTCTTTCCAGTTTCTGAATTTCTGAGGCCTTCTCATTTTTCCAGACTTCCCTGAGATCTTGAATATAAGTGTACCTAACAAAGATGAGCCCCCTTGCTGAGAAGGCTGTGCCTAGAGCCCATGTCTCCTGCCTCCTCACCCAGAGCTCTTTCTCAGTTTCACCGCTCCCTTTCTGGGGGCTAATGGCTGGAGGTAAGACAACAGCAAACCATTTTCATAAGCCCTTCCCCCACTTACCACCTCCCTTTTTCACTCCACAGCTACTCTTCTTTTCTCATTTTCAGAGACTGTATCCCTCAATATGTTATTGCATATGTATTTGCTTTTTGTTTATCATGTTTCCCCATAATAGAATGTCTGCCTTAGCAGAAGAGAGACTCTTTCATTCACTGCTGTATCCTCGGGACCTAGAAGAATGTCTGGCTCTAGCAGGCCCTCAATAAATATTTATGGGATGAATGAATGAATGAAGACACAGATCTTTACAGGCTTAGTTAGATGCTTCCGTTCCCTTGAACGCATTGCTATTTGAAATTTAACAAAAACCTCTCTCCTTCACATGGTATATACGAAAAGCTGTGGATATTTGGTTATGTACTCTAGAAGCAGTGGGTTTTCTGTTTTGTAAAAATGATTTAATACATCATTAATATAGTAATGTTTCATATTCAGGACACATCTGTCTACAAGCTCTGTCCTTTGAAAGCTCAGGCCAATTTGTAATTAAATATACTTCAGAAATATTGCTCTAATTTATCATGCAACATCATAGCGCTAAATGATTTGACATTTCTTTTTCCTCTACAATATGCAAAACAGAACAAAACCAAATGACCTGCCCCCCTTGTTCCATTACATTGCTTCAGCTTTTGGTAAAACTTTTTTCAGACGTTCATTAAATTTAGGCAGAGTGTGCACATGCTATCTCATGTTAAAAGACTCTGGTAACTCCAACTTTGAAGGATGTAGGGTAACTTAAGCTTCAATGAAATTTCCTTGTTTTGGGGGGTAAAAGGAATGCCCCAAGGTGTCCTGCAGCATTTTTGGCCTTCATTGTTCCCCACACCTTGCAGGGTATTTAAGGGTTGATATTCAGGCTAAAACACAAACTTTCTGAGGCATTAATACTTACAAAGCTGTGAGTGTCGAAGGGTTAAGAAAAGCCATGGTTGCTTGATGCTGGAGGGAAAACTAGGAAGAAAATATTTTTATGCTTCTAATGTTAATCTAGGGAATGATCTTCCCCACTTGGATAAGGGGAGAAAAAAGCTTTCTTCTTATTTCATAATGCAACTGCATAAAACGTGATCTTTCTTGCATTCGGAAATGACTCATTCTGAAAGGGTTTTCTCAGCCAAGGTTATCAGCTTTTCATTTTTCCTTCAGCAGTACTAAAGGCTCCTTTGCTTTCTCTTTTCTCACCTCCCTACAGTGAGCTTTTGCCATGTAATTTCTTCTGAAAGATCCAAATTCCCATTGACTCCTTTTACTTTAGAGTGTTTACTTAACAGAAAATGATCAATGTTGAGCTAAAATAGGGAAGAAATCATCTGTAGAGTTACATTTCTTTATATCTCTCAGCACATGCTCGCCTATTTTAAATGCTAACATGGCAAACTGTGTTGGATAAGCATTCTGGGGTGTCCATGTGTTCATTATTTTGCAACATAAAGTGGAGATACTCAATCCTTGAAAATTGCTTTCTGAGATTGGATGCTGCACTGTGTCTCCTAACTCATATTTATCCTTAATAAAAAGGTATTACGAGAGGAATATGCTTGTACTTGCTGGATCAACTCTTTACTATAAAAGTGGGTTAAGATACATTGACATTTATTGTTTTGAGAAAAGCTGCTCTGGAGAGAGAGAAAGACCGAGACAGAAAGAGAAAGAGAGAGTTTAATATACATCTATTTACCAGGTAGACTGACTTCATCAGGAGAGGTATGGATCCCTTATAAGAAAGTTAAGGGTTAAGAGCGTGGCAACTTTAGAAGGGCAGATTTGAATTTGAGTTTTGACTTCAGTTTTCCAGCTTTTGGACAAATACTCAATACCTCTGTGCCTTTGCTTGCTTCCTCATCTACACAGTGGGGATAGTAAGAGCATCAGTCTTAAAACAGAGTTAGTATGAGGGTTCAATAGTTGATCTGTATAAAGCACTCACCACAAAGCTGAGTATATGGTAAGTCATTAGTTTATGTTAACTACTACCATTATTGTTATTAAATAATTCAGCTGACAAGTAGACATACAGTGAAGCAGACCAAGGTTTGGAAAGGGATGATCAGTGACCTATGGGTCCTAATTAATTAATGTCATGTCCTCAGAGATACCTGCTTTGAATCCCTAAATTAGGGTAGGCAATCCCTGGTATATGCTTTTGATGTAGGAAAGATGTTATTAGGGTTTGAAGCTGACAGCTAAGAAAGAATTCTTGAGACGTCGTTTGTGCAAAAAGGTGATTTTACAGGACCCGTGGGCAGAAAGAGTTGCATCGGGGTCATGAGGAGTGGCCTATTATATACTTTCAAGTTGGGAGGGGGTTAGGGAGAGCGTAAGTCTCTAAGGAATTTTGGAAGCAAGGTCTCCAGGACCTTGAGTGGGCTAGCTATTGTTGGGAAAAGGTCATTTATTACCGTCTAATAAAACCTGAGTCATGAGACCCTTCAGATAAATATTGGTGGGTCATATGCTTGGGGGATGATTGCCAACATGTATCTTGGAGGGTTTAGAGATAAAGGAAGTTTCCAAAGGAATTCTTATATGTTAAGTAGACTTACAGGATCCTGGTGGGGGGTGGGAGGACTCGGCTAGGATTGCCTTTTGCCTTTAGCAAAGTATTAACATCGAAGCAGTTGCGTCCCTAGAGGAATGTCCCTCTGCCTGTTTCAAGGGCTTGTCAGTGGGCTCTAGGTAGTAAGGACATTTAATGATTTTTCTTCTGCCTCTGTTTCCCACATCACTTTCACCGCATCCTTTACTTTTTTTTCTTTAAACAATTTACCACAGTTTATTTTTTCTTAAAGATTTTACTTATTTATTTGAGAGAGATAAAGAGCATGAACAGGGGGAGGTGCAGAGGGAGAGGGAGAAGCAGACTTCCCCCCTGAGCAGGGAGCCCGATGCGGGGCTCGACCCCAGGACCCTGAGATCATGACCTGAATTGAAGGCAGCCGCTTAACCAACTGAATCACCCAGGTGCCCCTAAAATTTACCACAGTTTTATTTATTTGTAGGATTATGATTTAGGGTGTGACAGGAGATGGAAGGGATCCTATGTATTCTGTTCACTGCTTTATACCCCGTGCATATTCCACAGTGCCTGGAACAAAGTGGGTTCTCAAAATCACTGGATGAATAGATGATAAATTCGGGGAAGATTTATGAGGTACTTACATACCTGGCAGAGCACCTTTGTAAATGGATGGATGGATGAACTCTTTTGGTTTCATTAGACCTCTTTGGCTGCTCTTTTTCAAGGTCCTTTGCTGGCTCTTTCTCCTTTGCTCCATGTTTAACTGTATTTAGAGTATATATATAATATATTATATAGATTTAGATATAGATATAGGAGTACAAATGTAGATTATTCCACAAATCCAATTCCATGTCAAAACTGTCTTACTGCTTTGTTATATCACCATTCTAGAGTCTGTAGTTTAGAACTGGAGAAACAGTCCTTGCGGTCTTGAAATAGGTTCTATCTCTCTGTTGTGCCTGGTACTATTCAAATTCCCCTTTGACAATGGCTTCTACAAATGTGCATGACATGAGGGTCTTGGTGCAGTTGGTTTCAATGGAAACAGCACACTTCCAGGGACATGAGGACCAGACAGGTAATGTAAAGTAGGTAAGCTGGCTAGATGGGGACAGTGGCAAATGACATGAGTGCCCCATTCCAGAGGCAGCCATAACTCAATTTCTGTTGCTTTTTGACACATGAGAGCCCAGTATTGCCAGATCTGCCAATTTTTCGAGAGAAGCTTGACATCTATATTTCTGTGGGAGGTTTTCTTTTTAAAAACATCATCAATGAATTCTTTTTTTTTTTTTTTTTTTTTAAAGATTTTATCCATTTATTTGAGACAGAGAGAATGAGAGAGAGAGCACGTGAGAGGGGGGAGGGTCAGAGGGAGAAGCAGGCTCCTCGCTGAGCAGGGAGCCCGATGCGGGACTCGATCCAGGGACTCCAGGATCATGACCTGAGCCGAAGGCAGTCGCCCAACCAACTGAGCCACCCAGGCGCCCATGAATTCTTTTTTTTAATTAAAAAATTGTATGCTCCAAACTGATAGTTCTTATGGCTGAATCCAGCCCATGCAGAAACTGTCTGGACAATTGTGTCTATATAACCCCAAATCATTCACCATCAAGTGAAAAAGAATAGTGGCCTAAATGTGAGAAAAGCTACTACCAGGGGCGCCTGGTTGGCTCAGTTGGTTAAGCGACTGCCTTCGGCTCAGGTCATGATTCTGGAGTCCCGGGATCGAGTCCCGCATCGGGCTCCCTGCTCGGCAGGGAGTCTGCTTCTCCCTCTGACCCTCCCCCCTCTCATGTGCTCTCTCTCTCTCTCTCTCTCTCTCTCTCAAATAAATAAATAAAATCTTTAAAAAAAAAAAAAAGCTACTACCAAAAATGTCTATGAAGAGTTGGATGCATAGATATAAATATAGGCTTTGGATTCATACAAATCTAGGTTTGCAATGTGATCTTGGACAAATTGCTTAACCTCTTAGATTATTTCTACTGAGAGGATACTTTGATTCTCTAGGGGCTTATTTAACAGAGAGGAATATAAACTTCTATATATATTTCGTAATATGCTCAATTTACTAAATGTACATACCTAATAGACAAAACTTTGAGACATCAAATTGAATATTTATGTCTTCTGCCCATTTCTTGATTGGATTCTTTGTTCTTTTGGTGTTGAGTTTGATGAGTTCTTTATAGATTTTGGATACTAGCCCTTTATCTGATATGTCATTTGCAAAATTTATTACAAATGAAATTAGTTAAGCTCTCATAGAAAGTGCAAATTACAGTTCAAATTTTAATGTGACTGAAACTTTTGAACACTATAAATAAATACCTTGAAGAGTAGACAAAATGACTATAATTACAATGTTTACTTAATTGGTTACTGTAATTACACTAAAACTATTCAAAATTATTGATTCTCTAATTTCTTTATTATTTTGATACATATTCTTAAATACCTTTGTAGGATTACAACAGTGCTTGTTTTAATTTAACTTAAAATTATAGTAGAGTTTAGGGGCGCCTGGGTGGCTCAGTCGTTAAGCGTCTGCCTTTGGCTCAGGTCATGGTCCCAGGGTCCTGGGATCGAGCCCCGCATCAGGCTCCCTGCTCGGCAGGAAGCCTGCTTCTCCCTCTCCCACTCCCCCTGCTTGTGTTCCCTCTCTCGCTGTCTCTCTCTCTGTCAAATAAATAAATAAAATCTTTAAAAAAAAAATTATAGTAGAGTTTATATTGTCATCTTCCAGGATTACAAGGTCTTTGCTGGTTTCAAAAAAAATCCCTGAAACCAAAACAACCCCAGTTATCTTCTCACACCACCTTAGTTCTAGCATCTGGATTATCAACAAGCTAATTTCTGATGCGTGAATGGGACTGATTGCTTGTCCCAAATTGATTTGCACCAGCCAATGATCATTTGGCAAGGTTCCTTATGAAATTTATACTGTATTTGTTACATTAGTGGCATGATTTGAATTCTGCATCTTTCCCAAAGGTTTAGACATTTGCAATTTGTGTTTTTTTCCCCAGAATGAGGAGGCATTCTTTAAATTTTGCATGACTAGCACTGTATCATCAATTATCCTGTCAATGATTATACATTACCCTGTCCTGTAAGTATTATTAACAACTTATCTATGCCTCATTAGTATTTAATATAATTTGTAGGGCCATCTAGTTTTCTGATAATATTTAGCTAACCAATCATCTCGAAATTCTCTGTTAAACCCTCTTTCTCTTTGATCATTGAGTGTGACTACTGATTAAACCTCATTCCACCTGGTTATTATTTGTGACCATAATCATTTTTTTTCTATTTGAGGGTTTAGTTCCAAAGTTCCTTGCAACTACTTAGCTGACTTACAATTACTTCTCTACTTAGACATTAAGTACATATCTGCACCTTATGAACAGATGTACAGAAGAATATATAGAAGCAACACACCTACTTATAATCTCTCTTTTAATTATTATAATCAATCAAAAGGCAAATATATATATTTATAGTCACTCCTCTTTTTGTATTAGAACTACTTTTTCATCTACTTTGTTATATTTTCCCTATTTGTTATCAGGATGGAATCATGGCCTTTCACAGACTCAAACTTGTTCTATTTAACTGTAATTATTGTTATTATTTTTAAAGATTTTACTTATTTATTTGAGAGAGAGAGAGGGGGCACGAGAAAGGGGGGAGGGCAGAGGGAGAGGGAGAAGCAGGCTCCCTGCTGAACAAGTTGCCCAATGCAGGGCTCAATCCCAGGACCCTTGGATCATGACCTGAGCCAAAGGCAGACGCTTAACTAAAGGAGCCACCTGGATACCCCTGTTTTTCTTTTTTTGATGCTCCAATTGCCTTAAGTTGGTCAGTATGAGTCTCTGTAAGCTGGCCCTTTGTTCTGATGTCCTCAAGAGCACCAGTGTTCTTTTTTTTTTTTTTTTTAAATTTTTTATTGTTATGTTAATCCCCATACATTACATCATTAGTTTTAGATGTAGTGTTCCATGATTCATTGTTTGTGCGTAACACCCAGTGCTCCATGCAGAACGTGCCCTCCTCAATACCCATCACCAGGCTAACCCATCCTCCCACCCCCCTCCCCTCTAGAACCCTCAGTTTGTTTTTCAGAGTCCATCGTCTCTCATGGTTCTCCCCCTCCGATTTCCCCCCCTTCATTCTTCCCCTCCTGCTACATTCTTCTTCTTCTTTTTTTCTTTCTTAACATATATTGCATTGTTTGTTTCAGAGGTACAGATCTGAGATTCAACAGTCCTGCACAATTCACAGCGCTTACCAGAACACATACCCTCCCCAGTGTCCATCACCCAGTCACCCCATCCCTCCCACCCCACCCCCCACTCCAGCAACCCTCAGTTTGTTTCCTGAGATTAAGAATTCCTCATATCAGTGAGGTCATATGATACATGTCTTTCTCTGTTTGACTTATTTCGCTCAGCATAATACCCTCCAGTTCCATCCACGTCGTTGCAAATGGCAAGATCTTATTCCTTTTGATGGCTGCATAATATTCCATTGTATATATATACCACATCTTCTTTATCCATTCATCTGTTGATGGACATCTTGGCTCTTTCCACAGTTTGGCTATTGTGGACATTGCTGCTATAAACATCGGGAAGAGCACCAGTGTTCTTTAGCAAATGTTCTGGCTCTCCTGATATGACTCAGTTCCAAGGCAGGGAACTAGTTACCCTCTGAGAATCCCAGGTTTCCTTTTAGAAGAAACATACTGGAAACTAATGTCTGGGACCTAGAGATCCACATAAAGAGACAATGGGGTCAAAGTGCTGCTGATGCTGTTGAGTCATTTTTAGAGAAAAAAACTGAAAAAAAAAAGTATTTCCTTTTAGGAAACAGAGTTTATATTAATTTTTCCAATTTAGCTGTTCTATCACTCAATCTTTCCTTAAATATGATTTTCTCAGTAATTTTTTCTGTATTAAAAATATTTGGGGGTGCAGCTCAGTTGCTTAAGTTGTCAGTTGATCTCAGCTCAGGTCTTGATCTCAGGGCTGTGAGTTCAAGCCCTGCGTTGGGCTCCATGCTGGGTGTGGAGCCTACTTAAAAAGTAAATTATCCCCCAACCATATGGAAATTGTATAATCTTTGTTACAGTCCTTATATAGTCTTTTTAAAAAAATTATTATGTTATGTTAATCACCATACATTACATCATTAGTTTTTAATGTAGTGTTCCATGATTCATTGTTTGTGTATAACACCCAGTGCTCTGTTCAATACGTGCCCTCTTTAATACCCATCACCAGGCTAACCCATCCCCCCACCCTCAGAACCCTCAGTTTGTTTCTCAGAGTCCATAGTCTCTCATGGTTTGTCTCCCCCTCCGATCTCCCCGCCCTTCATTTTTCCCTTCCTGCTATCTTCTTCTTCTTCTTCTTTTTTTTTTTTAACATGTATTATTTGTTTCAGAGGTACAGGTCTGTGATTCAACAGTCCTACACAATTCACAGCGCTCACCATAGCACACACCCTCCCCAATGTCTATCACCCAGCCACCCCATCCCTCCCACCCCCACCACTCCAGCAACCCTCAGTTTGTTTCCTGAGATTAAGAATTCCTCATATCAGTGAGATCATATGATACTTGTCTTTCTCTGATTGACTTATTTTGCTCAGCATAATACCCTCCAGTTCCATCCACGTTGTTGCAAATGGCAAGATTTCATTCCTTTGGATGGCTGCATAATATTCCATTGTATATATACACCACATCTTCTTTATCCATTCATCTGTCGATGGACATCTTGGCTCTTTCCATAGTTTGGCTATTGTGGACATTGCTGCTATAAACATCCGGGTGCACATACCCCTTCGGATCACTACATTTGTATCTTTGGGGTAAATACCCAGTACTGCAATTGCTGGGTCATAGGGTAGCTCTATGTTCAACTTTTTGAGGAACCTCCATACTGTTTTCCAGAGTGGCTGCACCAGCTTGCAGTCCCACCAACAGTGTAGGAGGGTTCCCCTTTCTCCGCATCCCTGCCAACATCTATTGTTTCCTGACTTGTTAATTTTAGCCATTCTGACTGGTGTGAGGTGGTATCTCATTGAGGTTTTGATTTGGATTTCCCTGATGCCAAGCGATGTTGAGCACTTTTTCATGTGTCTGTGGCCATTTGGATGTCTTCTTTCGAAAAATGTCTGTTCATGTCTTCTGCCCATTTCTTGATTGGATCATTTGTTCTTTGGGTGTTGAGTTTGATCAGTTCTTTATAGATTTTGATTACTAGCCCTTTATCTGATATGTCATTTGCAAATATCTTCTCCCATTCTGTCGGTTGTCTTTTGGTTTTGTTGACTGTTTCTTTTGCTGTGCAAAAGCTTTTTATCTTGACGAAGTCCCGATGGTTCATTTTTGCCCTTGCATAGTCTTATATTTAACTGATCCTTAGTCAGTTTGGGAGATTCTTCCACCTTTGAAATAATAAGAAGTGTGTGTGTGTGTGTGTGTGTGTGTGTGTGTTGTGTGTGTGTGTGTGTGTGTGTTTGTCTGTGTCTGCATGTCTGCCATTTGCCTCTGTTCCTGAAGCAGAGCTCCTAAATTCCTTGAAATTTCCTGGGTGATTGATAGGAGATCTTTTGTTCTAATCTTGTGATTCTTGGTGCGCTTCTAGATGGGGACTGGTTACCAGAAAGACTAATCTATGATTAGAAGCTTGGACTTTTCAGCCCCTCACCTCCACCCCCACCCCTCATTCTATGGAGTGGTGAGAGAGGCTGGAAATGGAGTTAACAATTCATCATGCAGCATGATGAAGCCTCTGTAAAAATCACCAAAGTATAAGGCTCAGGGAGCATTAAGGTTGGGGAACACATCCAAGTACTAGGAGGGTGACCCACTCCCAAGTCCATGGAGTCTGAAGCTTCTGTGCTCAGGACCCTTCCAAACCTCACCCTTTGTACCTCTTCATCTGGCTGTTCATTGTGTCCTTTAAAATAGTCTTTGTAGTGAGTGAGCAGTGGTACGTTAGCTGTTTTCCTGGGTTCTGTGAGCTGCTTTAGCAAATAATTGAAAACTAAGGGAGGGGGTTATGGGAACCTCCCATTTGTAGCCAAGCTGGAAGAAGTGTGAGTTACCTGGAGGTACACTACTTATGACTGGCATCTGAAGTGAGACTGAGTCCTTGACCTGTGGGGTATGTATTAATGCCAGGCAGTTAGTGCCAGAATTGCTGTATATGGAAAACGCACACACTTTCTCAGTGGGATGACTAACAACATGTAGCTTACAAGGTTGTTGTGAGGAGTAAAGAAGTTCCCTCACAGTGCATAGCACAGAGGACATATTTGGAATATGCAAACTAATATGATTAAGCATGCATAACCTTAAGAAGCACACTTACCTACAATGCAAGCTACCTCTTACTTAGAAAGTAACATGCACATGTAAGCTGTAGAAACTCTATTTAAAATGTACAAGTGATACACAGAAAAAAATTACTTTTTCAAAAATGCCGTCTTTCTCTTTTGTATTACTAATCCTCTATGTGACAGTGTGTAGCTCTTTTAAATATTTTTGTGTTAACATTGAAATTATCCATCTGGGTGGTTTCTGCATCTGCTTGAGTATTAATAATTTGTTCTGATCTGTCTCCATTTATGTAGGATCTGTTACACCATAAAGGATTGGGTGGTTTGGCCTGAAAGCATTAGGAAAAAGCAGATCCAAAGGTTAGGTAACTCAGATGTATTTGGAGCAACCATGGCCATAATCAAGGGCAATTCTTTTTGTAGCTATTTTTTAAATCCCCAAATTCCCATGGATGGCACTATAAAAAATGAATCCCCATCCCTGCTTCTTTTGCATTACTGATGAGGCTGATTTTGAAAGAGACTTCATTTTATTCATGAATCAGAAATCCATCAGTCTTTTCATACATACCCACTAAATACCCTACTATGTGATGAAAGCTGTCTGGCGCACATAGCGTCGTATTTAACAAGGGTCCTGTATTAAAAAAACACCCTTCACTGTTACGGAGAAAGAACACTAGTTTTAGAGTCAAAAGTCCTTATTTTAAACTCAGCTAAATCTTACTAGCTGTGCAAACTTGGGTGAATTGGCTCTTTTCTTGGCCTGTTTTCTCCTCTGTACACAGGTGAAGAAAATACTTACCTAATTAGACTGTAGGGAGGAATAAATTTAACAAGATGAGGTTTGAAAAAATGCTTTATAGCTAAATGTATATACAAATGTTTTATTAGTGAAAAGCAGAATATAAGGTACACTGATCTTATGATTTAGCCATACCTGATAAATTTGTTAACTGCAAAGTAATAAACTGTCATTGCCTAAAAACGATCATAGTCATGAGGTGCTTTACTAGTTCTGAGGAGAAAGAGAGCCTACTTTAGAAGTTGGGGAGGTCAGGCAGTGCTCCATGTAGGAGATAAGACTTAAATTAGGCTGTGAAGAATTGCTAAGAATTTGGGAGGAAAACAAAGGAACAGAAGTAAGCAACCTATAAACATTTCAGGACAGAGTGCATAGACCCAGCTGGCTGTAACTGAGGCTTCCTGAGAGGAGCAGAGAGATGCACATTTGGAGAAGTCAAATGGAGCTAAATTTTGGAGGCTCTTGAATGTCTGGCTAAGGATTTCAGATTATTAGGTCAGCAAATTGATTTTAAACTATAAG
Source organism: Halichoerus grypus (assembly GCF_964656455.1). Classification (NCBI taxonomy): domain Eukaryota; kingdom Metazoa; phylum Chordata; class Mammalia; order Carnivora; family Phocidae; genus Halichoerus; species Halichoerus grypus. The sequence goes on from NC_135712.1 coordinate 172,019,004, forward strand.
CCCCCTGAAAGAGGTTTTGCCTGTTTTTCCATTCACATATAGGTAACTGTTTTATTTAATGATGGGGTAAGATTTGCCTTGATGCTGTTTTCCATAATTTTCTAATAATTTTTTCTATAGCCCTTGAAGATGATTCTGGGAAATATTTTTCTTTTCTTTTGCAGAGGCAAAATTTCTGGATGAAATTCAAGCCCAGTATACTGATTTCTAAGCCCATCTCTTCACTTCCTATTTCTTCTTGCAGACAAATATTTTGATCTGTTCCCCAAACCTCTCTGTTTATAGACCTCCTCATGCTGTCCAGCATGCTGTTCTGTGTCTAGTAGCATTCCAGACACTCCATGAGTATGGAGACCCTCTCTGTCTTAACTGCCATATCTCCAGCCCCTGCCATAGTACCAGGCACATAGTATATCCCTAGAAGTTTGTTGAACAGATGAAGGAAGGAAGCAGGGAAGGATAAAAATGAAAGAATGAGGGAATGAAGAAGAAAAGCAAGCCTACCTAGAAAATGACAGGCAGCATCATTTAAACAAGTTGCAACCCCATGTGTTGGACCATTTACAAACCCAATTCTCCATGATGGGGGTGTTAAAGAGTAAAATCAATAAGAAAGATTTATCTTGCAAAATAACAGAATGTTTTGAGAAACGCCTTGTCATAGAAGGCCAGTTGGGAATTTTTAATGGGTCATATATTCCTGGCCACTTTTCCCATCCATTGGCTTGGTATGATGTAATTTAAAAGTGCTTGGGAGCTTAAAGGAGATTTAAAGGAACTCTGAGTGCTGACATGAAAAATAGGAGCAGTGGGTAATAGTTGCTGTGTCGGTTGGTTGCAGCTACATATTGACAAAACAAAGTCACAAGACTATTTTGTTCTCTACTGCCTTCCAGCTTTTTTCTTCCATCAGAGAGGAAGCCTTTATGTCTAAAATGTGGTGATATTTTTAGGAGAAAATGAGTATGTGAGCACAGTCATAAATAACTCTAATCTATTATTTAGAGACATTAACAAGTTCTCCTGTGTATATATGGCTTTGAATAGAAAAAAAAAGGCGGAAAATCACAATGGAAGACTAAATTGCAGAGTGACCTTTGAAATGCCTTTATCGTATTACTGCTCTCCTGTGGGACTAAGTTTACTTGGAAACAGGGGTTTCATTTAGCTATACAGAGAGGGAAATCCCCACTTTTTATTTTATCATTAATATTTTCTAGAATTACGACATCCATTATGGCAGCCAAAGCCATATGTGGCTATTTAAATTTAATTTAAATGAGTTGAAATTACATAAAATTTATAATTCAGTGCTCAGTCACATTACCAGTATCTCAAGTGCTTAATAGACACATGTGGCTAGGGATGATGATACTGGACAGTACAGATACAGAACTTTCCATCATTGCAGAACATTCTATTGGACAGTGCTGCTTTAGAACCAACTGTATTTTCTTAAAAACAACCAGGTTTTGGGCATAACTATCAACAGCCGATGTTATCTGACCTGGATCTACTAGATCTTTCACTTCAGAATTTTTTTTAGCTGTTTTCATTTTCTTTTTTTTCTTTTTTTTTTTTTTTAAAGATTTTTTATTTATTTATTTGAGAGAGAGAGAATGAGAGAGAGAGCATGAGAGGGGGAAGGGTCAGAGGGAGAAGCAGACTCCCTGCCAAGCAGGGAGCCCGATGCGGGACTCGATCCAGGGACTCCAGGATCATGACCTGAGCCGAAGGCAGTCGCTTAACCAACTGAGCCACCCAGGCGCCCTTAGCTGTTTTCATTTTCATCATATGAATGAACAGGGGAGATTGTCCTGAGCCTGTTGGAAAAGGCTAGGGTGGTTTGGTAGGGAGCAGCAATAGAGAGGTTCTATTAATCACACTTAACTATTTGTTTCTTGCTGTGTGAGAGGTTGAAAAAGGATGTTAACTAATTACATGCTTCTTTAAAACTTATAATATTTTCCAAAATGTGTTGTGAGGGTCATTCCAGAGAAAGCTCCTTAGACAAAGCAGGGATCCATGTCAAGTAAGCGTGGGAAATGCTCTGGGCCATTCTTCACACTGCAGTCAAAAATCAGCTTGTAAGAATATTCCACTTTCTCCTTAAACAAAACAAAAATTATCTTCAAATGCTTCCTTCTGCCTCTTATTTTTTTTTTTAAAGTTTTATTTATTTAAGTAATCTCTATACCCAACATGTGCTCAAATTTATGAGCCCGAGATCAAGAGTCACACGCTCTTCTGACTGAGCCAGCCAGGCACCCCCTTCCTTCTGCCTTTTAAAATCCACACTCCCTACTAGGAGGTCCAAGGCCATGCATCTAGATCCCACTTAACTCTGCAACTTCATTTCTTGCCATTCTCTCCTACTCACTCTGTCCAGACAGAGTGGCCTTTTAAATCCTTTAAATTGACCATATTCATTGCAGGCTTATGTTTTTGCACATGCTGTTTCTCTCACCTGGAACATTATTCCCCTCCTTTCTCCTCTGACAAGCCTCTTCTTATAACTTAGTACTCAGCTAGAACATCTCTTCTTTGGGGAGGACTCATGGGACCATCTCCCCAGGTCCCAATGGTGCTCTATCTGACAGGGCTCTGTTTTTTTCCCTTGGCCATCCCTTTTATAATTCAGCCTTATATATTGGCTTATTAACTTGTTTATTTTCTTCTGCCTCCACTAGACTGTAAGTTCTCCAAGAGTAGACACCATGGCTATTTTATTCATCATTTGTTAACACCTAGTGTGCTGAAGTCAGCTTGCACTGGCTGGAATGGGCTGATTGTGTGCATTCTGTCACTACTCCAGGTTTGGTGATATTACCTTGATGGCTTGAAATCGACCATGTTTGAATGTATACATTATAGAAATTAGCAAACACTACAAATTGGGGTGTTTAGTGTTTCTTTTTTCTTTAGAGAGCTGGTTTTTAAACATTTACCAGCACACCTCTGTTACCATGTTACCTGGCATATGGTAAATTCTTAATATTTGTTAAATGAACGAATTAATGATTAATGTCTCTCGGACAATAAAAATGCCCACTAATAGGTTAATGCTCTGAGAAGTTCTATAAATCAAATTCATACATAATCTGATATTCCCAAACATATATGGCCAAGGAACATCTTTTCAACTAACTTTTTGGATGTCACTCAGTAGCGTGGAGCACATTTTGGAAAATGTTGCCCTAAAACATTAAGGGAGAGGAAATATACATGCCCTAATTTGGCTTCTCCATTCTATAAAGACTCCTAATACAGAAGATTCCACAGCATGTATTCTAAGGAAACCGAATCTCATAACCGTGAGGCATTGTGTTGTGCCTATCACACACAACACAGTGCTAGGTTAACCAAGTAACCTTATTCAGTAGGGATCTCTTATGGGAGGCTATTTATATCATCTATAAACATGAGTTAGCTCTTTATTGTGTATAGAAATTGTATAGGAGCTTTGTAGCATTCAAAAGAAGTAACAAAAATATTTCTTGCCCACTGGGAAATTATAGTCTCACTGAGAAAACAGAGCCATTGTCTGAGGAAATGCTAAGTGGTTGTGCATTTGGCCATGTATCCATCTTATGGAGCGTAAATGAGGCTGGAACAGAGAGGTAGCATGTTTCAGGTGAAGGCGGAGGGGCGGGAAAATGGACTGCTTGATTGGTTGTTTCTGTAGGAGCACAGGGCTCACATTAAGAACTCACCAGAGACACATTTGAAAAGGAAAATCAAATTTTGAGGACCTTGTATGGCAAGCTAAAGGGTTTGGACTTGACTAATGTGGGGAGGGCTCTGAAAATTTGAGGAAATGAAGATAAAATTCAAGTAGTGGAGTCTGCTCCAGAGAGATTCTTTGTAGGCTATTAGAGTAGAGCCAGATCCTTAATCCAGCCTGCAAAAACCTTACATGGTCTGGCTCTGCCTACATCTGTAACATCACCTTGCATGGTTCTCCCATGACTACTACTATTTATTCTAGACACCCTAGCCTCTGTTCAGATCTTGAACCATGATGTGCTTCCCCTCCTCCAGGACCTTTCCCCTGGCTAGAATGTTCTTCCACACCTTTACCCCTTTATCTGGTTAACTTCTACTTGTCTCAACTCGACTGTCACTTCTGTAGGGAAGGCTTTTCTTACCATTTCCCTGCCTATATCCACATTAGATTACTTGGTTGTAATCACTAATAAAATTGTACTTTTAAATTTCAGAGCAGTTAGATTAGTTTGTAATTACACATTCATTAGTCTGATCAGTTATAATCTGTCATTCCCACCACACTATATATTTCCTAAGAATAGGCACCAGTGTTTGCTCTGTATACCCGGGCCCAGCCCAAACATGACACCATAACTGGCACTTACTTAAGACATGTTGTTTGAATGAATGAATGAATGAATGAATGAGTGAGTAAGTGAATTAAATGCAATTGATCAAAATCCTAAATACCATAAAACAGGGTGAAAGCTTTGGATAGTAGATACAGTTTCTAAAATTATCTTGACAGCCAAATGTAACAGGCTGAAATTTAAGAGGGAAAATATGATGAAGAAGTGAGGAGGCAGAGTAGAGCAGATGGGGAAGGAGCGAGTTTTAATTAACTGTAGGTTTAATGTGGTCTCAGAGTAGTGTGGCAGAAAAGCTGATGCAGCCTCCAACTGCAGTAATTGGAATGTATACACTCCACATGAGAGATAATTGTTTCCCTCTCCTCTGCATTCATCTGATTACTCATGGAAGACTGTGCCCGATTCTGAAGAAAAAATATAGATAAAAAGAAGCATGTCCAAAGGGGAATAGCCAGAATGATGTGGGAGACTCAAAATGGTGTTGTGAGAGTGAACTTCAAGGAATTAGCAATGCTTGTCCCAGAGGAAAATGAAAGTCTGAGGGATCATGTTGATTGTTTGAAAGTCTCTGACTGTTGTAAATATTTTAAGAGATCAAATTGCAAAAGTAAAAAAAAAATAAATTGTAAAAGCAGATGAAAAAAGAATAAAACCAACAATTCTGATACTTTTTTCCCTTTAAACAATAGAAAAAATGCTGAGATTTTAATTTAAAAATGAATTTGGAAATGTACATGGAAAGGCTGATTTTGAGATGTATAGACAAAGTCCACCATTAGGAAGAATTGTCTAATAATAATTACAGATATCCTGGAATAAAATGGGCTACCTTATGAAAATGGTGAGTTACCGGTTAGAGGAAGATGCAAGCAAAGTCAGCCTGAAGCCTGTTGGGTTTGCTGTTGAGGGAAATTCATGTATCAGTTAAGAGTTTGGCTGAATTGCCTCTGAAATTCAATGGGGAAATAAAGACAGTAATTGATCTCAGATGGCTACTCTTTAAAAATGGAGTTTAAAAATGAACTGTTGAATTTGGAGTCAACCAAGATGTCCTTCTTAGGTGAATGGGTGAATAAATTGTGATACATCCAAGCAATGGAATATTATTCTGCACTAAAAAGAAATAAGCTACCAAATGATGAAAAGACATCGAGGAAACTTAGATGCATATTATTAAGTGATAGAAGGCAAATATGAAAAGGCTACAAACTCTGTGATTCCAGCTGTATGACATTCTGGAAAACGCAAAACTATGAGACAGTAAAAGGATGAATGGTTGTCCAGAGAGTGAGGGGAGGGAGGGATGAATAGGCAGAGCACAAAAGATTTTTAGTGCAGTGAAACTACTCTGCATGATACTATAATGGTGGATACATTTGCCAAACCCCATAGAATGTGTAAAACCAAGAGGGAATTCTAATGTAGACTTTGGGTGATAACGATGTGTCAATGTAGATTCATTGATTGTAACAAATATAGCTCTCTCATGAGGGATCATGATAGTTGGGAAGCTATGCACGTAGAGGGACAGGGAGTATTTGAGAACTCTGTACCTCCTGCTCGGTTTTGGTGGGAACCTAAAACTACTCTAAAAAATAAGGTCCTTTTTTTTTTTTAAATGAGTTGTTGCACCGATTGATAGAATAGTGGATCTGTCATCTTTTGCTTTACAATCAAAGGCTTAAAACTTTTATTTTCAAACTTTGACCATGTCTATTTTTATCAAACAAACTTATTTGCAGTTTTACAGAAAATGTAGAAACATCTTTCTTGAGTCTTGGTACCAAAATTACTTAAGCCTTTCCCCTTAAGTATCAGTTACATAAAAATCTAAATTTAGTCACAAAAATGTTTTTGACTTATCTGATAATATATACAAAATCTTGACCTGAATAATATGGTGCTTTGCTATTCAGGACAATGAAAAAGGGGGGAAAACAGGAGACTGTAAGATTGCAATATGATTTCCTTCCTTTAATAAGTGGAAATTAAGAATCCAATCCCTAAGGGAAATGTTAGTACTTTGGGCAATGAAGAAGAATGCTTGGTTTTTCCCTGGTTGCCAATATAATTCAGATTCTAGAGCATTGATTTGGAAACTCCGAAAGGATAGTTGCTTATGCTTTTCATTGTTTCTGAAATTCATCTTCTCCTAGTAACCTGTGGTCTGCATCTAGCAAATGGGACTACTGAGTTTCTGAGGTGTGTGTTTGCCTTGACATGACAACAATGCGTCTAGTCTGGAACACATGGAATAAGGCACTGCTTTGATTTTTATCAACTAAAAGATTTAAAAACTGAAAATATTCTTAGAAATAGTAGTAAGAATTCTGAGGCCTTTACTCTCAGATTTTAATTCAAGTCTGCCCTAGGTCAACATTTTCATTTTCTTTGCTGGTCTGATGTTTATCTAGTGGCTGTTCATATAGGAAAAGAAAGTGATATCTGCAAGTCTGTTTCTTATAGTCAGCATTCTGACTCAAATTCTAAAGAGCCCCTCCCCCACAATGGGAGAATTATTCAGTGTTCATACTGGCCTACGGAGAAATGATGCCTGAGTTTTCTAATATTTGGTAAGATAATAGGATCAGAAGTGAACATTTTCTTTTCCTTACTTTTCTTTTTTTAAAGATTTTATTTATTTATTTGAGAGAGAGAGAGAGAGAATGAGCAGGGGGAGGAGGGACAAGCAGATTCCCTGCTGAGCAGGGAGCCTAAATCGGGGCTCTATCCCAGGATCCTGGGATCATGACCTAAGCCAAAGTCAGATGCTTAACCTACTGAGCCACCCAGGTGCCCCAGAAATGAACACTTTCATTAAATAGAGCTGGGAAGTGGAACGTCCCAAGAAGGAAGAGTTTAGAGCTGAGAGTAGACTTGTGTGTCAGGCCTACCTGCTGCGGAGTAAATCAACCCAGGACCCCCAGCATCTGTATGGTCCTGAGAGGTTGGAGGAACAGTTGTCCCTACTGGACCCTTTCTGCACAGTGCCTTCTGGTCAGTCCAAGCTTCGTGCCTCTCAGAAGGCTATCAAAGACTCATTTTTCTCCACAAGCAACCTCATTGTTTTCTATGGGTAAAAGTCATGTTGTGATTTTTTATGGTGGCTTCCATTGAGGAGGTAAAATGTTTCTTGCTGTTTCCTCTTAGCCCTCTTCTTTCCTCTTTCTCCCTGCTTACTCCATGGAGTACAAGTGAACTAGTAGTGATTATAGAATTCTAAGGTTCCATGGAAGTGTCATTTGGAGGTTCCCTAGGATGTGACAAAAGGGGATAGGCAAAGCCAGGGCAGGAAAATGTGGGCAGGCCCTACCCATGCACATAACTCTCCACAACCTTGCTTTTTAGCTCCTTCTCTCCCATTCCTCCTTCCTACCTTCTGCGCTCCCAGACCACCAAGCTGTTTCTCACATGCGCTCATGTTTTTGGCTTGCCTGATATGACTTTCCCCCATCATGGCCTGCTAACTCTCTTCGATTCTGCAAGAAACCTTCCCTGGCTCCCTCACGGGTGGTTTGGTGCTGCCATATATTCTGTGTTTAATTCTCCTTGCATTGTCTGAAGTTACTTACAATGACCTGTTGAAACATGCCTGTTGTACCAGACAGTGAGCTTCCTGAGTGTAGAACCTGTGTTTGATTCATGTTTTATTGCAGGGCTTATTAGCAATTGCCTGGAATATAGTTGATGATAAGGAAATGTTTTTGAATGAATGAAGGAAGGAATGAATGAAATACTTCTTTTCCTGCTATGCCTTTTTCTGGAGGTTGAATTCTTTCAAGAATGCAATCATTTATACATATCTTTATTGAGCATGTGATAAACTCTGGGTTTGGTGGAAGGCATCAGGAACTGATGCTTGCTTTCCCCCTATTATATCCATAAATTCTCTTCCTGAAAATAGATGGAAATACCTCCTCTAAGGTCCACTTAAAGATTACTTACAATAAATGGCAGATGGATTGTAGGGCTTAGACTAGTAAAGCTCTACCATTATTGATTAATTCCCAATTGAAAGCACTGAGAGGGCATTTACATTTCTTTATAGAGTACATAGCATTGATTTTCAAACTCACCAACTAGAGTATGAGGAGTCCTCAGAGGACACAGGGGGCAGGCCTAGGGAACAAGGGGGAGACTCTTACTGGAGGGTTTAGTACCCCCCATCTACAACTCAATTTTCTTTTTAAAAATATTTTTATTTATTTTTTTATTAAAATATAATGTGTTATTTGTTTCAGGGGTGCAGGTCTGTGATTCATCAGTCTTACACACTCAATTTTCAACTCCATTTTTTTTACAGCCATGTCCCATAAAACTTCTTTGAAGAATGCATTTGCTGTCTAAAATAATTCACAAACCTTTGGTGTTATTTCTGAGAAGTGAGGTTAAAGAAAAGAAAGGTGTGTGTGTGTGTGTGTGTGTATTTATTTATTTATTACTTATTGTGGTAAAAAACAAGTAACAAAAAAATCGACCATCTTAACCATTTTTAAGTGCAGAGTACAGTAGTGTTAACTATATGTACATTGTTGTGCAACAGATTTCTAGAACTATTTTCATCTTGCAAAACTATATTCTTTTAAATACAGTAATATTTGAGCAGGATGACATTTTGCTATTAATCGCTCATTTAAGTCTGATTTTAAATCTATTTGCCTCCCTTTGGTCAATTTATCATCCTAGCATGATAAAGGATATTTATTTCCTTATTACTTATTTATTTCCTATTTATTCCCTCTTGTATTTTTTGGGTGAAGAGGACATATTGGCATGCTAAGCTATGACCCTCCATTCTTAAATACCATATCTTGGCTTTATTTATGTAATGAAAGCCTCTCGGGGCTAGGATTTAATATGGATTGTCTAGTTCAACCCCCTTATTCAACACATGAAAAACATACATCCAAGGAAGTGAAGTGACCTGCTCAAGGTCACAGAAGTAAATAGTAGCAGCATATGGACTAGTTTTCTTACCGCCTGATCCAATATCATTCCCCTCCTTTATTAGCTTTCTTTCAAAATCAAGGGTGGGTGGATTATCTGCAATCTTTTACATTGAATTCTTTGCTATGTGCATATTCCAATTCTTTTTGTAAGGATTGGTAGTGGGAGGAAGGAGAATATTAATGATGGTATATGTCTAATAGTTCCCTGCTACAGGCCAGACACTAATTAGGGACTTTACTTAGGCTGTCTAACTTTTTTTAACTTAAAAAATTATAGTAAATGAAGGGGGGGAAATGGGAGAGGGAGACAAACCATGAGAGACAATGGACTCTGAGAAACAAACTGAGGGTTCTAGAGGGGAGGGGAGTGGGGGATGGGTTAGCCTGGTGATGGGTATTAAAGAGGTCACGTACTGAGGAGCACTGGGTGTTATACACAAACAATGAATCATGGAACACTACATCAAAAACTAATGATGTAATGTATGGTGATTAACATAACATAATAAAAAAAATGTAAAAAAGAATTATAGTAAAATACAGCATCAAAATCACCATCTTTACCATTTCCTAGTATACAGCTCAGTGCATTAAATATATTCACATTGTTGTATAACCATCACTACCATCCATCTCCATTACTCTTTTTATCTTGTAAAACTGAAACTCTGTAGCCATGAAACACTAACCCTCCTTTTCTCCTCCCCCAGCGTCTGGCACCCACCCTTCTACTTTCTGTCTCTATGAATTTGATTGCTCTAGGTACCTCATGTAAGTGGAATCATACAACATTTGTCTTTTTGTGACTGGCTTACTTCACTTGTTTTATCCTTAAGTTTCATCCATATTGTAGCATGGATGTGTCTGAATGGCCTTCTTTTTACAGGCTGAATAATATTCCATTGCGTGCATATGCCACATTTTGTTTATCCATTCATCTGTCAGTGGTTAGGCTGTCTCACTTCTGAGGGAGCATTATCATCCTCATTTCATGGATAATGAAACCAAGAATGAAGAATGTTCAATAACCTCCCACTGGTCACAGAGCTATAAGCAGGGAGTTATAAGCCAAGCCCACATATGCATGAATCTAAAACTCATGTTTTTTTCAGCATCTGAGGCTTTCTCCCAATATCTGCAACATATTTTACCTACATTAGCATGGTTGAGGGGATGGAAGTCCTTAATATTACATTTCAGATGCTTTATTTCTTTTACTTTAGAGGTAATCCAGAAGGAGCTTTCACTAACCTTTTAAAAATTGATCAGGTTTTTAGCCTTTAAGATTTATTTACTTGCTGGGAATAAGGTATTTATTCAAAGTGATTTTATCATAGTATGAATAGATGGCAATATTCAAATAAAAAGTGGACTTTTTTTTCAAACACATAGTTCCTTGGTAAAATACAACATGTAAAAATCAACTTACAGTGTTAAGAAAAATCATTATGCCCTTTAGAGTTGGAGGAAAATATTACCAGCATGGGCTTCTCTTCTGTGAAGTCAAGCAAAATAAACTGAGCTTTAAGGATCTATATCCCCACTTTCATGATAATAATAGCTAACATTTACTGCCTTCCAGCGATGTGCCAGGCATTATGCTAAACACTTTACATATATTATCTCATTACATCCTCTCAGCAGCCCTATGAGGTCAGTACTCCCTGTATCCTCACTCTATAAAGGGGAAGTGATGTTGTGAGAGAGGTTAGGTAACTGTTATGGGTGAAATGTATCCTCCCCCATAAAGATATGTTGAAGTCCTAATTATTAATATGACAAAATGTGATCTTATTAGGAAATGGGGTCTTTACAGAGTTAATCAAGTTAAAATGAGGTCATTAGGGTGGGCTCTAATCCAGTATGACTGTGTTTTTATAAAAAGGGGAAATTTGGACACCAAGATGGAGACATGCAGAAAGAAAATGACCATGTGACTGGAGCAATGCATCTAGAAGGCAGAGTGTGCCAAGGGTTGGCAGCAAATAATCAAAGATCAAGGCCAGGACGGATTCTCCCCTTGGGCCAGCAGAGAGAGCATGCCCTGCCAATGCCTTGATTTCAGACTTGTAGCCTCCAGAACTGCCAGACAATAAATTTCTGTTGTTTTAGCCATCCAGTTTTTGGAACGTTGTTACGGCAGCCCTGGGAAACTAATACTGTAACTTTCAAGGGTCAAACTGACAATAAGGGATGGAGCTGATATTTCCACATGGGTACCCAATAAGAGCTCAATAGATGTTATCTGGTATTATTATTTATAACACTATTAGCAATGATATTTAACACTGCTATTACTAATGATAAAATTTAGTGCTATTGTTTCCTTTCTCCTAAGCCTGTGCTACTGTTCATCCACTATACTACAACTGGAGCTTGCTTGTCTTAGAGTCAAAAACCTATCAATCTCACTCAAAATGGAATATGAAATCAGCTATCTACACTTGAGCAGCTTGCCAAGTTCAGATACCAGATAGTACCCACTTGAAGGAAAGGTGCCCTTAACAGTCTGTATGATACCTCCCTGAAACTGTGAGAGAGAATATTTGTGAATGATCACTAAATATAGGCCTTTTATGTGATACCCCCCAAACCTGCAGCCCTACATCCTGAAAAAGTGAAGAGAGCAAATTGTTAAAGTCCTGTGTTTGGATGTGGATTTATCTGGAGAGGATCATTATAGCTTCCAACTCTGCTTTAATGTCTAGCATCTGATCATTCATCCGCGGAAACATAATTCAACTTCTTAATTTTCCAGACCTGCAGATAATTGGTTCCATAGAGACACAAAGACTTAGGGCTCTCAACACGTACGCCAGAGACACTGCTTACCAGTAATCAGAATATCAGTTCCCTTTGAAGTTATAAAAATGTGTGTGTGTGTGTGTGTGTGTGTGTGTGGTGGGGCTTGTGGGGGTGGGCAGAGAATCATTTCTGGGTTCTTTATAATTACAGTGGATTATGCTTTTTTTTAAAGGTAAAGCAAACTTAGCAGCACCAGATCCAGATTTTTCATCATCTCCTTGCTCTGTACCTCAGCTGGAGTCTCATGTGGTTTTCCATGCTGAAGATTACACTGGAATTTAGTGGAAAACAAAGCAAGCAATTTTTCCTTGTTTCTCAAATTATCCCCATCCTCATCTTTGGAGGAACTACAAATAGCTAATTTGAAGAATTACGAGGGCAGAGCTGGCCTTGTGGACACAGCCACAGGCAGGACATTTGGAGATGTGTTTTCTAATTTAGGTTCTCTTGCTGGCTTGTTTTGACCCTCTGGAAAATCACATGGTTCCCATGACCCTGATTGAGTTACTTGTGAAATACCAGAAACACACTGCCTAGAGCTGCATTATGAAGTGGTTGGGAGGATTACTATGGTGGATTTGTAAATATGGTGGTCTCCAAAAACAAAGGGCACTCTTATGGAACCCCATCTCTATGTCAAAATTGCATGACACAATGTATCCAATTCTTAGACTAGTTGGAGAGAAGAGTATATAGCTAATATTAGGCAACAATTTTTGCCTCCTTTCTCACCTAGCCTTTATCATAGCCTTGGAGTCAAAATAATTCCACATATCTAAATTACATTCCAGTTACACTCTGTGACTCTGGCTGTCTCCAAGTGTGAAAGGGTCAGGGCCAAGCAAGCGGTTACAAGCAAATAGCAACAATCAACTCAGACATGGGCTGTGACTCTTCGAGTTGTGAGAGCCATTTCTTTATCCTGATCTGAACTCCAGCTCTGAACTGTTTTCCCATATAGGTCAGCTGCAATGAGTTTTATTTTGTTTTGATCCCTCATATTTTGGCATTTGATAATAGTTCAATTGCTCTATCACCTTGGAATCCCACCTCTAGCATTTGCTCCTTGCTTGAGAAATTTAGATCCAAAAGAGCAGATCTCACAGTAGCTGTGAACAGTAGCTGTAGATGGCAAATTCACCACATCGTCCAGGGTTCCAGTGTGGGGCCCATCTTGGACTCGGTGCTAGAGAAATTCAGAGAAAGGAGAGCAAAGGATTGGTTTACCTATTCCTGTTAGGAAACAGCTAGAGTTATTGGTTTCTAAATCCTGCACACTATTTCCAGATTAATCTTATAGCCTTAGTTTTGCCCTCTTCAGACCTCCAAAAACCGTCAATAACCTGTCAATTCTATCAGTTAGCTTCCACTGTGAGCCTAATCCAAAACTTAGTAGACTAAAACAGTAAATATTTATTACTTCTTATAATTCTGTGGGTTGTTTTTCTGGTCTGGGTTGGCTCTGTTGGTCTGTAATGTCTAGGATAGCCTCATTCATGTGTCTGAAGGTGAGTCGACTGCTTGGTCTAGGAGTCTTATCTGGGATGACATGTCGGAAGTGCACCTGTCTCTCCTCCTCCAGTAGGCTAGCTGTAGCTTCCTCACACGTGCTCTCAGGGTTCCGAAGAGCAGTAAGAGAGGGCAAGTACCAGTGCACTAATGCTTCTCAAAGCTTGACTTGCATCACACTTGCTAATATATCATTGACCAAACCCAGGATCAAAACAGCGGTCAGGAAGTTGTGATTGTTGCAGGGGGTCATCGCTACACCATTTAATAAGATCCAAACTCTTTAACATGGATTCATTCTGAATACAATCTACCATTCCAACACTAATGCCACACTATATCATTAGTGCTTAGGTTCCAGCCAAACTGAACTTGCTGTTTCTTATAGCTGCCATACTTTCTGGTCTCCATGCCATTATTCATGTATTTGTCTCTGTTGGAATGCCTTTCCTCCACTTGCCGCTTGGCCAAATTCATCGCAGAATAAAAATTTTTTAGGTCCCCACGATGTGCTGAACAGTATGCTAGGTGCTGGAGATAGAATTTTGCAGAAGCTTAGAGCTACTTGTCTTGTATTAATTTACTAGGGTTATTGTAACAATGTGCCAAGGACTGGGTGGCATAGACAACAGAAATATATTTTCTTACAGTTCTAGAAGTTAGAAGTCTGAGATCAAAGTGTCAGCAGGATTGGTTCCTTCAGAGGACCAGGAGGTAAGGATCTGTTTCAGGCCTCTCTCCTTGGCTTTGGGATGGCTGCCTTCCCCCTGTGTCTTCATGTATTCTTCCTTCTATAAATATCTACATCCAGGTTTCCTCTTCTTCTAAGGACATCAGTCATAATAGATTAGAGTCCATCCTTATGGCCTCATTTTAACTTAATCACCTCTTGAAAGATCCTATTACCCAAATAGTCACATTCTATGGTACTGGGTATTAGGATTTCACCACACAAATTTCTTGGGGGCATGATTCAACTCATAACATATCCTTAAACATGCCACTTAATTGCCACCTCCTCTTTATTTGTTTAATTTCTTTTAAGATTTTATTTATTTATTTGAGAGAGAGAGAGAGCGAGAGACAGCACAAGCAGGGAGGGGAGGAGAAGCAGGTTCCCTGCCACCAGCGAGCCTGATGTGGGGCTCCATCCCAGGACTCTGAGATCATGACCCGAGTAGAAGGCAGAAGCCTAACTGACTGAGCCACCCAGGCGCCCCAACCATCTCTTCTTTAAAACCTTTATAATACTTCCTAGATAAAAGCAAATTTTATCTCCTTTTAACCTCCCTTGCTGATTTCATTGCTCCTTTTATGATTCTGAACATTTACTATCTGATGTTATAGTTATCAATATCTGTGTCTGTTTCTCCCATTCATTCATTATGTATCAGGCACCAGCCATGCATCAGGCATTGTGCTCAAAGCCAAATAACAGAGGAGTAGTGGGCACTGCTGGTGCCCTGCCCATTTTCCTGTGGGCACTCACTGCTACAATATGCCGATGCATCCTATGTGAGCCCCACAACTTTCTGCTCTAGAGCTTTCTACCAGGTACACAGGGCAGGTGGGAGTCCCAGGGAGTTAATGCCCCTGGGAGCAACCTTCAGCTAGCAGTGGATGGGAAGTAGTGGATAAACAGCCCAGCTTCTTCACCCCTGCAGCTCTTAACTTCATCCAAAAGTGGATGAGAGTTGGTGGATAAGCAGCACAATTTCCTCACCCCTTCAGTGGAACAACTCAGAGGCATGATTTCCCAGAGGTTCCTAATGGGATGGAGCCTCAGCTGCCCACAGCACTAACTGGCTAGATAAATTATACTCTCATTATTGGCTCTCTCACCCATTGTTGCCTTATTTTCCTATTCCCTACCCACGCCTCCTGGCATCAATTCCAAATGAACTACTTGCTCTCAAATCCTTGTCTAGGGATCTACTTCTGGAGCAACTCAGCCTAAGTCAAGAGGTGACCATAGAAGTCGTAGTTTCTGTTTTTCCATAACTCATTCATTAGTGGGGGATACAGACATGAGAATGGAGAATTACAATACAGTATGATAATAGCTAACATTTATTGTGTAGTCTGAAAGTAATTCTAATAAAAATAAATATTATTTCCGTTTTATATATAGGGAAATAGAGGCTTAGAGAGGTTGGAAAGTGGCCCAGGAGAAACACAGACTGATGGTTCCCAGAGATTTAAGCCCAGGTCTATAACATTTCAGAGCCAGAACTCTGCCATTTAGTTACCTTCCTCTCACTTGCTTCTTCCTCCTCCATTGACAGATGGTTTCAGAAGAGTTTGATTTATTAAAAAAAAAAAATGTAACAGGAGTTGAAGTTATGGGCCATAAACATCACCCAGGTGTCTAATTAATGATTACAGTCCATCACGTGGAGCCCTGGCATGGAGTCTTGAGGCACTAGGGCCCAGAGCTGCCCCAGGCCCTGAGATGCACTCATCCCTCCAATCCAGCTGGTTCCTTACAGCAAGTCCCCTCCCTGCAAACACCAGCCAGACCTGGGAACACATGGTTTGCTTCTTGTAACAAAGCCAGTGGACCTGGCATCTTGGGTAACAGCAGCTGCTAGGCTGTCAGCTTCCAAATGGTAAAGGCCTCTTTCCTTCTTAGCCTCTCCTCCTGAGTGCGGCAGGATCAGGGTGGGGGCAGGGCTCTTTGGCCTTCACCAGGTCACTGATGACAGCAGTTCATCTTGGGCAGCTAATTGCTCCATTCTCCAAGTGACCCTTTTGTCTGTTCCTGGTCATCAGGGCACCTTTTCCCATGGGAAGCCAGCGGGGCTGCTCCTTCGTAAGGGCCGGTCTGGCTGGAGAGCAACCCTGGGCCTCTGGGGAGAGCTGGAGAAGCAGTCTCAGTGCCTGTGGGCTACGGGGCTATCCCCCATTTAGCAGGGACGTCACAGCCAGAATTCAGCACCTAGAAGGCCAACAACCTGTTTCACTTTTCCTCTCCTTCTTCTTGGATTAAAAACGAAAAGATCAAATCCCCCAAACAGCAACAACCATAACACAAGCATGGTTATTTGTTCCATTCTGTTTTACAAATTCCTGTTATAGAAGCCTAGGTCTGAACTTCTGTTCCACCAGAACCTGGCTGTGTGATTTGGGACAAGTGGCCCCCCCTTCTCCCAACTTCTGCCTTTCCTGCAGTTAAGCAGGGCAAGCGTTTATCTAAGGCCACATGGCTAATGTGACACAGCTGAGATTCCGTCCCATGCCTTTTTTGGCATCAAAACCCATGTTGCCGCCTCTTAGAGAGGGACTGACACAGAGTAAAGGCCCAGAAATTCAGCTCTAGGACACTGCACTGCCACCAAAGTGAAATTGTGAAGGGGACATAGTATGTGCTTATTGTGCTCAGTGTCACCCTTTTCTGTCTTCCTAAATTTCAGGTACCCAGAATCCTTGACATGTCTGCTCTTCCCCCTATTACACCTGCTTCTTAGAAGGAGCCTGCAGTTTGGATTCTCCTGAAATCCTTGGACTTGGGTGCCAGCTCTGTGACTTACTGGCTGCATAATAGTGGATATAACACTTCTACTTTCTGCATCTCTGTTTCTCATTTTTAAAAAGAAGAGGCTAGGGTCATCTGGGTGGAGCAGTTGGTTAAGCATCTGACTCTTGATTTCGGCTCAGGTCATGATCTCAGGGTAGTGCGATAAAGCCCCTCATCAGGCCCTGCGCTGGGAAATTCAGCACCTAGAAGGTCTCCAGTAGCAGAATGCTCACTTGGCCCAGTCCATCTCTACTCAGGCATCTTAAAGAGTTCTTGCATGGTGAAGTATGTTTCCAGAAGCTTTTGCTTCTAGAACTTCTTGGGGCCGTTCAGCACATAAATCCCAGTGTTTCCTAACATTCAGTTACTCATGCCCACCCAGTTTTGCAATTGTTCCATGTCTGTGCATTACCTGTAATGTTGTCAACCTAATATTTTCCTTTTCATTGACTTGGTTTTTTTTTTAACTTAAATAAGTTTGTCCTAAGCAAAATGATCTATGATCTCTAGTTTGAAGGGTGAGTATTGTTTTTTATAATACATGTAAGAACAAACACATGTATGAGATAAAACCATCTGTGGGATGTCAAGGGGGGCACACTATACTTCTGTACTCTAACAATGCTTTATCATATGTAATTAAATGAAATAAATTGGGGCAGAATTAATGTTCATCAAGTACTTCTGAGATGCCAGGTAGAGAGTAGGCGCTTCATATACGTTCTCTCAATGAATAGTTTAGTGCCTACAATAACCTTCTGAGCTCAGTGTTATTTCTGTACTTGTTTTACAGATTTAAAAAAAAGCAGCAGCTCCGAGAAAGAGAAATAGTGCCTAAAGTTAGATGGTTAGTGAATGAAAAAGTTAGGAACTTGAATTCATGTCTTCTGGTTTCAGATGCCATGTTTTGCCCACTGGGCCACAAAATGACCAAAAGTTCTATTTACCCCAGAAAGAAGGTACTTCCAGTGGTTTGGTGCCTTTGCTCTCTTGTCTTAGCCAGCGTGGAAGAAGCGATCTTTGTCTCCAAACAGCTTACTGCCGATGAGAACAGTTGTTCATTCTTCAGTCCGTGCTCCTAATGGCTCTAGATAGCCAGCGACGCTGACAGACATATATGTGGCAGCTGTCTCTTAGCCACGGCTCCTTTATTTTGAGGAATGTCTTGGTCTGTAATCAAGCCCAAGGCATGCTAGACACAGATAACTTGGGTTGATATAAAAGTCTGGGGTGGGGTGGAGAAAGGGACAAGAATAGTTTCTCTAGCATTCCAGATATAATCCTTTCAGCCTTTCTGTGCTACTTTGAAAGGGCGTTGTGTAGCATGAAATGTGGTTGGAAGGTAGGGACGTGAGAAAAGGTAAGGACAAGTTACAGCAAACCTGTAGGAGATATTTGCTTACTCAGCAGTGAGACAAAACCCTTACAGCCACCCAAGATCCTCACGCAAAGAGAGTGATGTCCTTTGACCCTTTTCTTCCTCTGTTTATCTCTAGCAGGTTAGAGTGCTCATGTGCAGGGTTCCCCAATAGCTCTATAGAATATTGATATTTAATAATATCTTAGGGGCACCTGGGTGGCTCAGTAGGTTAAGCGTCTGACTCTTGATCTGGTCAGGTCATGATCTCAGGATCATGAGATTGAGCCCCGTGTCAGGCTCCGTGCCTAAGCCTGCTTAAGATTCTCTCTTTCCCTCTCCCTCTGTCCCTCTCCCCTTTCTCT